>NW_024881873.1:0-602902 GCF_019059575.1 Amphibalanus amphitrite
TTCACCCGCGAGTTTCCAGCAGTCTGAATGTGCTTTTGATGTCACATTCCAGTCGAACCACAGCGGATTCCAGCAAAAGTTATCATTTCAAAGCACTGATGTAGAGGCAACCGTTTGTGCAAAGTCAAGATTTGGATAGTGCACTTCCTCTGAATTGGATGAGCCTCTTGGTTGATTTGCCGTACCTACGTCAGTTTGATGACACCCTCACTGACAGTATGCAGTTAGATGACACGTTACGTTGCACTCTCTGCTAGCGCTCTGTGCTGCTACAGTGGCATCTTACATCACTAATGGTTCACCGTCCCAGCTCCCACCAAAACCATACAAGCTTCGGTCGCTGTGGACTGCACCAGTGACCTCGGTTTGATGATTAGCGCACCTGACTCTGAGCTCGGACTGACACAACATCGGTCGGCTTGAGCGGGGCTGCACTAATCAGATCACCGAGCTGAATAGCGCACAAACTTCGGGCACGACCAGCCCACAGAGGCCCTAATCTGATGGCGCTCCATGGCAATGCCTGTAGATACTCACCTGCAGGAAACGTCCTGTCGCAGATCGCTGTGATCCGGCCTCAGATTGTATGGAAGGTATGAGGCATGGAATTGGATATTGTATAAATTGTAAATGTTTTGTAAACGTATTTCAGTACCTACATTATAGATTATAAATGAATCCTGAATGCTGCATACTGGCAAATGGGATCTACCTACCTACCTACCTGACACTATATTTTGTTTGACAAAAATAAAGCATGCTTGCTTCAATTTAAAAACTGACAACATCAACAACATGGTTTAAATACTAACTTTTTATGCATGCACTAAAAGTCACACTAAACTACATTATCATGGTAAAGTGTAAATACGTCACGATTCGTGTGAAGCAATGCTTTATTGATTATTCTTTATGAGGCTTGCTATTTCTAGCGCACGAACACATCCGTATCCGTCTTTTGTTTGCAACGTTGCCGCGAGCTGGCAATGCTGCTCAACATTTAAAACGTGCATGCCCTTGAGTTTAATAAGGGTAAACAAGGCCAATATAACTATTTTTAAATACGAAGTAATATGTTATATGAAAAAAGGAAACTTGTAAGGTCTGATACCGGATACGGAGTTATCATCAGTAATGTCAGTAGCGTAACACATCGTTATATGAGCCCGTTCTTCGAACCACAGCGAGTTGTCCGCCGAGTCCCCCGACCAGCCGTCTGTCATATGGCTGACACGCAACCGTCAGACTGCTGTCAGGAGCGGTCGACCCGTCAGAGAATCCCGGACCGCCGTCAGTGGCCACCGGGCCGGGTTGTGTCGCAGTCGGTCCCACTGGGCCGCTAGTGTCGGGTCAGCACCCTCCGCCGGTCCGCCTCGACCGCCACCGTCACCTGCTCCTCTGCACGGCACGGCACGGGCGGCACGGCACGGCACAGCACGGCACGGTCGGCACGTGGGGCCGGAGCGCCTCTGGACACCACACCGGCGCGCCCGGCGACAGAGACACACCGGATGAAAGACGCGGCCGCGGACAACAGGCAGCGGGCGCGGGGCGCGGGCCGCCCGGAGGACGACACGCCGCGCCGCCGTGCCGAGTGCTACAAACCGTTCTCCATTACCGCCCTCCGAAAAAGCCGCTGTAAACAGAGCAAACTGCATGACTGGACGGCGGAAAAAATACGGCCGTCGGGCGGCTTTAAGTGGTGAACCGATGTAGACGTGACGTCGAATGGTGTCTGCGTCGTCTAAATCTCGCTCGAATGCGTGTCCACTGGAGAACGCACCTTTTTGCTGGCCTTTGAAGGGTACGGTCGGTCCGAGAAAAACGTATAAACACCGTCTGTCTAGCTAAGCTCCATGTTAGATAAATACTGCACTCAGGTCAGGGGTAAATGTATCGACGGGCGCTGCTATGACTCCGACCTGAAGGCCAAGATAAAAACAAGGATTAGTTTGCAGTATTTGCTTCTTTGCTGAAAAATTAATTAATATAAAAGAGAATACTTCAGCCAGATAACTCGACTATTAGCGTATTCGACTCTCCAATACGGTACAATTCGGTTTTGAGCAGACGGAAGTTTTACGAAGGCAGGTCTCCACTCCATTTCTACTTAACTATCCAATAAAATTGGGTAATGCTCATAAAACTCGGTGGTAGCGGTGCTTGGGCCCCAAATTCGGCCCTAACTGGTCTCTGGTTCGAGCACCGCCCCCGGCGCAGAGGTGCCTTTATCTGTTTTGGGACCGACCCCGGGCCGAGCTGAGAGAGACGCTCATCAATTTGGAGTGCGGGCCGTTCCGGGGAGAGCGTACGCACGCTGTGTCACAAACCCTGCACTCCGGTCAGTTACGAGCCCCCGGCACTGACCTCCGCTGCACCACTCGCCGCTAATCTCAGCCCGGTCCCGGCCCGTGCAGTGCAGCGTCCGAGCTCTGAATGAACTCATTCCCGGCCGTACCTGCGATTTCTTCCAGAGTCCATTTATACAGTACAGTCATTTGAACATCAAAGACCTCCTGAGATCGCGTCGATCCCGTCTTTCAGGGCTAAAATTGCCGGCGCGTTTGACTCGGGTGCCTGCAGTCGGGCTCAATCACGGTGCCTAACAGGAGCCGGCCGTTTCTGAGCTCGGCCGGATAACGAGCCGGCCGCCGGTGGCGCTCTCACGCCGGGATAGGTAATCAGCTCTGCGAGCGGCTGTCGGACGGCGCTTAATTCAGCCGGCCCGGTCTCCGTTCCACCGGCAGGTGGGCCGTCAGCTATACCTGGATATCGCGACGGGCAATCTGCGTAACGGATGAACTCCCTTCACCCGACATTATGGTCCAATCTTCTAAAGTATAATTGAATATTTTTGTAAATGTGATCGAGTTTATTGGATTCGATCATAGGCAATATTTTTAACCCTTTTTGTTCCCACGTTCACTTCATCAGATACGGCAAATGACCAACTTGATCTTCTGTTGTTGATAATTTGGTGGCCATCGACCTTCTTTTTCTCATTCTTCATTTTTCTTCCTTTTACTCATTGACTTCAAAAGTGCATGCTTCAACATAAAATACATCCGTTTATATCGAATTGCTCTGTTTAGAAACGAGAAAGTAATAAATCCATTTTAAAAGATAATCAGTCAATCGTTGTTCCAAAGATCGAACGGTCGTACTAACATGACGTCACTAGGTTTGCGTGACGAGGTTGGGCTGGTTGCTCAGTGTCCATAGGGTCCAGCAGCATTGGTAGCCGCTGAGTAATGTCACGGGCCCGCCCAACACGAGCAGGGACGTCCGGTGGATACGAGCAGGGACGTCCGGTGGATACGAGCGGGGACGTCCGGTGGATACGAGCAGGGACGTCCGACGGTCCCGCCGGATACCGGCCTATGTAACTCAGCGTCTCGTCCCGTGACGCGGAAGCAGCGGAAACGCCGCGAAAAAAACGAGCAGCAAACGTACGTACCAACTAAAAAGTATATTGATGCAAGATGAGACCTGAATGTCAATGAAACTCTCCTGTGCTGCACCAATAGGCGGCCAGTGTCACGCAGAGTAGACCTGCGGCGTCAGCACCCCGTCCGCCGCCCCGGAGCCGTCCAGAGCTACCCGGAGCTGTCCGGAGCCACTCCAGTCACCCGGAGCCGACAGGAGCTGACAGAGTCACCTAGGAGCCGCCCAGAGCTACAGGGAGCCACTCCGGAGCTGACGGAGCCGCCCGGAGCTAACGGAGCCGCCCGCACTCGTGCTGCGCGGCCGCGCCGGCCGAGTTCGTCAGGGTAACGGCGGCGGCGCGTGAATACCTAATGGGCCGGCGCGGCGCTCCCGGAGGCGGCCCACGTCCACTCACTAACGAGACCGCCGCGTCGCCGCCGACATGTCGCGACGAGGCTGATTTGCCGCCGGCGCCGGCCGCAAATTATCACAAATCCAGCCACTAATGACACACGCCCGCCGTCTCAGGTGACCCGGACCGCCCAGCAGTGAACTGATACTCGGGCCGGGACGACTCACACCGCCTTTTTACCGCTGCTGCAGCTACGACTGGGCGCCGGTGATCGGGTGTGGCCGCAGCCGATGGGCCGCTGGTGCCGGCCGATTTGTACGGTCGGCCGTCGGACAGACGCAGCATCGATTGCCGCCGTGAGCCGATCGGCGTCCGAGCGACCCCACCAATCTGCCCGGCTCTGCCGCCGAGCGAGCGGCGGCGACTTCCTGCAGCCGAGACCGTCCGGCTCCTCCTCCCCCTCCTCCTTCTTCTTCTTCTGCGCGGTCGCGGACCGCGCCTTAAGGCGCGGCCGGCGGGGGCGGGTCGGTGGCGACCTGCACCCGCCCCACTCTCTTCAGATAACTGATGATGTGTTGGGCCGGCCCCGAGAGCACTTCCGCCAGGGTCGGACAGTGCCCCCAGAAGCCGGCCCTCGCCGCCACGTGTGCAGGGCACCCGGCCAGGAGGTGCTCCACGTCCTCCTCCTCCTCGCCGCAGGCTCGGCAGGTCGGGTCTTCGACCAGGCCGAGGCGATGAGCTGTGGCTCGCACCAGTGGGCAGTAGCCGGTGCGAAGCTGGGACAGGGTGGCCTGGCCCCACCTGTCCAGCTCATCGTGGCTCGGAGTAGGTTCTCGATGTGGGTGCCGCTGCGCCCTTGCGGAGGCCAGCTCCGATGTCCAGCGACGGATGGCTGTCCGCGCGCTGGAGAGGTCGATCGGGGCCTCCTCTTGAGCGCAGTCGGCGGCGGCTTGATTGGCGAGGCGGTCGGCTGCCTCGTTGCCGGCGAGGTCGGCGTGGCCCGGGACCCAGTGCAGGGTGATATCCTTCCCTGCGGCTGTCAGCGCGTCTATTAGGCCCCAGACGCGCTGACCGATGGCCGACTGTTGGTCGTCCGGGCCGCGGCTTAGTAGCTGGAGCCCCGACCGGGAGTCTGTGCAGAGCAGCACTCTCTTGATGAGTGCTTTAGAGGGGGCCGGTAGCTCATGGAGACACGTCAGGGCCTCCGTCATTGCCACCAGCTCCGCCCTCATACTGCTGCACACTCGACCGGCCGGTGCCACGCACTCTATTGTGCGTCCCTCGCGGTGAAGCTCCAGGATCGCTCCACCGCCGCCTTGGATGGTGCCTTCCTTGGCGGATCCGTCCGACCAGATGGTACAGTCTGGATCGGGGACGAGGGCCAGCGCCGCTAACGCCGCCTCCTTTCTCTTTTCCGGCAGGTCTGTCCTCCTTGTGGGCTGCGGCAGGTCCAGCACGAAACGGACGGCGTCTCCACAGTGGTGCCAGGGTGGTGCGCCCTGGTAAAGTGCCAGGGGCTCCACTGGGAGGTCGCTCAAGCCCGCCCTGTCGCAGACCCACCTACCGACCCGACGGAAGCATGGCTTGAATGAGAGGGTCGCGTCTTCGTCTGCCGGTGGCGGCGGTGGCAGACCCGCCTCTTCGGCAGACGTCACCGCGCGCCTCCATGCCTCGTGGGCCCGGTAGCGGAGTCTCGGTGGTGGTGTCTTGTCCAGTAGGTTGCGAGCGGGGTCTCCCGGAGGTAGACGGACTATGCGCGCGTACTCGCCGGCTGCTAGCTCCTTGGCACGGAGTGATAGCGGAGGGAGGCCTGCCTCCGCCACCAGGGTCTCCTTATCCGTGAGCTTGATGCAGCCGGTAATCAGGCGCGCACATTTCCGCTGCTCTACCTCCAGGCGCTCGCGGACAGCCGGTGCCGCATGGGTGAAGTAGATGGCCGCCCCGTAGTCGAAGAGGGAGCGCACGTAGCTCTTGTAGGCGATGCGGAGTGTGCTACGGTGGCTTCCGTAGCTCCTTCCGGCAATCGCTGACAGGCAAGCACGGCGCTTTGCCATCTTCTCTCTGAGGGCGGCGATGTGGGCGGCGAAGGTCAGCTGGCAGTCCAACTTCAGGCCGAGGAAGGTGGGCGTCTCCTCGTAGCCTAGCGGATGGTCGCAGAAGCTGAGCTGGGGCTTGACCTTGCCGCCGCACTCCTTGGGGTCCAGCGTGAAGGTGGTCATCACGCACTTGGATGGACTAGGTTGGACCTTCCAAGTCTTCACCCAGCGGCTGACCTCGTCCAGGGCCGGTTGGAGCCTGTCCGCACACTCCTGCAGAGAGCGGCCCGTCGCGAGAAGGGCCACATCATCCGCGAAGAGGGAGACCGTTGGGCTCGAGTCTCCGGCCCGGAGTTGGTCGTCGATGTCGTTGCAGTAGATGAGCCAGAGGAGAGGGGCGAGCACGCTGCCCTGCGGCAGGCCCTCCTGGAAGACCCGCCACCGGGAGGCTGACGTGCCCCATCTCACTCTAGCGCGCCGGTCGCTGAGTAGGGCCCTGATCCAGCGTGTGGCGCAACCCGGCACACCCAGTCGCCGCATCTTAGCGTACAGCGCATCCCGCCACACCCGGTCGTACGCTCGCGCGTAGTCCAGGAGGACGAGGATGGCTCGCTGCGGTTTCTTGGACTCGAAACCGTCAAAGATGGTCTGGGTGACTCGGGCTAGCTGGTCCAGTGTAGAGTGGCCCCTCCGAAAACCGGCCTGGTTTCGGTTCAGCTTTCCGGCGCGCTCGAGCCAGTGTTGGAGGCGATGCTGCACGAGTCGTTCAGCGAGCTTTCCGATACAGCTTAGCAAGCTGATCGGTCTGTAGCTGCCGGTCTCGTTGGGCGGTTTCCCTTTCTTGGGAATAGCGACTATTTCCGCCGCCCTCCATGACGCGGGAACCTCCCCGGTGCGCCAGCTCCAGTTCAGCACCTCCAGCAGATGGCGTTCCGCTGAAGGGCTGAGTTGGTGGAGCATGTCGTTGGTCACTTGATCGACCCCGGGGCTGCGTCCCTTCCGCAGTTTCCTGATGCCGAGCAGGAGCTCTCTGCGGGAGAAGGGCGAGCAGAAGGCGTCACGACCGCCGTTGCAGCACGTCTGGCTCGTGGCTCGTCTAGCCTCGATCTTGATGGAATGATCTGAGGTCTTGTCCTTGGGCAGGCGGGACACCTGCGCGTAGGCCTGGCAAAAGAGATCTGCCTTCTCTTTGTCAGTGACGGCTGGTCTCGTCGGTTGCGCAGGTTGTCCCTCCGTGCCCGGTCTTGAGATGGCTACGGCCGGCTTAGCTGGAGGACGCCGGCCGTCCATGGTGCGGATCAGGTGCCACATGTCTCCGTCCGGCTTGAGGTCTGCCGCCTTTTGACGGAAGAAGGCGGTCTTCTCGTTGTCCACGACTTTGTCGGCCGCTGCCCGCTCCTCCTGGTAGCGCAGGACGTCCGCGCGAGAGCGGCTACGGGATGCAGCTACCCGTGCCTCTTCCCGTCGGTCGGTTGCGTCCTGGCAGGCTTGGTTCCAGAAGGGCGGGCGTCGCCCTCGGCCGTTTCCGAAGGGGATGCTGGCCCTGGCCGCCCGCAGGATAGTGGCTGCTAGCCTGCTGGCGGCCTCGTTCAGGGAGGTTGGCTGGGCCGACCAGGCGTTGATCAGCTGATCCAGCTCCTCCCGAAACTTGGGCCAGTCCGCACTCCGACTCTCTTCCCCATCCTCCTCCTCCTCCTCCTCCGAGGGTATGAATTATTCACATGTCTATCGGCGCTGACAATCAGACGAGCGCCCGCCCCGCCCCGCCCCGCGCTCCGGCTCTGAATACACCGCGCCGACCATAGAGGCGGGCATCCTCTCCCAGTCGACGAATTAACAAAGTTTGATCAATGAATCAAAAAGTTGGCCAGAAAACGTGACTTTGAGCGTGAGTGATTGCAATTGGTGGAACTGTTTCAATCGTTTTAGACGTCTCCATCCGTCTTCGATCCTGTGTTCCGGGGCAGGCGATGAAAACGCATTTAATTGGTTGGTTATGGATGACAATAGCCATCAGTGTCAAAACTTCTTGTCTTAAATGATGAATCAAACTGAAAAGTCTGTCTTCCATCTGCATAGTTAATCAAGCGAACATTAATTAGATTGTGGAAGCGAGTAAAGTCGGCACAGTAGAAGCACGAGCTCCTTTCTTTTATCCACGAATAACCTAATTATACAGGATCGATCCTGCCTTGGCGTAATACATCAGACCTGGTCAATCATGCCTGAAATCGGAAGAGACGCCGCCAGCCAAATTAACGCTTAATATTATTAATGTCCCCACGAAAAACGTTTAGCGCCGCGTTATCGGCCCGGTCGGGACTGGAAGACGGCCGGCCCGCTGACGAGAGGCGACTGCGATCGGCCAGCGCTGACGGATAGACCGGTGGGGGCCGGCGGCGGCGGCCGGCCCGCTGGTCACGCTCGGCGGCCTCATGGGTACTAATCTAATGGACACGTGCCGCGCGGCGGCCGCTCTCGACGGCCGCGACGGGACCGCGTCGACGCCGACGTCCGACCGATTCTGTACGGCTGTGACGGGCCGTCACTCACCCGCTCCGGGCCGGGGGAGGGGGGCACCCCGCTCCGGCCCGGGAGGGGGCACCCCGCTCCGGACGGCACACAGCGGGCGGCGACAGCTTTAGCAGCGTGTTCAGCCCGCATGCACCGTCAGCATACTCGTCCAGGTTTATGAGGAGTGTGTGGTATAAAAAGCACAGGGACCGGCGAGTACATTAAACTGCGACATTAACGTGCGCTGCTGAAACAGTGTGTCAACATTTGCGAGGCGGACGGCCAAACTAAGCTGCGCTGTGAGTGGGGCGGCTTCGTTAACGATAATAGCTGTAATGCACTATAAAGCTGCTATAAATCAATGCCTGTAAGTAGATGCAAATTTAATCGCATCATCACAACGGAAGTCGGAAATCGCGGGTAAATGGTTCGACCCTACCGCCTCGGGCAGCTCACAAATCCAAAGGTCGATTTTGAGAGGTTCAAAATGTGGGCGCCTTGCTGCTGAGTCTGAGAGAGCCTCATTTCCTCTGGCTCCACATGTACCTCGCCCTCGGTCGTGCCTGTGAGGCGCGCTGTGGTCTTAGCCCGCCGCCAACCCATCCACTTGGCACCCGCAGGAGCACCCTATCCAACCTGGTCAGCACACCATTCACGGACGCCACTCACGGTCACCATTCACGGTCTAACTGGGCTCATTGTGCGCCTGCAGGTCGGCGGCGCGGGCACCGCACTCCACCCATCCCACCCTCCGTCCGCCCAGCGCGCCCGCTGCTCTCGGCACATTGTCTCAGGTGACTCGGCACTCGGTCCCGGCGGCCGCCCCGTCTCAGCAGGACCACGGGCCGCCACAGCGGGCCTCACACCGAGCTTTGTTCGGGCGCGCCGGCGTCTTTTGTCGCAGTCACTCGGCGGCGCATACCGGCTGGGCGCGCCGGCGAGCGCTGAGTGCTGAGTGCTGAGTGCTGCAGTGTTGCACCATCGAGCCCGCCCCGCGGGCGGCGCCTCGCGCCGGGAAATGTTGCAGCCCGTGGGGAAGTGTGTTGACGTGTGTGTGTGGGGGGGGGGGTGCCCGAAGGGTCGGAAGGGGATGGGACGGGCGCGGCGGCGGCAGAGGGGACCCCAAAGGCCCCTCCTGCCGCCGTTGACAGCCGCTTCCGAGTGGGTTGAGCGAGGGTCGGCGGACCGGAGAGGCGGACTGACGGCGGCCTCTTGACGTCGCTGAATCCGGACGGGAGCGGCGCAGTCGGAGAGTGGGGTTGGCAAAGAGTGAGGGGCGCCAAAAACCCGGGCGCTTGGAAACGCAAATGGGCGCGAATTTGTATCACAAGTTTCAAAAGAGGAGAGGTAACGCTCGGGATACTGTCACACTGCACTCACTCCGAGTTCATATTCAGCATTCGTAAAAGGAAATAAACAGGAAAAAATAGACAGTGAAAGGTGACGGAAACGGAGCAAGCTACAAGTGAATAATTTGCTCGAAAAGAATCCCCGAAAACTGATACAAAAGAAGGACGATGCGAGTGCCTGGATAAAATACTGGAGTATTTATATTTGGACGTTCTATTATCGGCTTTCTATGCGAAATGAGCAGTTTTGAACATGTGTGCAACGCGCGCCGGTCCCTATTTTCCGTGTTGTGCATGATGCATGTAATTGTGTCTGCATTTAACCCGCGCCCTGGTGGGGTCTGTTTATAACGCGACCTGGTGGGGGGGGGGGCTATTTTTTGCCCCCCCCCCTCGTATCTCCGAAACTACTGGACGGATCCGCAAAATTCAAACGGCGTTCGAAAGGCCTGTCAAATTTGTCGAGGGAAACCAAATTTCATTGACCTCGGGGTCACCGATGACGTCACAGGTCAGGTCAAAGATGAAATGTTTCACCGTTCACGGGTCATCTAGGGAATGCGCTATAACACCGAAGAAAACGCATTTTGTCGAGAATCAGCGATAGGGCGTCAGTTGCCTAGTACATATATTGCTATAAGAGGTCACTGACATTACCAGGTCAGGTCACAGGTCAGGTCACCAAGGGTCACAGGTCAGGTCACATGAACCTAACTAGGTACTAAGGTTGTGCGATGCATGTTTTATGGCCAATTTTTCATTTCCAACTCAATGGTGTTGGTTATAAGACTATCAGGTACGGCTTAGGCCACTTTCTGGTGGAGGTCAGGTCAAGGTCAGGTCAAAAAAGGTCAAATTTCAAAGTTGATATTTTTGCATAAAATGGGTATTGATTCGATGCAGCTCGTCACGGGGAGTCTAATGGTGGTCTTTGTTTTGCGCTACGAGGTCTAGAATTGCAAAAAATTGAGTTTGAAAATTTGACGTCATCAATTTTGAACAGTTTTTTTCGCTGTAACTTGGCCAAAAAAAGAGGTATCGATCTCAAATTTGGTATGTTGATAGAAGGCGGTAAGGAATATCACATATATTCCGGTTTTTTTCGAAATTCAAAAAACTTTTTGGATTTTTCGGCTATTATAATCAAAAAATCTATTTTTTGATTTTGGGGGTCCAAATCCGAAAATTTCAAAAATTCGAGATAGCAGTTTTGTAGCCCTGTCGATTCTACAGCTTTTATGTCTTTATCGTTTTTCTGTATTTGCAAAGCTATAGGCCTGACAGCTCTTCCCGCGAAACCCTTTTTTGGGTCGAAAACGGCAGAACATGACGTCACTCTGACGTCATTTCCGGCCAACCTATCATAGCCTTTGGATAAATTTTTGGTCACAATGTGTAAAATTGATGTCCGGGAGGGTACTGAAAGTTTGGTGACGATCGCCGCAGCGGTTCTGGAGATATATCGAAAAGTCTGGAGGGGGGGGCAAAAAATAGCCCCCCCCCCACCAGGGCGCGGGTTAACTAACGTGCTGCATGTGAGAGGGCCATTATATCCACATAGGTGGGCGACTACCTCTTACCCTGCCTGCCCTCCCCTCCAGCCGCGTTTCTCGCGGCTGCCGATCGTGCACGGGAACAGTTAGGCGTTCACAAACCACACACCAGTCGGCGGCCGTGTTCACAAACCACACACCAGTCGGCGGCCGTGTTCACAAACCACACACCAGTCGGCGGCCGTGTTCGCGGCGCCATTTCACTAACTGCCCGCATTGGCCATGGTTGTCGCCGTTTCCGCCAGCATAAACAAAGAGCTGTACAAAGTGGCGGTCACAACGCAACAGGCGCTGACCGGCCGGCCGGCCCCGACAGCTCTCCCCGGCGCCCCCTCCCGCCCCGCTCCCTTCCTGACGTCATCACCCCCGTCAGAAAGAAACGCCATCAGCGGCGCGGGCAAAAATGCCGATTAGCGATGACGGACGATGTCGCCGCCGTCGGCGCGGTGGTGGAAGTGCACGCCCGGTGCACCGGCGCCGCGGCGGAGACGATTAATGGCGCGCGCCGATAAACTGGCGCGCCCGGCGGCCGTCGGCTGACAGAAACAGACGACGTCATGGGAGAGAGAGCGATGTGCCGCATGGCGCTACATGACAGAAACCTGATCACTATGATGGCAGACGTGAGACACCGGCCGCAGGTCCGGATAACACTGACTGCAGAGGGCTATTTTCAGAGCGACAAAGATAGAACTGCCCACAACTGCATCTCAACGCGCTGGTGTACATACATACATACGCGCCCAGCTGAGTGGGAATCGTGATATGTGAAAATGAGGGCGAGAGATGTGCGCGCATCCACTCGGAATACACCGGGCGATGTGTTATCACCTCTGTAGTGGCTCGAGGCTCGCCTGCACACCCATCTCGGTCCAGCAGGCGATCTATCCGTAAGAGCGCGGCACAGTTGCAGATGCCGTCTCGCAGCAGCTTCTCTATTCTCTCTGCGCTACCGCGGGAGTCGTCGAGCTCCGATATCGTATTGGCGCTCCTGTGAGCGGGACAGCTCGGGCCGGGCGCCGGCGTGGTGTCGTATTGGTGTGCCTGTAAGCGGGACAGGTGGGAAGGTCAGGGCGCCTGTGTCGTAAGGGTGTCACCTGTGAGCGGGTCAGGTCGGTACTCGGTAGGCCGGGCGCCGGTGTGGTGACCAGGACAGGGCCGGCCGCACCCACCCACACAAGTGCCATAAATGTCGCGCTGGACAGCTCCGTCTGAATTATGAGGTCGCTGATGCCGCTCACGTGTCTGTACCGGCGTGGGCCGCCATCGTGCCATCTCTCACCAGCCCTGCACCTCGGATCGGTAATGGATCGGGCGTATGTGCCTCCCCACCCCCGCTATCAGCGCCACTCGTCCGCCCCTCTCTGCTCTGTTCATCATGTATACCGTGTGTATACAGACACTGCACAGGAGACCGGAGTCGGCTGCGATACTGGGGGTAGGTACCGCTGCAAATGCTGCACACTGCACAGTGCACACCCCACTGACCAGGTCATACACAGACAGCTGGCCTATAACTGTGACACCCTCTGTCATTAGACTGATAACGCGACCACTTCGCTATGGTGTCTCCTTTCCATCGGCTCAGTGCTACGGACATTAACAGACGAATTTTTATTTCGAACCCCACATCCATTTTTCGTGAATTTCAAGCACGAAAAATAGCAAGAAGCACGAAAAATGCCTTTTAAAAAGTGCCAAATCATCCGAGCCTGATCAAATATGTAGGCATGTTCGTAAGCTTGTTCTGACATTGCTTGATCTGCCAAGACAAACTTGAGAAAAATCGAGTGACTGTACCTTTTTTGAAAATTTCTGTCCAACTTGTCAGAAATTCACTGGAGAACGGATGTGGGGTTAGAGAAAAGCGTCGAATTTTAGTGACGACGCATGTTCCGTCGAAAGTTGTGTCGTAGCGAAAAAGGAGGGATGTTGAGGAAAGAGGGGCTTGTCGGAGGATATGACAGAACGTAGGCTCGCTTCACGCAGTTTGTAAACGTCATGAGGGACCCTGAATGATTCGTTGCGCCGCTCATTTTCTTTACCGTCATGAAAAGATATATGCAAAAAAAAAGAAGAGATTAATTGCAATGTTGAGTGATCATTAGCTGTAGCACATGGTTCAATATTGAATAAAACGGCATCACTGCTACTATTGCAATTCAAGAAAGAATGATCATAAGATCGAACTGTAGTGGTCAATAATAATAGTGATCACAAATAACACGTTCCCGTGAACACGGAACAGCAATGCCAGCTACCATGAACTCATTTACCAGGTATTCGTAAAATAGCTCGGATGTGAAATCAATTGCATGTCGGCCGTTCGTTTCCGACGGCGGCCGCCCCGTGGGGCCCGGCGGCGCGCGCGCCGTGCCTTGTGCTGCCGTGATCCACTCAGTGTGGCCTGCACATTATCAGCGGCCGCTGGCCGGCGCACAGCCATCCTACCCTGCCCATGTCGTGAAATGGCACGGCTTTAACGGCCTCTGCCGGGCACGCGCCATTAATTAACCAGGCCGCCGAGGGGCGCCGGAGGCGGGTGGCACGTGCGCGCCGGCGCGGCCATCTCTACCTGCACGGGGGTGGGTAGTGTACTGACTATAGTGATGTCAGTTGCAGAGCCGGAAAACGAATTAGGAGCATCACATACATTAGTGCGGATTTACAATAAAAAGGTTGAATTGAAATGCTACAAACCAAGTTGGTATCGGTTCTGTATCATAAAGCTGGTATCCGATTGACAGATCTGTGCTGATCCCCCCGCACCACCGTGCCTGCCCTGTGTGGGTGGGTGTGGGTGTGGAGTGGAGGGCAGAGTGGGCAACCAGTCGCCTGACGGCGGGAATCCTTACCCACGCCGCCACCGCCCCGGCGAGGTCCCGGCCGACCGACCGACTGCCGACTGCCACAGCCGTGTTTGATGTCGCCGTGATAACATTGTAAATGGCCGCGCCGAGCCGACTTCCTCTCGGCGAGCGCCGCCGGCCGACCAAGTTTTTTCAGCACCAACACAGACAGTGGCTGATATGATTTAAAGGGAGAGCGAGAGGAGCCCCGGGCCCTGCCTCCGGGGAAGGAATGTTTGCCAGAGGAGGAACGCGTCTCTGTAATGAAAATAGTCCATATTTGCGGAGTGTTCTTCATATCCTGTGCCAATGCTGAGAATGTTATTGATGCTTTTCAGAAGGCTCCAATCCATATTACCTACCAATATGTAAAAATCGAAATGCTTCGAAAAAGTACTTCGAAAATCGAAAAAAAAAATTAAATCAAAAGTCAACAAGCAATGAGCAATGAATTTCGACCGTTAACAGTCAACCAGGTGCTTTTTTTAGTAGGCATTAAAAGACAAAAGGTGTTATGCAAAAAAGTCATCAAGACGACTGCACAGTGCACACATTAGTGCCATCTTCACTCCAAATGTCGCGGCCATTGTCAACATGGTTTGATATCCTTTTTAGCTGGCTCGTTTGGCGGGGTTTCCGAGACGAATCAGCGCGGACTATGGGCGCGGGTCGGAGCTCTGAGCCGGTCCGATTGTGTCGTCCGACTGCCGATCTCCGCTCCAATGCAAATATCCCCCGGGCGCAGCGAGAGCCAGATGGACATTTCAGACAGAGCCAGACCCAATAAAACCAGATTGGCAGACGCCGAGCTGACATTGACCCGGGAGCACTCCCTGACCCCTGCTAATAAATGTGGACGACCGTGAAGTCTAAACATATGGTGTGATGAAACACATACTCCCGAAGGCGAAAAAGGGCGAAACATGATAAACTTTTAGAAAACCTCTCATAAAAAAGAAATTGATTTATCAGGCTGTCTGGCCTTTCGACTTGTAAGTGGTGAGAGTCCAGTCGAAATGCACCCATCCGTCTGTGGCATTTGATAAGCATGATACAGTCTGCGCTGGATATGACCAAAGTCACTGGGTGTCAATTCAATTTCAAATTATGTCTGGTATCGGATTTCTAAGAAACGGATGCGGCTGAATTCCAACACAAATATGACAACACCGTATCGATTAAAATGCAAGAGGATATCTCTGAGCCTGTCCTGGAAACAGGCTTTAGAGTTGGAACTTACTTTGTGCGGTAGATCCCAGATCGCTCAGGGCTAGACTAATCGCGACTGATGGAAGGATAGCGATCCGGCGGACGGATCGCGATCTGATAGACAGACGGACCGCGGTCATACAGACAGACGGACCGCGGTCAGACAGACGAACAGACGGATCGCGGACAGGCAGACAGACGGACCGCGGTCAGACAGACAGACGGACCGCGGTCAGACAGACAGACAGACGGACCGCGGATAGACCGACGGACGGACCGCGGACAGACAGACGGACGGGCCGCGGTCAGACAGACGGGCGGATCGCGGTCAGACAGTCGGAAGGATCGCCCCTGGATGGATCGGACCCACCGCTCCCAATTAGGCCGGGATTCAATTTAGTGTCGGGCGGCCGACGCGCCGCGTTTGCGAATATAACAAATGTGCCGGCGCCGACCGGCGGCGAAATTAGGTGATTTGTAACGCCCGCCTAATGGGGGCCATCTCTTTGCCCAGATGAAATAGCTCTGACAATTATATTTTGCTGATTCTAACGACCTGGATCCCTGTCTCGCGCGGCGAAAATCGGCCACGATTTGCTGGCTCCGAGAGGAAATTCGGCCGCTGCTCCATTTCATTTCATGGCCGCCGTCCGAGCGGCCGACTCCTTTTCTCTGCCCACCTGGTGGCCGGAAGAGGGACGCTGGAGGGTCGCAGAGGGGCGCTGAAGGGTCGTCGGGAGGGGGACAGCCCGCCGATCGGTCACATTCCGACACCGCGGCATCTCGTTAGCCGCCTGTGAACCGGAGCCATTTCTGTGCCGAGTGTTTGTTTCCGGCCTCACGGCGGCCCCATAATGCCCGCCGGCGGCAGCCTGTTTTGAATTGGGGAGTGGGCCACACCGCCCGCGCCGTCAAATATCTGGCCGCGCGCCGGACGGGCCCTTTTTATTGTGCCGTCCAGGCATTGTTGCCGGCTGATGCATCGGCCGTATCTGGCCGGCCAGCGTTTTTGCACCCCGCCGTCGGACCCATCTGTCTCAGGCCGGATTCAGCGGCGACAAAAGTTAATCCGCCGCTGAGTGGCGCCCAGATAAGAGCATTATACCCTCTCTGGCCGGCGCCGTCGGTGATTTCACGCTCCGGCCGGCGCGCGGTGTTAGCGCGTGGTGCGGCGCCGCGGTCTCCGCCGCCTGACGGGCAGACTGCGCCGCACGACCCGCCGCCGCCGAGTATCGAGCGCCGTCGTCAGCTGGCGGCCGTCGGCGCCACTGCCGTCGGAGGAGGCAGTGTGGTGACGGGCGCCGGCCGGGGAGCAGCGCCGGGCGACTCTCCTGACGAACCGCGCCGCGACTCGGACAGACTCTGAGTCCGCTCCGGTGCAGTGACTCAGGACGGACTCGGGCGCGCGGCGGAGCGGCCGGAGCCGTGTGGGCCGCCTCAGTCGGGGCGCGGGTCTGGGACAGTGAGCATCTGCACGGCGCGCGGACGGTGATCAGTGACTGTCGGATCCAGTGATCAGACCGCGCCAGAGTCGGGGACTGTGACCACCGGCGGCCACACTGGAATGGAGCGGACCAGCGGCCGCTTGCATGGATAATGACGCATAATGCATCAGAAGAGTTTTCTCTGATGTGGTCTGACAGTCAGGACCCCAGCGGTGAGTACACGCGGCCGATCCCGGATGGAGCCCTGAGGATACGGCGTGAGAAAGCGGCTGGGTGGTCCTAGGGACTTGGCGGAGGAGCGCTCAGCTACCGCGCCGGCCAATATACCTATGCATTTACCTACACCAGGGAAAAACCTACTGACGACTCGTCAATGTTATTTGTTTTTGTGTTTCGTGATTATATCCAAAATTCGTATCAGCCGTTTTCACGACGGGTTTATGGCTAATGCACCAATGACCACACTTGATCAAATCTAACCAAATCTCTTTTACAGCAAGTATCAGAATATCGTGAATTTATCTCAATGTTTTAGTTGAAAATGATATTTGCTTCATACATCAGGCGGGTAAGCAACTTCATAGTACCTACCTACAGCCTAAGGTGGAAACTACTAAGAATCGAGTAAGAATCTCCTAAGCTTACCGAATCGCACCAAATGTGATTTAATGTGTGCCAGATAACCATAATGAAAACGGCAATTGTAACTTTAATGCAATTTCGCAGCTCCTCTGCTATAGAGGATTTCGGACCCGTTCGTTCCGTGCCTGCAGCGTTGCAGTCATGCTGCAGTTGATGACCCGGCCGAACGACCTTCTCCCCTTCCGCCGTGATGGGAAGTTTACCAAGTTGACCCACAATGGTTCACCAATATCCCTAGCATGCTTCTCAATATAAGTGTTCTCGCATGATTTCCGGTGTTGCTCTTCACGCTCCCAGCACCTGTGTGACAATGCTTTGATTTTCAACCACCTTATATCAGCCGAGCAAACATTTCGAATGTCAACAGTCATCCGACGTTTTAACTCGATGTCGTTTGGTTAATGCAATGCATATTTACCTTTGACGAGTGCAGTGAATAGGTATTCCGTTGATGTATTAAATAACTGTCGCCATGACGCATTGTAAGTTGCATAATAATGGACCTGAATGGGCTACACGGACATCGCCAGTCGTGCAGCAGTCATGAATAACCAAACACCGGCCGCTGCATTGCTGCTGGCCAGATTTATTGAATAATGATAGCAATAACGAGCCGTGCATTTACGTTGCACGTCGTGATTAAAACTGAACACCGCTCAAACAGCTGCTTATTAGGCCTACACAACCTCCAACCTAACTATGGAACCAGCGTGGCGCTGCGTCCGCCGCTGGTCTGCACGCGTCACGACTCCCTGCCGATATACCTTTCCTCACCCCGCAGCACTCAGCTCACACCAGCCGCGTGCAGCGCTGTGAGCTGATGTGCCGCCGACTGACGCCGTGTCCTGCCACGATAGCCGGCCGGCCGCAGCCCCCAGCTGTTGACATAGTCGTCATTATCCGGGCGCGACTGAGGTTTGCCAGCCAGCGGCCGCTTATGCTCCTGACTAATGCAGCGTTTGCACAGTGCGCTGTTCGTCGCCATTACATATTGACGGACGGCTCGGCGGCACTGTCCGGCCGGGGACGGGTCCACGGACCGTTTGGGGGAGGGGGGGGGGGTGCATGGATCACGGAGACGGGTGGTGATCGGACTGCACAGGTCACATCTGTCACCGGCTGGAGTGTCACCTCTGCAGGACAGAGAGACAAACAGTAACCACGGCACAGGGCCGAGAGAGAGAGAGAGAGATAGAGAGAGATAGAGAGAGAGAGAGAGAGAGAGAGAGAGAGAGAGAGAGAGAGAGAGAGAGAGAGAGAGAGAGAGAGAGAGAGAGAGAGAGACAGAGAGAGAGAGAGAGAGAGAGAGAGAGAGAGAGAGAGAGAGAGAGAGAAGAGAGAGAGAGAGAGAGAGAGAGAGAGAGAGAGAGAGAGAGAGAGAGAGAGAGAGAGAGAGAGAGAGAGAGAGAGAGAGAGAGAGAGCACTGGAAACTTTAAATGTGATGTCTAACGAGACTTGTTGATGAATGTGTGACCACTTTGATGTTAAATCTAGCTAATGTGTGCATAACTGAAAGTGCTTTTATAAGGTTATGCTGCAAAATGACATAGACCCAGAGCAAAGACATACTAACGGCTTTCTACGAAGCAATATATGACTAGCAATGGCCCCAGCGTGTGAGGTCACACGATAACAATGCCTTAATATCCATTCACATGACCATAATTTTTGTCAACACCACTGATTGTCTCATAAGGCTCCGACCATAATTCAAATGGACATACCTATAGTGCGCATGCTGCCCAGGCAACATCGATTTGGAGGCGCATTCAGCTGGTCGCTGTTTATGGTTGCTGTCGGCGAATGCCCACAATGATCGCCACCCACACAACGAATCCACCATCACGTGTTCAAAAGCGGCACTGACCTTTTATTCCCTCTCCCCGGGTACAATGACTAGACGGCGGTGTATACCGTTAGACTGTTCTCCGCTGCCGGCGTGTACCGTCAATTGACACTTATCGACCGCGGCGCCTGCTCCTGCAATAATGACCACCTAGTCTGTGCTGTAAATCAGAGCTCATTTCGGGCCCGGAACGTGGCAGCTGCGCTCTCCGGTTACGCGAATCGCTCTATCAAATCAGGTCCCATTTCGCCAGATCAGTCCGCAGCGCCCACTCACTCCACTCACACCCCGGTCGGCAGCAGCCACACTGGGTTCTGTGGGTGCTGCCGTCAACTCTGCCGCGCATTCAGCTGCCCTGGTGATTGGTGAAAATCGCTGCAAAATGTCTTCCCAGAAAGAGAGTAAATATAAAAAACCTAGTGATTGGTGAAAATCGTTGCAAAATGTCTATCCAGAAAGAGAGTAAATAAAAACCTGGTGATTGGTGAAAATCGTTGCAAAATGTCTATCCAGAAAGAGAGTAAATAAAAAACTGTTATGTTCAATTTGTTGTGTTCATTTTGTCAAGCCTTATGAGTTGTGGGTGGACCTCCCAGTCCCACAGGCGGCGGACCCTCGGCCCGCTACTGGACGATCTGCTCGCGTGCCGGGCCGCCCTCACTAACCGGCCACGTGTGCCAGCGACAGGAGCTTTCTGTTACCGGCTGTAATGCGGTGCATAACTCAGGGCTCGGCCAGCCGGCCAGCGGACTGAGCAGCTGACTGCATGGGCCGGTGTTCGGTGAAGTCAGACCGCCGCCGTGCCGTCTATCAAGTGGCGGCAGTAGCAGAAGCAGTAGCGGTGGACCGCGAGCGGCAGACACCACCGCCTCACAAAGGACTGGCGCCTTGCGTTTGCCGACTGCCCTCTGTCGCTGCGGTGGCCGCAAATGACCCTCGCCGTTACCCTGATGGGTTGCGGAGTGCACCCCACTCGACGAGTGCCCGTCACTCCGCCGGCCGCCCATTCACCCGTCACACGGTCACGCCGCCTGCAGCACGCGGCCGCCGTGGCGTGACGCCGCCGACATCCAAATACCGGGCCGGCCGTACCGGCAGCATGGAGCCCATTCAGCAGCGTGTGAAAGCCAGCCGCCGCGCCGATAGCCTAGTGGTGATGAATTTAAATACCCCGCCTGGCATAGAGAGCCGGCAAGGTGTTCACACTTGATTTTAAAGGCGCCGACATCAGGCTGTTGATTTATCGACTAATGACGTCATTACTAAAGATGAATACCTATCAATAGAATGCAACATGCATAGTGACATGAAAATGAAGTATTTTTATCTTTTGTTCTCGCGTGAATCTAACAAGGCATTGCTTTATGATTGGGCAAGGTTCCATAAGCCTTCAAGCATGTTTTAGGTCAACAGATATCTGTCGATCAGAACACATTGTTCACGAATGTGTTTGTTGACTTCGTTGTTGGTGTTTCATTTCATTTCATTTATTTCATTTCATTTATTCACAGTATCACCCACGGGAAAAGCCCATTTACGGGTAAAGTCACATAGGTATAGGCACACTGATCATACAAACACGTAATAAAGGTATACAATAAATGATACAAAACAGACCGCAATCTTGCGACACACGGCAACATCATTGGTCTGTGGGGAAGGCGCGGGAGGATAGCTGAGCAGCGTAAGACTTAGCTGTTTTCCTCACTGTGGCTAAGGAGTCCGTAAACAGGTCTAGCTGGTTGTTTTCACGCAGAAATTCATTTGCGAGCCTCGGCACCCTACAATAGAGCCCATTCTTGATGGTTTCGACTCTGGCGAACGGCACGGCGAGCAGATCACGGCGGCGAACTGATCGAGGCGGGACGGCGAGGCCAAAATGAGATCGCAGGGAACTGGAGTCAATTGGAGGAAAAAGAGTCAACACGCTCGCCGGCGGCCGGCCGGCCCGCCCGAGCCGTGTCACCGGCGCGGCCGCAGCCTCTAATGCCGGGGGCGATAGTCGCCAACGATGGGAGGGATGGCGGGGTCACCTACCGAGCGCGACCGAGCCGTGTCACCGGCGCGGCCGCAGCCTCTAATGCCGGGGGCGATAGTCGCCAACGATGGGAGGGATGGCGGGGTCACCTACCGAGCGCGACCGACGGAGTGGGTGGGATGGGCGGGGAGGGACGGGGTAGGGCTGGCCGACAGGAGGGGTAAGGCCGACTGACGAACGGGTTAGTTGGGTCGGTCGGTGGGGGCAGTGTATGGACGGGTACGGGCGGTCGACGGACGGAGTAGGACGGGTGCTGAATTCAGCTGCGGTTTCGGAGCTGGGGAGCAGACAGTCGGCCGAGCCCAGTGTTCATTTTGTTGGCAATACTTTTACCATCTTGTCGTTCTAAAGAGTAAAGCTCCCAAGGAAGCGATCAGACATGCGCCCTTCCGCGCGTGTTATTAATTTTTGTTTCATAAATTTCAAAACTTGTTTGATATTTGTACGATGCACTTCACATTTCATTCGTTAGATCCCAACTTGAGGCTATCATAAAAACGAGAAGAGCAGCAAAACGTGACATGACTGAAGCTTTCTAATCAAATTTTATATTGCATGTTCCCAGCTATCTAAATAACATTAATTCGCGGGAGCCCGTCTCGTCCATGCCTCAATAGCGTACCTACAGGGCCCGCGGGCCGGCCATTTGCGCCATTGTGACTGCAAATGACCACGGCCTGGAGACCATTCAACTGTCGGGCACCTGTCGGTGTCGACCTGGCGCGGCACACGTCATATATCTCGGTCGGCTCCATCCGCCTGGGTCGTCCCAGGGGCGCGGCCACCCGGGCCGCCGGGCTCGGCCGACTGTCTGCTCCCCAGCTCCGAAACCGCAGCTGAATTCAGCACCCGTCCTACTCCGTCCGTCGACCGCCCGTACCCGTCCATACACTGCCCCCACCGACCGACCCAACTAACCCGTTCGTCAGTCGGCCTTACCCCTCCTGTCGGCCAGCCCTACCCCGTCCCTCCCCGCCCATCCCACCCACTCCGTCGGTCGCGCTCGGTAGGTGACCCCGCCATCCCTCCCATCGTTGGCGACTATCGCCCCCGGCATTAGAGGCTGCGGCCGCGCCGGTGACACGGCTCGGGCGGGCCGGCCGGCCGCCGGCGAGCGTGTCCGACGGCACCCGGCCGGTCGGCGCCGCCGCGGGGAAGCCACTCGGCGCTGACCTTCCCGTCCATCAGCGGCGTCCGACGCGGTCGACGGCCGACCGACGCGCCCGAGAGCCGACACAGCGCGCCCGCCGCCGACCGAGCCGTGCAGCCCCGCGGCGCCAGCGAGAGCGACCGCAAACTGCCGCCTCTGTCCACCCGAACAGCCTGCAACGCTGCTGTTTTAGCCTGCTTTTCTGCTTAGCGCGCACTGTGCCTCGCACTTTTGCAGTCCAATGTTTTTCAGCTGTGAGCTCACACGACCGAGTTTCCAGGCTGCGTGTTTTTTCTTCGCGAACGTTTTGCGATTCTCAGCCAATGAGGCAAACAATACGTGCTATTCCGACACGGAAAGACGCAAACTGCAGCGTAAACGAGAGCGAGTGTTTCGAACAAAGGCGGCAGTGACCCGGTTCGGCCGGGCCAGCTGTCGCTTGCGGGACACAGCGACGGGTTCGCTGACGGACAGACTGGCCACGACACAAGCCTGTGAATGCTCCGGAGCTACACATGTGTAAGGCTCTCAGTGACCCAGGTCCGTCCACTGACCCCAACGGCCCCTTCCAATCCACGGCTCACGGGCAGCGGCTCACAGGTCACGACTCACGGTTCACGGGTGGCGGGGGCGGCGGTCGCCAGCCAAGGTCACTACTGACGTGACCCAGCCGTGGCGTGCCCCCGGCTGGCGTGAGCGGCAATCATTTCTGGCGTGGGCCGGCCGCGATTGGCGGCTCAGACGCGGATCGCCGGAATGGGGGTCGGCCGTGCCTCGTATACGGCGTAACGCCCATCTGTTTGGCGGCGCTGATTGGGTCCCGGCGCAGCCGGCAGCGTCCAGCGCAGACGGCGGCAGGACGGCCCGCAGGACATCGCAGACATCGGACAGGGCAGTCGGCACCCGCGCCAAATGTGACGCATTGCACTGACCTCATTCGCTGATTATTACATTGCGTTCTTCCGTGTAAAATAATTAAGCAAAAAGTCGGCGTGGCGCCGGCCGGATTCAAAGGGTAGGGGTAGGGTCGGTAGGGTCGTCCGGCTAATGAGAATTTTTGTGTATTGTGTATTGTGTATTGTGCCAAGCCAACCACAGACCCAGCGGCCCATTTACAGTGGCAGTCATGCCCATAAAATACAAAAAAAAAAAACACTACATACTACTACAAAGCACGATACATTGTCTCAGATGTAAGCACCCTGAGAACGAGCGAAATCACACACATCAGAATGGATGCAGTTCGACGGAGCCAACATATCTGCATTCGGAATTTTCTGTAGAAAATTGTTGCATAGCACAGGAATGCGATTGAAAAGTCCCGACTTTACAGTGTTCACTCTGCCGAATGCGACATGAAACAGTGCTGGCTGCCGAGAACGTCTGTTAGGGACCGCCAGACCAAACAGACTCAGAAGGTGAGGACAGTCGATCCGTCCATGGTGCAATCCCAAAACCAGGCGGAGATCGGCTTGAATAAAGCGCGATTTCAAAGAACACATGCCAAATCGAACAAGAAGCGTCTCATAACTCATGGGCAGGTCGCGACCGTGGGTGTTGGATGCCAGCCAAGACAAGAAGCGATGCTGCATGCGCTCAAGCCGCGCCAGATGTGTTACTGCTGCGCCACTCCACACAACGCTGCCATACTCAGCAATGGAGCGAACATGGGCATTGTACGCGGCGATCAGCGCACTATGGTCAAACTTGACCCGCCGGGGACACCGAGGCAGTTGGACCTGGAAACTCCAACCTGGAAAATTTCATATTCCAGGTTGAAGTGGCCGTTCGTTGGCGGCATGAAGGCCGCACGTCAGGGCCATATCCCTGAGTGCCGGATGGCGGGCAGCCGACGGCGGCTTTGCATGCATTCGCTGGACCAGCCCCGTTCACGTGGAGCTGGATAAGGCAGCCCGAATGGCAGCTGGCTCAATTCTCCAATCGCGACAATAGCTAGACAAGGGGACCTTCTCCCGTTGCCCGGAGATTGCCGGGAATTTCCTGTGCATTACCTTGGCGAGCGGCACTGCACTGCATAGGGAGACATAACACGTCCCCCACTCGGCGCGGCACGGCGCCTCTTTTCAGCCTGTCCATTTCCATTTTTATGTTGAGATGGATCGGTGTCGACTGACGGGGGCGCGCTATATATCGGCTCCCGATTTCGGCCCGGTTTGATTAATCGGATGAGTATAGTCTGCGGCCGCTGTCGGCGGCGGCCTCCGTTTCGGTGAGTGTTCCGGACACCGCTCCGGACTCCGGGCGCCGCGGCCTGGGTCGATACCGGGCGGCCTAACACACTCCACAGCGATAGGGATGGCTGCGAACAAACTGAAACGTTTGCGGACCGCGGCACGAAATGTGCCGTACACCGCGACGCTGACGGGGCCGGCCGGTCAGCGGCGACCTTGGCTGGCCTCGTGACATGACGTGACGTCGTTATTCCTGACCGTGGCGCTCGACTGCACGGATCGAAGTCATTAAAGGCCAGACTGATTAAAAAGTATGTCCAACCTCAGTCCAGACACGTTTGAATGAAACGTTACAGTTCCTGTAAGAGCCGTTAATGCAGACCCGCCAAAGTGGCCTTGGTCGTGTCGTCCCCTAACAAAATATACCGAAAAATCCAGCTGTATATGTATCTAGCTATCGCTGCGTCTTGTCTCGACCTCTGATCCTCAGACCGGGCAGGCGGCGTCCATCATCGGGCGCCGTATGACTCAGTTGGTAGTGGTAACGTTACCGAGTACAGAGACCAGTTCATCTCACCCCGCCGCCCGTCATCTGTTAGCACGTCCTGTGAGGTGCGCCGTGTGATCGGTCCAGAGACGTGCCAGACGCGCGAGGCGCCGGACGACCTCCCACCGAGCTGCGTCCCGCGGGCCGGGCCGGCCGAGGACGGCAGAGACTGCGCCGCAGGGCCGTCTCTGTCGGGCCGGGCAGCCCGGCTGTGTTACAGTCATGGGTCACTGGCTGGGTGGTCCGTCCCGGGCCGGGCCCTGCACAGTGCACCCGGCCGGCCGGAGGTGTCGTCAGTCGCCTGCCGACGGACGGTCCGATACACACTGACCGTGCACGGCCGACCGGTGATCCGCACCAGTTTACTGCAGTGACACGCCGCATCAAAGCGGGCATTCCGGCGCGGCAGCGGCGCCTGACGCCCGGGGACGCCCGCCGTGGCCAGCGGGCGGCCCGCCGACGGGCGCCGGTAAATATTTGGATGGCCGTGTATCTGCCTCCGTCCATGGACCGCGGCACCGCGGCCGATCGGGGCTCGGTGACGGGACTACAGCCGCCGCCGCGGGCACGCTGCCGGGCGCGATATCAGCTCATTAGCAGAACGACACATTCCGGGCGGCGCGTTCGACGGCTGCCGACACGACACCTGAGCCGCGCAGGGCGCTCGGACAGCCACGCGCCGCGGGCGCCGCACGCGCTGCAGTCGGTGCCGCACGCGCCGTACCCGTCGCTGCAGCTGTTACCGGTCACTACCGACCAGTGGTGAGTCTGAAATTAACCACCGCCCCAGGCAGTCGTCGCCGAGTTGATCGGCACAGTAGCGACTCAGTGGGGCTTGTTCCTGAGCCCCCCCCCCCTCACTGACCCGGAGTGGGAGGGGGAGTGGGCCAGGTCAAAGGTCGCCGGAACACTGCACTCGCCGGATGGTGTGCTAGTCAGCGGACTGACGGGACCGGACGTGCTGCGGTCGCCGGTGAACTGTGCGTCACAATCCCGCAGCCATCCGGGTGGTCACTGGACAGCCGCCTGTTCCTCTGAGGTCAGCGGGCGCCGCACAAAGTTCACAGTCCGCCGGAGCTCCCAGCCAGCCGCGCCGGCGAATAGCCTACGCAGCACAGTCGGCTGCAAAAACTCCCGTCGATCGAGGCCGCCGTGCATAGGGCACGGAGAACGACCGCTAACGGCCGGCCGACCGCTTCCGGCCCGGTGCGGTCTGCTCGTCTCGTCAGTGTAGGCTCCGCATCCCGCCGCGGAGCTGCAGCGCGAGCGACAACGGACGGCGCCGGATGGCAGGGCCAGGGACGGACAGCGGCGGGCGGCCTCAGACGAGCCTAGTATCGAGCTCTGCCCGCCAGAGCAGAGGCCAGCTGGCAGCTGAGGTGTCGGCGGAGGACGGCAGGACCAGAGACGGTGTACTGGACCATCGGCGGCCAGCAGAACAAGACACGGCGTGCACGACTATCAGCGGCGGACTACACGGCTGCCGGCGCCGGCGCGGCGGGAGTCGCGCCGGACGAGCGCCGACAGCCCTCCGACAGCCCTTTGACAGCCCTCTGACTGACAGCTGCCTGAGAGATGCAGGACACGGTCCGCGCCGTTCCGCAGCCGTCTCACTTACCCGACGGATACCGCCCGGTGAAAAGTTGGACGTAACTCGGAGAAAATTGAGCTGGCCAGTTCTCAGCTGGAGCCGTGCCGCGGCGGCTCCCCGGCCCAAATAGTCGTCGTCCGCGGTCGGAGATGATAAGTGGGGCCCATCTCGGGGCGGTGAGGGAGCCGGGAGGCGCGGCGCGCCGCTACATTCCGCTCGTTTGTCGGTGACTGACTCACTCCTCTGCCGGCCGCCGGCCTGCACCGGCCGCCGCTGAAGGACGGCAGACAGATACACTGGCCGCTGACAGCCCGCTGCACGCTCTGTGTCGCAGCCGGCGCCGTGTCGCAGCTGTCGGCGAGAGACGCGGCGGTGGGGGGGGGGGGGGGTCTGTCTCGAGACGTGACGGACATTACCCGCTGCGCGACTGTCACCGTCTCCGTCTCCGTCGGCCGTCATGACGACAGGTGCCACGGTGCGGTCGGACCCTATATGTCCACCCTCCACTGTCTACGGTCGACATGTGGACAGGTGCCGCGCTGCGGCTGGTCTATCTGTCCGCACTCGGCTGTTTATTGTGGACACGTTGCCCCACTCTCCACTGTGTACAGGTGCCGCTGCGCGTCGGACCGTCAGTCCACTGTTTATTGTGGACAGCTTGTCCACTTCCCACTGTGGACAGGTGCCACGGACCAGCCGTCCAGCCGTCACAATGGAACGGCGCAGCGCCAGCAGCGGGCGGCCGCCGCCAAACGGCGATAAATTTCCGCCGTTAGCCGGCCGTCCAGTGTGGCCGGCCGCCGAATTTGTCCCTAATTACAGCTTACTTACCGGCAGGCGGCAACTCACGGCCGGCTCGCATGCACGGCCTGATGGATACGGTGGCGGCGAGGCGGCGCCGCAGCCGTCGGCGGCTGCGGTGCCGACGGCTCAGTGGCACCGTAGTCATCCGTCTGCCGGCCAGGTGTCCCGGCGGCGGCGGCCGAGCGGGGAGTCATCGGTCCGGCGGCGGCGGCCGAGCGGGGTGTCATCGGTCCGGCGCCGCCGGCAGCGGACCGGCTGGCAGCACGCTATCGGCACTCCTTCGGCGGACTATCGGCGCGGCGCCGGCCGTATCTCTGCGCTCCCGGCGCGGCCGCCGCGGCTCTGCCGTGGCCCGCCCCGTGTCGGCCGTCTGTCGGCGGTGGCGGCGCGATCCTTCGTCGCCGGACTGCGGGGCATCCGGCCTGCCCCGCCCTTATTAGAGCTCGGCGCGCGGCCGGCGGGGTGGGGAGGCCGGGCGCGGCGCCTGTGGTCCCGTCGGTTCCGGTCGAGTGTTTGCGCTGACCGGCTGCAGACGCTGATGGAGCGGCCCGGCCAACTAATGCAGGCACGCGACGCCGCCCGGTCGGCTCCCCAGGACCGGCGCAGTCCGGTGATTCCCGGCAACCGGCGGTATAGGCCCGCATCTCCACCTCTCCCCGGTAACCCCAATATAGCCCGATAGATCTCTGATGGGCTCACAATAACTTTGATCAATGATCACTTCCAGAAATCGTGATGCGACTTCAATCGGCCGGCGCCGGCTGATGGCTTCAATGGCTCTCGGTGATTCGCCAGCTCGCAGGTAGCTCGCCGCTCTCCGGATCATTTCCTAGAACTCCAATAAGCGCGGCGCCGGCCGCTCTGATGGCTGTGCTCGCTCCGGGACGGCGGCCCGGTTGGTCGCACGCCGCAGGTGATCAGCGCCCGGGGGTGGCGGGGGCCTTCCAGTTCCATCAGAGCGCCGCGCGGTCGGTCGGGTCAGGTCTTCTGGCCGCCCCCGCCGCTGTCTGATTGGACAGACACAAACACCGGCGAGTAGCCGTTAGCGCGCTGTTCGGGCGTTCGGCGCCGTGTTCGCGGAGCAGGAGCTGTCTGCTGCTGATGTGAGGGACACGGAGCGTGCAGAGACGAGAGGCGGCCGCCGCCGCGGGATCTGGAGGAGCGCCAGCGGCCCGCGCCGCCGCCCGCGCCGGTCACGGGAGGGGCGCACATCCGGAACGCCAGCCGCGCCGCTCCGCCGGCGGCTGGTCTGTGGTCTCCTCCGCCCAGACGGTACAGAGCCGCTGTGGTCAGCGGCTGCCCGTTATTGGTCGCAGACCGCCGCACCTGTGCCGCTCACTAACTCAGTACCGCCGTAATGAACAAACTTCCCCGCTTACAGCAGCCAGAGTGCTACACCAGTCGGTTCACAGTCTCAAAGGAGCTTATGCAAGGCCGCGCTAAACTCGACGAGGAATGCATTAACTTGGCGTATTGCATGCAAATGTCAGTCGCCTGCCCGAAGCCGGCTCTAGTTTCCAGTGTAGCCCGCGGTGCTTCTGAAGGGCACCGCCGGCACTGGCTGTATAAACAGCCGCTAATGGGTGACAACATCGCCTCCGTGGATGTGGCGCCGGCTTCTGGAGGTCATCAGGGGCGAGCCGGTCCGGCCATTAGCGGGTGATAATATCCTCCTGCAGTGACCCGGGCAGCGGGATCAGATGAGGTCACACAGAGGAGCGGCCGCTCAGGTGACGGCGGTACTGTTTACAGAGCGCCGGGCGGTGGCGCAGACCAGCTTGTACCGAGCTCAGAGCCGCCGTCCCGGGGCGTGGTCGTCTCAAAACGCCGCCGCTCGCGTGCCACAAATATTTACAGTACCAGTCAGGCCAGCCGCCGGAGTCCGGCGAGTGTGACAACAGAGAATGAATGGCCGCCAGTAGCGGCCAGAGAATGACTTCTGGCGTCTGGCTGAGAGTGAGGAGGGTGCGGCGGCCGGCCCCAGCCCGCGGCGCCCCTCCGCGTCCCCTCAGCGCCACTCGACGGCGGCCGTCCCTCTCCCGCGCCGCACGGCTGAGAAAACAAGCTCGCGTCGCGCCCTCCGCAGTGCCGTGAGAACCGCGCAGGCAAAAACGGCCGGCGCTTCACCTGTTCGCCGCCGATCTGCGGTAGCGGCGGCCGGCAGCGTCTGACGTCATCCGCCGGAGCTGCCAGCTTTTTACCCGGGCCGCCGGAGCGGCCGACCGTTTGGACGGTGCGAGCTGGCGCCAGTTTCCGAGCCGGCCTGTCTGTCTGGGCCTGGAGTTCTGAACTCTGTGAGACACTGCCGCCGCCCGCCGGAGCTGTCACACCGGCTATTAAAGTAATTTCACAAGTTCGCCGGGATCAAAGTTACGCCGCACGCTCGCCATCTGGCCTACCAATGTGACCGTCGCGTCGGCGGCCGGAAGGGCGGCGGCGGCTGCCGCTCAGGGGCTGTCTGCCACCGACACCGCCGACGCCGTGTTGTGACACCGGCGGCGGCCCTGCGCTCGCCCGCTTTATCTGAGCAAAACAGGCGCCGGCCGCCGCCAAAGGGTGCCCGCGTCCTAATTGACGGCGCGCACAATGGCCCGTTGAGGGTGCACCGCGCCCGGCATTGTGCGCCGCCGCCTCCGGCCGCGCACAAATGGCAACAATTTGTTGTTAGGCGCTCGGGGTGGCGCGCGCCACACGGCCAACCTCATGAATAAATTTACCGGGTGTTGCCTTCGGAACGGCCTGCGTCTGCCGACCGGCGAGCAGGCGCTCCGCTGCCAGTCGAGTCGTTTTCAAGCCGGCGCGGCGCGCGGTTTTCTGAATCCTCACATTCCCCGGAGTCCCTGGAATCCGCAGAGTCCTTTCAATGTTCGAGCTCACCGGCGCCGTCGCGAGGCAGACGGTGGGTGTTTTGACGCCGCACCGTTAACCCAGAAAATGGCTGCGCATGATAACGAGTCGAGCGCATGCGAGCCGGCGCGGGGCGCGGCGACTCCCGCAGATCGGAACTGCGCGGCGCGACGCGACGTGCCGGCGCCGGAACCGGGCGATTTTTGACCGGACGCCGCCGCACGACACCGGCAAAACACGCGCTGCTGGAGTGTCGCAGCGAGCGCAAAACAACTCTAGCGGCGGCCAGCGGCGCCGTAAAAACGCCCGGCCACCGGAGATGCCGCGCACGACCTCCGCCGAGACCGCGTCACGCCGGGCGGCTGCGAAAAACGGCCGCCGACGCCCTACCGACCGGTCGACTCGGGCCAGAGCGCGCCGAGCGGACCAACCGACCGACCGACCGACCGGGGTATTATTCAAACAAACACCGGGGACACGACGCGGGACGATATACTGCCGGACTGGCATATTTACGTCTGGACAACGAGTTGCGGGGAAAAGTGCTGATTGTGTTGCAGTTTTAGGAGCCGGTGATTAGGCTGGATTTTTGGGTTACTTTTTCGTTCCGATTCATGTATTTCATAGTGTTTGGCTTTTGAATATTTTAGTTCTTTCAGATAAATATTACTTGCTTGACAACTTTTGTAAAAACGTTTCATTTTTTATAAGCCGACGTTCAGAGTCCTAAAAATACATCAGCACTACAATCATTGTAAACAAACAAATGGAGCACCACTTGGCTCTGTTCCAAGGCCATTTTTTAGTTTATCTGGTGGTTTTCTTGCTCTTGTACGTCGTTTTGTTGGATGTTTTGAATCCCTTAAGATTGACTTATATCATATTTAAGAAGCATGTTGACTGAAAACAATCTGAAGTATCCAGGAGGCTGACGACAGAGGTCCAAGGTCCTGACTACTGAGCAATATCAATATCAAGTTGAACAAGTTATGAAATTTTGGTTGATAAACGCAAGTTGATCGGGCTCATATATCAGCAAGAAAAAGTAAAATTAAAAGAGCTTATTGTCCAAAAACAAGCTATAATATTGTAAACCTTGGAGCAATACTGAAGAGCACGCTGAGCAGGATCATGCCAGAAAATGTTGACTGATGAGCGCATGCCGCATATTGATGTATTGGTATGAATATTGAATGATAACTTACAACAGCAAGATAAATTAGTGCTAACTATCAAGTTAAAATCTAGAATGAATGGACTTGGGCAGTTTTACTATGCTTAGATGCTATGCAGATTGTAATGTGCATCAGGTACTCAGTGTCTGGCGAATGAAACATGCGATCATTCCATTGCTACTGGAGGAGATAGCTTGGATCACTAAATCCACTTTATGTTGATTTTGATGTTAATCATTACTGTATTTCTTGAAAAAAGGATTGTTATAAAATTGTCAATGTGACAATCCATGCAACGATGTGATCATATGATGTGTTCATAGTCATTCATGATAGTGATTCATGATTGTTGCTTATTTGTTGGTCCAATATTCAATGGCAAAGCTCTCAGTCTCAGCGTTTCTTCCTGTGGAGTGTGGATGGCCAGCAGTGACTCAGAGCTTAGAAGTATTAGTTTTCTTCACAGGGCTGGGATAAAAAGTACTGAGGGTAATCTTCCACCAAGGAACTCTACTTTGAGTTTTGACATGGTATGAGATGTAGGCACAAGTAGGTGGGTGCTTAGTTCCTCGTTAGCAGTTGTGTAGGTTTAGTCGGGTTAGCTTAGATTAGGTTATGTTAGTTTTTTAATTTGCCAAGTGTCCATAGAAATGTGACCTGAGCAATGAACATACCTGAATTACCTGACAGCTGACCTAACCTCAATCGTCACACATATTTGCAGCCTACCCAAGACCTGCATAGCAGTTTAGCACCCAGTTATAGGTAGGTACTCACCCTAACTCAATCTTACCTGCTAACCTTCAAGTTGCCTATAGTTAGCCCACCTTGCCAAGCTGCATCCAGGGAAACAGTCAACTGAGGAACTGGCTCATTGGGTGGCTGGTGTGAGTCTGTGCATTTAAAGTGTTTCTTCTCTGAAGCTGCTCTGCACTGCTGTATGTCATGTTAGATGCTCAGAAAATGTGGGGAATGATTACTAAGCTACTTTTAGTGCTTTGTTAATGCTCAAGACATGAACAAGTACAGATCCTGCAGGGTACAGCTATGAGTTAGGTGCTAGGTGAGTATGTTATGTGAATGTGCTGTTCCCTGTTTGACCGTAAGTATACAAACAAGCACAGGGTCACAGTTATATTCAATCTCCACATAAACATACGACAAAAACGGCCATATAGCCTAACTCCGAACACACCACAGATAACTTAAGCCTTTGAACTTTGAAGGCACAAAAATGTTTGATTAACAGGACATGTATACAATATATCCTCTGTCCTTGGGGGATCTTGCTGCCAAGATGAGGTACGATGACTGAACTTCAGGATTGATCAACCTTTTCTTAGCCACTGCTTATAAACGAGAAAGACCAAATGCTTGTTTGTAAACTGCGTTGAAAATTTAATGATCCACCTTCAATTCTGACATGAAGGCACAAATGAAATAGTTCCCTCTCCTTTTGGAATACACAAAGCAAAATATTTAATAAATTTTAGTGGATGGACAATATCAAAATTAGCATAGCTTTCCCTCAAGTTAACTTCTGGCACTGTTGCTCTTATACGGCATTGCTGTTGATGCATTACACTGACGCTTATTCGCTTCATATTTTGTAACAAACGCGCTAAAACTGCAATATAACAGCACTATATGCTTCTTGACAAAATGCAATAGTATTTAAAATTTAGCCCTGATGGCATTCATTCTTGGTGGAAACGTAATTACAAAATATTTTGTAGTAACTATTAAATTCCGGCCGAAAACAGTGCACGGTTTAAAAAAGAATCATTCCAATGACGGTCCATTCTTGCGGTCCTGAAATCGCCACTATTTCCGGCCTCTCCAACGCAACTCGTTGTCCAGACGTAAATATGCGCCGGACTGACGGCGCCCCCGCAAAAACCGCGGCGCGCCGCCGACCGAGCGCCGGCGGCGAGGCTGGTCACGGCTCGGTCGGCCCGGAGACGGATGGCGACACGGAGCCCCACCCAGGTGACGGCGCGCCGACCGGCGCCGCGCGCGGCACGCGGGAGCCGCGGCACGCACCGCCCTCTGCTCCCCCGGCACACACCTCCCACCCGCCCCACCACGCCGCCCTCTGCTCGGCCGATGCTCTTGCTGTGGGATTCTGCTCCTGCAGTCACCGCGGCCGCCGACCTCTCGACTCAGCCTGATGTCCTGGCTCAGCGGAAACTCGGCAATATGCAAATCCGTGATGCACTGTTCGCATTTGGAATAAAAATGGGTCGGCTTCAAAGATGCAAAATGTGACTTTGATATGAGATATCTTTCAGAATCCAACAGGTAGCTTTCTTATGATGTGTCGATAAGGGAGACAGGCGGTAGGGAAACGTTGCTTGCATGAACCTTTGATCTCCTAAGATGCCCGCTGAATGACATATTTGTATAGGAAATAAATTATAAAATATATGTATGGACATTTGTACTTACACCGCATTATATTGACAGTCCTATGCGTGATTTTCAATAAATACATAGCTTATGTACGAGAAGACCTTGAAGTACGTGCGCGTATGCGGAAACATCGCACATATTTCATTGTATCACACAGGCGTCACGCTACCCGTCACAGACTGCGTCCGCGTGTCGGGCTGAGGGTCCGGCGTGACAGCCTGTCTCCCGGCTCGGAGCGGCGCCGCGCCGCAAGGATTCCTGCCATACCGTGCCGACGGAGGCGTCACGCGCCCACAGCGGCCGGTGCCGGTCGGCGCTATCGTGTCGTCGACTCGGCTCGGCGACGCCGCAGCGAAGCCGGCACCGTCTCGACGCCGCCGCGCCGGCGGGACTGCAGGGCGGGCCGGCGGGCGGGACGACAGAGGCGCGTGGTGTCATCTGCCGTGACGCCGCCGGCGGCGGGGGCGGCGGCGATGACGGATGTCGCGGCGGGCGGCGCGGGGAGCGCGGCGGCCGCGCCGGAGCGTCGGCCATCGATCAGGGCTGACGACACGGCGCGGAGCTCTCCGCCCCGGGGCGGGCCGGCCGACAGATGCCCCGGAGACCCGACACGCCGACTGACGCCGGGCGCGTGAGAATGGACCGGCCGGCCAGTCCGCCAACTCCCCGCCGTCACTGGAAACGAACGGACCACGGAGCGCCAGCCGCCGCCGGGGACCAGACCGAGGACACAGACCCTCGAGGGAGCGCAGTCTGCCGTCCGTCACCAGATGAAATTCACGGACAGGGATTTGAATGTCGTCCTGAAGTGGCCACCCGGTCTGTTCCGGCGATTGCCGATTGCCTGCAGAGTCTCGGAGCTCTGTGAATTCCCTCTCTGAAGTTTGGCTGGAGTTCTCCCGCCGCGAGGGAAGCTCTTGGAGCAGCACTCGGCGGCTGCCGGATGTTTTTTGCAGGGAGAACGGCGGTGAGGATTCGTTACCGAGACGGAGACGCCGTATCGCAGACGGAACGGTCCGAGCGTGAAATGGCGCGCGGCCGGCCGGCCGGACTGCATCCACACACGGTCCCGAGGGAGGGAGTCACAAACGGACTTTTTTGGCCAAACGCCCAGCGAGGACTAGTCGTTCGCACGAAATGTGTCGATAAGCTTTTAATTATATAGTGGAACAGCATAGTTACGTATGCATAGTAGCAATCACAATTTAAAACTTCCGACAAAAACCTTTCTTGGCCGTTTATTCTTAGGTATAGTCAAAATCGTGGACCATCTGACACAAAATTCATTGCATAGGTACCTACCCATCTTAACATATTAAAAGACAAACTTATTTTATTATCATATAGAGACGTATACGACGCGATAGTGACGCACCATTCCACAATCCACATACCTACCTATGTTGCACATGTTTCAGCAGTGTCCACCTCACACCATATTGGATGACAAAGGTGCTATAAAGACGGGACTCCTATTATGTCCCCTGGTCACCGATCATCTCGCCCTGGTCACCGATCATCTCCCCCTGGTCACCTCCGCCTCCCCCGGCCATTGTTCTCTGCCCTCTGATATAACTCGCCTCTCCCCTCGGTGGCCGGTAGGCTCATCTTCCGGACGTTTTCCTTTTTTTCTTCAACGGCCGGTCTTTACTGCCGGCAGTTTGGTACAATCGGACAAATTGAGACATGCCACCCCTGCCCGCTGTCCATTCGGAACCAGCCTGAGAAAACAAACTGCGTCCCCAGAAGGACGTGAGCTGGCGCCAAGAAACTAGCCAACAATTATTGCCAGTCCACACATTTCCTGATGATTTTTTTTCTTCCAATGCGTTTAATCTATTGCAATAATTTTCGTTTCTTTTTCACCAGTATCATCTCTGACGATCCTCTTTACATTATTTCCAGCAGCCACATTGTCTACAAGCAGCCTGCAGCCCTTCCCTTTGGGAGGTTTGTTTTGCCGAGATTCGGCGGCGAAAAATTAGACATCAAGGGCTATTTGCATTCACATCAAGCGGAGCCTTTGCATACGGCTGACGGCGGTCGGCGGGGAGCGCCTGGCCGGTCGGATAGGGAGGCCGGCGCGGAGCAACACCGGCATACAGCGCCCGGCAGCACGGGACGCGCGACATACACAGCAGATTAAAGGCCAACTGCCGAGCGAAGGTCGCGTTGCAGCAGATTGCTTTGATTCCATCCACTCTGATGTGATGTTGACCGATTCTGATTGCAATAGAGCAAACATCGAACGGTAATCATCCACTTCGTTGACTTAATTTCGCTTCTGCAATTCATTTGATGGTTCAAACAGATGCCAACAGCATGCTAAAGGCATGCATATAGCTCAACTCATAGCCTCGTAATCAAGTGTTAACAAAGTGGGTTCAACATTCGTACCTTCCTACCTACGTGGTGCACTAAGCGACCTAACTTTCCGCGCGTAAATTCTGATAGTGTTTTGCCTCGCACTTCTTTAGTCCGCTATTAATTCGCAGTGTGCTATTGATTAATGCCTGCTCTTATCTCATTAAACAACCCTTGGTTATACCATTAGGCGGGTCCGCCGGTGGGCTTCTTGCATCCATTACTCAGCATTATTATCTATTCAGCGGGCATGATTCGGCAGTGCAGTGTGCGTCGTGCGGGCCTGCCGGCTCAGCGGCGACGGGCGCACAAATTACAATGATTCGTCGTCGGGAGGGGCCGCGGACGTCGGAGACAGCGCTCAATCGGCGGAGCAGACCGCCTTTTTGTGCCAGACACTTTCAAAGGAGACGGCGTCGTCTGTGACGAGCTGGAGAGGTGAATCTCCAATCAAGTCGAGTGACTTCTACACTGAGCGTTTATGAGTACGCTGAACTCCTCACGTCTACTTGTGTTTTGCAGAAAATAATGTAAAACATCTCTGTGCTGGCAGACACAAACTGACCCACATCGTACATCATATAAATACATTTTAGATAAATTATATTACCCATGCTCTCATGTCTTATTGTAGTGGTATCGAAAGCTAGCCGACAACACTAAAACAAACCCCATACTCCGGTCGACAAAGTTGACGTTGTCGGGCGCTACCTCCAATGGTTGTCGCTTTTGGAATCAGAGTCGGCGACTGGCCTCTGACCGGCGATGATGGTGTGTTCCAGACATGTACGACTGCTCCCTGACAATCGGTGCTGCTGTTTCAGACATGTACGAGTACGCGGAGGCGGCGCCGCACGGGTACGCCCGGCCGACCGGCCACGGCCTCGGTCACGACCACAACTTGGAGAAGTTCGTCGCGCGGACGCCCACCGGCTCCGTCTATATCCCCTCATCAGGTCAGTGCCGGTGTCAGTGTCATTGTCAGTGTCAGTGTCAGTGTCAATGTTATTTAGTGTCAGCGCTGGGGAGGGAGTTACTGACAGGGTCAGCTCAGCCAGCCTGACTGCTAGAGTCTGTGGCTGCTAAACCGCAATCCAAGTGAAACAAACTTTATGGCATCTGAACGTGCAGTAACGTCTAGGAGAAGAAGCTGTTCGTTTTTAGCGGTTTTATTTCAACATTCACCTTCCAATTCCACTCAGACATTGGTTCGGCCGGACCATTTTCTCGGTCGCAGCGCCTCCATTCGGTGTTATTTGATCGTCCCCGATCTGGCTGACCCCGTTCGGCCTCCCGGCTCCGACCGGCGCGGCGGCCTCCGATGGTAGTCCGATCTGAGGTGGCCGCGTCTCCCTCGGGCCGTTACCAGTCCCGATCCGGTGAAATACGGCCCGGGTGCCGACCGGGGGCACGGCCCGACACCCCAGAGGTCACCGCTCGTGACCCGCGCCGGGGAGCGCGGCGCGTTTTACAGGCCGCCGCCGTCTGATGATGATTAATGCATGTGCAGTGAACACGGTAGGCGCCGGGTAGCCTGGGTAGACTCCGTTAGTCTGTTCATCTCTGCGCACGCAGCTCCCATCACTGCCCGGTGCTGAGGTGATTTATTCACATACCACAGGCAGATCAACAAACTACACAGAACAGACTACACAGATGACTGCGAACGCATTCATTTATACAGAATTTATGTCCTGTCTGTAGCGTAAAAAGTTCGGGTGTAGTTTCCAAACTAGAATTGATACTCCACTTTCTTCTTTTGAGCACCTCATATAGCACTTGAAAGTTGGAGTCACGAATGCTCTTCTTCTTCCCATCACACCCTTCAAGAATTCACAGCAACGATATCAATACTACTAAATCAGCGGAGGAGCGGGATCGAACCAGCCCGCTGCCAATCGAACCAGCGAGCTGGCGCCTCAGCCGCCCTCACTCCCCACCGCCGCCGGCCGCATCGGAAGCCTATATCGAAACGGAACGCTTCTCCGCCGACGAGCCGACCGCGCCCACTGTTATCCCGCCGCCGGAGAACGCACTCATGTGCCATAAATTGTGCGCGCCGCGCCGCGATGTTATCGTGCTGGTCGGATCGGCGGCTGCCCGGCGCCGGTCGGTATAGACGCGGCGCGTGTCGGCGGACCGATAGGACCGCTTTATGGGCCGGCCGCGAGCTGACCGCTGCCCACCGAGACGGTATCGGCGCCCGGTGCTGGCAGCGCCGCCGACCCGCCGATCGGACCGATCGGCTCGGCTGATCGGCCGGTCCGCGCGGGGCGGTGGCCGACCTCGGTCGACAGGGCGCTGAACGGGAAAGATGTCGAGGCAGGCCTCGCCCTCACTGGAGACCCGGCCCGGGGCTGATTCATATTCCAGCTCACGTCGGGGCCGTTCGGAGCGTTCATCAGCTAATTGCACCGATAGCCTGCACGGAACGGTAACTTCTGAGCGGCAGGATTGACAACTTCCACGAAATAACTGGCTCGGAATGGCCGCGGTAGCGCGGTCTACGTCTCCATTTGCCGGCGCCATACGTCCCCGTATCTGACGGCCGCGCTGCCGCAGCCGGGGCTCAGTCCAACCACAGGCCGGCCCGGAACCACATCCCGCGGCCGCAGCCTCAGGCCAGTTTGACCACATCCCGCCACAGCTGCCACAACCTTTGCTCGGTCACTATACCGCTCCATCCTGGGCGCGGCTCGGGCTGTATTCCACCGCGGCTCGGGCTGTTTATCCCGCCGCGGCTCACCTCGGGCTCTATGCTGTCCCACTCTGTCACAACTCACACTACAGTCACAGCGGGGATAAATGTTACTGAGATGAAGCGCTCTCGGGCCGACAGCACGACCTGTGAGCTCCGTCCGACTCCGGCTCGACCTGTGGGCTCCTGACGGTGGCGGCGTAGCGGAGACGGATAGCAGCTCCCGCGGCCGGCCGTCGGAGACAAACGGGCGCCGGCGGCCTGCGGCGGTCGGCTGCCACCCCACCTGTCAGCGTCAGCCGGCTGCCGGGCCGCCGTCCATCCACCTACGGTCCTCCGCCGGGCCGCCGTCCGTCGCACGGTTCCTCCGCCGGGCCGGGCCGCCGTCCATCCACTGGCCCTCCGCCGTGCCGCCGTCCGTCGCACGGTTCCTCCGCCGGGGAGCGGCTCAATGGCAGGATTGTGCGGATCAGGCGGCAGGCGTCCCCCGGGCCGGCGCGCCCGGGTCCGACCAACGCTCAGCAGGAGGGCGCGCGGGCCATGATCGGGCCGCTGGCGCCAGGTTTAGCGATTGTTGTTGTTTAACGTGTCGGAATAGTCTCCTAAGAGTGATTACATGTGTTCATCTGACGCTGACGCGGCAGCGCCGTGCGTGGCACAAAACCAGACGGGCTGGCCAACAAAGAGAGCGGAGGACGAGGAAGAGGGGGGCGGCTCAGGGGAGGGAGGGGGCGGACTGTCACCGCCAGCCCCCGAGACGCCGCGCTCTAATTGACCGGGCGGCCGGCCGCGGCCGCGCGCCGCCGTTTACCGGCTGAATAGAGAGAGCCTTTGTCGGCGGGCTCCAGTGTTTAGGGCGCTCTCGTCTGAGAGGCTACTCGGCTGAATGCGGCCTGCACAGGATCAGTAGCGGCCGCTGAATGGGCCACGGCTGCGGTCGGCGGCGGCGACACGTTTCGGGCCGGGACGGCGTGCCGAGCTCCCGGAGACCGCTCCGTGGAACGGGCCCACGCTAATGACTGCACGGCCGGTAATCATAACACACCGACGGCTGCCTGCCCACGCGGCGGCAGCGTTGGAGATGTAAACAGAATGGTTGTCCCGCTCGACAGCTTACGCGGTTCACTGAGCTCCCGATCAAACGAATTACAGGCGGATATTGCCGGCTCTCTCCGCGGCGGCCAAACAGCCGTGCTTGGCCCTGTAGCCAAACTACCCACCACAACCAACGGCGACTGACCTGTGCCGGTCTGTCCAATCTGTGTGATGGTCTGTGCCCGATCTGTCACGTCTGTCCAGTAGTCTGTGCCCGGTCTTGTCCCGTCTATCCAGTAGTCTGTGCCCGGTCTTTTCCGTCTGTCTTCCAGTCTGTCTCTGTCCCGTCTGTCCAGTCTGTCTCTGTCCGGTCTTGTCCCGTCCGTCCGGTAGTCTGTGCCCGGTCCGCTACTGGTTCAGTTTGTTCGATCTGTCGCGGCTTCAAAAGCAGCCGTTTTTACGGTACGCCCGCGGCTGTAGCCGATCAGGTCTGTCTTGCCTTCCCTATCATTATTGTCACTGGTCACACTTAGCTCAGCCAATCATAGCCGATCTGCACCGGTGACAGCCGGTGACTTGCAGGACGGACAGTGTGGTCCGTCCAGCTATCACCATCTGAATGGTCTCTCAATAGATGCATCTCGGATGGTCAGCTCAGTTCAGTAACTGATTCAACTGGCCAACGTTTGTAATTACTTCCCAAACTCTGTCCCTCCCCCATCACCCCCCCCCCCCCACCTCCCCACCTGTCCCTCCAATGATGCGTTATCCACCGGGCCGCCCGCACCCCGGCCCATTCGGAAGCCAAGCTGTCGTAAAGTGACCGGTGGCCGCCCCCGTGTGTGCATTAGTAATGGGTGGCCGGTGGCGGCAGCGGCCGGTGCCGGGCAGGTGCTCGGAGGGCGTCCATCTCAGCGCCCCCGCCCCTCTGCCGGGGCGGGCCGGCTGGGCAGTAAAGTTTTGATTAGATCTGGCCATCGGTGGCGGGAATGATCGTCAATGGCGCACCAAGGTAGAGTGAGGGAGAATGATAGGAAAGAGGATGGAGGCAGGTGACAAAGATAGGCAGCAGGGCGCAAAAAAAATGAATAGGTACGGGGGAAATGAGAAGCCATGTTTTTTATGAGAAAAAATATACTGTTTGATATTTGTTCATAACACCGGATAAAACGGCGAGTGTTTATCTCACTACTGAACCAGCAGAATCACCTGGCCTTCCTCTTGGTCTACCGTTATCGCTGCGTCACTGACCCCTCCCCCTCCGTTCCGCCTCCATCCCTCCCACACCGGTCCATGAGCCGAGTCACCCATCCCACGGCCTGGGTCTGACCATGACCGTGAGCTATCGCCGGGCGGAGCGGGGCCTGTCCGGCTCCCGCGCGCCCCAGCCGCGGCCACCGACCCCAGCGACACAGTCACAGACGGTAACCAGACGGCGGTCACAGACAGCTCGGCACAGCGCCGGGTCACCCCCAGATCCAGTGGAGGTCACCACAGGTCACCGATTCTTTAACCATGATCTCTCGGTCTTGGATCATGGATTGAATGAACGATCATGGATCATGGAGTCTCGCGGAAGGGACAAACTGTTTTACCAGGCTCGTGTCTTGCCCATCAGGTATTACAAATGTGCATTGTGCAGTCCGTATTCATGACGTAAAAGTTCTTGAAAAAGGACGCCAGGCAGTCCTTTACGAACCACAGCCTATGTGCCACATGGCCACGACTAAATGCAAATTAAGCTTCAATGAAATGGCCCTGCCGAGGCTCACCTCCCACGCCAATGAGCGCCCGGTTCCGGTCTGGGGCTTACGCCGACAGTGCAGCCGGGGCGCCGAGACGAGATGATGGGCCCTGCCGGAGAAAGGCACCCAGCCACGCGGCCCGGAATGACCGCGCCGGCTCCAAACGAATGGCCACCGCATTAACGTTATGCCATACCCTAAAGGGTAATGAACCGTCAAACAGATGCCGATCACTCAGCAGTCCGGACAGAGGCCGTGATTCTGAGTTGACCGTCTGCTGACGGGAGAAGTGATAACATACTCGTAAAAGGGAATTTCACCGATCGAACACATGCCGATCGATAATTTTAGCAGCTCAGGATGATTCAATGTGACAAGTTGATCGTTTTGCCATTACCTACAATCCATCAAGCGTCTCTAATTACTTTCTATGACGTTTATGCTATTTGCAATTCGTTCTTAAACCATGCAACTTTAAACACCACCAATTTCCACTTGCAACAAGGCAGTGGTTTGACGAGCTCTTAAAGACTCGAACTCAGACTTAGCTGTTGTAATTTGCAATGATTAACGGATTATGTATATCGGATCAGCTTACGACAGAACAAAGAAGGCGCTGGTCACACTCACAAGAAGCTGCATGCCGCCGCGCTGGGCCGGGAGCTTTGTCAAAAAGTGTACTGGGTACATTGGCTTTGACAGACTCGGGCGGCAACTGTGCCATCCTCTCTGGGTCAGCGGGTTTCCGTCCGCACAGCGACTGCTCTGTATTCGTCCTGGACACGGACCGCGGCCACTTCTTATATCCCCGGCTCGCTCCCAAGGCCGGCCATCCGGCCCGGTCGGCCTCAGCGCGGGCAGGGCGCGGGGCGGCCGGGAGCAGAGCGCTGCCGCCGCCTCAGCGCCAAACGGCGCGCCGTTTAATTGGTAATTGGTAATTGGATAGAGGTGGTCGGCCGGCCGCGCTGGCCGCGCCGTTCGATCGGCCCGCTCTGACGCCTCTCCGTCCCCGCTCTGACGCCTCCCCCGTCCCCGCTCTCCCGGCAGACACGGCGGCCAACACGCTGACGCCGTACAAGTCCAGCCGCAGCATCGGCAGCCCGTCCAAGTCGGAGGTCTCCAAGACGGACCGGTGAGTGCCTGCCGCGCGCTGTGGGGGCGGTCCGGGGGGGGGGGGGCGGTCACCGGGGCCGGCCGACCCCACCTGGTCGGCCGGATTAGTGGCGGCCGTCCGTCGGAATGGCCGGTCGTCGTCAGAGGCGCCGCCAGTAACGAGCTCGGCAATCAGCCTGTCGGGAGCGCCACCTCACCGCCGGCCATCAAACCCCGCCCCGACACCACCCCCGCCCCTGCGCCCCACCCGGCCCCGCTGACCCGAGCGGCGCCTACCGCAGACGGTGGCAGACCAGTCGTTTGCATTCCGGTACCGGCCGCGGCGGCTCCATTACTCGCCTCGCGCCGGTTGCGTGGCTTCAAATGGAATTGCACGCACCATGAGGTGATTACGGGGGCCCGTTTGTAGCGGAAAGGCACGAAGTGCTGTTGTTAAAAAGGCATCCATCACCGAAACGGCGCGGCCCGGTTTTCGGTTCCTCATTCCCAGGAAACTATAAATACTTGTCAGCGCGTCATCAAACAGCGGGTGGCTTCCCAGCCGGGTGTGGAAACAGCCCTCCGTCACCGGACGGGCGGCGCCAACAGCCGGGTGTGGAAACAGCCCTCCATCACCGGACGGGCGGCTTCCCAGCCGGGTGTGGAAACAGCCCTCCGTCACCGGGCGGGCGGCTTCCCAGCCGGGTGTGGAAACAGCCCTCCATCACCGGGCGGGCGGCGCAAACAGCCGGGTGTGGAAACAGCCCTCCATCACCGGACGGGCGGCTTCCCAGCCGGGTGTGGAAACAGCCCTCCATCACCGGACGGGCGGCTTCCCAGCCGGGTGTGGAAACAACCCTCCATCACCGGGCGGGCGGCGCAAACAGCCGGCACCAAATCAGACGGGCATAGACTAGCTCATGGACCACGGTCTCCGACATGGCTGCAGGACTTGACTTTCACTGTTCTGTCCTTGTTTGCAACCATGCCCTGTTCGGCTGTTCAATACAGGGCGGGATTGTTCAATTATCCACTAGCCCAGTTTCAGTTTGGTATGTAGTATGTACCCCTGCACCATCATGCACTGTCAATGAACCTCTCCTTAATGAGTCACCTCTCCCTCATTACCTCTGTCTCTCCCTCCTCTAGTAGTCCTCCATCTGGGTCCAGTCGTCCCTGAGTGAGGTCGGCAGGGCGACGGTGGCAGGTCCGTTCGCGTACCTATCCTCCAGGCCGCAATGCCAGGTCTCCTGCATCCTCCCTGCCAGTCCGTGGTGCCAGCCTCGTTCGCGTATCCTCCTGCGTTGGTCGCGCTCCGTGTTTGTGCTGCCCGTAACGCCGTGCGCGCTGTTTATTTTCATAAGGCCTCGAAATACCGTCAACGCGAGCCGCCTGTTCGCCGCGTCTGTCTCGTTGTGTGTCGGTGTCGCACGGTGCAGTAGTCGCAAACCTTGGATTCTTCGATATTCACGCACCAGTTCGACGCTTCACGTCAGTTAGCGCACGGTGTCCTCACTGAGCTCCAGGGTCGTCCATGGACGACCTTGGTCGCTAACTTTGAGTAAGCCTTCAGCTCTTTTTGCTCTATGTGACTGTAGGTAGGTCATCTAGGATAACTGCTCAGTCCGGGGGAAACCTAGCGGTGATAACGAACCGGACTATTTATCTTTGCCTGTAACAGACCCCGATCATGGCCATGGACTCGACCGGACCGCCTCCAGGGGCGCGTCTCCCACCCGACCTTGACCCACCAGAAGGCCGCGCTCTCATCCTGATGAGCCGGCCTGATGACACTCCACTGCGAGGGAACCCGTTCGCCATCATCAGGGAAATCCGCTCGATCTGTGACTCGGAAGTCGAAAAAACCAAACAACTCGGATCTGGCAAAATTCTCATCTCGACCTTCAACAAAGACCAAAGCTCTGCCCTTCTCTCCTGCCAAACCATGCTCGGAAAACCTGTTTCGGCTGTTCTTGCAACCAACCTGATGTCATCGCAGGGTCTCATTCACTGTCCGGACCTCAGCGACCTCTCTGACGAAGAGCTCCTCACCGAACTAGCCCCGCAGGGTGTTATCGAGGTGCAGAGGCTCAAATCCAAGGACCGAACTCCAAACCCCCTGATTCGACTTCGCTTTAAAGGACTCGATCTCCCAAGAAAGCTCCTCTGCGGGTACCTCTCCGTCCCTGTTCGACCCTGGATCCAGCTGCCAAGGCAATGCCGTAGGTGCTGGAAGCTAGGCCACTCCATGCGCTCTTGCCGACGAAAAGAGACAGTCTGCGGGCAGTGCTCTGCCAGGGACAGCCACCCCACAGGTGACTGTACCTCGGTCCCAAAGTGCCCTCTCTGCTCTGGTCCACACCCAGCATGGGACCGAAACAGCTGCCCCGTCTGGAAAACCACCAAACGAGACACTCGAGAGCGAGCGCCATTCCAACCCCCGCCGCTCAACTCCACAGCTTGGCCTCCACTTGAGAGTCAGCACCGAACGATGCAGCCCCCTCCGGCTCGCACAGACGCCTCTGTCCAGACAGATGGTGAGGTCATGGCCCCTAAGGCGACCGCAGTCCCTGTTCAGACCCAGACCGAGACAGCCAGCTCTCAGACGACCGACGCCAGCACCCAAACGACCAAACTGACCACCTTCGACTCGACCTCTCAAACTCGACCCGCCCGACTGGTCTCTGCCGAAGTCCAGACTGACACCCCCGACTCACCGACACCAACCACGGACCCCGACGACTTCGGCTGCTCTCGAAGCAGGCCGTTCACCCGAGGCTACACGGCGAGCTTCCAGCCTGACAGCCCCCGAAACGACACCGACGATCCCGATCCAGACCTGATCCCGAAGAGACGTCCCAGGGGTGAGATCCCTCCACCTGACATCGGGTCGCTGAAGTTTGAGTACGCCAGCGGCAGGCGACTTTCCTACCCTCCCTCCACCCTCTACTGGTTTGACCATGAAATCCGACTATACGACCTTGACCTTCGCCCAGAATCCAAAGCGTACAGGGCAGCCGTGGCTGGCTTCTATTTTGACGGACCCCCTCACCACGGACGCCGTATCTTCCTTCAGAGAATTCCTCCAACGGGTAACCACTAGCCCTACCAACATCGCTGCCTAGGAGTCGAGCTATGCCTCACGGCTACTCCTCCAGAGCCACCAAATTCCAGTCAAAGTTGTACCCCTGAGACGGGCGGGACATGACTGGGGCACCCGGGTCACACCGGCTGCCATAACCCGCTGGCTGTCTCACTCGGTAGGCCGGTTTTTATTTTGGCCGATCCCTGCGAACAGCCTGCGCAATCACACTTTCACTGTCCACATTAGAGATATAACGTAACGTAACTATTGCGGGGATTTTTACTGTACTCGACAGTTTTTGCCCCTTGACTTAGGCACCAGGTTTTTTCTAGTTAGGACTTTTCCTGGTAAATACATCCCACAACAAACATCACACATTGCAACACCTCACACCATCAGCAGCAAGATTTACAGCATCAAGTATGAATATTCTACCCCTTTCTGGACACCCTTGCCTTGTTAATCGGACGCCACATGAGCCGAATTAAAGTAAAGTTTGCTTCTCTCTCTTGCTTGGGTCAGAATTAAATAGCTGACAGTAAAGTAAAGTAAAACGAAAGATCTGGCTCATTGCCAGCCTTAGTAATTTCCCCTTCCCTGGCGGTTGCCTTAGGCATGCCGGGAAGACAAAATTTAAAAAAAAAAAATAAAAAAAAAGTAGTCAGAGCAGAGACAGAGCAGCGGCAGAGGGGGCTTCCGGCCGCTGCTGCTGGCTGCGTCAGACCGTCAGTGGGTGATGGTCACAGACGGGTGAAGGGCTACCGGGCGGCAGAGACAGGTGGGGAAGGGGGCAAGCGCCAAGCGGTGACAGATGGGGCGGGGAAACAGAGGTATACCTACGTGTCCCGGCGTCCCGTGCATGGGTGTGTCACACTATCTCACTGTGCGGCCGTCTCGGTGCCGTCGGGGTGACTCCATCGGGGAATATCGACGGGGACCGGACCGCCGCGGCGGGCGGCGCCGGGGTCGGTCTCGGCCGGTCTCGGCCGGGTCAGAGAGCGTGGCGCGGCTGACGCGGCACCGCTCCGCACGGCCGGCGGTCGGTGCTGCTGAGTCGGCCCATACTCGGACTGGAGGGCCGCCCCGAGAGCAGCCGCCGCCGCCTTACGACGCAGGCCAGCGGAAAATGCCAGCGGAAAAATGCCTGGATGGGAAGCGAGAAAATGACGGAGAAACAAGTGTTACTGCTGAGACGCAGCAGCGTTTGGCATCCGTCCAAATAGATGTGGAAGTCGTCGTTGCTGAAAGCCGGGCCGCGTAATCATCACGGAGGCCAGTAATGCTGCCCTCACTGCAGCATTCTGAGGGAGTTATCAGCCGTTCTGGCAGGCTTAAGGGCATGTAATCCCATCATCCGGCCGAGTTGGTGTGCCGTCCGGCGGCGGTCGGCGGGCGCCGGTCGCAGATGATGGAGTGCCCGCCGGTGGGAGGGGCGCCGCCGCCCGAGTCGCCGCCGACCGGCCCGTCAGCTGGCCGTTCCCAGTGCAAACCGACGGCCGCTCAGCTGCCCTGAATGGGTGTCGCTGCCGTGTCGCTTACAATGAGTGGCGACATAATACCTGGGCGGCAGTGTGAGCGAGTGCAGCGCAACAAATAGCGCCCCCAGCAACGCGGCGCAATTATCAAACGACGAATGGTATTTGGCTGAAATGGGAAAGGATAAAGGAACTCATCTATCGTAAGACGAACATTAAACCAGTAAAATCATGTTGGATTACCGAAACTGCATGATATGCGGCACCAGCTAAGGTTGAAGACGTTGTGATATACCGTTGTCACACATAAGCACACAGGCAGTGCTGTTCCTGGGGCGGCTGACAAGAGGCCGCGCGGTACGTGCCACTGCGCCCGGCTGCTGCCGCGCGCGGTTCCTGTTGCTCGCTAATGGGCGGCGGCGGGCGGCGGGCGGCGGCATCATTCTGCGGCCGGCACGCCGCATCTGCCGGCCGGCCGGCTTTGTGGGGGCGTCCGCCGGCGCCGGAGCACCATTGATTGCGCGCCGTCCGGCGGCGGCCACAGCGGCCATTGTGCACCGCCGCCCATGGCTGCCGGCTGTCCGCTGGATAATGGGAGCGTCACCGGCGTGCCGCCCCCGCCCCCGCCCCCGCCGGATACATCAGCGGGTCGCCGCCGGGCGAGTGACGCCGCCGCGCTGACCCGGCCGTCACGGCGCCGCCAGCACGAGTAATGAGAACAGAAAAAGAACGGGAAACGAGCGGCGATATTGGCCGCGGGCAGACGACGGGGACTGATACAGCCAATCATTCGTGAGGATATTGATAACCGAGCGCTGATCAGGCGGCCGGGTCTGAGACACGGCGCGGTGACAGCCCGCCTCGCCTCGCCAGCGCCCAGCAGCGTTATTAGACCAATAAACCGTGCGCCGCACATAATGAAGGAATCAGCCGGCCTACGTCCCTCTTCTCTTGTATAATCTCCTCCTGTCTCTATCCTCTCTCTCACTCCCTCCCTTTCTCTCTCCCTCCGTTCCCTGTCCTTCTTTTTGCCATATCTCTCGCACATCTACTTTTTCTTTTTCAGCACAGTCTGACTTGTGCCATAAATTTCATTTTCGTTCTTTTCTCCATTGTTTATTTAGCGTTAGCTAGTCGAACACTGGCCTGTTTCCATACAACGCCGCCGCCGGGCAGACTCTGATCAAACCGTGCCGCCGATTCAGCTCCACTCGTCGGGCCTGCACCGAATTGAGACAGCCCTCCGAACAATGGCCTCCCTGTCGACAGACCGCGGCAAAATCAGACCAGACGGGATTAACTCGGGGGAGCGGATTTGTATCTAAATGTAATCAACCAGCCCCGGCCTCATGTGGATTCGATCGTCCCTCTGCAGATGTGCCGTGAATTATTCAGCGCAGTTCTCGGCAGTTTTTTGTCGCGCGATCCCAGTGATCTGACGAAGGATTAGTCAGTTAATAGATTTCGTCGGACAATTCTCAGTCAGATTTGGGGCGATAACCGCTAAAACGCACTATCGGCCGGGGTAACGGCCGCTAAGATCGCCATTAGCGGGTACAATGGCGCTCCGGCGGCGCCGTATCTTATTACCCATTACGGCCGGCGCGGCGTCCCTCTGCCGTTCGGCGTTTTTACGCCGGGGGACGGCGGTCGGCTCACAAAGACTGCCGCCGTGCCACTGTTCACTGTCAACAGGCCGTGAAATAACCAAATAACCACCTCTGGATATATCACCGGCCTGCTTGGGTCGCTGAGATGTTTTGTATCAATGTTGACATGATCAGCTCACATCTGCCGAATCCTCGGAAACTACCAGTGGGATTGTATGCCGGAGTGACGGCCTAGCCCAGCCGCCGGCCGGGAGTATCAACTCGGGCGCTACTCTGCCAACAAACACACGCGACCCTGTATTCAGATATCCATCAGGGCGGCGGCCGTCCTCCGGCGCGAGCGTCGCGTGCCGGTCGGCCGGCTCGTGTCATCCGGTGGCGGGTCGTGACTTTACCGCCGCCACTGCCGCCGCGCCACCGCCAACACCGCCTCCGCCGCCTGCGCCGCCGCCACTGTCCCCAACGACGCTAGCGACGAAGGCATCGAAGGCAACTCGTCGACTTGTACGGCGAGTTCTGCCATTTGGTGAGGAGTTTCCACGCCCACTCCGCTCCATTCGATATATGTCCCAAAGTGCAGTGGCAATGTCTGCGCCACACTACGCCTGTCCACCTGAGCCCTGGGTTCTGCGAACGGAGATAGGCCATTGTGTCACAATGCTCTTCACGCCTCTTCACGCTTTAGGTTGCAAATTAACTTAGTTTCGTGAAATGTCACCGGCGGATGGGGACTTTCTCTCCAGCACGTAACACCAATGAACCGCGGGACGGCCTCAGGAGTTAGACAGCACGTCATTTCAGAGTCCGTGAAAATGCCGTCCGCGGGCACGGCTCTCCAAGCTGCCGACCTCCCGTGAGGGCCGAGTGACGCGCCCCACTGCTAGCTGTCCCACCCACCGAGGCCCACGCCGAGAGCGTCTGCCCGCCGCTGGCAGTCGGTCCCGGCCGCCGCGCAGTACCGCCGGAGGCCGCGACGGAAGTGGAAGATAAACAGGTCGCCAAGTTACGCCCGGAAACCACCCAGTCGCTGGCGGTCGTCAGAGCCGCGGTATGCCGGCGGTCGTCAGAGCCGCGCTATGCCGGCGGGGGTCATGCATAGAGATAGGTGGTTTGTGACGACGGCCGCGGACGGTCGGAACGTCGGCGGTCGGCAGACGGTGTCAGACGGCCGGGGATACAGTCTGGAGACCATAGGTCTGGCGGACGGACGACTGAAACAGCACAACCTGAGACCGACGCCGAGAAACGGCCACCGGCGGCAATAGTCAGCCGCGTCCGCGGGAGAAACGATCCTATGGCGTCTGACGGTCTCATGGTAACGTCCTCCGGATATACATTCTACAGTCTGAACAATGGACACCAAACGGCTGAACGGTGACGTCCTCCGGACATCTACAGTCGGACAGTGGACGTCTAACGTTAAAACAGTGAATGTCTAACGTTAGAACAGTGGACGTCCAACGTTAGAACAGTGGACGTCCAACGTTAGTGCTGTGGATGGCTAACGTTAGTAGGTACAGTGGATGTCCAACGTTAGCACAGTGGATGGCCAACGTTAGTACAGTGGACGGCCAACGTTAGCACAGTGGAGATAGTGCAGGGCGTTGGCGCTGCCTCATTCCATCGATGGTCCTACCAGCTCCGACCGCAGCCCTCGCCGGTGCGGGTAGCAGTCGGTAGGACTACTCGCCTCAGTCGGACCTCGTTACTGCTACCACCTCCCGCTGCAGAAGGGGCAGACACAGCCACCACCTCCGCTATAACACCCTGCCGCGGCGGTGCTGGGGGAAGTTGAGACATCACCGCCGTGCAATGAAATGAATAAACGTCACTCGACGACGTGCAGGGAGTTATATGGCGGGCACATGCCCCGGAGCGCATGGTCGTACACACATAATAAACTTATGCTATGAAACATCACAGGAAATTGAAGTCACAGGGTGGTCGACATCTGTAATTCGCAGAGTTAATAGCGCCACAAATATTACACCAACATTGCAAAATTAATTCGAAATTGGAACGAACGCTCAATCTGACGAACGAAATATCCCTTTCCACTCTCTATATACAGTACACTCAAACTAACTGGAAAGTGACCGAGGTAGAGAAATTGTTCCGTAGGTGGCAGGAGCTTAGCAACTCCAGCTCTCACACAATCGGCCATGTGCCTTGTGCGCCGCTGCCACCCTTGCTGCTCACTGCGTGACCCCACTGCCACTGCCACTGCCAGGGCCCATCCTTAGGAATCCTATCCTGCGTGCCGGTCGCGTGCAGTGTCTCCGGAAATAACCGGGCCGCCGGCGCGGCTGCCATGGGCGCCGCGGACCGCGCGCGGCACGCACCCCTCGGTCCGAGCGCCGCTGCCGAGGGCGTGGTCGGGGCCTCCACCACCGCCCAGCTCCCAGTCCATGCCGCGGCCGGCGCGGAAATCGGCATACTGCCGCTGGCAGGCCGGCCGCCCGGGCCAATTAACCCGCGCCCTGCTGGGGGTCCTGGATTTCCACGCCCTGCTGGGGGGGGGGGGGTGTTTGAACACCCCCCCTTCTAACTCGGCTCCTGGGCCACGTAGCGATACGCGGAAGGCGGCGTTCGAAAGAGCGTCAAAAATAATGAGGAAATCACTTCGGTCAATTTTTTGGTCAGGTCAAAGGTCAGGTCACCAGAGGTCATTGAAGGCAAATTTTCGCCGATTTCCAGGTCGAATGTCGAAAATTTCCAAGAAGCCAACGCATAACTCGGGAACCAATAGAGCTACAGCGCCGCGGAAAAGCGCATTCGATAGCCCTATTAACGCCCTTTCTGAGTTATTTTCTCAGATTTGACCTAACGTCAACGGTTTTGCCTGCAGGGGGCAAAAACTGCAAAAATAGCCGATTTTTTCGGAAACAGTTTTTCTGCAATAACTTTTGACCCAAGCATTGTACGAGCTTACTGTTACCGGCATCGTGTTCCTCTCGTCAAGACGCATCGAACGAACTATAATTTGACCTTGAAAGGTCAACTTGAAAATTTGACCTCAGGTCAAGGTCATGACCTGACCGGAAAGGGTCATGTTGCATATCAGTCGATCCGTATCGTCGAGCTGAACACATCTAAGGCGTTTTCATCGCTCTAGCATGCCTCTATCAAAAGTTATTTGCGAAAAACTGTTAGATACCATTCGTGACCTAAGATGACCTCAGGGCATAAACAGGGGTCACAGACACCATTTTCATGTTCATTGTGTCTAAACCACTTGTAATTCAGTGCTTGGGAGTGTTTATAATGTCTTTCGTCCAAAACAGGCGCATTTCAATTTTCTCCCATTGACTTATAATGGTGAGGTCGCAAAATTGACCTGACCTTAGGTCATCGATATCAAAATTCTGAGATATACATTTTGTACATGCTAATGCTCTTAGCAATCGCTGAAAGTTTCAAAGCGATCGGTCACTCGGTGTAGCTATGACAGACATTGAAACTTTTTATGAGGTGAGGTCACTTCGAGTGACCTGGTGACCTGACCTTGAATGACCTTGGTCTGAAATTTTCACAACATGTGTAGAATTGATGTATGATAAGGTGTACCAAAAACGGCGGCGCTCCGCGCCGCCGTTTTTGAGATATTCGCGAAAAACCACAGGGGGGGGGGGGGTGTTCAAACACCCCCCCAGCAGGGCGCGGGTTAAACCGAGACGGATGGCCGGCGGTGAATACGGCGGCGGTGGCACCGGCGCCGGCGCGCCTTCCCGCCCGGATTAGTGGCCTTTGATTCGGTCCGCTGCCGCCGCCGAACAGTCTATGGCCCGGGGCGAGATAGCGCGGCTGACGGGGAGGGGAGGGAGATGGCGAGAGATGGGTCGCCCACCGGTGATAGATGGCGAATCTGCCGCCCCTGGTTCAGGTGATGTCTACACATGGTTATCCAGTGGACCGATGATGGATGCCGGGAATCAGCCCACGCGCCGCCGCCAGCGCGCTAGATGCAGCGCGCTCCGGCGAACGGATAGACCGGCAGCACTATGAGCCCGTCACAGCGCGCTCCGGCGAACGGGGAGACGGGCAGTGTTCTGAGCCTGCCACAAACGGCAACGAAATGCTCTGAAGGCCAAACAGCCGCGAGAGATGAAACACTTCTCTTGGACTTTCTTCGACTTTTTGAATAAATGAAATGTTGCATTACCACTCACATACCTCTTGATTTATTATCTAGCCTAGTCAAAACTAGGCCAATGCGCTGTGACACCGGGGTGAAGTTTTTATCCCAGCGATGACAGGTGTGTTGATCCAGTCCCACGACCGCTGAGTACAGGCGGCGCGGCAGATAAACCGCTCCAATAAACATGCCGGGGATGTTCGGGTGACAGCCGAGGAACCCGAGCACGTCTCCCGTCTCCTAGTCCCGCGGTAATGTGCCGGTACGGGGCCGAGGGCCGCCGTAATGTGACGGTACAGGGCTGAGGGCCGCGACAATGTGCGGGTACAGGGCCGATGACCGCGGCAATGTGCCGGTACAGGGCCGAGGGCTGCAGTAAAGTGTTGGATGCCAGGTGCTGCTCTCCCAGCCGAGGGTCGCCGGAGAGGGTCACAGACGACAGACGGCAGACGGCGCACCCGGCTCGGTCAGCCGAGTGGGACGTAGGTAGAGTTCTGCACGGCTGCAATTTCCCACAGCCTAGCCGCCCCGCAGCCGTGGCTCCACAGCCACAGCCGCCCACAGCCGTGGCAAACTGTGGGCAGCCAGCCGTCAGCCGGCCGTGGATACTTTCAATGAAATGCAACCAAATAGTATATAATAAGTTGTTTTTAGTTGAAACATATAGCCAAAAGCACATTGCAATGGGCTATAGATTCTCAAGCTCATGAAGCATCATAGGTTAAGTGATTGTGTATCTGGCTTTAGGCGGAAGGCCTGAAGCCTGATGCGCATCGCATGCCTACACAAGCCCTTGCAAGGGGTTAAGAAAGATGGGTAGGTAGGTACCTACATCAACAGAAAACATAAACAACGAACCAGAATAGAAGCACTAGCAGTGTAGACATCTAATGCCAAATCCTGAAGCATGGTTGTGGGACAGAACAACAGACCCTGATGCTTTTCATTATCAATGTTAGGTATGGAAAATGAAACTGAAGTTGATGGACTGTCAAAAAGTGATTGTCTAGTCAAAACTCTTGTTTCTTTCTTACCTTGCATATTTTCTGGGGTGTGATATGCCAGGCTTGAGGCAGCCTTCTGAGCAAGTCTCAAACTATTTTGATATGCAAGGCATCAAAACACTAGTGAGCATCCAAGAAAGAAAAACATTCATCTATTTTGATTTTTCCAAATAATGATCTTCGCTCAAATCCCCAAGGACGTGCGAGCCACAATTGCCTCTTTCAATCAAAAATTTCACTTGAGTTTTTAATGACGTCAATAGCAAAGAAGTGGGAATAAATTGTTTTGTGTCACTATAAACAGCCATGGAAATTATAATCAATAAATAATAATGCTTAACAGTAGAAAACTTGCTCTCAAACAAAGATTAATTATCAAATTTTTACGTTTTGAGAAGAAGACGTCATTTTATTAGTAAAGTCAACAGCTCGCGTAAGAAATATTGTGTTCAGGGGTTTCACCGTCATGTGAATTACGTGTTCAGGGTTTTCACCATCATGTGAATTCACCGTAAGTAAGGTTCATGCTCACTTATAATCTAATTCCATTGGCTTCGTTGATCAGCGTTTTCTGTTAGCGGTCACTCACACACCAGTTAGAACATAAAGCGCCAGTTTTATATTAGGTAATTGGACTTGCCGAAAATCCAGAAATACATCTAAGAGTTATTTTAGATAATATTTTATGAAGCCTTTACCTGCCTTTACCTAGACGTGATTTCTTTTTCTATTACCTGAAATAATTATTGAACGCTCGTCTTCAATAGCTGTAAGGTGCTCTCCTAATGACCAGGTGAGAGTGATTTGAGAGGGATGTGACAATGCAACATATTGCATTTTCTGAAACTGTCAAGCTCTTGATGATGAAGGAACAATCGGTACATAGTATTCTGTACCAGAGTGCAAACTCCCCTACAGCAAGTGGTAAAACCATTAGGTACAGGTTTTCAAAGGCTTCACCACTTTCAATGTTGCTGGGCATCCTTTGCATGATTTTTACAGGCTAGACTGCTTATCAGAATGTAAGATTGAGGATTTAAAATTTTATATTTGAGTACTTAAGATTGAGCTTGAAATGTCACAGCCGTGGCCACAGCCGTAGCCGTGTTCTTGGAGATATTTGCAGCCGCCCCGGCCCACAGCCGTGGGGCTGCAGCCAGCCGCGGCTGCAGCCGGCCGGTGCAGACCTCTAGACGTAGGGCTCCGGGCAGCAGAGGGTATGGAACGCCGGGCTCCTGTCAGCAGAGGGGGCGGTGCACCGGGCTCCCTCCCCGCCCCCCATGGGCGTGGAAATCCATGAGTTCCAGCGGGGCGCGGGTTAATATCATGTCATGTCGCCATTTTTTTAGTTAATATTTTACATAACGCTTAATCACGTTTGAGGCTGCACGTATTTCACCTCAGTCATGTTAGGCGCCGCACCGTCCCTCTTCACGCAGTGCGTGTCGCCCCGGTCGGCGGACCGCGGGCGGGCGGCGTTTTGTCAGCCGCCATGCATCAGCGGCCGGTCGGCGCTGCCATGGGCGCGGTGTCTGCCGCGAGTTAATCACCCGCCAGTATGGACGACCTGTCAGCGGCGGCACTGTGTGGCTTCCAATGACGACCGCCGCCGGGACGCCAACAGGCCAACTTGGCGACAGCACGCCGACCAACTTCGCCTCCTTTGTCATTCCCGAGAATAAAGTGGAAGCCGCGCTGTGCGCGCCCTCCGTCCGCGGACGACATGTATGGCACTGCTGACATGAAACATGCTTTTAGAGAACTGGCACTGAGCCAACCTCATACACTACCTACGGGGCGCGCAACTCCGCCCACAGTTCCTGAGCTATCCGAACATGTTTCGTGCAATCAGATCTGATTTCTCTTGAGATCATGGGCGATAGATGCGTCAAAATTGTCCCGCTGATGCGTGCAAATATCATGACGACAATTCGTCAGTGTTTGACTGAGCGTAAGGTACTGCGGAGAATGTGTTCGATTTGCTTTAACAGTTCATGATATTATTTTATAAAAGATACGTAATACGCAAAATACGCAACGAACCCATTTCACCTGGTATGCCTATAATATAATGGCCTACCGACTAAACAAACAATAGCACCTGGTTTCTGGTCTCCTAAACGAAGCTCGTGAATTCCGTTTTGTGTAACAGGAATTTATAGGCCGTCGGGACTGTGTGTTTTGCTTAGTGCCGGCATTCGTGTCGCCGCACACGCGTGATGTGCCGGATTGGAAGTCGGAAAATGGATTGGTGTTTGCGCAGCCCCGGGCATCGAATGGCTCGGCCCTCTCTGTTGACGCCGAGTCAATAACCGGCCGAAACTAAAAACCGGCCGCCCCCTATCCTTTCGACGGTGTTGAGAACGGCTATTCTGGAAAGTGATTTTCTTCGGTGATTTGCCGTACCTATGCTTGTACAATCATATATGTACTATTCTTTTCCAATATGATTTTCCCCGCTCCCAACAAAAAGTGCAGAGCCGGCATCCAATAAAAGCCATGCCACACCTGCCGTGCAAAACATCGTCAAGTTTCATCAGGCCGGCGCAGCCTCAATACATGGTCGGCCCGGCGTAGGTATTAATAGCACAAAGGGCGCCAGCTCGATCATCCATTGTCGCTACTGATGCTGCATAGGTCTCTGCCAGCGGCGCCGTGCACCGACCGACAATGGATGGTAACGATTGCCCGGCGCGCCTTGCACGACCTTCATGTCACTGTCATGGACGGAGAATACATGGCAATCGACATGCAACGCCGGTTCATTAGTTTCAAATTGGTTGCGAATACGTGTATGTGAAATGTGGAAAGTAATAATTTCATTCAGAGATTAATTCATGGGAAGGAAGCTACACGGGAGACCCTTAGCTTTATCTGTTTTTATCTTTATACGACGCTAGGCTTTGCTGCCTCGATGTTCAAAGCTTTCAGAATTGAGAACTCCACTCATTAGTCATTTCTTTGGCAAAGGCGTTCCAGGTATATGCCTTGTGATTGTCGGCACACGAGGTATCAAGTTTTCATTCCATGGCAGGTTCCCATAATCACCCAGCGCGCGCCTGTCTCACCAGCCTCGCCCAGACCTCGCGTGTGTCATCCAGTCCACTTCGACGCCCTTGCACCGACTGTCCCGCCTTCGACGCCCTCGCACCGAGCGTCCCTCCTTCGACGCCCTCCCACCGAGCGTCCCTCCTTCGACGCCCTCGCACCGAGCGTCTCCGCCTTCGACGCCCTCGCACCGAGTGTCCCGCCTTCGACGCCCTCGGACCGAGCGTCCCTCCTTCGGCGCACTCTGATGCAGTCCCATGCATCCTCGGTGCCTCCTGACTAACCCAGTGTCTCCCCGCTCCCTCAGGTACGCGATGGGGTTCGCTTCGGCCGGTTCTGCGGCGCTGCCGGGCCGGCACAGCCTGCACCGGCCGCCGGCCGACCCTCCGTTCAGCTACTCGAAGCCGGCGCTGCTGCCGACCGGCGGCCGCCGCTGGAGCTGGAAGCTGGCCACCCTGGTGCTGGCCGGTCTCTGCCTGGTGCTGGTGTCGCTGCTCGGTAAGTCCGAGATCGCCGCTGGGCAACTGAACACAGAGCTGGCCAACATACAACAGAAACGAGTGACCGATTGTTAGACAGGGATAGCACGTGCTACGGGCACGGTATTTAGGGTAGTTGCTTATAATATCTTTATAACGCTTAGTGAGTTTAGTATATTTTGAAGGAAACTCTGTCGTAAGTATCGGTGAAACCGTTTTAATTGGTGGTATTTGTTCATTTTCAAGTAGCAAAATGCTTGTCATTCTAAAATAATATTCCCAATGTTTTGCTGGCATATTAATCCTGTGAGTGATGACAGCAGAATTGCCGGGTAAGCCGATGTTCGGAGTTTCTTTTTCACGAAAAAATAGCAAAAAAATATCCGAAACACTCAGCAGCGCCTATCCTCGTCCATCACAGCACAACGCAGCTTCGCAAGGGACGCACGAGGGAGACACATTCCAGCCGGTCCTGTCGATTATCACACGCATGATTTATGTACCCCACGCAGACAGATGCGGCTTATGACTCGCTAAAACCCGTTTGCCGGGCAGCGAGCTCTCATATGGATGACGCACGTCGTGTTTTACGACTAGTGATGGATTTATGAGCTCTTCTTCACCGCTCAGCGCGTAGATGGAGCGCTCCCTGATAAAGCCATATTTACGAGACAGATATTCAGTGATCCAGAAAAGCTTCCAAAACCTTTGTCAAGTGCCGTTGACTAGATAAAACTTTCACAAGACAAATCCCAGCCAAAAGGCGACTGTCTTAGTATTCGGCCGCTCTGAAACGTTAGTTGAAATTTATGGCCGGTCGCAATATGGTGGCTATAGCTGTAGTTTTTATACCATGAATCTGCTGTCAGGAAGGAAACTTGCCGTTTTGGTCGACCTCCAAGGTCTTAGAGTTTTCATTTTTATTAATGGCTGACCTGGCTGCTCGTTATAACTCGTTTAAAGCGTCTAGATTGCGCCAGACTGCACCCCCAAAACAGTTAGCGCGGCCCATTTACGACCGTTAGCGTTGATTTGACTGCCATAACCTATTGGCTCGCCAAATCCCTATATGTAATTTCCATCCTGAAACCATCCTGCTAAGAAATATGTGCATGTGGTGCATGCCCTAGTCCACGGCTGTTGGATTCGGCTGGGCGCGGTAGGGCAGACTGGAGAGTGGAGACTGTACTTACATACAGCGGTGCGGCGTGGGCACCCGGCACGGTGAGGGAATTCGCTCCCCGCGCAGAGCTTGGACGGGTTTAATCCGTGCTGTGCCATCAGATAGGACTGTTTGCGCACCGATACACCAGTCATCATCTGGATAGCATGGCCTTAGCACATAAGGTCCGCCTCCGACCGAGTATCCGCAGTCCCCAGCCCTCAGCGGGTATCCACAGTCCCCACCCCACAGCGAGTATCTACAGTCCCACATCACAGCCGCAGTACCCACCCCACAGCGGGTATCCACAGTCCTACATCACAGCCTCACACCGAGTATCCCCAGTCCCCACCCCACAGCCTCACACCGAGTATCCGCAGTCTCACCCACAGCCTCACACCGAGTACCCAAGCTTCGTACTTTACACTCTCAGCCCTGCACCGCCTCCCACTCTTCCCGGTCGGGCACGCACTTTTAAATTGGCTGATTTGAATGACAAAGCTGGTGGGCGCGGGGCGTGATCGGGTCGGCCCCAGCGCCGCTTATCACCGGGCACCCGTCAGAGGAGGGGGAGGGGGAGGGGTGGCCGAGCTGCCGCAGCTCCCAGTCCTGTTTACCGCCGCCGGCCGACTCACGCCCCGGATTAGACATCGCTCAGCGCCGGCCGCCGAAAATACCGCACCGACGCGCCGCTCGCCCGTCTGCTGAGGTGGTCGTACGAGCAGCTCTGGTGCGTGTTTACAGCGCCGGCAGCTGCAGCCTGTACCGCGGCTTTGGTCGGCTCATGGCGCATTCAGAGGGGTCACAAGGTATACAGTGCATTCCAGCATCTCCCAAACGGGGAGTTCCGACCTTGCGACTTCGTCTGGCTCGTCATTCTGATTTAATTTGAACTTAAATAAAGGAAGAGCAGGCCAGTTTCTGGGAATGTTTGTGGGTGATGTGTAGGAAATGCATATTAAATCCCCTGTATCCTCTCCACGAGGTTACTGCACAGTCCAGTCCATATCAATATAGCTGAGAGGCGGACCGCCCCGGGAGGTGCTCCGGTGTCCGCCCCAGCGCTGTCCGCGTGCCGTCTGCATGGATATGTCGATAGTGGAGAGCGGCGTCCGTCTGCGACCCGCCCCTGACCGCCGCGCCGGCAGGGCTGTCTGCTCCTCCGTCTGCTCTGACCGCCGTGCTCTGAGGCGAGGGTCGTGTCCTCCTCAGTCCGGCTCTGATGCAGGATAGAGCGCCCCGCGCACGCCCTCTCTGCGGCTGCGAGACGCAGTTTAATCAGAATGCTGGCCGGCGCCGACGGCCCGCGGCGCCGCGCCCAGAGATGGGCACGCGCCGCGCGCGAGGGGCTGCCACGCCGGGAATTGGCGCGTCGGCTATAGCGTCCGAATGGCCCGCTATATTGTTCATCGGGCGGCGAGTGGAAATGGCGCCGGAGGTCGGCCAAGATGGGTGGGGAGGGGAGCGGCAGATCGGAATCCCATCCCGCTATCAGGAGCCGAGCCGCGCGCTGGCTGCAAGTTTTTATTGCGTACCGTTTCTACAAATAACGGATGATTCGTTACGTGGGCAATGGTAGACTGTAGCCAACTTCAAATTGAAGGACAAGACACAAGGTTGAAAGACTCTCCAATCTGACAAACGACTCTGGAACTCAGTCGCATTCAAGTTCCAAATGTCGACGATTGCCGTAATATGATTAGTCACGGTAGGCTTAACTGCAAAGGCGGCCTCACGCTTGGCTCCCTTCAATCCCAGATCCGAATGACACAAATAATGTGTCGCCGGGCTCGTTCCAGATTTGGCACTCCTCCCTCACCAGCGGCAGTGAGCGCGCACACTCCCCGGACCGGCGCGGCCGCCAGTTCATTTCACGCTTCTCGCCTCTCCATCACGGGATTTTATTGCTTATTTGTCATATTAACGCCTTAATTCCCACATTTTCCGCCTCGGAGCTGTGGCCGGCGGCATTATTGCGCGCGGGGAAGAGCCCTTTGCCGCACTGGCCGGCCATCACATCCGCGCCCGGCGTTTCCCGCGGAGGTAAAATTTTATCGTGTCCAAATAATCAGACCGAATGAGTTTTCTGTTTGGCGGGCCGGGAGAGTTTCCAATAAATTGTCGGCGGCCGCGGCCGTTGTCCCCGGCCGGCCGTGGACGGACGTCACACGCTATGTTGATTGGACGTTTTATTATATCTGAATGGAGACAGCGGGATTCGACGGGGTAGAGAAACCTATCAAAATCGCAGCACTGCGCGGGTGACTAGGAGGTTCCAGATGGACTTGAACACTCGATAGACTAGTAAAATGAGATCTTAGCTACAAAATTCTTACCGGCAATCGATGAAAAAAAAATTATTCCATGCTTCCATTTCATGCTATGGAACCAAAGTACTAAATACCGCTTTATTCTCAAAATGTGACTCGCTTGCTGCCGGCGCGACAATGTCTTGTGATTGTCAACTGAAACCGTATGCCCGATCAGAAGTCTGTTGCACGTCATACACGCCCTGCTTATTTTTCTTTGTAACGGTTGGGATGGCATAATGTAGTAGGTATACAGGGCTCCGTTTACATTTTCATATACAGATCATCACATCATGACGCGAGCTCGCGTTACTAGCAGTTTTCTTTGCAGTCAACGGCTCTCCTTCGGGGAGGCAAACCCTTTCCAAATAAACTTCGAAAAACGATAGCAAAACAATCGAAGTGACACTGGGAGTTATTCAGGCGCGACCTTAGTTCTTAAATTAATGTTTATTGCCGTCAGTCCCGTTCCTTTGCTTATCAATTTCATCTCGTTTGGAACCAGTGACCTCATCCTTTCTTCAGCGGAACTTGGGAACTTGGGAACTTACAAGGACTCCAAACGTTTCATTGCTTACATACTTAAGAGCATGTTGCTTTCATATTATTGGAACTTCCTCGTTATACCTATAATATTTATACCTCAGAACCCTTCTTAACATGGTCGTTTAGCTAGGTCATATATTTTTTTTCAGTCAAAAGTTTCTTAGTCAAGTCCTTCCAGCTTTGTAAAAATATTATTATCACATATCTACCTTCATGTGTCATAGTAATTTTAACCGAAACAGACGATGATCTTAAGGTTACCTGACGATTAACTGGGTGTATGTATGAAGGGATGAGGATACACACAGAAAAATATTGACACCGTTAGCGGTGTAATTGCACAGTACATATCTGAGCACTTGAGGAAAGTTAATTTAGTCCCTTCCCCGCTTAAATTACTCGCGCTTCCAAATGAACACCAGGAAGAAGGTAATAGAACACTGTTAGGAGGGTTGGGTGTTTTACTACATGTAGCAAAACACCCAACCCTCCTAACAGTGTTCTATTACCTTCTTCCTGGTGTTCATTTGGAAGCGCGAGTAATTTAAGCGGGGAAGGGACTAAATTAACTTTCCTCAAGTGCTCAGATATGTACTGTGTAATTACACCGCTAACGGTGTTAATATTTTTCTGTGTGTATACACGTGCAATGCATTGATTTACCATTGAACGCTGTCGGCTGCACACTATTAGCACCAGCGATATACCCACACTTTTTGAGTCGGCGCGTCTTATCAAACGAATATTTAGCAGCTTTCTGAAAAGGTTCCAACTGGTACTGGGTTCCCCAATGTGCCTCCGGGCATATCCGGGTAATCCGATCTGCTGAGACTGCGGCGGCATGGTGCGGTGTTCTGACATACGTTATCTGCGGTCGTGGTGGATAGTTGAACAGCCAAGTGACGATGGAGGGAGGGAGGGATGGAGCACGCCTTCGGGGGGGGGGGGGGGCGGCGGCATCTGATCCCTGATTGGAGCCGTTTCGCGGTGCGGCCCAGTAATTAGGTCTCGTCAGTCGGACGGATCAGCCGCCGCCGTCCGCGCTGTAACGGCGCCGGCGGCTGTAACCGGAGCCGGGCTGCACTGATGAACAGGGCGGCGACAGACAGACGGACGGACAGCCGCTACCGACACCGACCTGCCGCCGACACCGACACCGCTGCCTCGGTCTCTCCGCCGCGCCGGCGTCCGCGGAGACAGCTGACGGCCGAGGGGCTGGGGCGCGGCTGGCCGCCGCCCCCGCTCGAGTGCCTCTTCGCGTCAGTCCGCGGACTAGCCGGAGAAGTGAACCGAACCGGGCGGGTTCAGAGGCAGGTCAAAGAACCCGGCGCGGCGGCCCGAGACGGATTCTCTGACGACTGACAGGCAGCTCGAGAGCTCGGCAGCAGCGGAGTGGAAACAGTCGAGTAGTCAGCATTTTCGACCCAGAAATGGAGGAGGTGTGGCATTCAGTGTTTGATGGACAATGCGACGATGGAGTTCCATTAGTCGGACAATGATCTGCGGATTTCAGCTACCGGCGCGTAGACTGAAAGCATCACCTGCTCTAATAGAAGCGATGTGGTTCCATTACTCCATTAGTAAACTTTCAGCACCGTCATCATCACGTCATTAGGGGTTCGCGTCAGTCGCCACCAGCGCAGTCAAACATCGCCGTACCAGCAAACTGTCCGCTCGTCACTGTGACGGATCGTCACAAGTGCCGCCCGTCGGCCATCGGTCGCCGGTCTGCCGGTGGCCCCGCCGCTGACCGCGCCGTCGACAGGCCCCGGCAGCAGACGTCACCCGGCGGCCACGATTCAGCCGCGCCGGCCGCTTCCCGCGGCGTCCAGAATGACGCCTCTGCGTTTACGACACCTCGGCTCAGCAGGCCGACGACGGTCCAGGAGGAGGCGCCGTGCGCGCATTGATCGCGGCCGCGCGTGGTCGACGGCCGACTCATGGTCGGGCGGCGGCCGCGTGCTCTCCAGGGTCGGGATCCGGCGGCAGCCGCGTGCTCTGCAGGGTCGGGATCCGGCGGCGGCGGCAGCACGGGTGGGCCACTGTCGCCGGCCGAGTCACTGCCGCCGGCCGGGTGCTCCTAAGTCGGCCACTGGCGGCGGCGGGGGTGGGACGGAGGCCGCCAGCCCCAGCCACGCGGACGGGCCATCGCTCTCTGGCAGCGCTCCGAGCTGCGGCGCGGCCCACCTTCCCGGAATCGACCGCCGGCGGCGGCGGATCGTGTATTCTCATTAGAGCAGCGCGGCACTGATCGGCCGCCCGCCCGGGACCGGCCGGCGCCATTTGGACCAGGATGGACCGCGCCAAGCCCGGACAGAGAGGAGGCGCACAGCGGGACGGAGCGCTACCCACCGCGGGACGGAGCGCTACTCACCGCGGGACGGAGCGCTACCCACCGCGGGACGGAGCACCAACGCGCCCGCGTTCGACAGTTTCAAATGACGCCCGATGTTAAACTAAACGCTGGCACGCACAGGGCTCGAACCCGCGACAGAGGCACTCCGTCAGCCGGAATGGTGAATTTATGTAATGGCCGCAGCGGACGGCTGTTCGGCAGACTACCGTTTGGCACAAGTAACGTCCCGTCATTTATTCACTTATGCTAATAAGAGTAGACGGCACTGCGAGCCGAAATCCTTGTGGCGCGCTGGCCGCCCGCGCCATCGCCGGCAGTGGGGGCAGTCATGGCGCGCCACTGGGAGCCGTCGGCAGTCCTGGCGCACTGACTGCAATGGGCCGTCGGCACTCGGCAGTCATGGCGCACTGCACTGGGCCGCTCGCCTCATGCGGGCCACGCGCCGCGCTGCCCGCCGCCGGCGCTCTATCGATTTTATCTTATCAAAACGTCGCGCGTGAAAAATCGCGTCGTAAACGGCGGTGACGACGGTGACGCAGGGCGCGCGCCGAATTCGTCGCGCCGCCAGAAAAAGACGGCAAATTTGCCGCGTCGCCACCGACACCGACGCCGCCGGCGATGAGAAATCGGCCAATTTGACCGACTGCTGGCGTGGACTACGTGCCACGGCGTCCAGTAATGAATGCGGCCACCTCGGGACCGAGCGCCGCCGCCGTCCGGCCGGCCGGCCATACATCCTGGCCGTGTGATAATGCCGAAATAATGGTTTGTTGACACGTGAAAAACGACTGTAGTGTCGCTTGGCGCCCGCGTACGTCGTGTTGGCCGGGCGGCCGGGCCGGGGGCCGGGTATTGACTTACGAGCCGCGGCGCCGTGACAGCCGGTCGGTACGAGCAGCGGTGCCGCGGCGCCCGACCGCCGACCGGGCGCTCAAACTAACGACGTGTCGGCCGGCGGCGGCGCCGACCGACTCGACTAATCAGTTCGCCCTCCGATACCAAATGGCCTAATGGATCGCCAGGAAGCGCCAGCATTGGCGATTGGTTAATGGAAGCCCGCCCAGACCAACTAAGGCGCACTTTGGCACCTACATCGAAGAACAGGTTAATATTGCTGATATACACATCACATATTGTACCTAATAGCCAGTTCTTTACCATTGCTGCATGATGTTAAAATCACTAAAATATGAGTTGTTTGTTTAATGTGTATCCCATCACACACCACAATCGCACCGCTCTGTAGGCATGTATCTGACCCTCTCAGTTTCTCCGCGTCAGTCTGTGCCGTGTCGATGACAGACGGCTCTGTCCTTGGCCCGTCAGTCCGTGTGGCAATGTTTATCGTCGCGGCCGTCGGCGTTCTCTGTGAGCCTGTCAGTCCGACTCGCAGTGTGACGACAACAATTTGTGCAGAAATGGGACGCGACCGGGCAGCTGTGACGCTTTGTCATCCCACTGCGTGCAAACATGAAAGTCAGTCATCTCGTTCTCATCACGCTCAAGAAAATAAACAATGATTAACAACAGTGAAAGCAGGTTGCTCTTACTGATATCAACGCCGATATTGCCGAACGTATCCCACAACAGACGACAAATTCTGATTAAATCATCTAATCCGTAGGATTTTGCAATAAAACATCTAGCAATGCACTGTACATTTTGCTGAGCACCGGTACATCGACAGTCCCTGCCGGTATTTAGCGGGTCTCGTTTGATCCCTTCCGAGAGTTGCAGCCCCAGGGGAGCGTGGCACCCGACTGATCTCCGCCTAAATGTCATATTCAGTTTGAGCCAGGCTGTCGTATTTGAGTGCGCAGCTGCCTGTGCTCCCTGCTCTGTCCTCTGCAGCCTGAGTACTGCAGCCTGACGCAAACCAGTGCCCGCTCTGTGACGTGAATGGATGACGATAGACAGTATTACACGACTACCTATTAATGTTAAATTAGGTCGCATATTACCGCGACAGAATCAATTATCAACCCAGGCACCGCGCCGCCTGACGCAGCAGCGCTGTATGCCAGCTGCGCCCGGTCTCCGCGGGAGGCATACTGCGCCGCCGCGCCCAACTGTCGTGCGGCACAGTATGACTCTCAGGCGGCCGGTGCTGTGCGGCGCAGTATCCACCTGCCGCCGCGGCCGCGCCGGTGCCGTGCTGACTGCCGGGCGGGAGCCGCACTGCAGCCGCCTGACGCACGATACCCGTTCTGTTGGCAGTGTGGAGTCTGACGGCGCGCGGCGACCCGATCGGCAAGTGTCCGACAGAGGTGACGTCCGGCGGAGACGCCTCGCGCGCCGACGTCCAGCCGCCCATAAATACCTCGTCCCCCTCCGCCGGTGGCCAGCCAGGTAAACACTCGGCGCCGGCCGACGGGCCGCGCGCCGCCCAACGCCGCATGCGCTCCCTCCGTGTGCGTAGAGAGGTTTTGCATGAGGCCGCCGCGCCCGCCCGCTCCGATCCCGACCCGAGCAGCCCGGCGGCCGAGGACCTGCTGGAGGTCGAGTGGGAGGCCAGCGGCGACCCGGAGCCCGCCACCGACCACCAGGCCGCCATCCTCGGCGACCGCCTCATCGACTTCTCCAACCTGACGCCGATGGTGAGCAAGGTGTCGGCCGCCAACGGGTTCGACGAGGAGCGGCCGCAGAGCGACGCACCGGCGCTCCCGCAGGGCGACACTCCCGAGCCAGCGGAGCACGACCAGGCGGCCGCGGAGGCAGCGCGGAAAAAGGCTGCCGAGATAAAACAACAGCAGAAAAACGCTGCCTCGGAAAGCAGCTGGCAAAAACCGACTAGTATTCCTAGCGCTGAAGAGCCTGTCATTGAAAAGAAAATGACTGAAACAGTGAATATGAACCCAATGATAATTTCTGGTACCCAAGAGCAGCCGCTGGACTCCGAATCGAAGATCAATATTTTGTTAGGAGACGATGTAAAAATACCGGAACCAGTTGGCGTCGACACTGATATCGCCATGGACGACCAGCAAATATTTAGCCAGCCTCTAGAGACGATGATTCTTCCTATTTTAAATGAGAAACCTCCTCTCCTCTCCGACTCGCAAACAAAAGCGGGAGCTCTCCTTTCGTCTGAGGGGCTCTCAAGCTCTCAAGAGCATCCAAGGCCCCTGCCTTCACACATCCTTTTGAACTCGCTCCCAGAGACGAACTCACAGCAAAATCCCACTTTAAGTCCGCCAGAGAAACTGACGACACCCACGGCCAAGGAAAAGCTGCCTCCGTCCGTCCCGAGTCCGTCCCGCCCGGCACCGCTGCCGGCGGCCGACCCGTCGCTGCGGCCGCAGCACGACGCGCCGTGGCCGGCACCGCGCCGCGACAGCGCGCTCCTCTACGACAGCGAGGTGGTGGAGTTTGTGCCGCTGGTTGACCGGGCCACGGTCCCGCCGCGGCCCGCCCAGCCGCACCGGCCGGACGGCGCGCCGGCCCTGTCCGACTCCGACGTCTCCGGCCTCGGCCCCGACGCCGGAAGCCTCTCTGATTTCGGAAGCAATGAGATTCCTCGCACCGGGCCCGACGATGATGAAGAAAAATTAGCGGCCGGCGACGACCGCGTTGCTATGACGACCCCATCGAGCCGGTCGGAGTCGGGCGGCGGGGCGCCGCGGCGGCCGGTGACGGTGGACAGCGTGCCGGTGCCGGTGGCGCCGCGGACCGTCACCGTCACCGTGGCCGTGGACGGGGGCGAGCTGTACCAGCTGTCCCTGGTGCTGCCCACCGATCACCAGGAGGTGACGGCCACCCTGCAGAAGACGGCGCCGCCGCCGGCACCGGCACCGATCCGGGGGGCAGCGGAGACCACGGTTTCACCAGCTCAAGAGGACGTGACAACGGAAAATACGGAAACAGAAGACACAACGGAGGCACAAGGGACCACTGAGGGATCCACTGAGCCCAGTTCCAGCGCTCCCGAGCCCACTGACGCAATGACCACAGAGGAGGCTTCCACAGCGGCCGTGACTACATCGACGCCGGAAACCGAACCGACAACTGCATCTCCAACAGCAGCTTCAACTACAGCAGCAGCTGATACGATAACTGAGGAAGTCACAACCGCGCCACCGGCCGAACCAACAGCCACTGAGCCGCCCACAGCACCTACCGAGCCGCCCACTGAGGCGCCTACTGAGCTGCCCACTGAGGCGCCGACCGTGGAGCCGTCTGAGCCTACCCAGCCCGACTCTCCGGCGGCGGCTACCACTACCCTGCCGCCGCCGCCGCCCCGGCCGGCGACCGCCGCGCCGCCGCCGGCCGCGCTGGCGCCGTCGCCGACCTGCGCCCGTCCCAGCACAGTCACCGTGACCTTCCCGCCCCCGGTCCCCATCATCGTCGTCGAAGGTGAGCTCTCTTTTCTCTGTGTTCTCTTGTCTCCAGTCTGTCGTTCAGTTTCCCCGCCTGCTTTCTGTGTACATACGTCTTTCTGTTGTCTCTCTAGTTTTGACTATTCCCCTATGTCCCGTGGCGGCGCGCGGCCGTGTGTGTCTCTTAGTTGCTTGCGTCTGCTTGTTTAGCGGCACTCACACAAAGCGCACAGCGCTGCGTCGGTGGTAATGGGGCACAACGCACATTCATTCGGAAGCGGTATACGTAGCTGTTGATTGTTACGGAGTCGTACTGTGATGGTTGAACTGTGGGACGGATGTTCACGTCGCCGCGGCGTTTATCGGCAGCCAAAGGCGTATCGGGAGCGGCGGCTCACATCAGCCCTGTATCGGCGAGTCGCAGAGTGGGACGGCGAGCCCTCGGGACGGCGATACTCATCTCGCCATTCACTCGCCAGAATGGCAGCCCCACCTGCATTTTTCACCGCCGCCGTCTAGATTGAGATAAGGCGTTTCCTTTTTTGCCGTCCGAGTTTTGCCGGCACAACATTGAGGGATTATCCCGTGAAACGCAATTTGGCCGGGCGGCGGATGTCGCCGCCGTTTCGGCTGACGCGGCGTCCCAGGACGGCACGGCGCAGCTGGAGCGTAGAGAGCCTCGCTAACAAGCTTTCGGCTTGCAACTCACAGCTCGAGCTGGACACTAACCCGACAGGACTCAACGGAACGGTACAAACAAGAGAGCGCCAGCGAACAGGAAGGCGTGTCTACGACAGGGTGAATTAGCGCCAGACATTCAAGTCGATTATCAATAGCAAAAATCGTAGCATCAAAGTCTCTATAAATCCTTAGAGCAATATTTCTGGCTTAATCCCGTCACTCCATGCCTAGATTGAATGCTGAAAGCATCTCACAGCCGCCGACTCCAGATGCCGTGCAGAATGCAATTCTGTCAAATCCACCCAGCCGACGGGCGCAAACACAGCCGGAACGAGCTCAGAGTCGGGCTGCACGGTGAGCTCAGCACCCCACCCCCGCCGCCCACCCGCCGCGGAAGCGTCAGGCCTCGCTGGCAGCTAATGTGACGCACCCACAACTTGTGGTGACAACTCGGCGCGACCAGAACTTTTGCTCGCAGAGCGCGGCTGCCGGGCGGCGTCACTTTACCGCGGAGTAACATCAGCCGGTCACGCTCCGCGATATCCGGTGCAGCTTGACAAACGGGCCGTTTGACCATTAAATTATTGTGCCGCGCTGCAGGCGTCATCCTATCAATCTCAATGCTATGTATAATGTACCGCGGGCACCCTGCGCACGGCACGGCCTGCATCGAGGTGCCTGCAACTTTCACACGGTGTCAACTGGGCTGCATTATCAATCTTATTTATGGACGCGGCATAAGCGCCGGCGTCCAAGCTGCTCCGCATTGTCGGCTCGCCCGGGGGTACGTAAGCTGGCCGGGGCCGGCAGCGGCGGCGCTGCCAAGTTTCCGTACCGGTCGGAAATTTTTAATTGCAAAAACCTGTTTGTTTAGCCGGTACGCCTGCGGAGACGCAGTGATGGCCGGTCGGCTCGGTCTGACGAGATTACGCCTCCTCTGCCGCCACCGCACGCACCGCGGCTAAACAACAACACAGAGTGAGCGCCGCCGAGGGGGCGCGCCGCGACCGCCGGCGGCGCGGCGTTTTTGTCTCGTCTGCGGCGCTATGAGCTGCCGACTGAGCCGGAACGCTGGTGGGAGCGGCGATCGGTCGGGCGGACTGCTGGCGCGGCCTGTGACGGCGGGAGGGTGCGGCCGGGACGTTTGTTTACCGCCGCCAGGCCGTAGATCAGCGGCGGCTGCCGGCTGCCGGCAGACAGCCGGCCGGTCGGTCGGAGCGCCTGGTGTCGCCTAGAGGCGGCCGCTGCCGACCGAGGAGCAGGGATCCGACCACCGCCGACAGGAGGTGGTCCACCCGGCCCTCCCCCGCCGGCCCGGGGGTGGTCCACCCGACCCTCCCCCGCCGGCCGGGGGTGGTCCAACCCGGCCCTCCCCCCGCCGGCCGGGGGTGGTCCAACCCGGCCCTCCCCCGCCGGCCGGGAGTGGTCCACCCGGCCCTCCCCCGCCGGCCGGGGGTGGTCCACCCGGCCCTCCCCCGCCGGCCAGGGGGTGGTCCAACCCGACCCTCCGCCCCCCCCCCCCGCCGGTGGCGCAGCTCCTCGCGCTGACGTCAGCCCCTGCCGACGGCGGCTGATTGGAACCGCGACAAAAAAGAGCGGCCCGCCAGAGTGGCTGTCCGAGCGGAGACGGCGCTCCTATTGGAAATGTGTCGATTAGCGGCGCGGCCGAGCCGAGCTCCGAACGGGCCGCGGCAGACGCAGCCAGAGCCAGGTGCTCAGCCGGCTCCCCGATCAGTGCCAGCTGCAGCTGCCGCCCGACTCTCCGCAGCTCGTCTGTCAGAAAATGATCAGAGATAGCTCAATGGCGATTGAAGTAGGGCTTAAACAGAAAACGTATGTACCCAGACAGGCGGAGGATCCAGGAATATCTAAAACGTTTGATTATAACTGCTTAAATTTAAAGTAAACATGACGATATTTGACAATGAACGGCAATTCATCGATATGTTATGCGTATAAAGCTAAAAAGTGAGAAAAAGTAAACATTACTTAAATGTTTCAACAATTATTAAACAATGATTGTCCAATGTTGAACACCCTTGTGTTGCATTCCGCCCCCTGACCCCTCCCCCCCCCCCCCGTGGGCCCGTTTGCAGACGTGCGGCGGAAGACGGTGCCGCCGGCGGGCAGCACATTCTCAGTGGTGCGGCTGGACGAGAGCTACGCCGAAACGCTCAGTCCGCACGGCTACTGGTCGATGCAGTTCTACCTGCCCGACGACGCGTACCTGCAGTGGGAGAGCACGGTGCCACGCGGCGCCAGCCTGGCCGTCTACGGCCGCCGCAACGCGCTGCCCACGCACACCCAGTACGACGTGCACCACCTGCTCAGAGGCTACAGCCGCCGACTGGGCCGCACCTCCGGGGTGAGTCCACCTGCTCAGAGGCTACAGCCGACACTCACTCCATGCTCTGAGCACGTTGAGTAGGGACGAGACGAGGGGACAATGCTAGAAGCCGGGGGCACAATCGACGACCTCATTTTGTTTCTTGACGCCAGAAGTTTAGAAAGAAGGGATGGTGTAAAGAGTAAGCATTGCGGAAATAAATTGGATTCCTGGTCCGTCCAGGACCCAATGAAATGTGTTGGTGAATGTTAAGCTCAAGTCTCGATGGCCGCGATCCTCCTTACATCCGCAAACGCGAACCAGCTGGCACTCCACGAGGCTTCTGGGACATTTCTTCGCTTGTGTACACTACCACCAACAGCAAAATGGTCCAATTAAGGTCACGTAGCCGCCACTCAGAAAGGTCAACACTTTTCGGCAGCCCGTGCACACATTTCTCGTGAGACCCGTCTACTGTCAGCCCCGTGCGACTAGTCGCAACTCTGAGCCCGCTGCTCAGACCGGAGGAGGGCTGTGTGTCAGTCGGTATGTTCCGTCTCAGACGGCAGGGTTGTGCGCCGGTCGGTCATCCCGCCGGTGACCGACGGGCCGGCCTCGCCGTCCCCCCGGGCGGGGACGGAGGTCGACCTCTGATCACATGTGACGGCCGGCCGCCGCCGAGCCGACCGGAAGGAGACGGGACGGCGGATGGCACCGGTGGGAGTCCGCGGAGGAGTGGCCGGGAGGGAGGGCGGGTTCCCGGAGGACCGCTGGAGCGGGGAAGATGGAGACGATCACCAGCCGGTAGAGCCCAAGGGAGCGAGGGAGTCGCCGGCTGGTAATGAACACACGCACTCGTGTCTCAAGCACTTGTTCACTTAATTGGAGAACCAAGGGATGTGAAAATCTTACATCGTTGAGGGGAATTTCTGAGTCGACTTGTAACTTTTCTGTCTTAACTGAATGTCAAACGACGTATGATGTCTTAAAAAAGAAACACTCGCGTGTAACATTGAGAACCATTACATAGTTTTGTTCGAAACGCTGCTATCGGCAGTACATGCCACGAAAAGTGGACGGCCAACCGAGTGGTATTATGTCGGAAAATGCAGCGTTCGTATTCTCATGACGGGGTCCACTCTGAAAACTAATGTCTTTGGCTATGCAGATGGTCAAAGTTGACACCGGGTTCCGTTCGCAAATTGAGTAGAACTGTCCCCAGGGCACAATTAATTTCAAAGTAGAGAAGTTATGGATCGTCCCGAAACTTTATCCGTCGCCGCCAAACACAAAGTGCACTCACTTTAGGACTCACGATAGGAATGGGCTCGTCAGCCCATTCCTATCGTCCTGGATAACAGCCTAAACTAGAGGCAGCTTGAGCCAAACTAGGTGAAATAGTAGGTACTACAAATATAATCAAATACCTACGCGTACATTTTTTAGGCAATGAGAATTTTCGAATGTTCGTATTCATATCGCGTTGTACTTACTGCTTCTGACATCTTTGTGCACCTTTGTCGATATCATTTGCGATTTTGATGCCAAAGATGAAACGTGAAAAGAAAAGAGGGAAAGCGTGACACTGAGAAGAGCCTTTCACAGATACCGAAATGGTCACGGGATATAATTTTTTCTTATAACCCAGTCACCCCTACCGTGCACTGAGCATAGCGAGATCGCAGTCCAGGTTGAGGAGGCGTCCGGGGACATGTCTGTAACTCTCCCCTCTCGGCCACTCGACCACCGGAGGAGAGTCAGAGCGCTGCACTCAGCCGGTGCAGTGGCGCGGACGGGCTCATATAGCCGACATTACACAGGTGGCAGAGATAATTGGACGCCGCCCGCCGGCCAATGCGACCGAATGTGACGCTCAATGAAGCGGGCGCCACCTCGAATCGCGCTGTTAACGTCCCCACTACAAGGCCCGGGTCCATTTGGGCCGTCGGGTCGGGTGGTTTATTGGGCGGGCCGCTGCGGTATGCGGCAGCGCCATGTCCCAGGACTCCTCCCGGAGAGCTACCGGAGGGTATTGCATACCGGCGCCAGTGTTAACGACGCATGGCCGGCGCCGGGCGCGCGTCCAGAACCCGCCCACCCGTCAGCGCCTCGTCCCCGCGAGAAACGGCGCCGTCCGGCCGCAACGAACGGCCCGCCCGCCGAAACGACCGCCCCAGATAGGGAGAACACGAACTAACGGCCGTCCTTAGCACTCGAGGCCGCCGGCCGTAACAAGGCGGGCGGCAGCAGAGCCCCTAACTCACCTCGACCCCCCTCCCCCTCCCGTCCAGCAGACCTGCAGAGGAGTGGCCTCGCCCGCCGGACACTGACCTCTCCCCGCTCCGCCCGTTCCAGCAGTCGGTGCCGCAGTCGTTCACCGAGTTCCTGCTGCAAGGCAACTGGTTCTTCTCCGTGTACAACGACGACGGCGAGGAGACGCCCGTGACGCTGACGCTGACCGAGGCCAAGGACATGACCGAGGGGTGTCCGAACGGCTGCAGCGGCACCGGCGAGTGTCTGCTCGGCCGCTGCGAGTGCCGCGCCGGCTTCGGCGGCGAGGACTGCAGCGAGAGTGAGTGTCCGCGGCACTCGGCACCCGCGCAGAGTGCTGGGAGGGGGCACGGGAGGGGCTGGCCCAGAGGTGAGTGGGGCTGAGCGTGTGCAAGTAGCAGTATCTTTGGCGCTCTATATTAGCCAACAGCGGCCAGCAGAAGACACGTCAGTACAGCCCTAAAGTCAGAGCAGGTGACTGTCATAGCCTGCGAGAGATCCGATTTCAGCTGCACCCGTATCGTGCGCTCCGGTGACGGCCCAGTCGTGCCAGACTGGGGCCGCTGTTATCTTGGCACGAGCCTGTCGCCTGTTACGTGAAATGCTGCCATTCGTACCTGTCTGAGAGAGCACGCCACGTTTGCCGTGAGTTGCGAGTGTGCCGCTTCTGTATCTGCTCCTCGCAGTGGCTGACATTTCCCCGCAGATGAGCGTCATCAGCCTGCCGGCGTGTGCCGCTCCGTAACAGCTGTGCCATAGCGCGCCGCCGCTGCACCGGCCGGCGGCGCCACATTCCCACTAACCGCCCTGGTGCTGTCCCTGCAGTGGCCTGTCCGCTGCTCTGCTCCGGAAACGGCGAGTACCGCGACGGCCAGTGCCACTGCAAGCCCGAGTGGAAGGGCCGCGAGTGCTCGCTGCGGCACGACCAGTGCGAGGTGCCCGACTGCAGCGGCCACGGCCGGTGCCGCGAGGGCACCTGCCGCTGCGCCCAGGGCTACAAAGGCCAGTTCTGCGAGCAGCGTGAGTTCCCACTGACCCCCTCACAGGGGAGGGGGGCTACCCACTACCCAGGGCTACAAAAGAGGGTTCTATGAGCAGCGTGAGTTCCTCACTCATTCCAACCGGATTACTTGTGTTAAGACATGCATTATAGAAGAAAAATATCACCTAACTATGTATATCAGGCTAAAATTTAGTCTATTTAGAAGAGCGAACAACGTTTAAAGGAAATAGTTCACTTTCACGATATTATTTTTTTTTGCAATGGATTTATGATTTTTTATGTTCAAATGATCAGCAAAGAAAATAAAACCTATTTATAACAAAAGATTATTTTCTATATTTTGATATAGGAAGAACTTTTCAGTTTCTGTAAGGCACACGCGATCCAGTATGAAAAGAGCATGGGTCCCGAAAATTCTTCAGAAACTAGAGAAATTATCGCGGCCACCGGCATTTGGGCGATCTGCTGCTGCTGAATGTCCTTATTGATCAGTACGAGAATTTCTCTAGAGTTCTCGTAGATAATTTCTCTAGTTTCTGAAGAATTTTCGGGACCAATGCTCGTTTCATACTGGATGCAAATATATGCAAGGCACACATCCTCAATGCAAGACACCTTTTTCGGGACGAGAAATAGAATATCTATGCCTAGGGTGATCGTTGGGCTGTAAAAGCTCCTGATTTATGCTCGTCTCAGCCCAGGCTACGGAACTGCTATTCCAGTTCAAAACCCATGTTAAAAAGTGAACTATTTCCTTTAAAGGAAATTCGTAATGGTGGACGAATCGCACACGTTATCGCTCGCGTCGACGAATCACACAGACGCAGACAGAATAAAGAACATATGCCCAGTAAGACCAGGGAGCTAGTTTCCTCCCATTCAGTGACCCCCGGCCGTAAAAGTCATCCGTAGGCCATATTTCGTGGTCAAATTTGAATATAACGTTCAACCGCATTTCCCCACAATCTCTCACAAACCCATCGAGTCGGACGACTGTATCGTTGTTTTCTCTGTTTGAAATCTTCGTTCGCGGTTCTCAAAGGCCCGTTTCGCCGAAGTGAGCTTCCAATCATCCGCTCAAAGCCACCCCAGCCGGCGACAAATTGCCAGAAATTTCCGACGCTAAAAATGCGAGTTTCAAACGAACCATTCGCGGGCAGCAAACTTGTTGGATCCTCCGCCGGCATCTGGAGAAAAATCACCAAATCTGTCGCTGGGATTGCGGATAAAGGGACTGACGGCAGAGTGGCACAGAAGAGGAAGCTCCCGCGGCGCGGGCTGCGGCGGTGAACGGCCCTCGTTTGGCCACAATGTGGTCGGAGCGTAAAACCATGACAAAAGACTGAGAGGCCCCTTTTGGGCTGAGGGCAGCCGAGAGAGCGACATTGCTTCTGCAACAATGTGCCTCTGTTTGGCGAAAATCGCCACGGGCGGTCGTCGTTGAAAAACCTCCCGCTGTAAACAGTTTACAGAAACAGCCTTTTTACAGCGGGTCATCGGCGGCACGGACCAAATACACACTGACGTCAATATTTTAGCGAACGCCACAGCTGTTGCCGACAAACTAGGCAAATGTTGCGCCGCCGATGCCGAGCCGAGCCGCCGCCGCGCCGCCCCTCACCCCGCCCCGCCGGTCCCGCCGCCGGGCCGGGCCGCCGCCCGCCCAGCGGCCACCTGTCGCCGCGCATGGTTTTTTTCTGAGACAGAAGCAATGGGCCATATCGACGCCGCGAACGGTGGACTGGCGTCCCCCTGTGACCCTGCGACCCGGCTGACCTGTGACCTGTTCCGAATGGGGCCGGCGGGGCCCTGGGCCTGGGAACTGGAAGGGTGTGTGAGGGGACGCGGCGTGCCGGCCGACTTTTTTGTGCTCTGCGTCACGACCCCTGTATCGAGTGACATTTTGGCCATGTATTTGAACCGATACCGGGCTCTGCTCGGTCTCACTTCACTGTTAGTCGCCGACGAGTTCACTTCGCTCTCAAACGCGGACGGCGGCGCTCTGCTGCCGCTCGAGTCTAACTTTTCTAACTACTGTGTCTGTGCTGTACTGCTGCCATCTCGCCGTCTTCGGTCAATAGCGAACTCTTCTATTTAGAAGACTGTGTTTAAGTGGTGGTGGTGTGAGTGAAACCGAAGTGGCGAGTGGAGGAAAGGAGAGCGGCGCGCAGCTCACAGTTCTCACGGTGGCCGGGTCTACTCACTATTCCTATCAATCCTCTGTCATCCTACATTATATGCATGCCGCGAGGTGTGCTCCTTATGCGCTCTGAGACGGGCGCTGTCGAACGACCCAACACGCATGCCGCGAGGTGTGCACCTTATGCGCTCTGAGACGTGCGCTGTTGAACGACCCAACATGCATGCCGCGGGGTGTGCTCCTTATGCGCTCTGAGACGGGCGCTGTTGAACAACCCAACATGCATGCCGCGAGGTGTGCTCCTTATGCGCTCTGAGACGGGCGCTGTTGAACCTTTGATCCGTAAATTATTCATCCGTGTTTATTTATTTACCGATTAGATACTTCCCTTCTTCATTATTCGTTCACTGCCTCTATTAATCCTACATCCTCTCACAATTCCCCCCGGCCGCCAACCCGAATGCTGCGAGACGTAACAAACACTATACAGTCCACACAAGAAAGCCAGAGACGTCCGCAACATTCGCTGGTCCTCCGGGCCGGATGGTATCAGCTAAGAAAGAAAGAAGTCTAGAAGAGAATGTACAATAAGTCGATACTGTGCGTGAACAACCGTCCGTGACGTCGATAAGTTCTGCTCCCACCGTGTCAGTCGAATTGAGAAGCATCGTGGACCGATGGAAGACGCGATGGAGACGGAGCACCAGGAGACGACGCCTGAGAATTGCGAGCCTGCAGGGCAAGAGGAGACGGAGACGGAGAACCGGGAGACGATGCCAGAGAACTGCGACCCTGCAGGAGGAGAGGATGGAGATATCACCGCTGAACGGAAGGCATTAAAGCTTCATCGCGGTCGCAAGGCGGCCATGTTCACACGCTCGTGTAACAGGGCTGACGCGCAAATAGCGCGGCGAGCCAGTGAAGAGGAATTGAAGAAGCGGCTCGAGACGCTGCACACAACGCTGGACGCCTTCATGGAGGCAAATGAGGAGTTCGTAGAGAAGTTGCAAGATGTGAGCGAGTTGGAAGAAGCGGAGGAGTACGCCACAAGAATAACAGCACGGCACGCCGAAACGGTCGCAAGAATTGAAGAGGCGATAACTCGCCCATCAGCGAGCCGCTCAGCGTCACGCACAGGAATGCTCCCCCTACCATCGGTGCAACTTGAGGAAGGAAGCAAAGTGTGCGGGTCTCACATATCACGAGGCTCAAAGGCTTCAGCCACTTTCAAGGAGGCTGAAATCACCGCGGAATTGAAAGCTCTCGAACTAAAGCATCTCAAAGCAAGGAAAGAAAGAGAACGAGAGATGAGAAAACAGGAAGATATGCTGGAAGAAGCAAGGAAAGAAAGAGAACGAGAGATGAGAAAGCAGGAAGATTTGCTGGAAGAAAGGGCTCTAGAAGAGGAGGTGGAACGTGCAGCTTTGAAGGCGCGTCTCTGGAAGGCAGCTGGCAACGAGTTGGAGTGGGAACGAAGACACGACTTTGAAGATGAGGTCGCTGTGGAAGTGGCGCCTAGTCGTCAAAACAACACCGGATGCGGCCGCGAGAAGGGAAACGAGCAAGAGCAAGAACGCGTGGTCAGTGGTTTGGGAGAGCTCCGGCGCGAGCCGCCGCCACCGAAAGCTACTAGTACCTCTCCGATGGCCGACGAGACGCCGAGAACTGCCAACCAGGACCCAACCAGCTGGGTGACAGCGTTGGGTTCCGAGCGGCGATGTGACGTCCCGGGCCCATCAGCATTCGTGAAAAGTATACCACGTCTGACGCTGCCTACCTTCCGAGGCAGCCCTGAAGAGTGGCCTCGCTGGATCGGCCTATTTAAGGCTCTCGTCCACGACCAGCCGTCTCTATCGGACTCAGAGCGAATGGCTCACTTGCAGAACGCAGTAGAAGGGCCGGCAGCCCAAGCTATTGAAGGCATGCTGTTCAATGGCAGCCTCTACCTGGAAGCTCTGAGAACCCTACAAGAAAGATTTGGGAGAGAAGAAGACATCATCCAAAGTCACTTGAGGAAAATCTTCACTTCCAACCCACCAGATCTCACGGATCTTCCAGCCATGGAAAAGTTCTACGCCATCGTTCATAACACAGTGACCGTCCTACAGAATCTTGGCTATTCAAGCGATCTGTCCAGTAGTGAGAACCTCAGGAGGGTGGTGGAGAAGCTGCCAAATGAGCTGGCCCGAGAATGGGGTCGTGAAGTGTTTCGGCTACGGCCAGAACGACCCACTCTGAAGACCTTCAGCGAATGGCTTCAGGTGCAAGTCAGCATCCTCAGCTTCTCGGCCGTCCAGTCCGGGACGTCGGAACGGAAACGTGCAATCGACACGCAGCGTGAAGGAGCGGTGCGGAGGACAGCGCTCGCGACTGGAGCGACTCACGAAGCTGGAGAAGTGGAGCCACGTTCACCGCCGCCCTGTCTGGTGTGCAGTGAAAAACACAGGGTGACTGACTGCCCGTCGTTCAAGGGCAAAACATTGGAAGCGAGAATGGAAGTGGTGTACGAGAACGGTCTTTGCTTCTCTTGTCTGAGGAAGGGTCACTGGACCAGGAGTTGCAGATCCTCTCGGAAGTGCGGAGTGAAGGGCTGCAAGCTCACTCACCACCCATTACTGCACAGAAGCTCAGGACACGCGAGGCATGAGGAGGGAAGCTCAAGGGAAGAAGACTCTCCGAGCGGATCCTCAACGGCTGCGGCACCACATCCGCAAGCTAAAGGAACGGGAAGCTCGCCGTTTGTAGCAGCCTCCCTGAGCGATGAGACCGACACACTGCTACAGGTCGTTCAGGTGCGCGTCCACGGAGCGACCAAATCAAAAGACGTCCTGGCGCTGCTAGATACCGGAGCGCAGACGTCACTGTGCAGCGCTGATGTCCTGCAGGAGTTGGGCATCACCGGGGACCTTCGCCAGCTCTGCATCCAAAATGTGGAGGGAAGCGGAGCGCAGAAACCCTCTGAAAGCGTTACCCTGACAGTTAGCGCACTGGGCGATGGTGCGAAGAGAGGACACATCGAAATCCCTGAAGCCTGGGCTGTACCATCACTGAATGTGACTGCCCCAACGGTATCTCACCGCCAACTCAAGCAATGCGAACATCTCCGTGGACTAAAATTCTCGCAGTATGATGGCGGGGATGTGAAACTGCTGCTCGGAGGGAACGTGCTGGAAGCTGTTCTCCAACAGGAAGTACGAAAGGGTCGTTCCAACCAGCCAGCAGCTATAAGAACCGGGTTTGGATGGGCACTAGCTGGCTCCATATCAGCAGTGGTGCCAAGCAGCCTGCGCCAGGTTATGTTCCTTCAACGCAACGCCCAGAACAGCGACGACGACCTAGCAACCGCCGTGAAGGACTGGTCCACGGAGGCTTTTGGGACCAAGTACGACAAGCCTGTAGAACAGTCCAGGGAGGATGAGCGTGCGCTGTCAATCCTGAAAGGCAAAACTAAAGGGCCTCCGGACAGGTGTGAAACAGGCATGCTGTGGAAGGAAGACCGGGTGGAGCTCCCCGACAACGGACGGATCGCAATGAAACGGCTCGAAGCCACGGAACGAAAACTCAAACGCAACCACGACCTGACCAGGAAGGAGCAGTGCCGTCACGTGTCAGGAACACTGAATCCTGTAGACGACTGCTCAAGAGAGCTGGCCGCGTCAGAGCTAGCGCCAGACTGCAGATGGCTCCGCGGACCCGGGCTTCTGTGGCAAGATGAGGAAGACTGGCCATCAAAGCAAGACGCAAGCCCGCTCAGACCGGGACAAGAGGAAGTGAAGGAAGAGAGCTTCGTGGGACTCACGACCCAACGACAGCCCGTGCTACCAGACGCCATGAAGAGCTCGGGCTGGCTCAAGTACCGTCGAGCGGCGGCCTGTGTGAGACGTTTCACTCATAACACAGCCATATGCGCCTCAGACGATGAAACGCGTCTCAGCGGACCTCTCAGTGCCCAAGAAGTTAGGGATGCCGAAGTCTGGATACTCAAACGGGTGCAGACGACAAGCTATCCGGAGGAAACCCACAGTCGGGCGCTGGGGAACGAGCTACCTGGAAAGAGTGATCTGCTTCCGCTCTCACCATACCACGATGCAAGGCGAGGGAGACCATCATTTATCCTCTCCGATAACGGCGCCAACCTCGTGGGAAGCTGTCTCGAGCTAAAGGCGGAGCTGCAAGCCATGGAAAGGGAGATCGCAGGAAAACTCAGTGTCCTCGAACTTGACTTGCTCTTCAACCTCCCGGCTGCTAGCCACATGGGGGGAGTGTGGAGGAGATTTGTGCGATCGGTGAAGAACACTCTGAAGAAGGTGGTGGGTCCACAAACGCTCACAGACGAAGCGGTTGTGACGGCACCCACTGAAGTTGAGCACATGGGCGACAATCGACCCTTGATCCACGTCAGCTCGGAGCCGCCAGACCCAGAGGTTCTGACGCAAAATCATGTTCTGCTCGGTGGCGCCTCGAGGCATCTCGCGCCAGGGCTCGTGAGAGACAGAGACATGCGCCGCCGACGCCGATGGAAGCATGTCCAAGCTGTGGCGGAACATGTGTGGAGGAGGTGGACAAGAGAGTACGTGCCGACTCTCATCCAGCGGAGCAAGTGGCGCAAGGAGCAGAGAAACCTGCAAGTCGGGGACTTAGTGCTGATGGCAGACCCAAACATGTTTCGGGGCTCATGTCCGTTGGCCCGCATCTGCCGCGTGTTGCCGGCAGCGGGTGGCAGAGTCCGGTCGGCCGAGCTTCAAACGGCTATCGCGAAACTGTACACGCGACCAGCCACCAAGATCTGCTTCTGAGAAGAGGAATGCAAGTGAATCTGTGTAAACGGGGAGAAGGAGGATTTCGAGAAGACGAAGGAAGACGATGAAGTAGAGGACCACAAGTGAATTGAAGCTGAGAACGAGACGAATCGAGAGGAGAAAAGTCAACGCATGACGAGCGAGCGCCGTGTTGGTCGGCCTGGTCTGGCTTGGCTTATTCGCTCGGCAAATGTCTGATGTCCATGTGTGCCGGTTACTAGTGAGTAGTCATAGGAATAGCGTATGAGAAGTTTGTCGGTCATTTGGGGGTGTGTTCGGAACGTACGACCGAACACAGGGGGGAGTGATGTTGCCGACAAACTAGGCAAATGTCGCGCCGCCGATGCCGAGCCGAGCCGCCGCCGCGCAGCCCCTCACCCCGCCCCGCCGGTCCCGCCGCCGGGCCGGGCCGCCGCCCGCCCAGCGGCCACCTGTCGCCGCGCATGGTTTTTTCTGAGACAGAAGCAATGGGCCATATCGACGCCGCGAACGGTGGACTGGCGTCCCCCTGTGACCCTGCGACCCGGCTGACCTGTGACCTGTTCCGAATGGGGCCGGCGGGGCCCTGGGCCTGGGAACTGGAAGGGTGTGTGAGGGGACGCGGCGTGCCGGCCGACTTTTTTGTGCTCTGCGTCACGACCCCTGTATCGAGTGACATTTTGGCCATGTATTTGAACCGATACCGGGCTCTGCTCGGTCTCACTTCACTGTTAGTCGCCGACGAGTTCACTTCGCTCTCAAACGCGGACGGCGGCGCTCTGCTGCCGCTCGAGTCTAACTTTTCTAACTACTGTGTCTGTGCTGTACTGCTGCCATCTCGCCGTCTTCGGTCAATAGCGAACTCTTCTATTTAGAAGACTGTGTTTAAGTGGTGGTGGTGTGAGTGAAACCGAAGTGGCGAGTGGAGGAAAGGAGAGCGGCGCGCAGCTCACAGTTCTCACGGTGGCCGGGTCTACTCACTATTCCTATCAATCCTCTGTCATCCTACATTATATGCATGCCGCGAGGTGTGCTCCTTATGCGCTCTGAGACGGGCGCTGTCGAACGACCCAACACGCATGCCGCGAGGTGTGCACCTTATGCGCTCTGAGACGTGCGCTGTTGAACGACCCAACATGCATGCCGCGGGGTGTGCTCCTTATGCGCTCTGAGACGGGCGCTGTTGAACAACCCAACATGCATGCCGCGAGGTGTGCTCCTTATGCGCTCTGAGACGGGCGCTGTTGAACCTTTGATCCGTAAATTATTCATCCGTGTTTATTTATTTACCGATTAGATACTTCCCTTCTTCATTATTCGTTCACTGCCTCTATTAATCCTACATCCTCTCACAATTTCCCCCGGCCGCCAACCCGAATGCTGCGAGACGTAACAAACACTATACAGTCCACACAAGAAAGCCAGAGACGTCCGCAACAACAGCCAACACATACCGACCAGAAGTGCAGTTTAAACACGAGCTAGCCTGATAAAGTACGCTGTGCCATCGTCGGACTATATGTCTTAAATTACTACGCCGCGTCTACATCATGGATACGGGGATCTGCTTTCAGATTCGGCAGCGGGTCACCTGTTAATGGAGTGAGCAGGTCGTCCGCGACCTCTCCAGTGTGCTGACCTTTTCCCGTCCTACACCTGAGTACCCGAGCGTCGCCGGCGCGTGAGTTAGCTCAGAGCGGCACTCGGTGATGGAGCCCGCCGCCGCCGCCCGCGTGGCCATCCGTCTCACGGACCGGGCGGCCCTCGGGGAAACGACCCGTCATTCAGACGATTCCGATTTCCATTTGATCGTAATGAACCTCAATATTTTCCTACGCCTGCCTGGTCCGATACGTCAGCAGGCTCGCACAACCGCCCACATTTATCCCGGGCTGGACTGTTGGAACCCGAGCGGTGCTGGGCAGCCATGCGTCTCAGCTCTGACCCCGCCCGTGCCCTGCCCGCAGTGGACTGTCCGCACCCGACGTGCCAAGGCCACGGGTTCTGCGTGGAGGGCGTGTGCGTGTGCCAGAAGGGCTGGCGGGGCGCCGACTGCTCGGAGACGGACCAGGACGCGCTCAACTGTCTGCCTGACTGCTCCAACCACGGCCAGTTCGACCCGGACCGGCGCCAGTGCGTGTGCTTCCCAGAGTGGACCGGCGCCGTCTGCGACACACGTGAGTGAGGCAGAGGGGTGGGGGTGGGGGGAGATATGGATGGGAGAATGATAGAAAAGGCACACTTAAGGATTAAGGAAGCGCGGAATGAGATGGAGAAGCGCCCGGGGAACAAGGGACAGGAGGGGAGAGGATATAAAAGTGGTCGAGAACTGTGGAATAAGAAACATGGACAAAGCAACGACTTTGTTCGATAGCCCTCAGTATCAATTTGTTCTGTGATAAGACTACACCTTTTGCACACACACAAATCACATCGCTTTTCCATTGGCTGGATAAAACGTTCCCAATTCGTGAGCCCAGACCAATAAAAGTGAGGCGGCGCACTAGCGCGGTCAGATGCCCTGCCTAATGAGATGGGAGTTTCTCCGAGCGATGATCGACCGGGCCGAGGCGAGCACCCCGGCCGATCACAATTGGCTGATCAGTTCACCTGGCCGTCAGCGGGCCCGGCCGGCGGAGCCATATAAACCGACGGCCAGCCCGGGACCGTAGGCTCTCCGAACACACTGAAAATCGAGCCGGAACTTTCCATTTAAACTTGGACGCACTCGCCATGGCCATAGCAACATTTCCCGGAGAAGATTCGTCGTAGAATACATTTGACTCACTGACTTCCAATGTTCCTGAAGGTCATCCGATGCAGAACGATGCATCTGTATCTTCTTTGTGAGCTTCATCTGTTTTTATGATCGATACAGATTTTCGTGACCGATCGACCAATGGTCTAAAGTGGTAATATAATGCAGTACCATTTTGAATATATCATGCAGATGCGACAGAGCTTTCGTACAATACGATCAGAGCTACAGTGCCGAGTTCCATGTCGGCTCGGCTGAGCCGCGCGGCCGCGTTTTCCGGGAGATGGTCTCTTCATAATATCGCCGGGGCGCCACCCACACCCCTCCCAGCCCGCTGTCCGGTGGCGCCGGCGAGTATTCAGCCCGCGCGGTCACCTCTCGGAGGCGGCGGCGCCGGCGACTCGTTACCATTCGCGCCCCACCGCCGCCCACTTGCGGGCCGCGCGCGGGTCTCGGAGGAATAATAAGTCAGCGGCGCGCTCGGCCGAGGCCGGTCAGGTGGTCGCCACCAGAGGTCGATCGCCGCCCGTCCGGCCTGCCAACGGTGACCGAGCACAGTAAGCGAGCTGAGCGAAAAACCGGCCCGGTCCGCCTGGTAACTGAGCAGTGAGCGAGCTGAGCGGAACACCGCGCCGGCCCGCCCCGCCCGGCGACTGAGCAGTGAGCACGGCCAGCGGGCTGAGCGAAACACCGGCCCGCTCCGGCCGGCGACCTACCGACTGACGGACTGAAAGGCTCCGCGACTCACCAACTGACATACTGATCGGTTGGCCACTGACGGACTGATAAACTGACGGACTGATGAGCGACTGATAGACTGACGGAAGTGCCTGAGATCAGCCGCAGACTTGTGATGGCTTCCCAGGCCGGTCGGCCAGGGAGGCCGCCAGCCGCCAAGTCTGACCGGCCGATGTCTGACAGCCCGTTCCAGACCAAACTCGGGCCATGTCAGCAGTACGGCCGCCGCGGGGCACGCAGGGTCGCCGCTGACCGGGCCCGCTTCCGGCCGAGCTGTGGAGATCGACCGGGCGCGGCGGGCGGACGGCGGTCAGCGTCGCTGGCCGGTCCGAGAACAGGCGACAGACGTGGCGCCCGGTGCGCCGAGACTGAGTGCCGACAGATGGTCCGGCCGACGCGGCGTGCCGCAACCGCCGCGGCCCTAATTACACACTCACAGATACCGCCGGCTGATGGACACGCAATGTGGTGCGAGGAGAGTACTTACTGGGTGGGGCTGATCAAGTATTAACCAGGTCATGAGATACGGGTTCGTTAGCTCCGGTGTGCGCGGTGCGCCTATCACTACCGAACCCCGGTCCCCGTCGCACCCATGAAGCGCCGTGCTCCTCTGATTCGCTGTGCCCCCTGACACACTGTACCCCTCTGACGCGCTGTGCTCCCTGACACACTGTACCCCTCTGACGCGTTGTTTTCTGTGTTCCAGCGGTGTGCAGTCTGGACTGCGGCCCACACGGCTTCTGCGAGCGGAATCAGTGCCAGTGCGAGCCGGGCTGGACCGGTCCGCACTGCCAGTCGCGCACCTGCGACCCCAGGTGAGCACTCGGCCGGGGTGGGCGACCGTCCGTCCTCCACCGCGGAACGAGGGTGTGGTGATGCGATGATTGTTGGAGACGACGCATAATATGTAGGAGTCTGTTGAGTGTACTAAACAGCAAGAATATCTGGTTATAACCACTACGTAACTGTCTCGTGAGTTGACGTCAAAAGCTATGATATGACGGATATGAAGTGAGTGAAAGGACAGTGAATAATTACATTTTATATTTTCCGCTGAAAATATTGGACCGTTGGATTCAGCATATAAGCCTGTGGGCATTAGGGCGGGATCGCGGCCTTTGTGTCGGCCGCCGGAGGTTTCTGGAGTCGGCGGCCGGCTCTGCACGTCAGTAAATCTCCCGTCTTATGCAGCAGCGCACCGGATGCCGCTTAATTAGATTGTCTGTCAGCGGCGCACAGATTTATCCGCCATGTTATGGGGCCGGGCGGCATCAGTCAGTGGCGGCGGCCAAACCACTCCCGCTGCAGCCCGGCGCCGGGCGGCACCAGTCAGTGGCGGCGGCCAAACCACTCCCGCTGCAGCCCGGAGCGACCGACTGGAATGGCCCAGAGGAATCTGACGGCGCCGAATGTCACCCCCGGTTCACTGACCCCGCTCGCCGAAAATCACGAGCACTGGTGCCGAGTTTAACATGCGAGGTCGTGCGGACCGAGCAGCGAGCGACGATAAGCCGAGTGGGCCGTCGGCCTAAATGGATTAGTTTACGCTCGGGCCGGACAGCCCGCAGCCGGGATGTCTTGTTCCGTCGGCGCCGCTGACGTCCGGCCGTCCGGGAGTGGACGTCAGCCGGCCCGTCACCGGCCGGCCGGCTGCAGCTGCGCCGCCCGCAAACGGCGCTCCCAGCCGGCGGCTATTTTTCTCCGGGCGGCCTGCTTCTGTCGGCGACAGAGAATCAGTCGTTGTTTTCAGCAGTGTGAGAGGGTACGTCCGTGTTGTCTGGAGCGGCTGTGCCGACTCCTCAGTCCCCCTCCCCTGCGGCGCTGCGCCTGCCGCAGAGCGAGCCGCCGCCCGGCCGGCCCAATAGGCGCCATCACTGTCGCACGCAGCCGGCTTCCGAAAACATCTCTCCTTTGAGCCGGCCCCGGCTAATGGCGGCCTGGGAAATGTCCACAAAGGTCGAGCTGGAAATTTGTCAAAGATTGCTGCGTGGCCCGATTGGCCGGGCCGTCGGGAGCCGAGCCACGTCAGCACACCGGGAAAAACGGCCCCCTGAATGGCCGGCGAACGGGACGACCCGCCAAAGAATTAGCGTGATTCTTCCAGTTGTGGCGTCGCCTCGAAACGTGCCCGGAAACGCAATTCGCCGCCGGGAAGAGCGGCCAAACTGCGGCGCCGATATCCGGCCGGGTCGGAGCCGAGCGGCGGAAAGCGAAGCCGTTAGTCAGCTACCCGTGCTCCCTGCCGCGGCTCGGCTGTGATGGATTGGGCGCAGTACAAACGGCGATTTTACATGGTTTTGTTGCCAGCTGCAGCTTCATTTAGGCGGTAAACAAAGCCGGGTACCACAAACTGATTACACCAGCCGACGAACGGCGCTATTCTGGTCTAAAAATGCCCGACTCATTTATAAGAAATTCCCATATCGTTACGTTAAGGGCGCCGAAACACGCTACGTCGTTTGTCAACAAGACCCCAGCACTCGTTAAACTCATCAAGTAAATAGTGTGCCATCTATCAGAGCGGGCTTCATAAGGGTACGGCGCCACTGACTGTCCCTGTCTGTTCACAGGTGCGAGGAGCACGGCCAGTGCAAGAACGGCACCTGTCTGTGCGTCACCGGCTGGAACGGCCGCCACTGCACGCTCCAGGGCTGCCCGAAGTCCTGCAGCTCGCGGGGATCCTGTCAGGTGAGAACCCGCCCCCCCCCACGCGCCGTGTTCAACTGGGAGAGACGCACCTAAACTCGGGGTCAAACTGTCCTATGACCAGAGAGGACAGTCCCAGTTCCGCCAATTATTATGTCCCTGCTCCGCGATCCACGTCTGTTTTAGTAAACCTATCCCGTGATACACCGTAAACGCTTGTAGGTGGCCTGTCCCGCAAAGCAAACGCCTAAAAGCAGCCTAGCCAGCAATTCATAACTGACGCCTGTGGTTAGCCTGTCCCGCGGTACACGACAATCGTCTGAAGGTAGCCTGTCCCGCAGTACACTACAAACGCCTGAAAGTAGCCTGTCCCGCAGCACACAACAAACGCCTGCAGGTAGACTGTCCCGCAGTACACGACAAACGCCTGAAGGTAGACCGTCCCGCAGTACACTAAAAACGCCTGAAAGTAGCCTGTCCCGTAGGGGTACCCATTTTTCCCGATTTTGGAAATTTGTGGGTGGGGGTGGTTTTTCCCATTATTTCGCGACTTGTGATTCCAATGATGCCAAAAATATTAAAATCAAAGGTGGTTTAGGGGTCGCGAATTGAGATTGAAATTTGCGTATTTACCTAGAAATATGCCTATTTGACGCTGATAATAAATCGCACTAAAGGCAAAGTTTTTGTTTTGAGAGTCGGGTAGAGGGGTCATTGAGCGCTCATTTCCTCATCCAGATCGATGTGCTCCATCACGTGGTTCCGGTTAAATGTTTTACTAGCGATCATTACGATGTCGATATTGTAACATTTGGTGAAAAGCGCCGGGAATCCCGGCGACCAACAACAGGAGCAAAACATCCCAACCCGGGATGTTTTGCCCCTGTCCTTGGTATCATTCTGGTCAGCGTGTAATCATTTTTGAAATCTTCTGCCTCTTGAAGGTCATGAGTTGTAATGGTGACCTTTGATGACCTGTGAGGTCAAATTAAAATGTGACCTTTCAGTTGCCACGTCTCTGTTCATGACAGGCTCTTTGTGTCCATACAATTAAAGTTTGTGCAAATGAGCTCAGGATACATCTCACAGATCATGGCTTCGAATGGATTTCAAATCATGTAATGAAAAAACGATCGAACCATTTTTACCGTATGCTTCCACAAGAAACTCCGTCCTGATCGCTCACGGCTACGATGTAATACACCTATGAGACAGGGTAGGATAAATCTGGGTGTTCTACCCAAAAATATCAACTTCTAATCCGAAAACAAACTCGAAAGCGTCGATTCTTTCCATGCCCACCAATCATGTACTATTCCATTTCTTCAGTGGGGACAGATACACACCGTTCTTGTGTAAGAGTTTCCGATACAACTGCAGATCATTTACGAGTTCATATTCGACCACAGGCGACTAGCCATGCGCTGATACGTGCATGGTTGATACGTGACGAAGACCTTTCACAGCTTCTTGCACAGATCACTTGTGATCTCAGGTACCTAGTTGGCGTCTGAGTTTGAAGAAACTAATGTAGCAGGAGATTTTCATCCTGCATGGGCCGTATGGTGGTACCAGGACGCATCATATGAGGGAGTGTGCGTGCAGAGACTGAAGACGAGGAGAACCAGGTCCGCCACCTAAGGTCAATGGCCCACCCACTGTGTCGGCCCCCAGGCAATGCCAGGAGTCAGTAAACGGTTCTACCTCGGAGTTGGCTGAGCCGTCTAGACATTGGCACCTTCGTAATTTCCAGCTTTAGGCAATGACATCTTCATCTTCATCTTCGTTTTGCTTCTGTATATCTATACCGAGATAAAAACAGCACTAAGCTATGCCGGTATGCATGAATGATGACCTTTGCCAATTTGCTAGCCGACCTCCCCGAGTCCCGGAGTTGCAGAGTCGGTTGACGGATGAGGGAGACGGATGGCATTCGTCGACTTCAGTTCAACATCAGCTGAGGGTTTGGACTGAGCCTGTAGAGTGCAGTGTGCAGTGTAAGGTCCGTTATCTTGAAAGGATACTGCTGGCAGCGGCCGTCACCAGGCACTGGTTCCATGACATGCTATCTGCACCCGTCTCAAGTCATCAGCTGGTATAGAAGTGACACATGCCCAGAATTGGAGTCACGAGCAGTCGTGCACGCGTTCGGCCAGGCCAGTGCTGTCCGTCATAAGCAAAATCGCAAACATATTTCTTTCATAATGGGGCGAGGATGGAGTTTCGGTGTTACTGTCCTGTGATGTTCTTGGCCAGCTTCCTTTCCATATGCTCAAACGCACATGCTGTGTGCGGGTTTGGGTGTTTGTGGGGGAGGGGCAAAGCTAAACTCATACAGCAGCCACCCGACGGTGGTGTAAAGCTTGCGCCCCTCTCTCATCCGTCTCTGCAACTCCGGGACTCGGGGAGGTCGGCTATCAAATTGGCAAAGGTCATCATTCATGCATACCGGCATAGCTTAGTGCTGTTTTTATATCGGTATAGATATACAGAAGCAATTGATAACTTCTTTATCTACTTCATGCCATATTTCCGTTAAAATACGGCATGCGAGTTATATGGTTATACCGTAACGGTTTTTAATGCCCCTTCCACCCAAATTGTATCGATAGGTCAATGTTCATGTCCTGGGGATTGCTCATTTCCTTTGCTGAATGAGACGACTCATTGAAAATTAGGTGGTTCCAATGAGAAAGCCTCGATCGCTGATTTTAGCCCCCTGACTACATAGCCATTCGTTCTACGAGTTGCGGTCTTGTGTAGGTGCTAATGACGGTCTAAGCCAGAGTGAGTGTAAATGAGCATATGCTGTTCATTGACCAAAATGATATTTTTGGTGCTCTCTTTTACCGCTGCACGTCGAATATACCTACAGGCTACAACTAAAGCAATGTTGCACGGTGTCTAACAGCCATTAATACCACTGGAACACGTTGGCTTTGCATATTTATAGTCGTTCAAATGAAGTCATTTTTCCACTAAAATTAAAACTCCAATGCAAGCTTGCGACCCATAAAAGTGATCTAATATCGTTACTTCTGTCACTGCTATAGATCCAGAACAGAGCAAATAATGATAGAATCAACCCCGACCTGTTGGCATGGTAACCTTGTCCCAACATCAAATAATGGTAATTTGGTCGATTTTCTGCTAAAATTGACATGTTCATTTTGAATTCGTGATCCCCAAAAATCGTTTGCCTTCGTTATTTTTGGCACAGATAGAATCAGAATAGACCAAATAATGGGAAAATTGACCCCAACTTGTTGGCATGGTAGCCTTGTTCCAAAATTAAATAGTATTAATTTGGCCGATTTTTCGCTAAAATTGGCATTTTCAAATTGAATTCGCGACCCCTAGAAATGGTTTGATTTCGGTATTTTTGGCACAGATGGAATCAGAATAGACCAAATAATGGGAGAATCCACCCCCACGTAAAATTTGAAAAATTGACCCAAAAATGGGTACCCCTACTGTCCCGCAGCACACAACAAGCGCCTGAAGGAAGACTGTCCCGCATTACACGACAAACGCCTGAAGGTAGACCGTCCCGCAACACACAGCAGTGAGCAGACGCCTGTAGGTAGCCTGTCCCGCAATGCAGACAGGCCTTCCCGTAAAATAAGCGAGAAGCGCCCGGAATTGGACCGGTCGGCTGTTCCGACGAAACCAATGCCCGGTCAGCCTGAGCTGCCCATTAAGGAGCACTATAAGTGAAATAGTTCCTCCGCCGTATTGATCTGAACTAGACAGCGAGCACGGCTAAGCCGCAAGCTGTTCTTGATTTGGAGACAAAGGCAGAAACAAGCTGTCACCGTTCACCAAGGTGAATTTTTTTCACACAGCGACATTTACCATGCGAAATTCCGAAACCTGCATTAAATTTTACTGATTTAGCTCCAAAATACGGTTGGTGTGACACTGAGCGCACTCGGCCGTTCGTTATTTCTGTCAAAGCGCGCCGTCGTGACTGGACGGTTTGAGCCGGTTAGTGGTGATTTTCTAATCAGTCGTCTGGCGGCAGCTGCTGCTGACTGGCCCGGGCTACATATTGCCGGCGGTGATCGGGCGCTACGCGGCCGTGTGTGTAGCCGGACGTCAGTTCACCATGGCGGCCTCCGACAGCCGACAGCTCACAAATTAGTCCATCTCGCCCGTCACAATACGACCGGCACCGCCGCGACGATTAATTACGGCGCATTAACCGACTGGCGGAACTGAACCGGTGCGTTCTGTGATTGCTCAGCGCCACCTCTTTCAGCACGCCCCCGGGCGCTGTTTTCGTCGCACCCAGCGTGCCTGTTTGTTCCGCAGAAATCCAATTTATCGCTCTCTTCATTAAGATTTTCCGACGGAGATCATTATTCAGAGTGTCGCCGGCGCCGCGGCCGTCGATCGTTGTTTGTGCGGCGGCCGGTGCGGCGGCGGTGACGCTGCTGACGCTCGCTGCCGGGGCCGGTCGGCAGCCGTACTTCTTCGTCTATTGTCGCGCCTCAGCGGCGCCGGTCGTGGTTTACAGCCGCGCCGAGCCGGGCCGGCCGTCTCCGGCGGCGGCAACAGCCGGCCGCTGCCGACATTTACGCAGAGCGACGCGCCGTAAAAAATGCAATCGCGCCGTCTGCGCTGTTTGCCGACGCCGTAAAGCTCCGTTTGAAAGCTGCCTATTCTGAAATACGCCGACGGACCGGCATAGGCACGGCGACAACGCGACGAAATTGGGCCAACTCGTCTCCGGCTGGCCGATTCGGCAGCGTCGGGCTGGAGTCATCTCCGATAGACCGTGCCTGGAGCGGCGCTATCACATAGGCAGCGAGTCGCCCGGCCTGTCGCTTTTTGCGGATCGTAACCGCCCGGCCAAGGCCCTATCGCCCGGCTGCCGTCTTGTCTCGAAGCACTCAGCCCCCGGCACACACCGTAAGCCGCTAACCACCGAGTAAACATCCATTTGGAGGTATTTGCAGGGAGCAAAACGCCCACTGTGTTCAGCACGGCCCCACTTGAGTACAGCCTACGGAGAGTTCACTGTTTACGCTTTAAATGGCACCGTCGCCGCCGCCGCAGTGGCTTTAAACTTGACAACGGACCACTGTGGCCGGGGGCGCAGCTGTCGTTTGAGGCCGAAGTTGCGCGAACTGGGCTGCTAAGTGACCGTCGCCGGCCGTCCGGCAGCTGTCGTTCGACAACGAGTGGGAGTGCAGCTGCGACTCGGGCTGGTTCGGCGACGACTGCTCGCTGCCGCTGGAGAGCGACTGCGGCGACCGCGTCGACAACGACAAAGGTGAGAGAGCGCTGACCTCCTGGACAACGACAGAGGTGAGAGACGACCTCCTGAACAGCTGTAAGGTGAGAGCACCGGACACTTGGGTAGCGGCAAAGGTGAGGGCACAGACAAATATCCAGTGGCAAAGAGTATTCATGGTCGGTTTAGGAACCGTGTTTCCCACACAAAGCCGCACAGTCGGGACGCTCCGAGCCCGTCAGCCGTGTTGCCACTGCGCGTGACCGGCCGCTCCGCGCCGCCGACAGACAAACTGGTGGACTGCGAGGACCCCGAGTGCTGCCAGTCGCCGGCGTGCGCCGACAGTCAGCTGTGTCTCAGCGCGCCCGACCCCGTGGAGATCCTGCTCGGAAAGCACCCGCCGCGCATCACCGCCTCGTTCTTCGAGCGCAGCCAGTTCCTGATCGAGGAGGACAGCGTGCAGCGCTACGCGCGCGCCGAGGTTTACAACCAGAGGTGAGTGGCCGCCGGGTCGCGCCGGCCGCAGCGGTGCCAGGGGCGGGCGGCACGCACTCTGTGTGTGTGTGCTCGATCTGAGCGTGCTGACCCGTGCCGACCCGTGCTGACCCGTGCTGACCCGTGCTGACCCGTGCTGGTGTGGCCAGAGTGTACCGTGCCCCGCCGATGCTCTCTGTGTGAACGGATAAAAAGTGTTTGCGCTGTCCCTAGCGTAGGCTACCCTGCTTCTCAGTGTTACTAAACCGACCGGTGATGTACGAGTTCAACTTACAGTTCGAAATGAACGGCAGAATTTCAGATCATGATTCTGGCAACTTATCCATGGTCATTCATATTATTTTGTAAATGAAGCGAAACGACATTTATGTTCTCTGCCAACAAGCCGTTGCACGTATTAAACATAGAGCCTAATTGCAGAACCAGGGCACTGAGCAATCGCCAACTTCAATGAAGTTTGATCGTGACAAACCCATTTATCATACAGCGTTAATAACTCGGGTCCATTCCCTGCGACTCCCGGCCCAGAAGTGGGCCATTTATATCACACATATCAGCGGGCGCTGGCGCCATACGTTACACGGCGGCCCAAAATATCCGCGGCGTGTGGCTGGCGCCGTAAATATGTGTTATTATGATCCCCCGTGATTCCAATGTTGCTAGTCTGTTAACGTTTATGCCGAGGGCTTTAGAGACGCCGTGACTGGAGGCGTTAGTTGCTCGTTGGACGTTTAGAGTTATGGCTTTTGCTATACCTGTGGAAGCCTCTTTTACAACTGTCCCTTTCTCTGTGTTACGGCAGCCTGTTTTGGGAAACGTTTAATGCCAGGTAAGCAATGTTAGCACTCTGGATGTGAAATGCAACACTCTTTCCTATTTCCACGTGTTATGAGCCACTTTCGGTTTTTATATCTGATAGATCTTCCTGAACATAAATTGCTCAATGTTTATGTCCTTTTTATGTGAACTGTAACGCAGCTGCACTTAAAATCGCCGTAGTTACACTTACGGTTTATAAACTGAGCCCAGAATGTATGCCAATTGTCGCATTCAATATCGCAGCGTCCTGCGCTTTATTGAAGTTCCATTAGCATGCATGAAAGCGAAATTGAACGTCTCGCATCCCTACGACCTAATATGTGCCTTACGTAAATCTAATGTTCGACGCACGCGACTTTTAATATGCGTTTACAATAGTTTTAAATAGTTAATTTTTATCACATAACATTTATATGTGTACAATTACATGCCTTTTTATTACATTCACCATTTACAAACACATCAATGCCCGTTATATTCATGGTTGGCTGTGTAGTATAATATTGAGGTTTCACCCCCGTGCCGCTGTCGTAACTGGTCCCGCGCCCGTCACTCAGATGTCTCGGCCACTCCAACCTGTCGCACTCCTCAGTCCTCACCGGGTCCTCCAGTCGACCTCTGACCTGACCTTCAGGCGCCCAGTTCCGGCGCTGGCCGCGACCCAAACGGACGCGCCTCGATCAGCCATCAGCTCAGACGGCCGCACCTCGATCAGCCAGCAGTTCAGACGGCTTCAGCGCCGCGCACTTCCAACAGCTAATCTGGATAGCGGCTAGCGTGAACGACCCGTGACCTACGGGCTAGGAAATTAAACCTGGCCCGCCCTGAGCCTCACTCAGGCTACTCTTTTCTGAACTCTCATTGGCACGAGCCATACCGATAAACCAGAGAGGCAAAGCGCCAGATGTTTCGCATTACAAATTATTAATTAAGAAAGAGAAGTTTGAAAGCAAGTGTGTTTGCTATCAACAAGGCAAATTGCTGATGAGCACATACGTCCCATAGGCACGGAGGCCGTTTGTGTAACTCCACTTCCGTCCACTGTCTGGCCACTTGTCAGCCTAGCACCCAGTATTGGAGGAACCATCAAATACCGCCGAGATGTCCACAGCCCTTTCTCCCGACCGATCTATACGTACAAAGAATCTCTAGTGACCGACCTCCTGCTGACCCGAAAACGGCGACCGACTTCTGGCTGACCTCTGTGACCGGCGACTGACCTCTGTGCTCGACGTCTGACCTGTGACTGACCTGGGCCCGCAGTCGGGCGGCGGTACTGCGCGGCCGGGTCACCACCGAGGCCGGGTACGGGGTGCCCGGCGTGCGGGTCAGCTCGGATAACGCCGCCGAGGGCTTCACGCTGACCCGCGCCGACGGCTGGTTCGACTTCCTGGCCAATGGCGGCGGCGCCGTCAAACTCTGGTTCCGCCGGTCGCCGTTCGCGCCCGCTGAGCGCGTCCTGCACGTGCCCTGGAACGAGGTCAGTGTGGCCGCTGCGTGAGCTGAAGGGACAGTATAGGGGACTGCCAACTCTCTTGATAATGTGATAGAATTCTCCAAGTACCTACATTTATATGGATATCATCAGCAATGGGCTTTGAGCACATCATGGCGTCATTGGTATTGCAAAATAATCGATCTGCAGTAAAATCAGTATGAATACATTTATGCCCGTCCGCGCTGTAATAACTGCTGCGGGTCCTTCACCTCGCTGCCCCTGTCTGTTCTGTCGCTCAGATCGTGGTGATCGACGACGTGCAGCTGACCCGCGAGCCGGCGGCGCCGCTGTACGGCGGCTCGCAGGCCTGCACCGAGCACGACTACGACGTCATGCGGCCCGTGGTGCTCGCCAGCTGGAAGCACGAGTTCCAAGGTGGGTGCTGTGACCGGCGCTGGACGCACTTCGGGGTCTCAGAGTCGGCCTCTTGGCTGTCGTTATCAATGCAACTGTGCCATAAAAAAGTCATCGTAGATTGTGAAACATTGTCGTTTAACATTTAGTTTTAAGACAACCAATAGATGATATACCGATTAAACAAGTAGCGCGGAGCAGCTACTGCTTTTAGGTTGTTTTCGCATTGAGTAACCTATAAGGTACAGAATAGGCAGCAGCCTCTTCCCCCAACGTCACCCTCCCATCGTGTGTCGGCAGCTTGACTCTCCTCAGACGGTTATCTGACGGGTTCCGTAAATAAGCCCGGCTCCTGGCCTCCACGCCGCCCCCGTTCGTCTGACGCCCCCGCTGACGTCCCGCTGTGGTCCCCCCACAGGCGGCTGTCCGGAGGAGTCGGCGGTGCTGGCCGAGTCGCAGGTGGTGCAGGAGTCGCTCCCTGTGCCCGGCACAGAGCTGCACCTCGTCTACCACTCGTCACGCAGCCGCGGCTACCAGAGCACCATCCAGCTGCAGCTGACGCCAGAGCTCGTGCCGCCCGCTCTCCGGCTCGTCCACCTGCGCGTCCACCTCCAGGGCGAGCTCTTCAAGAAGACCTTCGAGGCCGAGCCCAACATCAAGTTCACCTACTCCTGGAACAGGCTCAACGTGTACAGGTGCGAGTCGTGTACCTACTGGCAGGATTCGTCTGCGGGATTCAGGCAGTGAATGGGGCGCCGTCAGTTGAAAACACGCGACGGTTCAGTATGAACGGGGTCATCAATATATTTACCCAGGCCACTGCAGTGCGCTGGAGAACCGCCTGCCCAAATCATGTAATTTGCCTAAACTTGCCAAGCTTTACCTGGCATGCCCCTTGCGGGTCGACGACTTTCAACATTCCTATGAAACCCTTCAGACAGCGATGCGCCCTACCTCGCACAGCGCTCCCCAGGTGGAGGTGACGGCTTTCCCCGAACAGCTCACCTCCCGTGTCAACAGAGTTGCGTGTCGTGTCACCCGGACAGTCCACGCGGAGTCACGCTGCCGAGTCCGCCGCCCCCGCCCCGCCCCCGCCCCGCCCATGGCAGCGGCCGTAAATCAGAGACCCGTCAGTCAAACAAGGCAGACAGCGCCGCCGCCGACAGCGCTGATCCGAGACACTTTGATTTGGACGCCGTCCTGAGCTAAACAGTTGCACGACACGACATTCTCGGAACTATTATTGCAATTTACTGGCTTATGACACCCCGCTGTCGTTAATTGGGAAGTTCTGTACACGACAGGAAGCTTTTCGTAGAAAGTTCAGAATATCGTGTTTGAAGAACAAACGCCGTGGCATGTAGACATGTTGGCGACTTTTGACTGAGCCCTTTGAACTTAGCTCGTAGTCGTGACATCTCCCGTCACAAGAGACAACACGACAACCTAGACTTTACACTAAGTACACAGCCTGCCAAGGTACACTCTGTTCGACCGCAACCCTTGACTTAAACAACTCAACCCAAGCTGACCCTCGCTCTCTGTCCCATCATGACCTCTGAACATGCTGGCTGACCTCTGATCGAAGTTTGACCCCGTGGACCGACCTCTACAAAGACTGACCAGCTCCTGACCTCTGCCCCGCAGTCAGCGCGTTTACGGCGTGGCCACGGCGGTCGTGCGCGTGGGGTACGAATACGCCGACTGCAGCCAGATCATCTGGGACACGCAGACGACGGCCATCGCCGGCAGCGACATCAGCATATCGGAGATCGGCGGCTGGAACCTGGACATCCACCATGCCTACAACATACCAGAGGGTAGGCAACACAGCAGAGGGTAGGCACTTAGGCAGACGCCGTCCGCGGGTACTGGATCTCAGGCGGTCAATGACTCAATGGACACAATGATGGTCACCATTGGAAGTAAACGCGAGTCAGTCATCGTACTATTTTGAAGCATACCTTCTTGTTCTGATAATGCTATATTATATCGGATCGAGCCAATCCATGAAAGTCGACCCACTAACACGCCACCTGTTTGCGGCGGCGGCAGGTATCCTGCAGAAGGGCGACGGCACCAACATCCACCTACGCCAGCGGCCGCAGGTGCTGCGCACCACTGTGGGCGGCAGTCACCAGCGGCCGATCGCCTGCACCAACTGCCAGGGCCCGGCAGGCCGGCAGCGGCTGCTGGCCGCCACCGCGCTGGCCGCCGCGCCCGACGGCTCCCTCTACGTCGGAGACTTCAACCTGATCCGGCGCGTCACGCCCGCAGGGGAGGTCGAGACCGTGGCGCAGCTCAAGTGAGTGGCGGCGGGGAGACCGTGGGGAGACCGTGGCGCAGCTCAAGTGAGTGGCGGCGGGGAGACAGTGGGGAGACCGTGGCGCAGCTCAAGTGGGTGTCGCCGTGAATGTCGTGAGGTGGCAGGATTGAACGTTAGGGAGGAAGTGATGCGAATGACTTATAAGTGAATGAGGTATGAGGTATGTCAGCTGTGGATTATCTATGTAGAACTGGTTATCATCTGTGCGCGTTTCACGTTTGCATAGAAAGAACCTAAGCTGTTGGTCTCAAATTAGATACGAGTACATTAGCCTTATTTGAATGCCATTCTGCAGAAAACACGAGCGCCACGGTAGTAAAACACAGACGTCATAGTTTTCCGGTGAAATATTGTTTCGTGACACGAACTCCGTTAAATCTGTAACCCTTGTCGTGCGCTGTCCACCGTAATAAATAGCTCGACATGGCCGGATTACAAGGGCCGTAAGTCGCCAAAAGCCTCATAACCCGCGCCGATCCCATGTAACTTTCCAAACAGCTCCAAAACCTGGACGGAACTACTCGTCATTTGACATGTTTTAGAGATCACGGCAAGCCATCAGTTTCGAGTTCTTCGATAATAATTATCCCCAGTCGTTATAGTCCACCGTTCCCAGCCACTGCCCCTCGACGATGTGACCTCCATCGCTCACCACGACGGGACCTGACTGAGCCGTACCCCGCCTGCTGACCTCTACCGTTCCGTTCCTACCAGCGATCTCAGCGACTGACCTGCCAAACAGTGATCTCAGCAAATGATCTGCCCCCGCGCCCCCAGGTCGACTGACCTGCCCCCTTCGCCCCAGCTCGACTGACCTGCCCCTCGCCCCAGCTCGACTGACCTTCCCCCAGCGCCCCCAGCTCGACCGACCTGCCCCTCGCCCCAGCTCCACTGACCTGCCCCCTTCGCCCCCAGCTCGACTGACCCCCCTCGCGCCCCCAGCTTGACCGACCTGCCTCTTCACCCCCAGCTCGACTGACCTGCCCCTTCGCCCCCAGCTCGACTGACCTGTCCCCTCCGCGCCCCCAGCTCGACGGGCGTGTCGTACCGGTACCACCTGGCCGTCAGTCCGCTGGACGGCTCGCTGTACGTCAGCGACCCGGAGGCGTACCAGATTCTGCGCGTGCGCCGGCTGCGCCGTCCCGAGCGGCTCTCGCAGAACCTGGAGGCGGTGGTGGGCAGCGGCGAGCGCTGTCCGCCCGGCGACGAGTTCAACTGCGGGGACGGCGGCCGCGCCCGGCACGCGCGCCTCACCTACCCCAAAGGTACGACTCTTCTACCCGTCTAAAGGAACGTACACCCGGATAACCTACCCCACGGATATTGCACGTGCGTCTCACATACCCCAAAGGCGTGGAGGATCGAATCAGGGTGATAGAATGTGCCGTAATGATGACCTACGAAAAGACATAATGTGATGATAATATTAAGCGACTAAAGCTTTAGGTAAACAGCATTATTCGCATTAGGGTTCAGCGTCCCTTTAGGAGTTAGGTACCATTGTTGACCTGAATTTATGACACGATCAGCACAATTCATGTACGTACACACTACACAGTTTAGGTATTCCTACGAGGCGAAAATTACAAATACAGGGATGTTCACGAAAAACTGACACATTTTATTTCCGAATTACGAGAAAACACTTGCCCTCAGAACGGTGATAATGCTATGGGCAAATAGAGTGGACTTCTAAGTTTTTATTGACATATTTTGGGATCATGTCATTTTCGTTTCTAAGAAGTTACAGCGTATTTTGCAGATGACGAGTTTTTGGAGCAGTGCACGACTCAGCCCGAAACAGGAAATTATTCCCCGTTTTGGGGCACGTGCCTGGAGAATTGCAACACCTCTCACTGCACTCGTCGGGAGGTTTGATGTCCTTTGGGCCGTTGCTACAGATCATGTCACTCACGTGACCCCACAGGAATAGTCCACGGAGTTGAGGTAGAGCGAAATGGCCGGCTATGGGTGAGAGGTGATGCGCGAGACAAGTGCCCCCTCCCCCCTGTTCTCGTGTGAGACCGATGATCGCCGTTACTGTACGTAGGGTGGCCCTGGCGTGCCAGAACCACCAAATGGTGTAGACGTCGACCCATTTCCGCTACAGTAGCTAACAGAAGCCGTTAAAAGATGGCACGGTACCACTCTACAGTGACTGCCAGCATGCGGCCATGGTTTCTGACATCAGCACTTCCAAGCCTGCCAATTTTGGCATTCCTTAGGAATTTGCCCACAATATGCCAATAGTATAAAACATAATCCATCGAAACATTAATATGTCAAATTTTAGACGAATTCGTGGACTGGTTCAGTCGTGGTGGCAGATGGCAGCCGCGAGAGCTTCATTGTTTTTCCGTTAAGTTTTGTCGCCAAGTCAAATTTCCCCATTTTAACGCTTTCTTATTTATTTGGAAGCTCATGTGATGCTAACTAAAGGAGCTATGCAGATACAAAACTTTTTTCAACAGGCTTTCGAATGGCATGCAAGTCAAGTCTCCGTGAGCTCTCACATGCTCACAAAGTCGTTTTAAAATGTGTCAGTTTTTCGTGAACATCCCTGTACCATAAATGACTAGCGAAACGCGTCTTACCTATATTCTGTACTTTACTCAGCAGTAAATCTAACTATTTACGCCTTCTCCCTCCAGGCATTGTGGTCGGAGCGGATGGCAGCCTGTTCTTCGCCGACGGCACCAACATCCGCATGGTGGACCCGTACAACATCATCACTACCCTGGTGGGCAACAACCTGCACAAGTCGCACTGGCGGCCGTTCCCCTGCGTGGGCACGCTGAGCCGCGAGCACGTGCAGCTGCGGTGGCCAACCGAGCTGGCCGTCTCCCCGCTGGACGGCAGCCTGCACTTCATCGACGACCACATGGTAGGTCGGCAGGAGACCGGTAGGTGGCGGGTGCTGTGCCGAAAACCGCAGACTTTCAGCTGCCGCCGAGAGCATGCCCGGACTGAGAGTGTGAAAATGGACATTCATGTTCTCACATTGTTCCTAGCGTAGTTCAAATAAGTGTTGCTATATCTTAATTGTTGTTCGAATCAGCAACGCGGAAATGACAATGGATGCCCAATCATTCCGCCCCTCGTAAGCCAGGCTCCCGTAATAACCTCCTCTGCGTGCTCTGCTCTCCCCAGGTGTTCCAGCTGACCTCGGACTACCGGGTGCGGCTGGTGGCCGGCAAGCCGCTGCAATGCACCTCGCGCTGGCAGCGCACGCCGCCCGAGCAGGCCGCCCAGACGACGCTCGTGTCGCCGCAGAGCCTGGCCTTCTCCCCGGACGGCGACCTGCTGGTGGCAGAGAGTGACAGCCAGCGCGTCAACCGCGTGCGCGTCATCGGGACGGACGGCTCGATCCAGCCGCTGGCCGGCGCCGAGCCCAAGTGCAACTGCCGAGAGGACGACTGCCGCTGCTTCGACGACGAGCACGTGCTGGCCTCCGAGGCGCTGCTGGGCGGCATCTCGGCGCTGGCGGTGACGCCCGACGGCGCGGTGCACATCTCCGACCAGGCCAACTACCGGATCCGCACGGTGTCGGCGCCGCTGCCGGCGGCCGACCAGCGCGGCAGCTACCACATCCACGCGCCCGACGCCGGCCACACCTACATCTTCAACCGGTTCGGCCAGCACACCGAGACGCGCAACATCGTGACGCGCCGCACCGTCTACAGGTTCACCTACAACCTGAACGCCAGCAACGGCCGGCTCAGCTCCGTGACGGACGCCATCGGCAACAAGGTGTCGTTCCTGCGCGACTACTCGTACCAGGTGACGTCCATCGACAACCCGCTCGGCCAGAAGTGCGAGGTCATCATGTCGCCGAGCAGCGGCCTGCTGCAGCAGTTCATCACGCCCGACCGCTTCAACACCAGCTTCGACTACCTCGACATCTCCGGTGGGTGGCAGCTGCTGCTGCAGGGCCGTCAGAAACGGCGAGCACGGAGGCTTAGGGGCTTTCGGATGGCGTTGATTCAATAATTTAAAAGTCCATTGTACCCTCTTTTTCTCTGAGCCATAAAACAGGCATCAAAATGGTTTCGATGTGCTAGGTTATCACGCAGCAACGTTATTCGAGGATGTAATGCAGCCATGCATTGTTTCTAACTCAGTAAACATATGGTTGTCGTACCTGTCGGTAATGACCTAGTGCTGCCACCTCCCGTTCACTGCAGCCTCCACGGAAGCTCTCGCTCGCCCTGCCCTCTGCATATGTCTACCATCCCTGCTCCTACAGCTTCGCTGACCCTCCGTCCCTTCACCCGCGGCAGGTCTGATGGGGGCGCGGTACGACGCCGCCGGCCGCAGCACCGTCTACGACTACGACCAGTACGGCCGCCTCATCAGCCACACCACGCCCACCGGCCACACGGTCCGGCTCGAGTTCGACCTGAGCAAGCAGGGCGCCTCGGTGACGGTGGCGCGCGACGGCTCGCCGGCTGAGACGCTGCTCATCCAGAGGAGCACCGTCACCATGGTTAACGGTAAGGAGAGGGATGGACAGCCACAGGGACAGGGACAGAAGGATAGTGTGGGATGAGTGAGAGATGGGCCGGCCGAGACGCTGCTCATCCAGAGGAGCAGGAGGGATAGGATAGAAAGGATAAGTCGCTTGATGTTCAGGCAGGACGGTGCAGAGAACGATGTGTTACAATGGGTGGATACTGAGGCTTGAAACTTAGATGTGATAATCTTGCACCGCGCAATGGTGCCATTCATGACAAATACCTACCCCACGTCCAATGACGAATGCCTATCGAAGAGCGTCCTCTGACCGCGCTCCGCTGACGTCGCTCCGCCGCCGCTGCTGCCCTCCGCAGGCACGGGCACCTGGGTGACGTCCATCTCGCCAGGCGGCCAGCTGCGGCATGTGACGCCCTGGGGACACGCCACGGTGACGGGCGCCGTGCCGTACCCGCTGCTCGACGGAGACGGCGACGAGGTGGAGCAGCACCTGCAGGTGCCCGGCAGCCAGCGACTCGAGGTGGTCGCCGGAGACCCGGTCAACGTGTTCGAATGGCTCTACTTCACTGAGAAACGGGGCCGCGGCAGGGACAGGAGGGTCACCAAGGTGAGAGAGACAGGGTCGGGACAGGAGGGTGAACCAAAGATTCCTATAGGGTGAACCAGGGTAAGGGGAACGGGACCGGGACAGGAGGGTGATCAAGGTAGGTGCAGCGGGTGGACGAGGAGTGACGTGAGATCGCGGAAGTAACCGAGATAGAATGGAATATGAGCTGATTTTCATGGATATGTTCGGATATACCAGCGTATCTGCCACCAGCGTGTGGATGTACATATCGGAAGGCAATACTTCCTTGGATAATTCGCTCTTTATTACAGACTGATATTCCGATTTAGCGAAGAGCAGCTCGTATCTCTCCCTCTCTCCATCACCTCCTCTCACCACCCTCCCCGGTTCCCCGGCAGGTGGGCCGCAACCTGAAGGTGAACCGCGACCTGCAGCTGGCACTCGAGTACGACCTCAGCACCGAGCGGCAGACTGTGCGTACCGCCGACGGCACGGCCATCCTGGACGCCACCTACGATCGCATGGGACGGCCCACCGCCTGGCGCGCGCACGGCTTCTTCCTCGGTGAGACACTGTGCGGCAGAGACTGCGGGGCACGAAGAGATGAGCTGAGAGGGACACTGGACGGTGTGGGGTACTTTGCAGCCAAAACTAGCACTCAGAGGGCTGGGGCGTAGTGCCGACCTGTGTGCTCTTGACTTGTTGACCGTCAACTGTCTTCCAATGCACGGTTCTCAGCTGACGCTTGCCTCATCTCTCCGCCATTTGTGATTGATGTTGAGCGTCCCGCACCCCTCCCCGCTGACATCTGTCTCTCTCGACTGACCCTGTGCCCCCACCGGCTGACCCGCCGTGGCTGCCCTCAGACGTGGAGCTGGAGTACGACCAGTTCGGCCGTCTGCGGCAGTGGCGGCGCGGCGGTCGCTCCGAGTCGTACGCGTACGACCGCGTGGGTCGGCTGACCAGCATCACCCGGCCCGACCAGTCGCAGCTGGTGTACGAGTTCAACCAGCCCACCAGCACCCAGGTGGGTGTCCCATCCCGTCCCACCAGCACCAGGGGGTGTCCCAGTGTCCCACCAGCACTCAGGTGGGTGTCCCAGTGTCCCACCAGCACTCAGGTGGGTGTCCCAGTGTCCCACCAGCACAGTCAGGTGGGTGTCCCATCCCGTCTCACCCGGCCGGACCGGTCCCAGCTGGTGTACCAGTTTAGCCAGCCCACCAGCACTCGGGTACGACATACGACCGGACGTGCCGGTCCCAGCTTCATAGAGTGGCAACCTGTTCTAGTCCACTAACACTCAGGTGGGTGTCCCATGCCATCCCACCCGCACACAGCTGGGTGTCCCATGCCATCTCACCCGCACACAGCTGGGTGTCCCATGCCATCCCACCCGCACACAGTTGGGTGTCCCATGCCATCCCACCCGCACACAGCTGGGTGTCCCATGCCATCCCACCCGCACACAGATGGGTGTCCCATACCAGTAACATCATTTCAACATCACTCTGTCCCGACGCAATGAAGCCGCCTCGACCCCGACCTGCCGCCTCTCAAGTAGCGGTTCAGACTTCAGATGAAGTAGGAGTGGGGCGAAAGGATCCCCTCTTCTCCAGAATTGGAGATAAAAAAAACGCTTAACGATTGTCGACAGCTGACAAAGTGAACGTTTTAAGGTGTTAGCAAATTGCTATGCCCTTTAAGTCTTCCATTTCCCCGTCAAGTTCAAACTCATACCACCACGAGCAATTCAGGAAAGACCTAGAAATGTGCCGGTGAAAGATAAAGTGAAGAGGCGAATAATTCTAATATCCTTGAATTTGGTACCGGAGCGTAAAGGAGCTGTCAAAATATAATGCAGCATAATTCCACCCACCAAGCACAAAAGGCTCAGTACTCAGACTCAGATCTACGCATTAGGCAAAAAAAAAAAAAGACTGTCCGCAGCCTCACAGTGGCAACTGAAATTAAAACGGTGAGACGGACCAATGCGTCCAAGGGCCGGGAACTGAGCACCTCACTCGTCAGTTGTCCTTTGAGAAAAGGCGATCTTCTTTATTGACTCGTCTTTCAGGAAATAGCCGAGCACCGTAAGTATCGTCTAAACGCTTCAGATGAGGTGAATAAGCTCACACGAGGCCAATAAAGGTGGCGATAAGCCATTTATCGTGTTCACAGGCCATAAAACAGACGATGAAATAGCACAATTCGAATAGTTTTTAAATTAAGCTTAAAGCTACAATGTCCCTGAACGTGAACACCAAGCATCAAACAATATGAAGACGTTGCTGTATGACGTTGCTGAGACGTTGTTGAAGACTTTCACATTGATGGATTGGGTTTCACCGGATGCATATGTGGGATGCACTTTTCTCAAGGCTGACTGATCAGGGAAATGTTTGGGCACGGTATTCCGGCGATAGCTGGAGCTCACTAGCATGATTGCAATTATGCGAGAGGCCGGGTCTCGATTTGGAGCTGGGACGGGATAACCAGACGCTAATCTATCTCCGGGTCCACCGATACGAGTGATTGCCGAGACGTGTGTCGAGAGGCGCGGCGGCGTCTGGAGCTAAGAAATGAGCCCGGCCCGCCATCGATTCTGCTCTGGCGACTTTGGGACGATAATCGCCCCTAATGGCAGTACCTGTTCGAGCACTACCGCGGATCAGCTACCAGCACATCCGCTAAAACCGCACAGTAGGACACGTTTGGCGGGAATATCCGCGGATATACGGATGACGTGCGACGCGTTCTCTATCGTATGTATGTCCCAGTCTACTGATATCCGATTAACATGTCCTTATGAACACATTATGTACCTAAGGGCAAATATGTGAGAGCTGTTGGTAAGTCACGTACGCGACACACATTGTGTCGAAGTAGGTAAGCCGTAACATTTTGTGTTCGTCGTTACTTGATAAGAAACAACAAGATTATAGTCTTTGTGAACCTAGCCCACATAATCCAAAGGAAATGGAATCTACAATCGTGGGCGCTAGTCATCTCCAATTGTCCTCTGTTCCAAGTCCTCCAGACTGATAACTACCAGCTGCACCATTCTGAGTCTTTGACATATCCCGTCGTCCGCGCTCTGAGTCTCTGAGCGTCCCTTTGTCGATCCTCAGACCCTGCAACTGTCCCTCAGTAAGCCCTCTGCCCGTCCTACAGCCTGCCACCACCGTTCCCCGTCAGGGGCGGATCCAGAAAATCTCCAAGGGAGGGGCCATTAGAAACCAGGAGGCCCTCATAATCCCACCTGTTGGAGGCACCATCTTCCCACTTGTTGCCCCCCCCCCCAAAAAAAACTGCGTCTATTGAGCTTATCTAGCTGTTCAGGCAACATCTCAACATGAATAGCCACTTTATTTTCAGGAGGCCCCCTTTTCAGCTTTTTAACTTTTTATTTTATTTTTGAAAAAATCGGCCAAGGGGGGGGGGCATGGCCCCCATGGCCCCGCGCCTGTTCCCCGTTACTCTCTGATCGCCGCCGGTCCTCCCGGTAGCCGTCAGCGGTGGTTCTGCCGTCGGGCGGCCAGTACCGGCCGCACCCGACCCTCTACAGTCTCCTGTCACTCTCTGACAGTCTGACCGCCCCGCCCCCCCCCCCCCACCCCCAGCCCTCAGCCGTGGTTCTGCCGTCCGGCGTCCAGTACCGGCCGCACCCGACCCTCTGTCACCCCTCTGACCTGACTCGTCTCTCCGCAGCCCTCAGCGGTGGTTCTACCGTCCGGCGGCCGGTACCGACTGCACCTGGCCGCCGCCGGCGCCGTGAAAGCCGTGACCGTGCCAAGCGGCGGCCGCCACAGCTGGGCTGTACGCACAGAGTTTGGCCAGGTGCGCGTCACCTATCACTGGCCCGGCTCGCAGCGGCCCTACACGGTCCTCCTCAACGACCGGATGCAGGTATGTGCCGTGTACGGTATGACAACCCAGGTAGTGTTGGTCTCTGCTCCGGGCGGTCGCTGGGTCGGAGAGCCGGTGGGAAGTCGATACAGCAGTAACAGCCCGTGGCCCCCTAATCGCATGCCCAGGCAGTTAGGACAGATCGTCAAACGTTACGACGGTAGATATCGAGCGGACACCGGCAGAGCCATATCGTCCGCGGGGAGTCCCGGCGAGCCCACCAATTACCGACAACGGCGTCTAACGACAGGGGCCCCGACTAAAAACAGCTCGCTTCCAGTGATGGTTTGCGTCAGCTAAAAGTGCGCAGACAGTCACGAGGTCGATACAGCAGTGATAACATAATAGTCACGAATGACTATTATGACAGCTTCAAGCCAGTACAGGTAAAGTGACCTTGACATTGACTCGGGATCATCGAGTGAATGGGTCAGGGTTACCGATGGCCGCTAGTCCCGGAGATGGTGTGACCGCTCTGACGTACCCTACCCTCCCCGCGCGCGACAGATCACGGAGCGGCGCCTTCCGGACGGGCGGCGCACCCTGTACCGGCACGACAGCGCCGGCCGGCTGCTGGAGACCGTCTGGGGGACCGGCGACGCGCTGCGGCGCTACCAGCCCGACGGCGGCGCGCTGCTGGCCGTCAGCGTGCAGGACGCCGACCTCGACTCGGTCACCGAGTTCCGGCTGCACGCCGGACTCCGCAAGAAGGAGGACAACAGGTTCCAGAGGGGAGACGACATGCACAACACCAAGTTCAAGTACCAGTACGACGGAAACGCCCGACTCAGAAAGGTACGAGAGGAGAGTAGTGGCTGCTTCTGGAAGACATATTCATTATTTTTCTTTTAGATCCTGTTTTTATGGCCCTGGCTACATTAAGGACTAACGGTCACCTGTCAGGAATCAACTGGGATAAATCTCCTTTTCTAGGAACGGCTACCTACGTAAATGCTAAAATTTAAAAGAATACCGAACAGTTCATTTATGCCGGCACTAAGATGAAGACGGTGTCTCTTCCCTTCGCGGAAAATGGCTTTTCTTTTACATCGTTAGGCTGTGGCGAACCGCGCTAAATGACAATTCTGATCTCGCTGTTATCTTCTGACAATACCGGCGCACTCACACCATCCGGTTCTTGATCATGTTTTCTATGTCAGTGTACCGTCCGGCCACTGTCCGGTCACTGCTCGCCGCTGACGGTGTCTGTGGCCCTGTCCGGTGCTTTCACCGGTCCCCGCTGACGCCGGCCGTGCCCCCGCTGACGCCGTCCGTGCCCCCGCTGACGCCGTCCGTGCCCCCGCTGACGCCGTCCGTGCCCCCGCTGACGCCGTCCGTGCCCCCGCTGACGCCGTCCGTGTCCCCGCTGACGCCGTCCGTGTCCCCGCTGACGCCGTCCGTGGCCCCGCTGACGCCGTCCGTGCCCCCGCTGACGCCGTCCGTGCCCCCGCTGACGCCGTCCGTGCCCCCGCTGACGCCGTCCGTGCCCCCGCTGACGCCGTCCGTGTCCCCGCTGCAGATCAGTACCGTGGTGGGCGACACGGAGCTCTCGCCGGTGGTGCTGCGCTACTCGTCCACTCAGGGGCAGCTCGAGCAGGTGGACGACCTCAAAATGTACTACAGCCACCCCAACCGATCCGTCATCCACGACGGCGACAAGTCCTTCAGCCGCGTCATCATGCTGAGTGGCTTCAACGCGCCGCAGCTAGCCGTGCTCAACCTGCACGGCTACGACGTGTTCCGGCTGGAGACGGAGTACGACGGGGCGGGCCGCATCCGCCGCCAGACCACCACCATCGGCAGCAACGAGTCCCACATGAGCGTCAACTACACCGCCGACGGACGCGTCGCGGCCGTCGCCGGCGACGAGACGTGGACGTACGACTACGACGTGGGCGGCAACGTGCGCTCCATCACCGCGCGCGGCGCCGCCGTCGAGCGGCGCTACGACGAGGCCGACCGGCTGACGCGGCTCGGCGACGACGCCGTCGAGTACGACGAGAACGGCTTCCTGACGTCGGCCGGCGGCCGGCGGCTGACGTACGACGCGGCCGGCCGGCTGACGCACGTGGTGGACGCGGCGGGTCGCCAGGTGGGCTACCTGTACGACTGGCAGGGCCGGCTGGCGGCCCGCCGCTCCTCCGACGGCCAGCTGGTGCAGTACCTGTACGCCGACCCGGGCCACCCGGGCCGGCTCAGCCACGCGCACCGGCCGCTGCAGGGCCGCACGGACGCCTACCTGTACTGCCACCGCGGCCAGCTGGTGGCCATCCAGACGGCCGGCCAACGCCACTACGTGGCCAGCGACACGCGCGGCACGCCACTGGCGCTCTTCAACTCGCACCGCAGCGTGGTCAAGGAGGTGCGCAGAGACCCGTGGGGCCGCGTCATCCGCGACACCAACGCCGCGCTGCCGCTCGACGTGGGCCTGTTCGGCTGGGTGCGCGACCCCGAGCTGGGCCTGCTCTGGGACCCGGCCGGCCGCGTGTACGAGCCGCGCCTGCAGCAGTACCTGCAGCCCGGCTGGGAGGCGGCGCTGCACCGGCTGCATGAGCCGGCCGCGCTTCACCTGTACCGCTTCATGGACAACGACCCGGTCAACGGCGGCGCCGCGCGCCGCCCGCCGCCCACAGGTCAGTCAGAGACCGGCCAGGGGCGCCAAGAGGGAGCCTTGTGGGGACTAGGCATCAATGCAATAAATGATATTAAAGTAGCACATTTGTAATCCCATTCGAAGACACATCTGTAACCCCTTTCAAAGGCCCGTTAGAAACAGTAACTTTCAGCGTACCGTTCAACTTCTTCATATGTAAGTGCGCAGATGTCGATATCTTATGGGACCCTAAGCGCCAAATGAGATCTAGGCGCGGCAGAGTGAGAGCAATGGTTTGGAGTCAACGTTCCATTCATTCCCCCGTTTGCTGTAATTTAGGTAGCGCTTAGGTTTCGTAATTTTTACGCCCCCTTATCCTGACAACAGATCAGGATGCTGCTAAAATAGCATTACATCACATAACTTGCATGCAGCTAGACAGTGCATCCAGGCCAGACTTTGCCGTCTGGGGCATACATAAACGTTATTTATACGCATGTCTCCGCGCCTAATGCCTTATTTCCCACGGGTGCCATCGTTCCTCGTTTGCAGAAAATGGTTAAACAGAGAAACTCATGGGAGAAGTGTTCATTTGTCCCAATTTCCTCTCCTGGAGATAAATTTGACGTCCCCGAGGGCGACTTGTGGGGATGCCAGTTATTGTTGTAGCATAGCTTGCGAGTTGCTATGGTCGAGCTACGAACAAACTTACTGTATGTACAGTAGTTGAGTACTTTTTCGATCTTCGCATTGAATCATATCTACAAAACTCACCTCAGTGACTCAATAGCATGGTTTAGTTTTTGTTTCACAGTGTAAAAAATATAATCGCATATGTTGGCAATCTTAATCGTAACAGCATAATTGTCCAAGAACGCCAAAGCCCGAAACTATTCAAGAGCAATACATCTGAGATTGAATGATCAGGCGGGGAAAGCCCAGTGTCGCCTGATTGTAGGACGCCTCTCTGTCGGTCCAGCAGACTGACCCGCCGACTGCTCCCTACTGACACTCGGTCTCCGTCCGCAGACTTGCGCGCCTGGCTGAGCGAGTTCGGCTACGACCTGGACCGGATGCAGGGCTCAGTGTACGCCCAGCGCCTGGCCTCTCAGCCGGCGCCGGAGCTGGCGCTGCCCTGGCTGCCGGCCGGGCCGCGGCTCATCTCGGGCCTGGCGTGCATGGAGCGCCGGCGGCGGGCCGCCTTCTCGGCGCCCGACCGCGCCACCGTCTCGGGTCGGGTGTGGCCGGAGGGCGGCGGCGGCGGCGGCTGGCCGCTGGTGCCCAGGCTGGCCGCCGCCGGGCCGCCGCTCGGCGACGGCCTGCTGCTCTCGGAGGAGGGCGGCCGCGCCGCGCTGCGCCAGGTCGGCCCGGCCGGCGTGCTCCAGGACGTGGCGCTCAGCGTGCTCAACGCCAGCCGCCTGCTGGACGTGCGGCCGGCGGACGCGGCCGGCCGGCCGCAGCTGCACTTCCTGCGGTCCGAGCAGCGCCGACAGCCGGACGCCGAGCAGCTGGAGCGACTCGGCCGCTACAACCTCAGCTGGGCCGGCGACCGGCTGCAGCTGACGCTGCCCGCCGCCGCCGTGCACGTCCACTACGGCGCCGGCGACGAGGCGGCGGCGCGCCGGCTGCGCTCCGAGCTGCTGGCGGCGGCGCGCGCCGAGGCGGTGCCGGCGCGCTGGCGGCACGAGCAGCGTCTGGTGGCCGCCCGGCTGCCCAGCGCCGCCGGCTGGACGGCCTCCGAGCGGCGCCAGCTGCTCGAGACGGGCGCCGTGCCGGGCGTGACGCCGGCTGACGTGCACCCGCTGCCGGCCTACCCGGCGCTGGCCGACGACTGGTCCAACCTGGCGCTGCGCCCACCCGGACGGAGACGCAGCCGGAAGTCGGCCAGGAAGCGACTGCGGCGCCGATTTTTGCGCCGCTACGCGCCGTGAGCGGCCGGCGAACACGGCCGGCGGCAGTGATAGCAGCAATACGGGCGCGGCCGGGCGCCCCCCGTGTGTTCCATGAGGCGCCGGCTCGGACGGACGCTGCGCGGCGCCGCCGGACAGGCCGGGACGCCGGACGACACAGGTCGTGGAGTGCCATTGGTGGGTGCGGCGCCGTGAGTCGAGCGCGTGTGGTGACGCCGGCCACTGATATTACCAGGACGGACGGACCGATCGAGACCCTCTCCCGGTCCGCTTTTTACGTTGTGCTTGTGCGCCGTGGGCGGCTGGAGCAGTGGCGCGCCCGGCGCCGGGGCGCGAATTGCCGGCCATGCAGAAGGCATTCTGTTATTTATTTCCAGACCTGTGTAGGATATACATCAGAGGGTATAGTGAGTGTATGAGATGCGCTACCCGTGGATGAGATGGGGCTACCTGTGATTTTGTCATGATGCTGCGGGGTGACACTGAACGTTTGTAGCTAAATAGATGGATGGTAAACATCAACCGATATTTGTTTGTGTGAAGTGTCCCGTGCTGTTGTTGTTTCTTGGCCGAATTGAAAATATGTGTGGGCATGAGGTAAATTTTGTGCAAGATACCAGCGCATACTTAAAATGCACACTCTATTGGAGTTACGGCGAATCAGCAAGCCGTATCTTACAAACGCAATGCCGATAGAGATGGTCGAGAAGTACTCAGCTGTATTTAACATGTATGTACATCCTGATGATTGTTAGACGAACCAAACAGACGAAACCAAGACGAAACAAATAGACGAACAAGGAAACAAACAAACAAACAAACAAGCAAACAAACAAACAAACAAACAAACAAACAAACAAACAAACAAAGAAACAAACAAACAAACGAACAAACAAGCAAAAACATATGATAGAAATTTAGGTTCAAGGTCCAGTTGAACAATTGTTGTAAGATATACAAACCGCAATGGTTAAAATAATTATTTACATTTAAATTCTGTCAGCGACACCTTCGAATGTTGGGGTAGGGTCAGGTAAAGGTTGAACGGAAAAGGTCAAGTCGCTTACACACGTAGTGCAGATGCATTGAACGGACGAGATTCTATTGCGCTTCGACAAGACCAGTTGTTAGGCAGTTCCAGCGATCTGCGCACCCACATCGAGTAGTAAAGGAATCTTGTGACATATTATAGTGCATGTATGGCCTACAATCGCACTCGAAGACCCATGAATAAGCAATAAATGCGAAACGTTGGGTAATTTATTGCGTTTTTCCCCCTTTTAAAATAAACTAGAGGTACAGGTTTACGCGATAACTGTATGTTTTGATTTATGTTATGTTACGGGTACATTACTTTGGGTGATGACTTGTATTTTTAGCTGTATTATTTGGGTAGATTTGGGTAGCTGTTTTTAATTGAATTGTAAGGGATGGTGATATTTGCGGGGTGTTCAAGTGTTTTGTATGTTGGGCCCTTTTTGAACACAACCCTACCCTACCCTACCCCTACCCTACCCTACCCCTACCCTACCCCTACCCTACCCTACCCCTACCCTACCCTACCCCTACCCTACCCTACCCTACCCTACTACCCTACCCTACTCTACCCTACCATACCCTACCCTACCATACCCTACCCTACTACCCTACCCTACCCTACTACCCTACTACCCTACTACCCTACCCTACCATACCCTACCCTACCCTACCCTACCCTACCCTACCCTACCCTACCCTACCCTACTACCCTACCATACCCTACCCTACCATACCCTACCCTACTACCCTACCCTACCCTACCTAACTCTACCCTACCTAACTCTACCCTACCTAACTCTACCCTACACTACCCTACCCTGCCCTACCATACCCTACCCTACCCTACCCTACCCTGCCCTATCATACCCTACCCTACTACCCTACCCTACCCTACCCTACCCTACCCTAGTCCCTACCCTACCCTACCCTACCCTACCCTAGTCCCTACCCTACCCTACCCTTACACTACCCTGCCCTACCCTCACCTACCCTACCCTACCCTACCCTACCCTACACTACCCTACCCTACTCCTACACTACACTACCCTACCCTACCCTACATGGGTGGAGAACCTGCCCCGGCCACCCCGGCCGTGGCCGGGGTAACTTTCAGCCGACCCCGGCGCGGCCGGGGTAACTTTTCCACTTTTGTAAATCCTAAAAGCTGTCTCCATACAAAAAAAACTGCCATCTATAAAAGCGTCTCTCATTTTTCTTATCTACCTTGAAAAGTTCTTGAAAATTTACTTTATTTTCGTTTTGGAGCTTCTATGTTTTTAAGGCTTTTCATCGTGGAGCCAGACATGTTTCATCAAACAGCTTACAGAAGTAAATCATATTTAAGGGCCGTTATCGTAAGATGGCACTGTAATAACATCACAAGACAGGACGAGGGTAATATCAGTGAGATAGAAGGACGAGCTGCTGGGGCTCAAGGCTCCCCCAACTTAACCCGCGCCAGGGTGGTGGCCTTATCGTAACACGTTGAGTCGAGAAGTCTTTTCACGCTCCTTCTAACTCGGCTACTGGGATACGAGGCGAGAAGCGGAACGACGTTTGAAAGAGCGACAAACGAGATCAGAGAAATCTGGCCATGTTTTAGGCAAGCTCAATAATAAAATCACCATAGATCATCAAAAGCCAAATTTCTCTGATTTTAGCGTTCTCCGACAACTTTTCTCACAGTTCATGAACATAACGGAGCTTAAACACTGCAAACAAAACATTCGATTACTCGTTTAAGGTTCGGTCGCGAATAATGTTTCATGTGCGAGCTCAAACCAATAAGAGGGTCAAAACGGTCAAATTTGACGTTTTGTTTTGTGTGAGAACGTTGCAACTTCCACGGAATAAGCTTTGCAAAGGGCATGATGGCATTTTTAGCACGATCATCCAGCAAATTTGACCTGATGACCTGACCTAGCACTAGGTGACATGCGTCCGAAATTTTAAGGCGTGTTTCAAAATTGTTGTTACAATTACGAAATCTTCCGCACCTGCGTGCAGCAGGTTTCCCTAAAAATGCACAAACGGCAGACATCCATTATTCTATACCACAGAATAGGGGTTTGTTGATAACCGTTAACAAATATTTGCCAGCATCATCGTCTTTCTGACTTTCGGTCGCCGGCCGGGGTAACTTTTTCAAACATTCTCCACCCATGCTACCCTACACTACCCTACACTACCCTACCCTACCCTACCCTACCCTACCCTACCCTACCCTACCCTTACACTACCCTACCCTACCCTACCATACCCTACCCTACCCTACCCTACCCCTACCCTACCCAACACTACCCTACCCTACCCTACCCTACCCTACCCTACCCTACCCTACCCTACCCTACCCTACCCCTACCCTACCCTACCATACACTGCCACCGACAATCCAAGTTTCAGCTAAATCGGCCCAGAAACGGCTGAGATATTGCAAGAACAAATTTATTGTATTTACTGGCGAATCCCCTTGGCGAGCGGTGCCTTGTGTCGGCCTTCGTTGTCAAAGGTCAATGACCTGCCGGCTCTGACTCTTTTCACTCAGTTTTGGAAGCGAACAACTGAGCCTAAAGCACGTGCGTTCTGCTCGGCGCCGGTCGCGGCCGCACCACGTGCACACCGCTGAACCCACACCCTCGAAAATTTAATACGACAATTGAGTGCACGCGCTCGACTTACAGCGAAAATTTCACCCCCGTAGCCCTTACCGTTCCCGAGCAATAGCCTGTTTTTGCCGATTCTAATGCTAACCCTATCGCGCACATGAGCACGCGCCACGGGCGCACCCCCGGCCGCATCGTGCCCAAAATTTAATACGACCTGTTTTATTACGTGACCCATGACTGGTAAAAATTTCACCCTCCTGCGTCAATCGACGGCGCCGCAATAAGCCTTTTAGGGAGTAACCCCGACGGCGTGGGCGGCGGACTTTTTAGGATTTATAATATAGACTAGAGGTACAGGTTTACGCGATAACTGTATGTTTTGATATGTATGATTAACGGATGCATTAGTTTGGGTGTAGAAACTTGCATTTTTATTGGTATGATTTTTGTAGAAGTGGGTAACTGCTTTTAATTGAAATGTAAAGTATGATGGTGATGCATGCGAGTTCTTCGAGCCCTTTGTAAGTTAAGATGTTACTGAACGCAACCCTACCCTACCCTACCCTACCCTACCCTACCCTACCCCTACACTACCCTACCCTACCCTACCCTACCCTACCCTACCCTACCATACCCTACCCTACCCTACCCTACCATACCCTACCCTACCCCTACACTACACTACCCTACCCTACCTTACCACTAACCTACCCTACCCTACCTACCCTACCCTACCCTACCTTACCCTACCCTACCTACCCTACCCTACCCTACCTACCCTACCCTACCCTACCCTACCCTACTCCTACCCTACCCTACCCTACCCCACCCTACCCTACCCTTACCCTACCCTACCCTACTCCTACCCTACCCTACCCTACCCTACGCTACCCTACCCTACCATACCCTACCCTACCCTACCCTACCCTACACTACCCTACCCTTACACTACCCTACCCTACCCTACCCTACCCTACCATACCCTACCCTTACACTACCCTACCCTACCCTACCCTACCCTACCCTACCCTACTCCTACCCTACCCTACCCTACTCCTACACTAACCTACCCTACCCTACCCTACCCTACCATACCCTACCCTACCCTTACACTACCCTACCCTACCCTACCATACCCTACCCTTACACTACCCTACCCTACCCTACCTTACCCTACCCTACCATACCCTACCCTACCCTACCTAACTCTACCCTACCCTACCCTACCCTACCCTACCCTACCCTACAATCCCCTACAATCCCCTACCCTACCCTACCCTACCCTACAATCCCCTACCCAACCCTACCCTACAATCCCCTACCCTACCCTACCCTACCCTACCCTACACTACACTACCACCGACAGTCCAAGTTTCAGCTAAATCGGCCCAGAAACGGCTGAGATATTGCAAAAACAAATTAATTGTATTTACTGGCAAATCCCCTTGGCGAGCGGTGCCTTGTGTCGGCCTTCGTTGGCTCTGATGCTTTTCACTCAGTTTTCTAAGCGAACAACTGAGCCTTAAGCACGTGCCCTCTGCTCGGCGCCGGTCGCGGCCCCATCACGTGCACACCGCTGAACCCACACCCTCGAAAATTTAATACGACAATTGAGTGCACGCGCTCGACTTGGTGTGAAAATTTCACCCCCGTAGCCCTTACCGTTCCCGAGCAATGGCCTGTTTTTGCCGATTCTAATGCTAACCCTATGGCGCACATGAGCACGCGCCACGGGCGCACCCCCGGCCGCATCGTGCCCAAAATTTAATACGACCTGTTGAATGACGTGACCCACGAGTCGTCAAAATTTCACCGTCCTGCGTCAATCGACGGCGCCGCAATAAGCCTTTTTGGGAGTAACCCCGACGGCGGCGTGGGCGTGGGCGGCGGCGGACTTTTTAAGATTTATAATAGTAGATTCAAAAGTTTAGGCCATACATGCACTATAATATGTCACACCTGTCTATTGATAATCCTCTTAAAGGAATCTTATCCACATCTGTCGTCAAAACGACAATATTTGAACAGACCAGTTGTCGATAACTGTGATTAGCAAACAAACTCACCACAGTTGAAATAACTGTGATTAGTAAACAAACTCACCACAGATGAATTATAATGTTTCCTTCTGTAAATTCGCTACGTCAGAGCAAGGCAGAGCATAGCGATACCTTGAGAAAATGGCACGAGGCATTCGATACCATACAGTAATGCATGACATGAGTCTCGAACTGCGCAGTAGGCATGTCTGCAGTATTCTCAGGCCGCAGTTGACCTGCCAGGTGACCTGACCTCTCTGGAAATAGTTCGGCACCGATGGCGGCTCGGGCCGGACGTAGGTGGTAGGCAGTGGGAACATTACCCGGTGCCGAGCGGCGGCCGCTGATCCGACGCCGCCGCCGTATGACCGAGGGGATCGACTCCGCACGTCATCAGCGTCATCAGCGTCAGCAGCCGTCATCAGTGTCATCAGTAAACCACCGCGAACTCCGCGCCGGTGGGACACGGAGCCTGGTCGTGGGGAGGGAGGACTTCACGGCGCTTTGTCCTGTGGAGGGAGGACTTCACCTCACCTCAGGTTACCCTAACCCGCGCCCCGCTGGACCATTCAGCCATAAACGCCCTGCTGGGGGGGGGGGGGGGCGGGAGGGCAGATTCTGCCCCCAACCGTTTGGCGATCAACGGACTGAGATTGATCATCGAAAACGCGTTCATAGGCTACCAAGACAAGACGCATTGCATGCAAAGGTCAAGGTCAAGGTCAGGTCAGGTCACCAAAGACGAACAATAGAGTAAGACACTTGTGACACGTGTTTACGTGCCATTTAACGCATGAAACGCAGTAGCAATACTCATTTAGTGGTGTGGACCATATTTGAATGAAGATAAGGCCGAGGTCAGGTCAAGTCAGGTTAAATTTTGAAGTTGATTTTTTGGGACCAAAAAGGTGCCTATCTGATGCAGTATTTCAAGGCGAATCGAGTGAAGCTATTTTGTCCAAGTACAACAACTAAAACACCCCTTAAATTCATGTTTTAAAAATTTGTGTGTCATGACGCCACTAAAATTAAAGTAACTCCTACATTTTCACTAAAATTGGAAAACTCCTAAATTTTTAACCGACTATTCTTACACAGGGAATGTAAGTGGCAGGTGCAGAGACCTTACTTCACAGTTCAGTTACATATACTCAGTTATCTTCGATCCTATTATCACAATAATTTTGGATTTTATAACGATTATCCTCCCAACAAAACTTGCTTTTTTTAGAAGAAAATAAATTGTTTGAAAAAATAGGTACAGGGTTAAAAACGATACAACCATTTGTAAGACAAAGTAGAACTACGTATAGGTAATCCTCTTTTATTTACGTTTTGATTTCTTTTAAAACTGAAGATGTTAGAGGCGTTCGAAGCTTTGCAGTCATTTTAAGCGAAAATGGCGTGATACTAAAGCATCATACTAAAACTCACTAAAACATCATTTTTCATGTTTTTTTTAACAGATTTCGTGAATATGTTTCAGGGAACATGTCAAATCAATATATGATAGGACACCGAAAGTCTGACGTCGTTGGCTTAACGCGATTAGAAGATGCTGGCGAAAACTGGGAGAAGGGGGAGGGCAGATTCTGCACCACAGCGGGGCACGTGTTAACCCTTGTCGCACATGTCGGTTTTCTAAATATACCCTGGCGAGGGAGGGGCGTTGGTGGACCCATCCCCCTTGCCGTTCCGCTCACAATCGAGCACCGAGCAAGAGCCTCGCAGAAAAAGGAGCGTGTGCGCCGTTATCCCGCGCCCCAGTGGCGGTCTCAGCCAACTTCGCCCTAGTGGGGGGGGGGGGGGCATATGTTACCACCCACCTCTAACTCAAAAATTAAGAGGGCTAGAAAGACACGGTAAAAAGCAGTCGATAGCTCTTAACCCTCGCCGGGCCTATTGGCTTTCTACATACGCGCCGGCCGGGGGGGGGGGGGCGGGTACGACCCCCCTCGCCGTTTCGCCCCTGGTGGAGCTAGCGCGTCGCGGAAAAAACGAGCGTGTGCGCCGTTACGAGACGCAGAGATTGGTACCCGATTTTAAGGTCCTAGGTCAACCGGTGACCTCTGAGGTCAGGTCAAGTGCCCCAAGGTACGGTTCAGTTTTTGGTGAATAACTTCGCAAAAAAACGGCCGCAGAGCGCCGATTTTGGCAGCATCGTGTTCGCCTCGCCCAGGCGCGTCGAATGATATACTTTTTGTCCGCGTCAGGTCAACTTGGGGTGTTGACCTCAGGTCAAGGTCAGGTCAGCACCACCAGGTCACGAAGTTGGTCGAAAGAGGTCATGTCGCATATCATTCGACTCGGCAGGCCTTCCTGAGTCCATTGGTGGCTTTCCCGACTCGCTAGCTCAATTTGATCAAGAGTTATTGACGAAAAACTAATATGACCTTGATGACGTCATAAATGACGTCACGCAAGGTCAACATTTATTTATTTATTTATTTATTTCACAGTTCGCTACCCATCCACGGACACCGTGGCTATTCCGGGTAGTACGTCAGCAGTACACAAGGTTACACAGGGAGTAGCACACATACCACATTCGGTGACAAACCATGCTCCGTTCACTACACGATGCACTATGTGACCTGAGCGCTCAGCAGGTACCGGCGCAGCTCCAACTTGAAGCGGGGCAGGCCTAGCTCACGCTTCATTGCAAAAGTGCATTGCAAAAGTGACGCATCTAACCTTGCAAGGAGTGCATCAAATCACGATTCTGTGTGCTTGAGATAGTTGGAGATCGTTCCCGGCGCCAGAATAGCAGTTTTCATTTTTCCCCATTAACTTATAATGGTGAGGTCACGAAAATGACCAGACCTCATATGACCTTTAGGAAAAATCCGGGATATACAAGTTGTGGAACTCATAATGGATACTAGATCCTGCAAGTTTCATTTCCCTGTGACATCTCCTCTGGCAGTGAGGGCGTTGCGAAGTGCGTATTTGGAAATTCCGACTCCGACGAGCGTCTGTGGTAGAAAACTACCACTTTGGTAGGGAAACTACTGCTGTCTGCTACCGTTTGCACTGCATGTCTCGCTGTAGTTGCGACCGATTGCGACATCTATGCAAGTCAGCAAGGGTACGTACCTTAGCGATATACGTACTTTATAATTTACGTACTTTTTCGATGCATCTTTTCTTCTTTGACGTACTTTAGGTATACGTACTTTGTACCGTACGTACGTACCTACCTCTGCGATACGCCTACTTCTGTCCTTGACGTACCTACTTACTCCATACGTACTTTATACTCGACGTACTTTTGCGATACGTACTTTTGCCCTTGACGTACTCTTGTCCATACGTACTTTATGCTGTACGCACTTTTACGATATGTGCTTTTGTCCTTGACGTGTACTTTTGTCCATGCGTACTTAATAATGCACCTATACGTACTTCTTCGATACGTACTTTTGCCCTTGACGTACTTTTATCCATTCGTGCTTTATGCTGTACGTACTTTTGCCATGCGTACTTTTGTCCTTGACGTAGTTTTGTCCATACGTACTTTATACTGTACGAACATTTGCGATACGTACTTTTGTTCTACGTGCCAGGGGCGTCGCCAGTCGCCACAGATTTTCGACAGGGGGGACGGATCGGCCGACTAAAAACCCAAAATTAGGTATCGTTACCGTACTTTTTCAGGCCGACGCACTATCTGTTCAACGATACTGGGCTGAATTCCTACGCGGTACGCATCTGAAGTATTCATTTTTACACGGGTAACCAGAGCCTCCGGTCTTCTATCAGGGTATAATTGCAGACACATGCCGTCAATCTGATAGTTAACTGTTAAGTATACATCATACGTGGTGGTTGCTTTAGGTATTTATCACAACTATGAACTCATAACCTCTTTTGGTCTTCAGTATGAATGGGCGGCGCGGGTCGGCGCGAAGCGCCGCGAGATTTTCGTCGAGGTCGGAAATGTATATGCGTAGATGTCGCTACAATAGCTTGACATGCAGCGCAAATTGTAGCAGACAGCAGAAGTTTCCCCTACCAAAGTGGTGGTTTTCTACCACAGACGCTCGTCGAGGTCGGAAATTCCAAATACGCTTGCGAAGTTGCGACATCTGAAGACCGTGCAGAGGTTCACTTATGACGTCATAGGTCAGTGACCTGACCTGACCCAAAAATGCGGTTGGTGTCAAAAGATCCGGCTTGGATCAAAGGTCAAGTATACCAAGTTTCAGCACTCTATCGCCAGAGTGTTCGGAGCTATCGCGAAAAACCCCTATGGGGGGGGGGGGGTGGCTATCAAAGCATACAAAAGCGCAGCGTACAATCCTCAAAACATACAAAATCGCAACATACAACGCGCAAAACCTACAAAACAGGCCAGGTAGGGGACAGCCCAAACGTACAAAAGCGCAGCGTACAAAATCCCAACGTACAAAAGTTAACCGTCCAATGGGTAAAGCGTACAATGGCAAATCAAACAATGATCGGAACGTACAAAATTGGAACGTACAATGGCAGATCAAACAAACGCGTATCATACAAAATTGCAACCTACAAAACGAGATGATTGTATCATACAAAATCGCATCGTCTAAAATCGGAAGGTACAAAATGCCTTTGGTTGACGCCGGATGAATTGATATTTAACAAGTCAGCCACTAGATGGGGTAATGGTGCTGTGGCAGTGGTTTTTTGGAAGCCACCAGGAAATAGAGTGGAATGCCACTAAGTCCCTTAGAAACACGATACCTCTGGACGCTGCACCGGCCGGCTATCGACGCTGCGGGCGGTCGGAGGGTGCCGAGGGGAATGGTCCCGAGCAGGCGGGAACACGATACCTCTGAACGCTGCACCGGCCGACTATCGACGCTGCGGGTGCCGCGTGGACCGGTGCCGAGCAGGCGACGAGGAGACGCGGGCATCAAGACCGTGAGAAATCTATTATATTGGTGGGTGTGCATATGTAGGTAAATGAGGCAAACGTGCATAGATATGTAACACCTTCATCCTTGATCATACCCCTACCCACGCACTGCGGGGGGGACTGTTTAAACAACCCCTCCGGTTTCTCGCGAATATCTAAAAAACGGCGGCTCAGAGTGCCGCCGTGTTTTGCACATCTTATCATACATCTTTTCTACACCTTCTGTGAAAACTTCAGACCAAAGTCATCCAAGGTCAGGTCACCATATCACGTCAAGTGACCTTACTACATGAAAAGTTTCAATGCCTGTCACAGCTACACCGAGTGACTGATCACTTTGAAACTTTGAGCAACTGATAAAACAACAGTATACACAATACCTACACATAATGAGAGAGAGAGAGAGATCCCTTTATTGGCAGACTCTGGGTCCATAAGAAGTAACACAGAATGATGATGACGTGACAATCATATGACGATGACGGTATGAAGATGACATGGGTACATGACCAACATCAGCAGCGCTCAACAACCACACAATGCTGCAGTCCACACTTTACGCATAGGAGATGTGTGGGCGATATCACTGTAATACAGTGTAGACATTATTCGGTTTTCTGACTTTTTCAAACGCGACATGAAATTCCACACAGCTCTGCGGTAGGCCGCATCAAAGCCATCTATGTGTTCATGCGCAAATATTCCAGAGGCACTACAATATTTAGGGTAGCCTAAAAACATTCTAGCAGCGTTATTGAAACACACATTAAATTTCCGAAGAACCGATGCATGAAAAGAGTGCCATAAATGCATCTAGCTGATGTTAGAACAATAATAATATAACATGTATACAATAAATATAATAATGATACACAAAATGTATCTCTCGGAACTTCGATATCGGTGACCTAAGGTCAGTTCAATTTTGCGACCTCTCCATTATAGGGGAGGGTGAATTGCGCCACCTTAAGGAAAAACGCTAATTGTAAGAAAACCGCTGGAGACATAAGCATGCACTGGTAACCGTTTCAAAGAGGAACTCATTGGCTACGATTTAAGAACCTCCCGATCAATTAAGAATGCTTCGTTTGCTTCTGACAGCTGCTTTTTCAGAAACATGCAAAAGGGCGCATTTGCCAACAACTGCTGTAAATTGCGCCAGGGGGATGGCGCAATTAGAACCCAATTGCGCCCTATACTTTAACATGGCTAAGCGAATGAGACGGAATGCATACAGCCCGGCAGTCTAATGTCATTGCGGCTTACTTAAATATTCATAATGTTATTCATGCTGGTTAGATAATAAATGTAGGTGTAAATCGCGATGTTTTTTGCCCAGGTAGATAACTTTTCATGTGTCCGTACGCTTGTAAAAGTGCAACGAAAACGTTTACTACAATTACGTTTACTACAATTCGGTAGCATAGTATGGGCTGGGGCCTCAAAAACACATATACAGCGTCTGGAACGGATCCAGCATAAGATGCTCATCTGGCTGGCAACTCATTCCACACGGCCCTCTCAGTCTCTCGATTACCATCAGCTTCTGTCTCATTTTGGTGTGAGTTGTATTCGGGCAAGGTTGGTGCAGCGCGATCTCACTTTTCTTCATTCGGTGTTCTCTGGTCGCATTAGGTCCACCGATATTGTTGGGATGTTTGGATTGTGTGTTCCATGTAGGCGGACTCGAGGACGGGCGATACTGCACGAACCCACCGCAAGGGTGAAAACGATAAGGGCCGGAATGTTTTGTCGCTTACCGAGACAAGTGAACGGCATGTACGAACATGTGGCATCTGCGGACCTATTCGCCAGTCGAGGAACTTTTATGAAGTCTCTTAGAGCCTTCTTAATCTCTCTGACATGACTATACGTACCTATATTTGACAACCCATGAGCACATGTATTTATAGGTTTTAGTATCGGACTGCGTCTGTAAATGGGTGTCATACCTGTGGGCGTTCAAATAAATACATACATACATACATTACTGTAACCGACTAGATATATGTGAACGGATGCGCCTATGCGGCCACATCTTCAATCGTTTCTCTCAAAATTAATAATTTTTATCGTTTCGACAGCTTTATGACATCAGTTTTTACTTTTTTATCATAGCTGTCACCTCTCACGCCTGAGTCCATGTTGAAAATGCCCTATTTTGTCAATTACACCACAAGTTCGTGGCCTAAATGGCATCTGCTTCATAAGTTTGACGAGAGAAATAATTTGCGGACTGAAGACAGCGGGTTGCTCCCCTGCCTGACATTAAACTCCTTCTTTATTGCAATCAGTTAATGATGCATTCATACTGTCGTGATACAATTGCTACACCATTATTCTATTTGCGCCCCCATGGCGCAATTGCCATGGGCGCAATTAAAATTGAGGTACTTTTAAATAAAAGCGTAGAAGTTATCATAAAGATTTTGAAGGAAGTTGACTGTTTCAGTGAAATATAATGAAAAAGGGGTTTTCTTTCTAAATATCACTCTGAAAATCACACAAATACCACAAATTTTTATAGCCAACGGTTCAAAATACTGCAAAAAAAGCTAAGAAAACGCCGTAATATCTTTGATGACGTAATGAGCCTTGCTGATTGGCTTCATCGGAGAGCTTGGGCCATAAAGGGAGCTATCCAGTGGGGAAAATAATGTTTTCGAACACAAAATTTAAAACACGCCATTGAATTCGTGGGAATGTTGGTGGGCGCAATTGGTTAGGAGGGCGCAATACACCCACTTTCCCCTAAGTCAATGGGAGAAAATTGAAAGGCGCCTCTTTTGGCCGAACGTCATTCTAATCACTTTCAAACATCGAATTACAAGTAGACATGACAAACTGAACCGGAAAATGGTACCCGTGACCCATCTTTATGTCCCTGAGGTCATATCAGGTCACGAATGGTATCCTACAGTTTTTCGCAAATAACTTTTAACAGAGACATGCTAGAGCGATGAAAAAACCTTAAAACTATGTATGTGTTTGGCTCGACAATACGGATCGACTGATGCAGAATGACCTTTTCTGGTCAGGTCATGACATTGACCTGAGGTCATGACCTTGTCATGAGGTCATGACCTTGACCTAGGGTAAATTTTTCAAGTTGAACTTTTGAGGTCAACTTATAGTTCTTTCGATGCGTCGCCTTGACGAGAGGAACACGATGCTGCTGAAAGTAAGCTCGTGCATGTTTTGAGTCAAAAGGTATTGCAGAAAAACAGTTCCCGCAAAAACCATCTACCTATTCTGGCAGTTTTTGGCCCCTGCACGTTAAACCGTTCCTAATATATGCGCTGGTTTGTCGAAATTATCGAAGTTTGACCTGGAAAGTGGCGAAATTTTACCTTTGGTGACCTCTGTTGACCTGACCTTTGAGCTGACCTAAAATGTGGCCGATATAATTTCTTCATTACTTCTGCCGCTCTTTCGAACGCCGCCTACGGCGTGTCGCTACGTGGCCCAGGAGCCGAGTGAGAAGGGGGGGGGGTGTTCAAACACCCCCCCCCCCCCAGTGCAGGTGGCGCCGAGCACCGGCCCGGCGCCGGTTAGTCAATCGCATGGCGTTTAACATAACGGTACATCATCGGTGTTTAACCCGCGCCCTGCTGGGGAGGGGGGTGTTTGAACACCCCCCCCCCCTGTGTTTTTTCACAAATATCTCAAAAACGGCAGCGCGGAGCGCCGCCGTTTTTGGCACACCTTATAATACATTTTGTACATACTATTGCTCTTAGCAATCGTTGAAACTTTCGAAGCGATCGGTCACTTGGTGTAGCTATGGCGGACATTTAAACTTTGCATGAGGTGAGGTCACTTCAAGTGACCTGGTGACCTGACCTTAAATGACCTTGGTCTGAATTTTTTAAAAACATGTGTAGAATTGATGTATTATTAGGTGTGCCAAAAACGGCGGCGCCCCGCGCTGTAAACTATACTGAGATAAACTCTGCATATCTCAGAGTTTTGATATCGATGACCAAAGGTCAGGTCAATTTTGCGACCTCCCCATTATAAGTCAATGGGAGAAAATTGAAAAGCGCCTCTTTTGGACCAAAGCCATTATAAACACTCCCAAACACTGAATTACAAGAAACTAAGACACATTGAACATGCAAATAGTATCCGAGACCCCTGTTTATGCCCCTGAGGTCATCTCAGGTCACGAATAGCATCTAACAGTTTTTCGCGAATACCTTTTGATAGAGGCATGCTAGAGCGATGAAAACGCCTTGGATGTGTTCAGCTCGACGATACGGATCGACTGATATGCAACATGACCCTTTCCGGTCAGGTCATGTTGGTAAAAGTAAGCTCGTGCAAGGCTTGAGTCAAAAGTTTTTGCAGAAACACTTTCCAAAAAAATCGGTTATTTTGGCAGTTTTTGCCCCCTGCAGGCAAAACCGTTGGCGCTAGTCAAATCTGAGAGAATTATTCAGAAAGGGCGCTAATAGGGCTATCGAAGTCGCTTTTCCGCGGCGCTGTAGCTATATCGGTTCCCGAGTTATGCGTTGGCTTCTTGGAAACTGTCGACATTTGACCTGAAAATCAGCGAAATTTTGCCTTTGACCACTGGTGACCTGACCTTTAGCCTAACCAAAAAAGTGACCGAAGTGATTTCGTTATTATTTTTGGCGCTCTTTCGAACGCCGCCTTCCGCGAATCGCTACGTGGCCCAGGAGTCGAGTTAGAAGTGGGTGTTCAAACACCCCCCCCCCCCCAGCAAGGCGTGGAAATCCAGGACCCCCAGCGGGGCGCGGGTTAAAACACATTTAGAAAATATAAATATCTTCAATACAATGTGCGCTAACCAGTTTTCTCAGTAATTCAGCTAGCAAATATCGTGCTGTGTTGTTTACATCGAGGGTCGAACTTAACCCGCGCCGTGCTGGTGGCCTAAGTTTTCCGTGTCGTGCTGGGGGGAGGCGTTTTCACGTCCCCGTCTAATTCGGCTCCTGGGTCAAAGGTCACGTCACCATAGGTCATCAAAGGTAAAATGTTGCCTATTTCAACATTTTCCCAAACACTCAACGCATAACTCGGGAACCAATAGAGCTACAGCGCCACAGAAAAGCGCATTCAACAGCTCTTTCAAAGGCCTTTCCAAGTGTTGTTGTTAGATTTGACCAATCGTGACGTTAGTAACAACGCACGATACGTTAGATGCTGGCAAAACACCAATACGGGCGAGGGTTAAATCATATGTGAACCAACCAGTTTTTGAGTGGTTAACCTAGCAAACATTGTAAATGTGTTCAACAGGATGTTTACAGTGAGGGTTGAACTTGAAAAAGACGGGCCATTGCACGATGGGACCGCGGCCGGAATTAGCGCGACATTGGTGGATTTGCCGCCCTTTCCCAAACTGAGTTAGACTGTTCCACGTAGTTCAGAAATGTCCAATTCCATGGACCACGAATCTGCAAATATTTTTCGTCCATGGTGTATAGCGTCCGCGCCACATCAGCCCAAATACAAAGTTCTGTGACAAGCATCGTAGACCCGTTTTCGTGCGGAGAAAAGTAGCAGCTAATGTAGGTAAGAAAAATGTAGGTATATTAGACGGCTTTATCAATATTTTCGGGGTCTAGCCTTTAGACCATGAAACAATAAATGTTTAGACCATTGGCTTCACGATGGAAAGAAAAACTTATAACGGAATATATAAATACGCTTCAAATGTTAAGTTTGTAGGTGCTTTTAAAATTGTGAGTTAATTTTACTGTTATAAACATTCTAGAATGCCGATATAAAACGTCCCGCTAGGTCGCGCTCTTCTTTTATCAATATGGTCTTTACCGATCAATTGCCTTTCAGAAAATGTATAATTTAGCTGCTTCAGCCTGCTACCTACATCGAAAATGAGGGGCATTTTTGTTTTTACTTCAGGTCGCCGGCGCTGGCCATGCGCGGTTACCACGAGCCGGCCGGAAGCTGAGAGTAACAGATCGACAGATCCTCCTAGGAGTCGAACAAGGCTTCCAATAGGCAATAGGCAACACGGATTCATGCCGGGTCGTTCGTGTGCATCGAATCTGTTGACGATGTTAAACGCTGCCTGGAACAACATCGCAGCTGGGTCTCAGACAGACGTAATTTACACAGACTACAGTTCGGCCTTCCAAAGTGTCAATCATAAACTACTCCTGCATAAACTTCAAAACTCCTATCAACTGGGTGGCAGTGCTCTTTCTTGGTGCAAATCTTACCTGTCTGAACGAGAACAGCGCGTTGTGGTGAAAGGGAAGTGTTCGCGGTGGACACAGGTACCATCCGGCACGCCGGAAGGTGGCCTGTTGTCGCCGCTGTTATTCGCCTGCTTCATCAATGGCCTACCAGACTGCGTCCAAACCGATTGTGTAATGTTCGCTGACGATGTTAAACTGTATAGCAAGGTAGACACCGTCGCGGACGCAGCTTTTTTGCAACAGTAGCTTGACGACCTGAACCGATGGTCTGTGCGTTGGCAGCTCACGCTGAACCCAAGTAAATGTAAAGTACTTACCCTAACTTTACGGCGCAACCCAACAATCAGTATTTACAGCGTGGGAGGCCAACAGCTTGAGAGAGTGAGCGTGATGCGAGATCTAGGGGTCCTGTTGGATGAGAAGGTCACGTTCGGTGAACATGTGGATGCAGCTGTTCGTAAGGCGAATAGGGCGCTAGGCGTACTTATGAGGTCCTTCCAAACTGGCAAAGGTGGCAAGTCACTACGATGTATCAATGTCAAGGCTGTGCTGGCTGCCTACTGCGCCAATGTACGCTCCATTCTTGGTACGCTAGTGTGGTATGGGGAGGAGCCGCAGAGGTGCACATGACTCGAATAGAGCGCGTACAGCATAAGTTTTTAATGGTTATCTGGCAGGTGTGGTGTCCAGGGCGTGTATTTCGAGTACGATGCCCTGCTCAAATACCATCACATGTCACCCCTCAAGGTGCGGCGTCAGCAGCATGATATTATGTTCATCTGCAATGTTCACCGTAATGCTGTGGATTCATCGTATCTGCTGGAGTGTTTCCCGCTGGCCGTGCCGCATCGCCCCCTGCGAAAAAGGGTTCTCTTCTATGTACCGTACGCACGGGTGAACACAGTGCTGAACAGTCCTTTCTGTCGCATGCCAAAGCTCTGCAATGGCTTCTTGGACTGCAACCGTGAGATAGACGTGTGGACGAGCAGCACTGCGTCTTTCAAGTCTCATGTAGTTGCCCATGTTCGTAAGTAGGTACTGCTATGTTTTGATTTTTTTTATAAGTGTATTTATCTGTGTGTCGGAATATGTAAGTGTATTTTTAACCTTCGACTTAATCTGTAATTGGGCCTCCTATGCCCGTTGATGATGCTCTCAATAAACTAAACTAAACTAAACTAAGTGCCAACTATATTTAAATTTTGTCCGGAAATATCCGTACCTGCTATCGGAGTGTCTGATACACTTTTCTGACCCTCACTTTATTTGTTATATAGTCCATCAGGCTATCAGATTCCCATCATGGTTTTGGTGGCTACATTATTTGCTTATGGGAATTTCCGGTTCCGTCATGACTTGACCTGGCAGGTGATGCCATCTTATCACATGACCGAACCGAGTCAAGGTCAACGCAGGTCAACTGATTAATTAATTAATTAATTAATTAAATGACTAATGATTATTTAATTAAATTTAACAGGAATTGCTTCGAAAGTACACCGACTACCATTTGTATGATTCTATCATCCCTTTCATGTGAAAAGCGGGCACGAAACACGAAAAAGTACCGATGTCGCGCTAATTCTCGCTCCGGTCCCATTGTGCATTGTAAGAAATAGTTTTAGTGTCTATGCTACATATTTTGCGACCGATACCCCCTGAACCCGATTACGACTCGCTGACGAAGTTTTGTAAATACAATTTGAAAGCTCCGACCCGAACGATTTCTTGTGGAGTGAAGCTCTCATTCACTTATTGCATTAACAAACTCCACAGTCCATATCATATCTTTATGTGTAACTAAGCTGTTGGTGGCGGTAAACACCCATTTGGATGTCGGCGGTGACGCCTAATGGTTGAGCTGACCTGACCCCACCTACCCAAAATGCACGGATACATCGTCTTTGATCAAAACTAGCACGAAATTCGAAATCAGAACCCCGAAAAAAAACTCACTAACAACCTCATTTTAAAAAGTTAAAATAGGCCACGATTTCCCTGACTTTTAAGTCATTTACCCGAATAGAAATGCCAACCAATGACCGGCGATCTTAAAATCGGGTATCATCGGCTTCCTTTAGTTACGGTAAGACGTTCATATTTTCGCGAAGCTATAGTTCGGTTAGGGATGAACGATTGGGGATCCAACAGAATTCCCCCCCCCCCCAATTATATGCTAGCGGCTGAAAACGTGGTCACGGAAGGGGTTTCAAAGAGCATACAACACATAAGTCCTTAATCCTCGCCCGTACTGGTGTTTTGCCAGCCGCGAACGTACATATATGGGGGGGGGGGGGGGGGTCCGTTGGAGACATAGTTTGCTACGAGAGACGCCCAGTTCGAGGTTTAAAGTCCATGCTATTAAAAGCCTAATTTCAGGTATTTAAAATAATCTTGAACCGACCTGTGACCTCGGAACTCCACTTGAAGGTACTCATCAGAAGCCTCTTGTAGCGTTGTTTTGTTTGCTGCCTCGCCCGTTTCGCTGCGCCTCGAGCTATGGGCTATGGGTTTTCAAGCTATGGGCTGGGAAAGTTTACCCCCCCCCCCCTCCCACCCCCACCCAGCAAGTGGTGTGTGGCGAAATACTCCAGCAACTGCCGGGTTAACTCTCGCCCGTATTGGTGTTTTGCCAGCCTCGAACGTATGGGGGGCGGGCGGGTCCGTTGGACCGCCCCCCTTGCCGTTTGGCCCCTTATCGAGCTAGAGCTTCGAGAAAAATTTAAGGTCCTAGGTCATTGGTTGACTTTCCAGGTCAGGTCAATGACCCACAAGTCTGGAAAATCGGGACCTGTTAGAACATCGTAAAGTGAGGTTGATGAGGTTTTTTTCGGGGTGCTGATCACGAATATCGTGTTAGTTTTGATCACAGATGATGTCTTAATGCATTTAGGCCAGGTCAGGTCAGGTCAGGCCAATCAGTAGACGTCCTGCCAGGTATTCATAGTACGTGTCAGCCGTTACTGACAGCTTCGTAACATGTTACGAAGACACCAAAACAACTTCCTAAATGCTCAAATGGTTGCTTAATTCGAAATCAGCTCCAAAAAGTAGCCTAGAAACATGTAAAACTTGAAGAAGTGAACCTAGGTCATCAAAGGTCAATGATCTGACCTGACCTTCAGGTGACCTTGACACCCACCATAATGCTTGGGACCAACATCATATCACATGTTTGAACGCTTGAAACCGCAAAAATACTGCAAACGCGCGGCTAATACGAGCCGACATACGCCGAATCGCGATTCCGGCCAAACATGGTCTCGAAAAATAGGCCACAGGTCAAGGTTCAATTGGGACAGGGTCATGAACTTTTAAGGGTAAGTGTACAATTGGTTGACTCGACAGTACTGAAAGTTTCATCGCGATCAACCGCTTTTTACGCGAGTTATTCGCAAAAAACCATGGGGGTGGGGGTCCGTTCGACCCCCCCCCCCTATACGGGCGAGGGTTAAGTCAGTTAAATTTCTTTTGCAGTTTTCAATTTAATTTACGAATTATGTTCCGGCAGCTATGGTCAAAATGAGCAGAATGCTGCTCAATGTACCAAGCGCAACTTCGTTCTCCGGCCCGCAGAGAGCGGGGATGTAAGTCAGGCACGGCCTTGGCCGTTTCCTCTGGGGCCGCGCCGTCTGCCGAGGGAGGGGAGACCTTGCCCAGTCTGAGGGAGGGGGACGACGGCGCCACCGGGACGCCCCGTCGCTCCGAGACCGGCGCTCACTGTATAAACAAGCAAAAAACGCTGGCCGTGCAAAGCTTGGCTGTGCTTTGACAGAGGAGGCATCTAGTGGAATATTTCGTAACTACACAAACTTCTAACAAAGATGTCGCTTGAAGCGCAGTTGAGATTGTATGTTTTGATCCAACTGAAAATTGACATCTCAAGGGCGACGAAATGATGTAAATTTATATGAAATGGTTTTGTATGATGCGTACTTTGATTAATGCCATTAATTTTCCACTGCCTTTTTGTGTGAAACGATTTTGTACCTTGCGATTTTGTATGACACGATTTTGTATGCTGCGCTTTTGTATGTTTTGACTGTCCCCTACCCCGCCTGTTTTGTAGGTTTTGGGCGTTGTATGTTACAATTTTGTATGTTTTGATGATTGTATGATAAGATTTTGTATGCTTTGATATGGAGCCATGGGGGGTGGGGCGAAACCCGCCCCCCTCGGCCGGCGAGGGTTAAAGCGTACGTTTGAGAGTATTTCAGTCATTTTTCATGTTAGAGTAATATTGGGGTCACCAGAGATCATCAAATGTCAAAATTTGCCAATGGTCATTATATTTTTAAGAAAACATGCCGTTATCTCAGGAACTATGGTAGCTAGAAAAACGCATGGAAAAGCAACCGATAGCTTTTGAACTTTTCTTTTGATAAGGTCATTATCAAAATTGACCTTAGGTCAACGGTTTAGCCTCCAGAGGGCAAAAACTCCAAAAATAGCTGTTTTTACGAAAAGTGTTTTTCGACAATAACTTTCGACTACAAAAAGCCACGACATTTCTATTGCCAGAATCGTGTTTCTATCGCCGAGACGCGTCGAATGAACTATAATTTGACCTTGAAAGGTCAACTTGAAAATTTGACCTCAGGTCAAGGTCATGACCTGACCGGAAAAGGTCAAGTTGCATATCAGTCGATGCGTCTCAACAAGACAAACACAATGATACCATCTCCAGCGTTCTATCTCTTTCCAATCGCGAGTTATTGGCAAAAATCTGTTTGTAGCCTCAAATGACCTCGGATGACCTTTCTACAGGCTATCAGCAAAAATGACACCTTGGTCATCACGGATGGTCCAAATCATCTAGCCCAAGCGGCGCGGCGCTACGCGCCGCGGTTTTTTATTCACACGCAAAAAACGCGACAGGGTGGTAACATATGTCCCCCCCCCCACACTGGGGCGAAGGTTATGACTCGAGACGCAGTGGCCAGCGACTGCTACCAGATTTAAAGGCATAAGATCCTGAAGGTATAAGACCTCTGAATTCAGGTCAAGCGCCCTAAGAAAGGGGTTCTGTTTTAGCGAACATTTTCGTCAAAAATCGCCGCGCAGCCGCGATTTTAGCTCCATCGTGTTTGTCATGACTAAGCACGTTGAGTGCCTACTTTTTCTTTGGGACACGACAACTTAGGATGTTAAAGTGACCATCCCACCTTAACCCGCGCCCCGCCGGGCTATTCAGCCATACGCGCTGTTCTGTCCGAACAAAGTCCATATTAGAACGATGGCGCGAGACAAAAGGCGCATGAAAAATGAAATGTGTTACACTGATGAAGAATGTGAAGAAATGATAACAGGGGAAAAAGGAATTTGAAATTTGGCTCAAAACTTGGTTCATTGTGGTATTGTTATTGCTTTGGCTCGACGAATGAATGAAATGTTTGCTTGCGTTTCCGTTTTTTCTTGATTGGAAAGATCCGGCACTTTTGTTTAATGTTGCAGACACAACATTATGGTCCTCCGGGCCGGATCCAGAATTAACGTAACGCACTTAAGCATTTGAACTCAGAACTTGCATCAGTATTTAGATTTTGAAACATATGCGCATAACGCTGTAACGAACTAACGTAACCAATGCAGAACTATTATTTTAAGGTTTGAGGACTTTTAACGAGTTTCATATTTTCGTAACGTAAAAATGAGCGGAGATACGAGTACGTCGGAGGCCAACCTGAAGACGAGGAGTGAGGCTGGAACCAGCACCTCAACAGCCAGTGCCAAGCGCAGGAAGGCTCAGGTGTCCCAGTTGAAGGCGCTGCAGGCCAGACGAGCGGCTGATGAAGCTGAACGAGCGCTGGAGTCACGAAGACGGGCGGCCACCGCTGCCGCCGCCGCTGCTGAGGCTGAGGCCCAACTCGTGATACAGGAGGCCCGGGCAGAGGCTCAGAGGGCTGCTGACGCCGCCGAAATCGATGCTTTAGAATTGCGGCTCATGGAAGACGACGATTTGAAGTCCCAGACCCCGAACGATTTGGTATCTGAAGATAGAGACAGAGAGGGAAACGGAGCGCCGGCAGACCCTAGGCCGCCCTCCGGTGTCATATCAAGACACGGTCAGATGCAGCAGTTACTCGATGTGAATCAGATACGATCTCAGTCCGCTGTAGGGCCCCAGCGAGCTCACCTGCCTGAACAAAATGCAAATGCTGACGCCCGGGAGCGCACGGAGCGCTGGCTGAGTGAGCTGCCGTGCGGTGACGGCCAGCGCCGGACCTCATCACTGCCCAAGATAACGCTGGACGAATTTGATGGCTCTCCACTCGAATGGCCACGGTGGAGCGGACTTTTCCGGGCTCTGGTGCATGATAACGGCGCTCTCTCAGACACCGAACGTTTGACCTACCTGCAGTCTTGTCTGACAGGCGAAGCGAGAGAAGCAGTGCGTGGGCTCTTATGTGACGGCAACATGTATGAAGAGGCACTAAAAGAGCTGGATATGCAATTTGGGGACCCTCGCGCGGTTGTAACAGCTACCCTTGATGGTGTCCTCAAGCATCACTCCATAAAGGAAAATGATGTCGAGAGCCTGATGCGGTTCTCTCGCGCCCTCCACGCCGCCGTCAGTGTTCTGTCCGCCAGAGGTTTCGAAGCTGACCTCGCTGCAGTAACAAACCTGGACCAGGTCCTAGAAAAGCTGCCAAGGTCACTGGCTTGGCAGTGGGGCCAGGTGGAGCTGAAGATGGCACCACGTCGTCCCACGCTGGGAGACGTTGACCAGTGGCTGAGACCGCTGGTGCTGGCTGGTCGCCGCGCGCTCAGTGTCTCTAGACAGCGGGAGGTGATGATGCCCAGAACGCAGCGGGTGGCTCCGGCAGAGCCAGCCGGTCGACGGAGAGGCAGCAGCCAGCGCACCACTCTGGCTACAGCGGCGGCAACAGAGCCCGCTCCATGTCCGGCCTGCGATGGAGAGGCGCACAATCTGGATTGCTGTCCAGTTTTCAAAGCCATGGCGCCAGTCGACCGCCTGCAGCTCGCGCGTGACAACAGACGCTGTTATCGCTGTCTCGGCGAGTCACACTGGGCCAGCCGGTGTCGAAAGAAGTTGATCTGTGGAGAGAACGGCTGTCGTGGGAAGCATCACCCACTGCTGCATGTGCCCGATCACTCGAGTCGGCGCTCAGAGGAGCAGGATGCTCCAGCACTAGCTGCTGACCAGCCGAGAAGTGTGATGGCGACAGCCTTGGATGCAACGAGCGGGCCACGTAAAGCACTGCTGCAAGTGGTTCCCGTGAGAGTACTCGGCCCAGCTGGGAAGTTCGTCGACACGCACGCGCTGCTCGACTCGGGAGCGGACACATCATTATGCATTGAGAGCGTGCTTCGGGATCTGTCGGTGACTGGGTCGACGGAGAAGCTCACGCTCGGTAACGTTGAGGGTACCGGCATGACCCGGCCTACAATGAAGGTGTCACTGCAGGTGGCTCCGCTGTCGGCAGACGGGCAATGTGAGCCTGTAAAGGTGCCCGAAGTCTTCTCCGTTCCCCAGCTCAATATCCGGCCGCAGAGAGTCGATTGGTCAAAAAGGGCTCAGTGGAAACACCTGGAAGGCATCTCGATTCCAGACACCAACGGACGGAAGATCGAATTACTCTTAGGTGCTAATGTGCTGGAGGCGATTCTCCAGCGGGAGGCCCGAGTAGGTGGGCCAGGCCAGCCGGCAGTCATCCGGACGTATTTTGGGTGGTGTCTGACGGGCAGCGTGGCACAGCTTCTACCGGTCGGCTCCCGAGAAGTGCTGCATGTGGCCCACCGCTGTGAAGGCGAAGAGAAGCTGCAAGCTCTAGTGAGAGACTTCTGGTCTACCGAGGCTTTTGGAACAAGGTACAATATGAAGCAGCCTCGCTCTCATGAAGATCGACTGGCGGAAGAGATGATGGAGTCCACCACCAAGTGGAGAGGTGACAGGTATGAAACCGGCCTTCTGTGGAAACCTGATTGCGCCCCCCTGCCCAATGACCGTAGCATGGCCCTGCGCCGCCTCGAATCTACGGAGAAGGCGCTCCGACGAGCACCAGAAAAGGCTGCAGCTTACCGCGACACTATGAGAGAGTATCTGGATAAAGGCTACGCCCGTCTGCTGTCCGAAGAGGAACTACAGAAGCATCATCAGAGGTGCTGGTATTTGCCGCACCACGCGGTAACCAGCGCGAGCAAACCTGGTAAATTCCGGGTGGTGTTTGACGCAGCGGCGAAGTTTGCAGGCACATCTCTCAACGAGAATTTGCTAACGGGCCCAGACCTGCTGAAACAAATCCCAGGAGTGCTGCTTCGCTTCCGCCAGCAGCCAGTGGCTCTTATCGCCGATATTGAGCAGATGTTCCTGCAGGTGGCGGTCCGAGAAGAGGATCAGCCGGCACTCCGGTTCCTGTGGCGGGATCTAGAGACAGACAGACCCCCGAGCACCTATCAAATGGACCGCGTCATCTTCGGAGCTCGCTCGTCACCCGCCTCAGCGAGTTTCGTATTGAAGAAGACCGCAGAAGAGAGGGCTGAAGACACTCCCGAGGGTCGTAAAGCAGCAGCCATCGTGGTAGAAGACTTCTACATGGACGACATGGTAACTTCAGTCAACAGCCCCGCCCAGGCGAAAACTATCGTAATCGAGGTGACAAAGCTGATTTCAAGAGGCGGGTTCCGGCTGCGAAAATGGCTCAGCAATGATAAGTCTGTCCTCGTCGGAATTCCTGTGCAGGAGCGGGCTCCCAGTACAGCTGACTTAGAGAAGACACTGTCAACTGAGAAGGTGTTGGGTGTCACCTGGGATTCCGAGCAGGATGAGATTAGCAGCACGGCGCCCAGTGAGCTGGCTAATGTGCGGCAGCCGGCAACGAAGCGAGAAATACTGCGCGTCGTGGCGTCTATTTTTGACCCACTCGGATTCACCTCGCCGTTTGTGCTTCTAGCCAAACTGCAGCTGCAAGCACTCTGGTCTTGCCAGCAGGGCTGGGATGACCCACTCACCACAGAGGAATCTGATCGATGGGCGGCATGGATGGAGGAGCTGCCCGGGCTGAGTGACACCAAGCTGCCACGATGGTATGGCGTTCAGGAAGAAGCCCCTCTGAGAAGAGATCTCCACGTCTTCTGTGACGGATCTGAAAAGGCTTTTGGAGCCGTGGCGTACCTGCGTCACGAGTACTCAGACGGAACCATTCACTGTGCGTTTGTCATGGGCAAGTGCAGAGTCGCACCGCTCAAGAAACTATCTATCGTACGCCTGGAAACTCAGGCAGCTGTGCTGGCTGTGCGTCTGGCAGCGTCGGTTGTCCAATAGCTCACTGAAGAGGTGCACCGGGTGGTGTTTTGGAGTGACAGCCAGGTGGTTTTGAGCTACATAGCCAACGACAGCAAGAGATTCCACACATTTGTGGCAAACCGGATTGCTGAAATCCGTGACTTGACCGAGCCCAGCCAGTGGCGACACGTTCCTGGTGAGGTCAACCCAGCTGATGACTGCTCTCGCGGGCTAACGGCATCTGCGCTCACTAAGGACAGCCGTTGGATCCGTGGGCCCGATTTCCTGTGGAGGCCAGAAACCTGCTGGCCGGCTGGTAGTGAGCAGCGCAAGCTACCTGATGAGGATCCTGAAGTTAGAGTGGTGTTAGCTACTCAACACAAAGCCAGAGAGACAACCGCGGTCATTCCTGACCCAGAGCGATTCTCAAGCTGGCTGCGCTACAGGCGTGTAGTCGGCTGGACGCAGCGATTCCTGATCAACTTCGTGGCATCTCACTCGTTCGAAGATCGCCAGAACGACTTGAGAAGGGGTCCACTGTCGGCTGATGAGCTGCAAGACGCGCAGAATCTTGTCATTCGGGAGGTGCAGCGTGGGGCGTTCACTCAAGAGCTTGCAGCGCTGAGAAGCGGAAGGTCCATCAGCACGAGTAGCTGTCTACTTATGCTCTCTCCAGTTCTTGATGAAGACGGCCTGCTTCGAGTCGGTGGGCGGCTGGTGAACGCCCCTCTGCCTGAGTCCGCCCGCCATCCGGTCATCCTGCCGCGGGACAGCCGCGTGACAGCTCTGATCGTGAAGGACGTCCACCAGAAGCTACTGCACGCCGGAGTCGAGCAGACACTGAACGATCTGCGACAGCTGTTCTGGATACCCAGAGGGAGAGCAATGGTGAGGAGAGTCCTGCACAGCTGTCCGGTGTGTCGCCAGCGCCGCGCAAAACCGTGCCAGCCGAAGATGGCAGATCTGCCCCAGGCGCGGTTCGACACGCGGCACGTGTTCAGCAGCGTCGGTCTAGATTTTTTTGGTCCTATGCTCGTCAAGACGGGAGGACGGCATGAGAAGAGGTACGGACTGTTGGTGACGTGCCTCGCCACCCGGGCAGTGCACCTCGAGCTGTGCCACTCGCTCAGCACCGACAGCTTCCTCATGGCGTTCCGCAGATTCGTCTCAAGGCGAGGCAGACCGAAAGAGGTGTTCTCGGATAACGGGACGAATCTGCGAGCAGGAGAGAGGGAGATGCATCGGCAGATCCAAGCATGGAACGTCCACGCCATCAGTGACCGCCTCGCACAAGATGGCATTAAGTGGCATTTTAACCCGCCAGGTGCGTGTCACATGGGAGGCGCCTGGGAGCGGCTAATATCCTCCGTTAAGCGTGCTCTGAGAGCAGTGCTGAGCCAGCTGACTGTCACGGACGAAGCGCTACAGACCGTGCCGACAGAAGTTGAGGCGGTGGTCAACGGTCGACCTCTGACCCATGTGTCCACAGAAGTGGATGATTTGGAGGCGATTACGCCGAACCATCTTCTGCTCGGCCGACGGGTAACTTGTCTGCCACCTGGCGTCTTCGACAACGGCGAGCCTGCGAGCAGGAGGATCTGGCGACAAACACAAGCTCTGACAGACCAGTTCTGGACCAGATGGCTGAAGGAATATGTCCCCAGCCTGACCTGTCGCCGCAAGTGGACAAGAGACATGCGGAACTTGGCGCCCGGCGACCTGGTTTTGATCGCAGAAGATAACGTGCCGCGGGGTCAGTGGCCCCTCGGCAGAGTGATCGAAGCCCGGCCCTGACGGCCGGGTGAGGTCAGCTCGTCTGCGCGCTCGTGGTGGTACAGTGCACCGACCGGCCACCAAGATATGCCTTCTCGAGGAGGCGAGATAACTGCTGACGGTGTCCAGTGATACCGACGTCTCACGCGCGCGTGCGCGTGGAGGGGGGAGGATGTTCTGTCCGAACAAAGTCCATATTAGAACGATGGCGCGAGACAAACGGCGCATGAAAAATGAAATGTGTTACACTGATGAAGAATGTGAAGAAATGATAACAGGGGAAAAAGGAATTTGAAATTTGGCTCAAAACTTGGTTCATTGTGGTATTGTTATTGCTTTGGCTCGACGAATGCATGAAATGTTTGCTTGCGTTTCCGTTTTTTCTTGATTGGAAAGATCCGGCACTTTTGTTTAATGTTGCAGACACAACACGCGCCCTGCTGGGGGGGGGGGGCAGATTTTGCCCCCCCCCCCTGTCTAACTTCCGAACCGATGGTCGTAGAAAGACGGGGAGAACGGCAATCGAAAGCCCTCAACAAGGCGGATCTTAAGAGCCAAATTTTTTTTGCTTAAGTAGGTCAGAGGTTAGGTCAAGGTCAGGTCAAGGGTACAAATTGCAAGTTTCTACAGTATCGGCCTTGCACCGTAGTTGCCGAAGAATGGACTGAGACTGATTGCCCAAAACGTGTTCTCAGACTACCAAGACAATATTCGTTGCATACAATGTCATTCAAAGGTCAAGGTCAAGGTCAGGTCAGGTCAGGTCAGGTCACCAAAAACAAAATATAGAAAAGGGCATGTGCGACACATGTTTTATGGGTCATTTTACTCATAGAATTCAATAGGCACACTCAATAAGTAATATGGACCACCTCTGGATGAATTTCAGGTCAAGGTCAGGTCAAAGTCAGGTCAAGTGAGGTCAAATTTTGAAGTTGGTTGTTAAGGCCTAAAAAGGTGTCTATTTGATGCAGTTTTTCACGGCGAATCGAATGGTGCTATTTTTGTTTCCGTACGAGGTCTAGAACTTCCAAAAAATCATTAAAAAAAAATTGTGTGTCGTGACGTCATAAAATTTTGAATAACTCACACATTTGCGAACCGATTCTTCTAAAAATTGGTATGTAGGTGCACATAGGCCACTTCTCTATATATTCAGGTTTTTTTATACACTCAAAATTTTGGATTTTATAATTATTTTCCCCCCAAAAAAAAATCAGTTTTTTTTTAATTGGGCCAAAATCTAAAATTTTCAAAAAACCGAGATAGCCATTTGATAGACAAAGTAGAATCACGTATAACCTTTTTTGATAAGTCTTGATTCCTTTAAAAATGAAGATATAAGTGGCGTTTGAAATTTTGCCGTTTTTTAGGCGAAAATGGCGAACATGACGTCACTAAAACGTCAATTTCTCAAAAAATTTCCGACGGGTTTCGCTCAAATTTCAAGGGAACGTGTCAAATTGATGTATGATAAATTACTGAAAGTTTGACGTCGCTGGCGTAACGCGTTTTGAGGTTATTGGCGAAAAACGGGAGGGGGCAGATTCTGCCCCTCCCCCCCCCCCCCCCAGCGGGGCGCGGGTTAACATTAGTTTTGAGTTGAGATAGCCAAAATTGGGTCCCTGGCTTGCACTTACCGGTTTGAGCACTCACAACATCGAGAAATGCCTCAACTTAAAAAATCGAATTTTGAATTTGTAGCACTTTGGATTCAAAGGGGCTAATGCATTTGATTTTGAATGTCCCCTCTGAATGTGTGACGTCAGCGCAGATCTAACGATTTTAAATCTTTTACTAAAACGTTTGGCAGCACGTGGTGGTAAATGCCGATTTGCGCGCAACAGGGGCCGCACTTTCAGCAGCCAAATTATTGCTTTCAAATAAAGTCGCTAGGAACAGCGGAGATCCCAAAAGTAAAAAAGAAGTAAAAGTATAACATCTTAAAACCGGTGAACATTTTTTGGTGAAATTTGGTAGATATTCGTTTTTGCTCTTTCTGAACCGAGCGACAAGTAAGGCCCAAGGCCTAGTCCCGAGGACTAGTAAGGCCTAAACGTTGACCTTAGGTAACAATTGAGGACGTTTATACATACAAGTTTTAAAAGAGCTGCATATTATGCGCCTTTTTCTTGATATTCTAGCTCTAGCTCATTGTTAAAAAAAAATGAGGAAACTCCATTTGAACGTAGAAAATTTCACATCTGGTGACCTTACCTGTAACTAAACCTTAAAATAGCCAAGTTAATGGTCTATGATTATTTTAACATTCATTGAACGCCGCTTATCCCGTGTCGATGTGTGACCCAGCCCCAAGGAGTCGAGTGAGGCGGGGGGGGGGGCCTTAACCCTCGCCCTGGCAGGGCTTCTATGGCACCTAGCAGGGCGAGGGGGGGTCGCCTTCTATGGCAGGGCGACCCCCCCCCCCCTCGCGATTGGCTTCTATGGCACCTAGAAACACCAAATTTGGTAGGTAGGTGGGCCCCCTGGAGTTCTCGCCTCTGTGCAACTTTGGTTGCTCTAGGTCAATTTTTAGGGGGGTTTTGGGGGGTATAAATGTAAAAATTTCGCTAAAAACATGTCAAAAGTTTTTCGCTTATAACTTTTGATCTATTTAAGATAGAGCAAAAGGAAAAGCACCAGTGAACTCAGCACGTCAAGGCGCGTCGAATGGTATACTTTTTAGCTTGCTTAAGTGTGCTTAAAGCACACTTAAGCGAAATTCTTCTTAAATTTTAAGTGAACTTTAATTTATTAATTAAGTTCAACTTAACTAAATTGCATCATATCGCATATCGTTCGATTTGGCTGATCACAAGGAACACAATGATACCATTTTTTAAGCTCTAGCTTCATTATGTGCCAAGTTATTGGCAAAAACGTCATTTGACCTCGGTTGACCTCATTTGACCTGACCCATAGATAAGTACACCAAACAAAGAAGCACCAAGTGACCTGCTGTTAAGTACTGTGGTTTCAAAGCACAAAAAAGATAGAACGAAGCGGATATCTCAGTATTTTCCGAATTTAGTATTTTCCCATAGGCTTAACATTATGACGTAATGACCTCTAACTGACCTCAGGTCAGTGACCTCAAAAAACCCGAACTATATGTTATACAACTCAGTGAACTTAGCACACCCTGAAAGTTTGAAGGAAATCAGTCAAAAGCTGTGAGTTGGACAGGTGCAAACAGAAAATTGAAATTTGACCATGACCTTGTACCGGTTTTTCTGACCTGGTGACCTGACCCAAGGTCACCCGGACCTTGAAATTTTCAGGTCATATGTAAAAAGGTTGCCCCATAGGCTGTGCCAAATTTGGCGGCGCTGCACGCCGCCGTTTTTACGCTATCTTCGAAAAACCTTAGGGGGGGGTCGCATCGACCCCCCCCCCCCTGCCAGGGCGAGGGTTAAAACGCTACCCCTTTCCGCGCTGTGTCACGAATGTGCCTGAGCGCCACCCAGCACCGGATAAATGGGACCAAGAACGCAACTAGGACACGTCTTTTGCCGTTTGTAAAGTGAATTGAAGCATATGTGTTAATTTGCTTCTTATGCCCCTCTCCCCTCCCCATAATGAATTTCTTATTTTAGGGGCTCAAAAAGCAGCTGAAATAGAGGAAAACTAAATGTCTTCTCATCATTAAAATTGATTAGCCATTTATCGAAATAACACGGTTTTAAGTTTTAACTTTCCCTCTTCCGCCATAAATTGAGCGGGTCTACGAGTACCAAGAAAAGAGTTATCAGTACGGGAACTATAGACAAAGGCGCGTCCATTCACACATTCCGATGGCGGAAAATCCCGAACGCACCGGACCCGGAGCCGGGAGCTGTGGCACAGACCGGCACCGCCTACCGCCCACCGGCGGCGGCTGCCGGGCGGTGGCGGGGGCGGTGGCGGAGGCGGCGCAGCGGCGGCGGCGGCGGCGGCGCGCCCGGCGCGGTGCGCGCCCATATAGGCAGGTGTGAGCGGCCGTCTCTGACCGAGGATGGGTGCGCGCCGTCTGCCCCTGGTGCTGGCGGTGTCGGCGGCGGCGGCCGTCAGTGCCGTGCTGCAGCCGCGGACCAGCTCAGGTGGGTGCCGACACCGTCCGACACACACCGACACCGTCCGACACACACACTAACACCGTCCGACACACACCGAGACCGTCCGACACACACAGACACGACACCGTCCGACACACACAACGACACACCTACATCCAGACACACACACTGCCGCGGTACTGCCGGACACTGCACTGACTGGAAGGGACGGACACTGCACTGACTGGAAGGGACGGACTCTGCACTGACTGGAAGGACGAACAACGGGACGTGGAGAACGATGTCCGCTGCCGCCCCTCCCTCGAAACATCCGCAGATTAGCACCCATAGACAATACGAAACCGACTTGGAGAGTGTTTTACCCCGAGAGGAGCAGGCTTTGATACGAGCACGGAACTGTCAGGTAATCTGTGCGTGTTGTCTGTGTCTGTGTGTGCGTGTAATCTACTTAATTCTGTGTGTGTGTGTGTTGATGGTACAACAGACATACAATCTGTGAGCGGGGTGATATCGTGAGGTAGAAAATTAATTAAATAAAAATGTTTAGAGCTCATATTATTCAAAGGACACCTAGTTGTTCGTAAACGTGACACTTCTTGAGATAAATTGTTGCATTGCTTAGATTCAAAGCTAAGCCTAAAAAAGTAACGATTGGTGTACCTAACCGTATGTACAACTGTATTATGTCCATGGCGGACATGCGTGCTTGGCACGACGAACAGCACGTTGATTAAGTGCACACTTTGCATAGGCAATTAAGTTCATACCTACACTTATTTTCAAACACTGCAATTTATGAAGATCACAAGCTGATCAACGTCTCCTTCACGACTTTGTAAGCGGCTCAGCAGTGTAGGCGGTAATTGCGTGGTCTGGCCATTTCATTTGGACATAGTTCAGGTAATGAATGGGTGCAGTATTGACACTGAACAATCGTGCACTCAGTACTCGATGAAAAGTCATTTGAAAGGCAAATAGCAAGTTTATAATATAAGTGCATACTTCTCTCGTCATAACAAAACAGTGCACTGAACATAAGTGTAGATAAATCAAGAAGGAGGCAGCATAGTGACACTCAAAGCTGTAAGAAATAGCTTCTTTTTGTATGCACAAAAATGAGACCGCGGTATTTGAAATCATTTTAGAACGTAAGGTGAACCCAGTTATAATATACAATGACAATCTGTCCGTCCGCGGTCCGTCCGTCCGGTATGTCAGCCTGCCTGCCTGTCTGTCTGTATAGGTCCGCCGGCCTTTCTGACCTTTTCACCGTCTCAGTGTGTCTCTCTCTCCCCCAAATAGAAAAATTGGTGCTTCTTTTTGACTGCGCTGACCTGACCTAGCCTGATATCGACCTGACACTTACTGAAAGACCACAAGATTTTACCCCGAACGTCAAATCCGGTTTTATATGTGCGATCAAAAGCGCAATCGGTGACAAAATTCAAACTTGTGACAATGACATGACCTGGTGACCTGACCTAAGGCCAGTCATTTTTTCACCTCACGTGCTGCACGCCCATAGCCTCGTTCGCAAATGTATTTATCTCTAACTCTATTTTGCCAGCTGTTTGCCAGCTGAAAGTTAGCAATTGTGACGTTGAAATTTGCTTTGCAAGAGTTTAAAAATCGGCCTGAGACGTTATAAGGTTGGCTAGATTTTTTTTTCTTGCTTCAGAAGATACCTAACTGAAAGTTTTGCGCATATAACTTCAAGCGTTCGAGAGCTACCGCAGATATTTGTCGGGGGGGGGGTGGAGGGGGAGAAAAACGCCTCCCGGGACTGCGCGGATAAACTGGAACCTAAAGACCACATGTGGATGTGGACCAGCCTTTTAATAAACACGCATTAACCAAGGTTAGAGACAACAGCACAGCTCTAACATTCTGATCTAAAGACACCAACTGACACATTCGCACTCGCTCGTAGCAAATGTCAGCACTCACTATCGCAGTGCTTTTCTGAATTCGATTTCGTTTTTCGATGACTGCATTGCTATTATCACTTCGTACAGAAAAGATACGTTGAAATCATATTCATTCTAGCAATGCAGTTCCATAGAGTGGGAGTACGCAACATAACAAAAATACGATATCCGTTTACATTTCAGTTTTCTTTTTCATTTGCAAGGTTATTGTGGGTAAAGGCGATGCACCCTGAAAAAGGGCGCCTGTACCCATAAAGCATTAGCACACTTACGCCATAGAAGGTGTGCCTAAGCTAAAACCCCTCCGACCGGCCCATCGGTACGTTGCAGTGCTTCTCAGCCGTGGCTGGTCGGACACCGGTCTGAGCCGGGCACAGGCACGGTCCCCATGGACCGAGGACCGGTCCCCATGGACCGAGGACCGGCCACCGAGGGCCGAGGACCGGCCACCATGGACCGAGGACCGGCCACCGAGGGCCGAGGACCGGTCCCGGTGGACCCGGAGGTGGCCGCGCCTTCTGGAGGTCCTGCGCACCCAGCGGCAATGGTCGCACCCTCCGGTGGGGTCCACCAGGCCGCTATACGCTCCAACGGGGGCCGTCCGACCGCTGCACCCTCCGCCGGGGTCCATCCGACCGCTCCACAGGCCACCGGCCATCCGAGAAAAGCGGCAGGTAAGACACCTATCTCGGAGACCCCATACGTTTTTCCCGGCAACTGCAATGTGATGGTGATGTATTTCATACTGCTAACATATTCACAACGTGCTGGGCGGTAGGCGCTCATTATATTTAATGGAATTTACCTATATTTTTTGGACCAAGATGCAACCAATACATGGAACGAATGAGGTAATCAAGCATGTCATAATGAAAACAAATATGACTTACGCCAAACAATAGAAGCAATGCGTTGCATTTGATAGCACAATCAATTGTTTCGGAAACCAATCTAATCTTTTGTTCACAGAGAGCGCGACTAATTTCGCGAGCAACGGTAAGACTATATGCCTACATATAAAGCCAAATGAAGCATAGGCACCCAACTTACCTATGTCTTCTGTTCAAGTTCCAATGCCCAGTGCCCATCTTGTTGCATGCTCAAGTATGATCAATGTTTAATGATGTGATTGTACATGGAATGCTTCACTTTTGTTAAAAACCTTTGTCTAAGCTATTGTTTTTTACTTTTGTTTTACTGAGAGGGTGTAACAGCATTGTTAACGCCATTGAGAGAAAATGCTTTTACCACTCACAGCTGAATGTCCTTTTTCTTTTCAGCGAAAGCAGCCAAACTTAGGAGCATCTGTAAGTACCAATGAGACTCGATCATGGTTTCACACTTGGCTCGAACTTACCTTTGACAAAGCGCCATCGCGCTGAAGTTATGGTAAAGACTGGAATGAAGTGGAATGTCAAATCAAATCCTCTGTCCTAATCCAAATCGAAAACTTATAGGGAATCATGAAGGAGGAGCTCAGCAAGATTGAATCAGCTCCCACAGAAAACAGACTTTAGAGGAACCTGTAAAAGGTGTGGCTGAACATCAGCGCCGATACTCTGGACATTTTGATCTATGGAATGCCAAAACGGATGAGGGAATGGGCAGGACAGGGCAGGGGATAAATCGGTACCTAAATAAACCATGATCCGGGGCTCTTTGTTTATTAATTATGGCGGCGAGCTGATGGAGGGGCAAATAATTTCCAGACACCCTGTATGTAGTCGTGTGGCTTCCTGAACCCGTGCCAGGGTGGTGGTCTAATCTTAACAGTCTGCGGCGGGGTGACGCGGCGTTTTTACGCCCCCACCCTAAATCGACACCTAAGCCACGCTGAAAAACTCTGTTAGAGACATTCAAAAGACAGTCAATCGTGACGAAAGTACTTGAGTCAATTTCTTAGGTCAGGTCACTATAGGACATCGAAGGTCACAGCTTCCCAACTTTGAGGTTGTTGGGCAAATCGGCTCATAACTCGTGACGTTCCAGAGTTAGAACATTGCATAAAAAGTATTTAATAGCTCTTTTACAGCTCGTTCTGTAAAGTGCACTCATATTTGACCAAAGGCTAACGTTTTATCTACAGAGGACAAAAACGGTCAAATTGACGTTTTTGTAGAAACAAATTTTGTGCAATATTTCTTTTTTACACAAATCATTACGGAGCGAGCGGAGCAAGCGAAGCCTTACGTATAATAGCAGAAATGTCTGAGTGTGAGCTGTCGGCCGGCCGGCCGTGGTCACGCTTTTGCGAAGTTTATATCTCCGCAACCACTGGACCAATTTACTTGTGGTAATTTTTATAGGATAGCTTCATTCCTTCTTTCATATACTGAACTATTACCGATGCATGTGGGTTACCCCTTATGCACGTAAAACGAAGAGGTATCAGCTTTGCAACAATTGCAATACCTTGGCAATTACTGGGCCGATTGCGCTGAAACGTGGAATTTAGGTAGGCACCCACCAGGCAATGCCTACCCATCCATGTGTCACGGATAGATAGATAGATAGATAGATAGATAGATAGATAGATAGATAGATAGAATAAATTTATTTCATTTATCAAGACACGTAAAAAACAAAGATAGCCAATTGGTGCAAAAACATTTTTGCTTAAATCGCAGCACCTCTCGGCTCTTAATGCTATCGCCCGAGTCGGATCACCTCACCACCGCCCGCACGCCCGCGCCGCTGACCCGCGTCCGACCGCTCCGGCTCCGGACGGCCCCAGGGGGCAGCCCCCCCCCAGTCCGGTAGGCTACCTGAAGTGTCCTGAATCAGATAAGAATTTTTGAAAGAGCTGGGCCACCACCTGATAGCCACCTCTCGCAGGATTGGGTCCATAATAAGAGAGAAAATCGGAGGAGTGGAGAACAGAAACGTTAATTTCGGGGTGCTCCTTGGGGGGGGGGGCTGGGGTTGGGGTGCTGCTGCACGTGCGCACGTGCAGGGGTCGTTACGGCTGAACCGATTGCGCTCAAATTTAGTACACGGTTGGGGACCGGTTAAAAGGTCGGATAGATCTACAGAGGGCAAAGACCGAGCCTCTTTATACCGAGCATATTGTGTAAGACCGCCTCTTTAGAGCCTCTTTATACCGAGCATATTTTAACTATATGCTCGGAAAGACCGAGCAAAGTTAAAATATTGATTGCTACCAGACTGATTGATTGCTGCCAGGTTTGCTACCAGGCTGATCACTGACAGTGTTCTTGTGTTCTCCCCGGGCTGCCCATAGATGGTGAGTACTGGGTGGGCAATGCAAGAAGCCATTCATAATCGCCTGAGCAACACCATGGAATAAATACCAGCTCCACTTACCTAATCGTATTTAGCAGACTATCATGCATTGGTGGTGGTTGTGCCTTCAATAGTTATTACGTAATGGAGTATCGGAGAAGCAAGTTGGAGTTCGTTAACATGTATTTGTAAGTCAAAGGCTTATTTTGACTTCTCGGCTAATCTATGTGTTTTTGAACAATGGATTTACACGATGATGACGCTTCATTACCGCCATGGTAGCATAATCGATGACAAATTCCCCCTCCACATGCCGCCAATGAAAGATGTGCGCGGTAAGTAACCTTATTTCGAATACAATGTGCAATGTTCAGAGCATACCCGCGATACAAAACAACTAGACTCGATACACAGAAGGGAGCTGAAAGTGAAAAGTATGTACAGAAAACAAGGCAAGGAAAGCAAGGCAATGTTATTGATTGACCTGGATTGCAAAGCAAAAAAGCATTAAAAGTGCCTGAAGCCTTCTGAACTGAACTGACTGATTGTAATATAATGTACCTACGCAAAATCTCACGACGCATTTCGTCAAAAAAAAAAAAACTACATCCACCCTGATAGGGAAATCATCATTAGCCATCATTAGTCATTACCACACATTGGCATATCACATGCCACCTCGCGTGCGCGTGGAAGCACGGGTCATGCAGATTACAGGAATGAATGAGCCAAACATGCTGATTATAATCACCTCCGAATACCTATAGGTACCCGAGCTCACAGAACATGTAACTTATACATTAACGCACCACAAATTTGCTAAAATGTGTACCTTATGCAACTTTGCTAGTACCAATATTGCATACTAAAAAAGAACTACTTTGAACACAAATTTTGATCCATTGCAAAAACCCACAAAAACTGTGGTCAAGATCAGTTGTTACTTATTGTGCGATATGTATTCAGAAACCATGACCCTATTGCGGTGAGAGCTTACATCTTCCAGTGTCTAAATGTATAAATTGGTATGTACAAAACAAACATTTGCATGTATAATTTGTAATGTAAAGAATAACGATGTACGAGTGGTGATATGCCACTGACAATGTTCCGCTGTTATACATGTCTAACCCGATGCAGTATCATCCGAGGGTAAGTATGATTCAGACACATTTAACTGGATGCTTATCATCATAAATCCGTCTAATGCACTATGGAGTAGCAGCATTCCATTAATCTGCGCCATGTTGGGGCCTTGGGCTAATTGGCGGACCCTAACACCTGTTGGGGGTCGGCTTTTTGCCCCCCCCCCTCAAGACCTCGGAACGTTACCAACCAATTTTGAAAATCCAAATGGCGTTCAATAGCCCCACCGGGAACTACCTTAAAATTGTTGACCTACGATGACGTCACAGGTCAGGTCAAAGGCCGCATTTTCACCGATTTTTACCGCCGTGCGCCTTCTAAGGAATGCGTTATGACATCGAGTAAAGGACATGCTATCGAAAATCATCGATGGAGCGTTGGTTGCTTAAAGAGGTCATTAATACCAGGTCAGGTCACAGAGGTCAGGTCACTAAGGGTCACAGTATGAACTCAACTAGGGTAGTGTGGGGTAATTTGAACATATTTTTACGTCTTCTCCGTTGTACCAAATTCCAGCTCAACCCTGCATGAAGAAAAACTGTTTCAGTAGCGCATGTGTCACTTGCTTTCACCATGCAAACCTCATTTTTGGACGAGCCGAGCATACCTTGAATAGCATAGCATCACTTCTCCACCAAGTCACGGTGTGTTCAAATTGCCCCACCGTGGGGTAATTTGAACATACTGCCTTTACCTGCCATAAAAACGATAGTCTCGCCAGTACCGATGTTGTTTGACCCATAAACGAATAGGCAGAGCAATTCTAAACATACCATCATTTGAAAAATCAACACAACAACAAAAATAAGAGTTGCAGAGTATCAATATCTGCACGCTGCATACCGGTCAGTTGACAGAATTCGCCTCTCTTCAATTAACAGAACGTCTGTAATCTCCGTTCGATAAAAACTCTACCAAACCTTACTTCATCTGTTATAGTGGTGCCAATCGGAACCTGGTCATTCGGAGTTCCGATTCTTTATAATGTCCAATTCGGAATTGATTGCACAAAGGTATAGTAGTCTGGACAACGTTGGACGATGGCCTGCCACACTTAAGCATTTTTATCAAGTAATCGTGCGTAGCATTGATTGGCGAATGGAAAGCTTGTTAAGCTCTAAATATAATGAACACTTTTCGGCTGGTAAAATTACATGATAAGCAACATAAATGACTGTTTTGAGTGTTTATAGCTACATAATTTTCGGACATATTTGGACAAATAGTTGACGTTGACTTTAACATTTTTGGACGGAAAATCAACGAAAATGCCGGACATTAGACGGATATAAGACGTAAATTTTCTAAAACTGGCAACACTTAGGTGCTACTGCTTTGGGTCCAAAATATTGGCAAAAAAACTGGGAGCGTTGTTTTTTTCGGAGCTATCCCTGTCTTCATTGAAATTCTCACACTATGTTCAAATTACCCCACGCTAAAAGTTATTTTGCCATTTTTGAAAACAGGGTTCAAAAGTAAATTTCTTGGATTAAAGGCACTGGTTAGGTCATTGTACAACAAAAGCCGTTGCGTATTAAGGCCTGGCTACACTATGCGTTTTCTGCGTGCGTTTTTTGCGGGTTTGCGTTTTTTGCGTAATATCGTTCTAGAAAAAAACTTTAAATAATATAAGTTTTACATTATTTAAACACCAAAGTTAATTTAAATCTTATATTAACAAAAGTTTATTATAAAAAACATCAAAATAATGTAATATCGTTTATTCTTCTAGAACGATATCACGCAAAACCCGCAATAACGCAAAAACGCACGCAGAAAACGCATAGTGTAGCCAGGCCTTTAGGCGCTAGCAATGCAAGATTTTGAGCTGCAATGAAGTTGCAATGACGTGTTGTTAGGCGTTTATCCTTGCGAAATTGATTTTTTACACTGTGCGTCAACATCTTCATTCCCTGAAACTTTAAACCCCGTTCATATGATAGCCCTTTTAGTTACGATAATTTCTCTCAATGGTCTTATTGTCATCCCACTTATGGATTTTCCGTAATTTTGTGTTATTCACACTATGTTCAAATTGCCCCACATGTTCAAATTACCCCACTCTACCCTATACTAGCCCGCGCACCGACGGGGGTCTGCGCCAACTTCGCACCGACGGGGGGGGGCGGATGACCGCCCCCCCCTGAGATCTCGAGAACGAAGCAAGATAGCGACAAGCGGTAAACGGCATCGGATACGCACGGCCAAGATCTACAATTTTTACAAAGGTCATTTTCAGGTCAGGCCAAAGATGACGTCACAGGGGTCGAAAAAGTCAAAATGGCGGCGCTAGATATGGAGAGAGTTTTTCTCGAATAACTTTCGAATTAGTCAAGATAGGAACAAACTAAGGGCATCATCGTGATCCTCTCGTCAATCCGCATCGAATGCTATATATGTTGACCTGGAAAGGTCAAGGTCAAAGGCTGACCTCAGGTCACGTGACCTCGAGGTCATCATGTATATCATTCGATGCGTCTTGACGAGCTGAACACAATGAGACCATCCACGCGTCTGTATCTTGTTCCTGTACGGAGTTATTGGCCAAAAACCTTTGGTGACCTTTGATGACGTCACATGACCTCACAGCTGCCCAACAGCAAAACAGACCTCAAGGTAGTGAAGGTTGATCGTATATGAAGTCATGTATGGTATATGGGGCCATTCCGACCCGTTTTAGTGGTAAAAACAGGGAGTTGATTTTTCCCCCATTGACTTATAACACTATGCAACAGTCATTTTGTTCCTGAGTAACGACCGATTTTTTGGACTCATTGGGTCCCATTATAACCGAAATGGGCATTTGTTTTGATCTGAAAATGCTTTTCCGGTTTTCAGAGACGATTTTCGATTTTTGGCCCCGAAATTCGGTTTTTGGCCCACTGTGTCCGGTGTAATTGAGTAATCGACTCGCGGTAACTTTCATCGCCCTTCCTATGCCACAAGCTTTCGAATGATATCCGGTTTTGCATATTTGCGTGTAAAAATAACGTCATAAATCTATGTTAAAGTAAGAAAATATTGAAATTTTGTAAAAATTTGACATTTTTTTCGATTTCATTTCAAAATAGAGAAAAAACTAAAAGCCCTATCCAAATTCTGAGCCCAGTTCCTTGAAGAGCATTCAATTTCCGTTCGGAAGGTACTATTTTAGTGCATTTTATCGGTTTACTGTGGCGTCCAGATTGAGTCACTTGAAAAACGGGCCCCCAACAGATCAAGATTCTGAGCGACAGGACTGCTCAAAAGTAAGTTCCTGCGTGTGACCCGAGGTCACAAGGGGTCAACAAAATGACCTCAGTTGACCCCTCGTTGATCCTATGGCGTTAACATACGTTATCAGGTTAATGCTATGTGATATGACTTAGGATATGTGTTTAGGTTAACTCAATCTGGACGCCACAGGAATCCGATAAAATGCACTAAAAAGGTACCTTCCGAACGGAAATTGAATGCTCTTCAAGGAACTGGGCTCAGAATTTGGATGGGGCCTTTAGTTTTTCCTCTATTTTGAAATGAAATCGAAAAAATGTCAAATTTTTACAAAATTTCAACATTTTCTTACTTTAACATAGATTTATGACGTTATTTTTGCACGCAAATATGCAAAACCAGATATCATTCGAAAGCCTGTGGCATAGGAAAGGCGATGAAAGTTACCGCGAGTCGATTACTCAATTACATCGGACACGGTGGGCCAAAAACCGAATTTCGGGGCCAAAAATCGAAAATCGTCTCTGAAAACCGGAAAAGCATTTTCAGATCAAAACTAATGCCCATTTCGGTTATAATAGGACCCAATGAATAAGAAAAATTCGGTCGCTTTCCAGGAACAGAAAATTTTTCATTTTTTGTTGCATAGTGTAATGGGGAGGTCGCGAAATTGACCTGACCTTAGGTCACCGATATCAAAATTCCGAGATATACAAATTGTAGCTACTAATGACCTTATAATATCCTGCGACTTTCAAAGGCCTCCGACATCTACTGTAGCTCTGGCACGGTGACAAAGTTGCAAAAAAGTGACTTGAGGTTGGGTCATTCAAAGTGACCTGGTGACCTGACCTTAAAAGGTAGGAGGTTCAAACTTGCACACCATGTGTAAAATTGATGAGGTTATAGTCATACCAAATTTCGTGGCGCTACGCGCCGCGGTTTTCCCGCTATTCGCGAAAAACCTCAGGGGGGGGCGGATATCCGCCCCCCCCGTCGGTGCGAGGGCTAGGGTCGTGTGATACATGTTTTATGGCCAATTTTACATTTCAAATCCAATGGTGTGTGACGGGTTAGAAGACCATTGGGACCGGTTTAGGTTGCGTTCTGGTGGAGGTCAGGTCAACATCAGGTCAAAAAGGTCAAATTTCAAAGTTCATATTTTTGCACAAAAAGGTTATCTATTCGATGCAGCTCATCACGGGGAATCCAATGGTGGTCTTCGTTTTACTCTTCATGGTCTAAAACGGCAAAAAAAGTTTGCAAATTTTTCGTCATAAATTTTGAGTAATTTAAACTTTGCAAAAAGCAAAAAATGGAGCTATCGAGCTAGGTTTCGCATGACAAACGCAAGCTTGGGTTTCTATAACATATATTTCGGTGTTCCAAAATTTTGGAATTGTTTGGTATTTTGGGGTATTATATAAAAAGCACTTCTGAGTATTGGAGGGCCAAAGCCAAAATTTTCAAAAATCCGAGAAAGCAGTTTTGTAGCCCTGTTAATTTTACAGCTTTTACTTGCAATATCAGTGTGTAGTGGCAGTGGCAGTAATTAGTGTGCAGTGACCAGGGTGGCAGATACAGGGTAGATTAGGTATAAAAACGTTTATTTCACATTAGTAACGTTTCGATGTCCTCTCCAATCCGCTCGGGGCTGCTGGCCGTCCCTAGAACTGCTCTCCAATGAGAGACGCCGCTTCGGCACAAAGCTCAGCCGAGAGGGTGGCTTATTCATGCAGCTGGGCAGCTTTTTCCGCTTTTGACCGCTGAGGAGCGCACGTACACCGGACCTCCGGAACTTATGTTTATTCACTTCCCGGGCAGGACCACTCCAAAGTTTCCTCCACCACCTTCGTCCGACGCCTTGGGCAGGAGCGAATGTCTTCACATTTTTATTGGCATACAGAGAACGGCCGCAGGCGCGGAGGCCGCTCCGTATCTCACAGTCGTGAGGGAGGGAGAGCGAGGAATGGAGGGGAGGGGAGGCAGAGGGAGGAGCAGGCCCGCCGTGCTGTCTGACCCGTGCGTCTCCCTGCCGACAAGGCTGACACGCCGCCGTCTCTGCCGACAGAACTGCTTGGCCGAGGTAAGGGCACGGAGGAGCCGGCCGGCCCAGCAGTTCGGCAGACCGCAGCCGCCGCAGGTTTGACGCTCCGTCTGTGGTGGAGCCCACCGGCATGTCCCGGCGCACCGTGTCACTGGCATGTGGCGGCACCAGTCCCGGCACCGCCGTCACCACCGTGTCACCACCCCGGGACCCTGGCACCGCCGTGTCACCACACCGGCACCTCAGTGCAGCGGCAGCACCCCGCATCTGACCGTGGTCACAGTCACACCCCTGCACTGGCGTAGTTGGCACAGCCGGACAATAGACAGTAGAATACCGCCCTGTCACTAGCTGGCATGCAGCGTCACGACTTTATCACTGTCACCAGTCAAGGTCTGTCACCTGGTCCTGTCACACTGTCACTCTCACCGTCTGACCGTTCCAGCTAAAAACGGCCTGAACGCCAGATAGTAGAGCAGTCCGCATGAGACTCAGCTTTACCTCCGTGCATGGTAGGTATCAAACACTGGCCGGTACGTCGAAACGCCCGAGATGTCTTCTAGCTGTGCACGTAAACGGGATTATTCTATTCGGTAGTCGTTTATCATGATAATGTTTGAATGTCAGTGTTTGAATGTTTTGGTTTATCAAAATTAAAGGCATATGTCTGCGTACTTGAATGAAAAACATTAATTACCTGGACGAATGCAGACCATACACTTGGACTGGTGACGGTGTGAATAAGATCACGAGCATGGACTGATGACAGAGTGAATGAGATAACGAGCGACCACATGTTACAATTCTGCAAAATTGTCGGGGATCTCAAATTCGTTTTTCAATAGAACACACAATTCTAACGAATAGTTGTTTAACCACTGAACAGAAACAATTGGTTACACAAGTAGGTACACACTACACAGACTTCCCCAAGGAAATATATAATGCATTAAAAATGCCATTCAACGTTCAAAACACCATCCAACGTGGATTCATTCAAGAAATATTGGAACTGACACAGTTATAATATAGGTTTGAATAGACGTCTTGCCACTGCCCCACCAAATCGATGGCATTTTAATTAATGCCCACCTTCGGTACGTTTGAAATAATTCGTCCAACCAAAAGAACGCGAGCCTCCAAGTAACCCACAGTTGTGGCTGAGCACGCAACCGAGCACTAAGGCACACAAGCACACACTCCTAGCGCATCTAATGGAACTTCGATGGGCTGCTGAACTTCTTTAAGGCGCACTTTATTATAGGACTTCGGATGTCATTACTTTCAAAGAATGTCGCTAACGAATAAAAGAGCCAAGCGATACATTGTCCTACCTTAACTCGGCGTATATGAGACAGCGGCACAACGCTCGCAGCCCATAAAGCCAGTTCGATCACACCTGGAAACATATAGCAATAATCACATCAAACGTTTGCGACGTCCATTGAAGGCTCCTCTCAGACTGCAGCATTTACCTCTCCCATTCACCGCCGTGACGTCACAATGACGTCACATGGTGCTGCCCGTCTCTATCACCTCACCCCTCGCCCCGGTCGGCGTAGATTCTAACAATGTAGATGCTCGCTCGTATGCTGTGAGTCTGTTACGCTCACCGGCGGACGCGTGCCGCAGTCTCGGACTCGACGGCAGCAGTACGCGGCTGAGCAGCTGCGACAGCGGGCCTTCAGCGGCCAGCTGGTCGACACGGGCGCGCACACACCGCCGCCGCCACAACGCGAGGCAGGGAGCCAGTGGCCGGACAGCGAACCACCGCCGCACCGCACAGGTGAGGGCCAGCGGCCGGACCGCGACCCGCAGTTACACTCAACAGGTGAGGGTCACTGGCCAGCGGCCGGATCGCGGCCCGCAGTTACAACCAACAGGTGAGGGCCAGCGGCCGGCCCGCGGCCCGCAGTGACACCCAACAAGTGAGGGCCAGCGGCCGGACCGCGGCCCGCAGTTACACCCAACAGGTGAGGGTCAGCGGCCGACGCAGTTACACGGCACAGGTGAGGGCCAGTGGCCGCCGAAAGGTTCACAGCCGTCTCCAGGCCGACTACAGATCGCATCAGAGTGCATCGTGCCAATGATGAACCGATCAAGAGCATTCTACCAACTGCAAAGTAATATTCTCGCCAATGCGCGGAGAACATTTCCTGAATAGCAGCCTATTCCGACACCCTCGCGATATACATCAAGCATCGCCAGTCAATGCAGCAACTACTCCGTTCAACACTGTCGACTACATGGTTTACAGTGCAGCGGTCACTGGTAGGACTGATCTGTGGTCGCATGTGATAAGTTCACTAAGCTTCTTTTGATTCCCAACAATGCACAATGCAACTTAATGCCAGCGTGTGAACCGTTCGTAACTCAGTAGATGATCTCTGACGGATTAAGTATCGCTTTCCAATTCACTTCCCCGATGGCTGAAGCCTTTAGGTGGCTGCCCTGGCCTATGGTCTGGCGCTGTGGTCCATGCCCCCTGGTCAGTGCCCTGACGGAGCCGCGCCGTTGCAGTGAGCGTGTGGCTGTCGCCGCCGGACCAGCCGGAGCGGAGGCAGATGTGGCAGTGCCGCTCCGTAGACCCGGAGCCCGACACCCTCTCAGGCCGCGCGCTGACACACCAGGCCGGCGGCCAGCACGCCGAAACGTTACAAGGTACGTGCCCCGAGAGCGGGCGTCCGAAAACAGCGCCATAACGACAGGCAGCAGTCGCCGCCGCCGGTTACTAGCCCGCCCGGTCACCCGCCGACTCCTGTACTGACCGAGACCTGACCCGGACACGGGCTGACTGCAGAGCACCGCTCCCCCGGGACCTGTCCCCGAGCGACTCCCCCGGGGGCGCAGGTCAGGTCAGCCGGAAGCCAGCCGAGCACCGAGACCCCTGGCAATGGGCGGACGAGAATGTCAAATCGTGTCAACGGCCGCCGACCGCCGAGACCGAGTCTCGACAGTGACCCCGGCGGTCAGAGCTCCGAGCTGAGCCATCAGGCAGTCCAGGGGCCCAGAGATGGGACCCGTCCGAAAGTCCCGCTCACTAAGACAAGATCGACCGGGAAATGATAATCATGCGGCTCCCAAAGGCACAAGGCGTTTGGGAGCCCACTCCACTCCACAATGACACAATAAACACACCTGAGAATGTCGATACTTCTAGCATCTCCAGCAGCGACTTGGCGCCAACATTTTGACTTCGGTGAGCGTAAGTGTGCAGTCTTATGGTGCTCAAAATGGTTCCACAGTTCAGCAAGTCTATAAAGTATCAATTTCCGGGACACACATGCTGAGTACTGAATTCGCAATTCTTGCAGCCACCTTAATTTACACATGAACATTGAACAGCTTACAGCGATTCTGGGCACAATTCTTCCACCAGCGGCATATCGGCAATAGCTGAGCCAACATTGGCATGTTGTTTTCAAAATATTAATGAAATAGAAAATGAAATATCTGACATCGAGGTCAATTCATACTTGGCCCAATTTCCCTAGTGTAGTATTATCTATGCCGTGCCGATATACATTTCATGGGGTCCAGTCATAAAGAAGACGGGATACACCTAGACAGTATGCTCAGATGACTATAGCCAGGAAGAGGAGGTAGTCGTAAGAGCGCCACACGTGCTCGTGCTCGTGCCGCGGTGTATCTGTTACCGATTGTCGCCTCTCTGTCGACAGAGAGACTGCTCGACGAACTGGCCCAGAGGACCGGACAGGCCGACCTGGACGGCACCGCGCCGCAGCGGCTGTTGGATGAGCTGGCCCCGCGGACTGGACGCGCCGGCCTCGACCGCGGCCAGGTCGAGACGCTGCTCGACCCCGCTCAAAGATGAGCCTCAGGCACCACGACCCCCGACCCGACCCGACCTGTCCCGGCCGAGCGCCGGCGCGGCGGCTGGCGACGGTCACCGCTCGCCGTCAGCCGTGCCTCGCAGTGCAAACGCCAGCTCCCTCAGTGGCCCGGCCGCCGCGCGGGGAATAGACACATGTTATATGGAGGCGACTGCATCCACCTGTTCTTTACTCACTGTAACTACACTGTGAGGGGAAAACAAACGCCCTTATGCATCCCATGACATACCGCATGACTAGTGCTTGAATGAGATCAGCATCTATCCAATAAAACTGTGTGGACATTGTTATAAAAATTGCTGGATCAGTGACACTTTCTTTAACGACACTTGCACAAGCCCACTTAGCGAGTGAGCACCAAACGAATGAGCGAGTGGCGAGTGACAAGCTTGATATAACCTAATGTAAAAAGGCATCGGACTATCAGTGGGCAAGGCCTTTTTACTTGAACTTACGTAAGTTCAAGGCTTATTTAGACATGTCAACACACATCACCTGAAGCATCCTATTATCACTGACGATGGATTAAGAGACTCATATTATTGATAAACGATTAACAAATTGACAACTCAAGGTCCACATTTCCATTAATCATCGCTCATATCCGCTCAAAGCTAAGCATGGAGCTCGCGAAAGTCATGATCCCGATAGGTAACACAAGATAGTAAAACCGTTTGCGCATTCAGAAGCCGAGAGAGGCAGATATGGCGACACGTTTTTTTTTTTTGCATTTAGTCTTGTGTATTGTGGGAAAACTATTTCTAATCGTGACGAACATGCAGAATAACAGCCCATTGGCCATCATAGACAAAAGGTAGAGATATTTGCAGGGCTGAGCGCACAGAGAGAACAATTAATACTTGATTGATATGTAACAACACAACAAATTGAAATGCTCACTATGCAGGTCACGCTGTCTCCATAATTACTTCAGCTCTCGACTCTCGAACGCGTCCCGAGCCCTGGGAGCGCCCCGCCATCGGTGACGTCACCCCCGAGTGGCTGGCGGTGTGGATGACGTCACCGGTGGGCCGGGCGGGGTGCCGTCACATGCCGGCCGGTGTGGTCCCGAGCCCCGGCCGGCACCGACCCAACGTGGAGCACCCGTCCCGGCCGCGGCCCGAGCCTGGCCAGTCACTGACACCGAACAGGCCCATCCGGACCCCACCCTGCTTACCTGTCCCGAAGGACCCAACGTATGCCCCGACTGATCTCCACCTCCTACTGGGTTGACACGGGACCCTTGCGGGCTGCGGCAGACCTGCACTTCCAGGCGGAAAGACCCGCTGTCCTTCGGACTGCTGCTCACTGGAATCTTTGGGTCCTTGTCCTGGAACTCAGGGAGGGACCCGGAGAGTCGTTGCCTCCCCGACCCCTACTCCGGAGTCCGGGATGGCGGGCGACTCGCCCAGCCTCTCCCGGACAGTGTACATAATATCAGCGCGCGGCGCGTGGCTCGCTCGGTTCTCCGCTGTGAGGAGGCAGCGCTGCTCTCGACTTGTTCTTGTTCTTGATTCGCCGTTTTGTGCGCGTCTTGGTGTGAACGTGAAATACATGTATGCATAGCGTATCGCTAGATACGGCTGTCGTGTGAACCGCGAGCCCGGGCCAGAACAGAACCAAAGCGAGCCACGGCCGGAACAAAATCGGAAAGAGCCAGGGCTGGTGCAGAACCACAACCAAACGTAATCAGCACAATACCTTAGCTAGCCATGGGCAAAACAGACAAAATCAGATAGAACCAGAGTCAGAGCGGAACCGGAACGAGCCCGAGTGAAAAAGGACCGAAACGAAACGAAATCAGAGAAGAACCGGAACGAGACATAGTCCGAGCAGAACCAAAACGAGCCAGGGCTAGAAACAAATAATGTAGAGCCAGAGTCACAACACGGTCAGAAAAAAGATAGATTCGGGGTCAAAACAATGTGATCAGAACATGACAGCAGGGCTCTAACTGTCTTTACGACGATGACGGGGCGCGGGACAGGACCAGGACGAAGCCCAGGTTCAGGAGCTACCTGCACGATCGGAGACAGGTGGTGACCGGCGGCTCCTCCGATCCCCTCCCGCTGACCCATGGCGTGGCCCAGGGGTCCATCCTCGGCCCAATCCTCTTCCTCATCCTCATCAACGACCTTCCCTGTTTTCTCACCCATGGTCGACTCCTCTCCTACGCAGACGACACCCAACTCCTCGACCACTCACTTCCAACAACCTCAGACCTCTCTCAGCTCAGATGTCGTGTCGAGCAGTCAATCTTCGATCTCCAGCTGTGGTTCCAGGCCAACAGTCTAAAAATGAACCAAAACAAAACCTTTATCACTCTCATCGGAACCCAGCAAACTCTAAAAAAGACCGAGTCATTCTACGTCTCACTCTCCGGTAACGACATTCGGCCAAGTCAGACCGTCAAAATTTTGGGTGTGCTGCTCGACCGACACCTGACGTGGGATCCCCACATAACCATGGTTGTGCGTCGCTGCAACTCCATCCTCGCATCCCTCCACAAAATCCGGCACCACCTCACACCTGACGTCCTTAAACTCCTAGTCCAAGCCCACGTGTTCCCACACATTCAGTATTGCCTGTCCGTCTGGGGAGGAGCCGCCAAGTGTCAAATGCAGCGCGTCCAAAAGACGATGAACTTCGCCGCCAGACTTGTGACCGGGACGCGACGGTCCGAGCATATATCGCCGGCGTTGGAGTCGCTTGGTTGGGAGAGGGTGGATGTGATGCTGCGCCGCCATGATCATGTTCACGTCCAGAGAGCCCTGTATAATGACCAATGTCCCCCAGCGATGTCGGCCATGTTCACCCGCCGGGCCGAAGTGTCGTCACGTGACACTCGCGCGGTAGCAGCCGGGAAGTTGCAGCTCCCGAAGTGGCGGCTCGCAAGAACTCAGCGGGAGTTTGCATATAGAGCGGCAGCATCGTGGAATGCGAAGGACACCGCCACAGGCACCTGATTTTATAATGTCAACCTGCTGATGTCAACTTCCTACATGCGGATGATGCGTTCGCGAGTGTTTTAATGTAATCGTCGATGTGTTTTAACGTAGCTTTTGCCATTGTATCAGTATCATATATTTTTAACTGGGTCTCATTTAGCTCTTATGTCACCATGTCACATTCCTGACCGGATTCTTAATACCCACCCCGTGGAAGAATTCTAATAAATGACTTTGACTTTGACTTTGACAGGTGGCGGCGGGCCGGTGCGAGGGCAGGAGGAGTCAGTCGCCCACAGCTGTCCCGTTCGGTGGGCAGCTTCAGCGGGGGGCCGAGCTCGGAACAGCAGGCGATTGGTGCGGTCCCCACGGAGCAATACGCCCACACATCTCCCGCCAGAGTGAACGCACCACTCGGAATGGATTCGGTGCGCAAACACGCACCCAACGCTTCGAGCTTTCGCTCGACCAAATAGTCCACTTCACGGGAACACAGCTTTAGCACATCACGGCGTTACTAAGAAGAAGGAGCAACTAAACAAGTGCGTACAATGTCCGTCCTCAATGCAGTTTGAACTAACAATCAGAAAGGCATAAAACGTCAAAGAGCACAATGTAAACGAATATCTCAAAATTTAAGCTTGAATGGCTACGACGTAGTCCTCGTACGATGCATACTCAACACTCACTATTTGTCAACATGCGCCCGTGCGGCCGCCTGGCGGCGCGTCCCTCGGGCTTAGAGTGCCCGGAGTGAGACTCAGAGAGGTGTCCAGTTCACACAGCCCGTGACTGGCGCGGCAGTATGAAGTCCCTGGAGCCGAGGCCAGTCGCCAGCCAGGCCACCTCGTCAGCGGCCGGCAGCACTGCCGTCGCCGTCCACTGGCCAGGCTGGACACCCGTGTACGCATGCCATTCAGAAACAATCCACTGAGCCAGTGGCGGTGTGGATAGCTGATATGACCGACATTTGCACTACTCACCATCAGTGGTAATGAAATCCAGGTAGCCCAAGTGAGACGGTGTAACCATAACTATTCAAGGCATGTTTGAAGGAATAGTCCTTAATCTAAGAATAAGCCAAAGGTAGGTAAAGTTAGTTTAATAGGACACAGCCTGTTCCTAATTCATCATCACAGGTTATTGGACAGGGCCTGCCCCGTATTTGGTATCCTAGAATAGTTGTCGGTCCATGTCAACTGGATTGCACCAGTCGAGTCGCGACAATCTTTAACGTTCATCGACCAGCTGGAACATGTCAGCTCGTACTTACCTGACTGAAACGTTGGACATCCGACCAGCCTTGGACATCGGACACCACCAGGGAACGACAAAGTGACTTCAATAATCCACACACACTGCGAGAGCTGCACCGCTCAGCAGCTGCGCATTGGTGCGCTCACTGATTACCGGTGTTGATTCCTGATCACGGGCCGGTTCGAGATGGCGCACTAGGAGGCTAGTAAGACTAGGTGGCGAAATGACACTTTAACCCGGCAGTTGCTGGGGTATTTCGCCACCCACCGTTTGCTGGGGGGGGGGGGGGCGTTAAACGCCCCCAGCCGATAACTCGAGAACCAATAGGCGCAGCGAAACGCACGAGGCGGCAAACGAAAGAACGCGACGAGACGCTTCAGATGAGTACTTTTAAGTTGAACTTTGAGGTTACAGGTCAGGTCAAGGTCAGGTCAAACACCTGAAATCGGGCTTTCAGTAGCATGAACTTCAGAACTTCGCAGTGGGCGCCTCTCGTCATAAACTCTGTCAAAACGGTGCACAATCCATCATATAAGGCCTACAAGAGTGTCAGCTCCATGAAGGGGTCAGTCAAGCATAGGTCAGGGTCAAGGTCAGGTCAACCGGGTAGGCACATATCCCCGAAAATCAAAACTGATATTCGCAGCCTGTGACACATGTTTTATGGGTAATTTGGGGCGTAGAACACGATGGTGACATTCCTTTTATCATACGTGCACGTGTTTGGCTCAAAAAGTTCAATTTAAGAAATGCATGTATCATGGTCGTGAAGTAGTCACGAGAAATTGCCAAGATTCAGTTCAAGATTTTGGAAAATGCGGAACGATAATCAATAATCGAAGATAGCCATCAGGGGGTGACACCGTAATGCTGTGCCATAGGCCGATGTTGTAGCCAGCTGATGAGCAGGAATGACGTCATCGGCCCATGATAGCCCTGACCAATGTGATCCAACCCATTGCGACTTAACCCGGCACCGCCTGGGCTATTTCCGTACCCACGACAGCCTGGGGGGGGGGGGTCGGATCCCACCCCCCCTGTTATCTCGAGAACCAATGGTCGTATCGAGCCCCGCGAGGCGGCGTTCGAAAGGTCTCTACGAGACCTTCCCAAAACACTCTTAAGATTTTAAGATTGAGGTCAACTTTCGGGTCAAGGTCAGGTCAAAGGTCAAATTCTGGGGTTTTGCATGATTAGGCTTACGGACAGCGGAATCGACAGCTGCTGCTCGAAACTCACCAAAAACGACCTCAAAGGCCTAGTGAAGGTACCATGTGCGTATAGGGGTCATACTAAGTACGGGTCAAGGTCAGGTCAGGTCACGAAAGGTCACGGTTTTCACTTTCTGCTACATGGGCGTGCGACACATGTTTTATGGCTTATTTTTCACGCCGAATCCGATGGTAATGGTTATATGTGACCCCAAGTCACTGTGCTGGGTGATAAGTGTGCATTGAAAGCATAAAAAATCGTTTATACCATACATAACTAAGAGAGGGCTAAGAAAAAAGGTCAATTTTTCAACTTTTTATTTTTGACATAAAAATACACTTTTCTAGACGAGCTTTATCCCAGGAATCTAGTGGTGCCATTTGTTTTCACATGCGATGTTCAGAAGTGCCTCTAATTCACGAAAATGCTTATGACGTCACCATGCCCTATGCATATTGGAGCTATTTTTTACAATTTGGGGGTCAAAAATCAAGATAGAAAGTTGAAATTTGGGACATCTAATGTTCTAATAGAGCTCTATAACATATATTCCGGTTTTTTGGAAATTCTCAAAATTTTGGATTTTATGAGCTGTTTTTCAAAAAATATAAGTTTTTTGAATTTTTAGGGGTGTAAAACGCATTTTATGGAAAATCCGAGATAGCCATTTTAAAGAAATCGTTGAGCTACATCTATTCATGTCCTTAATTTGCAATTTGCTTTAAACCCTGATTTTTGGCGATTTTTTAAACATTTACCACTTTTTGACTGAAAACGCCATGTAGTTACATCACTAAAATCGATATATCTCAAAAAATTTTAGAAATTTTTTCTCCAAAATTGCACAGGAGACGTCAAATTGATGGGAGAGAAATTATGCCAAGTTTCAAGTCGATAGCGTAAGCGGTTCATAAGTTATTCAAGAAAAACGGAGGGGGGTCGGATCCGACCCCCCCAGGCGGTCGCGGGTTAAGGTGACCTCTGTGACTTGGCCTGACCCATCGTGACCCTGGGTGGCCTCTGTGACCTGACCTGACCCAGGGTGACCTGAGGTGACCTAAAGTGACCTTTGTGACCTGAAATGACCCAGCGTGACCTAATTTGACCTTTTTATCTGGAATTCACCCATTTGGACCCCTTCGTTCAGCTTTTCGCGTAAGTACAAGACTTCTGAACTGGTTATTATCGCGTAAATGCCTTATTCGTGATAGCGCCGTTTAGCAAGCGGTTCACCTAGTGTGAACGCGGTCACGGCTTTCAGCAAGCTGGCACGCGGAGCCCGGAGGTCTTAGCTCCGCGTTGCCGGAGCTGAGCGCCAGCTGGACGACACGCGGCAGGAATGTATACGGTCACTGGCTGGTCTTCATGTCAGCGAATGCCGAATGGCATGGCCAGCTCAAGCACAGGCCGCTGACTCCAGGCGGCCAGCTGCGCATGCAAGCTGTCTGCCATCAAGCCGGTGGCGGCGGCGTGGCCAGCGTGCCGAGCAGCTGCACCGCGCGACACCGCAGCCAGCAGCAGACCCATCTCCGACTAGCACCGGCCTCGCCGAGCGCCGCCCCGGCGTCAGCTACTACTGGTTCAGGTCGGGCACCATGGCCGCAGTGGCTCGGCGCAGTCGGCCCAGAGCGCGGCCAGCTCGGCCAGCACCGGCAGCGACAAGGCCAGAGCGTCCGTGGCACGGCTGACCAGCGGCAGGTGGATGCAAGTCCCCGCCGAAATTTGGTTGCATCGAAATTCGCCACGACATTCAGTTCCTAGGGCCATAGCGTTTCCATGCTAAATGCTCTGACTTTGTGAAGCGATATTTCCAACGCTTTTACTTTTTTTTTGTATATGGGCTGCACCTTACCCCATCAGCCCCGCGTTGAGGCAGAACCCACCGGCCAGGCTTCATCTGCCTCTCCCGCACTAACAGAATCACTTAATCAGCCTAACATAATCAGAATCGCCGATCAGTTCCGGCCGGTACAGCCTGTTGGTCTCTGAGCCGATGGCACCGGAGCCGCAGCGGTTAGCCAAAGCTTAGCAGGTGCTCCAGAGCCCCGTCAAACGACTGAGGAGGCACCTAGCAGCAGCTGGCAGCAGCACAATGCCGTCGACCGTTCCCGAGCCGATAACCAAAACTACAATGAGTTCCACACAGTCACTATGTCCGCCGTCGATGAACAGTTGCCCCCTCCCCCTCCCCAACTCCAAGCTGGATCCGCGCTTGAACTCAGTAGTTGACAGTATTTTGTTGACAGTATTTTTGGTTCTAACTTCTATGCTGTCTAGCCACGAATGTGCATTGTGCATAGCTTGGCATTTATATCAAACTATGACATGCTAATGATCGTGTACAAAACAGCTGGTTTTGTGTTTTGGTCACCTAGTTTCTGTCTACCCGTTTGCTACGGGCGGGCCCACGGCTTAGGTACAGCAGTCGGTACCGTCGGCACCGACTGCAAAATAGAGAAAGCTGGCTGCAATTTTTTTTTTTGCTGTTGAAAGGTTGCAAGGATATTGAGTCAAACGGTTAAGAGGCCGCTGAACGTTTATTGCATTCCAATTGGATAACATCGATCACGAAACAATTGGCGCAAACCCCATTCAGTTTCGCTGCCATGGGTGGGCGGAGTCGGCGGAGTATGGGCCGATGACGTCATCCTCCCGCCGGCCGTGATTCGCCCCGATTGGCCGATGTCCATACCTGGTTAGAGGGCCTTGATAGCCATTTGATTGTTCATGGTATTGGCAGTCTAATTGCGTTTACGTGTCGGAATGAAGTCTGTATGTCTATTCTGTGATTTTATATGATTTTTTGAACATATGCCGTTTTTGGTCGAAAGCTCAGAAATCATGACGTCACTGAAACCTCGATATCTCAAAAATTTTCCAACCCATTTTTTTTTAAACTTTGTCACAATAAACTTCAATCAATTCCCTATAGGTACCCAAAATTTGGCGCGCCGCGCCGTTTTTATGCTATGGCCCGGCGAAAAAAGTGGGGGCGTTTAACGCCCCCCCCCCCCAACAACTCGCGGGTTAAATTAGTGACACTAGGCGGTATCGTACACCAATCGGCTATATAGTGGCTCAGCGCGAACCGAAATCACCTAGTGACACTTCAAATCAAGTGACACTATAAAAAATGTGAAAAATGTCATGCGTTGGCGCAGAAAGGCCCTATTAAAAAAAAAAAAATGTTTATAGGGCCGTAGTGCGCCAGCGCGAACCGGCTGCTGAGTGCATGCCTGACCCAGCAGAAGACAAGCAGAGTATATGAAACTGTCGGCAGAGAGGCAGACAGATCCGTCAGAGTCCAGGGCGCATGCAGCGCCCCGCCGGTGACTGAATGTCACAATGCCGCCGCTGCCGCAGCCGCCCAGTTTATTGTCGCCGCCCTGACACACTGAAAAATGACAGCTCAGCACCGCCGGCGGCGTGTAGTTTGGCTGACTTTACCGAGCGCTAGTGACCACTGCTGTGTATACCGAAAACTTCCCACAATGTCGGACATGCATGTGCGACTGGTTCCCTTCTCCAATATCGTGATAAAAAGACGACACGCTACGAGGGGTGGATGAAAAGTTTTGAGCCCAACACAGTTACAGGTGAAGCATATTAATGAAAGTTGGCCAAATGTTTTCATACAATTTCTATGAATGTATACCAAATTTTGAAGCCCTAGCACTTTTACTTATATTTTTTAGGCGCCTTGAATAATGTTATTTTGGGTTCACAGTGTTCACAGTTCACGGTGTCAATGAGGTTGCTATTTTTACGAAGCGGCACACAGTCAGTTTCTTCTTCAGGTTAGAAAGAAATGGACGCCGAAGAATGCCAATGGTGGACAAAAGATTCTATTTGGGATAAACCGGAAGGCTCAGCAATGGATTTTTGACATTGCAACCAATGAAACATGGGGGCTGAAGCATTGTCCTGGTGAAACATGACCAGTTTTGCCAGCTTTACCGTCCAGATCTTCCTCATATTCTGACAAAGGTGCCTCAGTGGGTCATCATAGTAACGCCCAATGATAATAAGACCTTTTGAAAGGAAGTGACCTTGCAAAACATCTCGTTTATTCATCCAGTCACCGAACACCACCTCCCTCGTTATGACTGGGACATATTTTTTTCAGATACCTACGATTAGCGACGTGCTTTCATTAACTCCATTGTTCCTCTAATTTTAGATGGAAGTGAAACACCCAGCTTTTATCAACGGTAGCGAAATGTGACTCGCTTCTCAGAATCTGCTCCAAGTAACCCAAATTTTCAGTGCACATGGCTCGTCGCGTTCTTTACTCGTAAAAAGACGAGAGGCCCAATGAGCAGAGACCTTTCTCATGTCATACCTACTCATTGATCAGAATATCGCCAGCTCGCTCAGGAGATGCTCATTCTTACCACTATCTGATGAGTAAAAAACCAGTATAACGCCTTTTGTGGCGACTAACGGAGCGAGCGAGAGGGTGGGCCTTGCACGTGCCAAATTGCGAGGGGGTACCTCCAACTAACTTGTGCACGGCACCTTACTAACCGGTCTCTAGCGATGTGCCAAATTTGAGCACAATCGGCCCAGCCGTTCTCGAGATCTGGAAGCGGCACCCTGCACGTGCGCACGTGCAAAATGGGTCCCAACTGACTTGTGCACGGCACCCTACTAACTGATCCGTAACCGTGTACCAAATTTGAGCGCAATCGGTCCAGCCGTTCTCGAGATCTGGAAACGACCCCTGCACGTGCGCACGTGCAGCAGCACCCCAACTCTGGCACATGGATATGCATTGCCTAGTGGGTGCCTACCTACATGCCAACTCTCAGCGCAATCGGCCCAGTAGTTACCGAGATATTGCAACAATTACAAAAGTGACACCTCTTCGTTTTGCACGTGGCACGTGCATAAGGGGTCACCCACATGCATCGGGAATAGTGCAATACTTGGTAGAAGGAATGGAGCTACCCTACAAAAATTACCGCATGTAAATCGGTCAAGTGGTTGCTGAGATATAAGCCTCGCAAAAGCGTGACCACGGCCGGCCGGCCGGCCGGCCGGCCGGCCGCTCATACTCAGAAATTTCCGTTAATCTACACCAGTATAACGCCTTTTGGGGCGACTAACGGAGCGAGCGAGAGGGTGGGCCTTGCACGTGCGAAATTGCGAGGGGGTACCTCCAACTAACTTGTGCACGGCACCCTACTAACCGGTCTCTAGCGACGTGCCAAATTTGGGCACAATCGGCCCAGCCGTTCTCGAGATCTGGAAGCGGCACCCTGCACGTGCGCACGTGCAAAATGGGTCCCAACTGACTTGTGCACGGCACCCTACTAACCGGTCCCTAACTGTGTACCAAATTTGAGCGCAATCGGTCGAGCCGTTCTCGAGATCTGGAAACGACCCCTGCACGTGCGCACGCGCAGCAGCACCCCAACTCTGGCACATGGATATGTAGTGCCTAGTGGGTGCCTACCTACATGCCAACTTTCAGCGCAATCGGCCAAGTAGTTACCGAGATATTGCAACAATTACAAAACGGACACCTCTTCGTTTTGCACGTGGCACGTGCATAAGGGGTCACCCACATGCATCAGGAATAGTCCAATACTTGGTAGAAGCAGGGTCGTATAACGACTCAATCAATAGCAATCAATTCAATCACGACAAATTTGGGAAACCAATCAAATCAATCAAGTCAGAGCAGTTTTCGGGAATTGATTCAATCGACTCAAACGCGACAATGAAAGGAATCAATCAACTCAATCAAACGACTCAAACCAAGACATACATTAGGTTTTTTTGCCCCACCAACTTGGAAAAGTGTCCATAGCAGTCTGGTGTACCTACCTACCTACCTACAGAAGAAAAATAAAAATATTGTCATTTAAAAATATAAATTGCCATGCCATTCAAAGATTCTATGCAATAAGGAAGGATACCTAGTAATGGACAGGTGGATCATGATATTGAGGTTCAATGGGTAGAATTGGAGCAGAAGTTTCATTTAATGGGTGCAAAATAACCCAGTAGTTGACTCGCCCCTTAACCCAACTCACCACCTTTGTAAGTGTGTGTTACTGTTGACTAGGTACCTACCCACTGAAAATACATTTTGATTTAAATGAATTCAATTATGCTAGGCAGGTACCTATCCGCACCCCTCTTCCCCCCTCAACTCGCTGCATTTGGCCATTTAGGTACCTACTGATTCGTCCATTTAGGTACACTAAATATCAGATATTGCAGTTGAAAGTTGGCTGCTCGGATTTTGGCAGTGTTCGTGATTTGGCCATTTACCCTACACCATGTCTACGATAATGTGCATCAATAACATAACATATTTACCATAGGGAAATAGAAATAAATATCTTACCTGCATGTGACGGTTTCGATTAGACAGAGACTGACGGGCAGCCTGAAAAATCTTTCCACACATGTGCATTTGAGACGTGGGATGTTGTCAGATTGGGAAGGAAGAGATTTGAAGTAGGTATTTAGCGGTTCACGACTCTGGACGTGGCATGTCAATGTTAGGTACCTATGTGAAGAATTCAAAATATTTTATGGACGCCGGTGAAAACAGGGCGCCGGAGGGCATATTAGTCACGTGACATTTGGAACTGCTCCCGCTCCAAGGGCCTTCTATATGCCAAACGTCACGTGTAAATTTCACGAACCTTGATCAAATCGCCCCAGGCGCCCTGTTTTCACCGTCGTCCGTGTCACTAGCTACCAACAGTACCAACGAAGGTAGATAGGTTATATGTGAAGAATTCAAAACATTTTATTGCAATACAATTTGAAACTGTTTGGACTGGGGGATAGGGATGAGGATTAAAAATATATTTAAAAGGAAATGGAGAGGACAGGGACTCTGGAACCAAACGCGAAAACGGCACGGTGCGACTGCGAAAAAACAAAGAAAAGGTTTTGCCAACAAGTATGCTAAGCTTTTATAAATGCTTATTCTACGTCTTTGATTTTTTGATAAGATGACGTCATTGATAATCATGAAGTATGGTAGATTATCATAAAATTAATCGGTTGTACAACACCAATTTCGTTTTAATTATTATTTCATTTGAAATAAAACCACTTTATAATATACGGTAAAATATTTTAAGGAAAATGAAATATATTAAATATGTTATGCTTAGGCTCTCAGGAGAAAAGGATCAACAAACGTTCTGCTGCAAATTAAACAATGCAGCAAATTTAGCGAGACGAAAACGGCGCTATTGTTTCAGTTATTTTTGTAGGGGTTTCAGATATTTATAGAGTTCAGTGGGTTGTTTCTGAGGAGATGTGGAGATGTGAATTAATAATTAATCACACTTTATTAGTATATAGGGCCTTGCACTTTATCATCTGGATTTAAAAAAAAAAAAACGTTTCCTGCTGAGTGCAGAAAGGTAGGTAGGTGCATCGCCAGGTTCTATTACCAGGATTGGAGCAGTTATTGCAGCTGAAAGTCAAAGTTGGCTGTTCATGTTTAGGCCCTGTTCTTTATTTGGCCATCTACCCCATATTGCAGTTGTGATGACAAGCAGTTTTCAGTGTAGTTTTGTGATCTTTGATGTCATCAATTGGTGTCATTATTTTTCGTCAACTAAAACTTATTTGAACTTTCCATTCAATCGACTCAATCATACGAGTCACTCTAATTTTCGGGAATCAAATCAGTCAACCAGTCGCTTAAGTCAAACGAGTCAGTCAACCAGTCATCTCGAAAAGTCAATCGACTCAATCCAATCAACTCAAAATACGCGTTGAATCAAATCAATCAATTCAATCGACTTGATTGGTATACAACCCTGGGTAGAAGGAATGAAGCTACCCTACAAAAATTACCGCGTGTAAATCGGTCAAGTGGTTGCTGAGATATAAGCCTCGCAAAAGCGTGACCACGGCCGGCCGGCCGGCCGGCCGCTCATACTCAGAAATTTCCGAGGTCGCCGTCCACTGCACTTTTGTCCGCCGAAAATAAGCGCTTACTGACAGAATTAACTACAGAGGCAATGGTAGGAGCAGAATCTGTAGACGCCGAAACGGCCCAGCCGCCGACAACGTCTTTCGGCATGTTTATCTTTTCATCGCTTACTTTACGCTTTTAATTTAGTGGCGGAAAAGTTGGATCGTGGGAGCTTTTTCTGCCGCTGTTGACGCCGACTGCGCAAGATTCGAGACCATACTATTATCTTTTGCGGTGAATAAAGACGGCGGTATCGGGATTTCTTGAAATGAAGTGAGTATATTTCAGTAGGTGGAACTATGGTCATGAGTACCCAAATATAGGAACGTTCCCATTTTTGGGAACGGAGTTCCCAAACATGGGAACGGGCGTTCCCATTTATGAGAACGGAAGGTAATTTTTCGGCCGTTCGCCCACTAAAACTCATTAGTGCATCACGTCTCAAAAAAGTGCACGCTAATTTAAGTATCTACTAAGTCTCTATAAAATTATCTTTAAAGGGACCCTCCCACCTTCAAAAAAGTTAATGAATTGGCATGAAAGTGATGTCGCTCGGTTCAGAAAGAGCAAAAACGAATATCTACCAAATTTCATCGAAAAATATTCACCGGTTTTCAAGATATTAGACTTTTACTTTTGTTTACTTTTTGGGATCTCCGCTGTTCCTAGCGACTTTATTTGAAAGTGCGGCATTTGTTGCGCGCAAAGCAGCATATACCACCGCGTGCTACAAAACGTTTTAGTCAAACATTTAACGGACGTTCGAAAGCCTGATGACGTCATCAGATTCCCATAATGGTTAAGAGATAGGGACCAAGCTGGTCCCACCCTGCAAGTAAAGGGAAGAAATTTCTTGAACACCATAAAGCTGCGGGGGTTGCGACCAGGATAAATGGTGGTTTCTGAGCCTGGCCGCAAACTTGGCTATCTCAACTCAAAACTAATGTTAAGGTGGGAGGGTCCCTTTAATCTGACCGTGGAACAAGGAAATTGACCGTCGAATGATATTTTTAATGATTTTTTGAAATGACGGAATGGTGAAAACATGGCTTATACTACATTTAACATGCAATTTAAAGGAAAATGAAGCGTTTTTTACATTTTGAGGTCATGTATAATAATTTTCGCCTGGTTATGAAGTTTCATACTAGCGACACCAGATACTGACATATGCAAGCGAACAGCGGATAGTCCCGAGGTAATATTGTTGAATTTTGGTGTCGGGGCGCACGACCGCGTGGAACGTCAGTGATTTTACCGAACTACTGTTGTAAACTCAGTTTCAGTGGTTTAAAATTATTCAGCTGTATTTTATCAGCCCGGAAAGACATATTTTATTTGGATGCTAGCTGTTTAGCGTTGTTTTATAAGGAGCGTCATGAGCGTGGTTTTTGGCTTCCGTGTTTCTAAGCATGATCGTTTTGGGGGAATTTCTCTTATATAGGTCGCTCTGTGTGGCTTATTTATAATTTTTATGCTGATTTCGATCATTCCTCGTGCCCATCCTACCAGGCCTTTTGCCACTTACACTCATTAAGAAAGGAAAAAACTAGAATTTCATTGGGACTAGGTGTTTTGAGGGTGTAACAGATTCAGCGTTCCCATTTTTGGATACTTCCATGTGCTCGTCAACTATCGGTGATAAACAGACAGGTGCTTGACATGTCTCCACCCTCGGCGCGGACGGTGGATATAGGTATGGAAGACCTTGTTGAGCATCGCCGAGCGTTGTGAATTACGTAATCCTGCAGAGGGGGGCGTGCCCCCTGCGGGATCGACGGGAATAAGAGCGCAGAAGACCCGGCGAAACATGCGACGGTCTTGCCGGAAAGGTCATCTGATGATTGTTGCGTTAACAATAATTTGTGGCGTTGGACGTGATGCTTGTTAATGAAAATAGCCTCTGAAAGGCGTCGGTGAAATCGTTCCCAATTTTGGGTACGCCGTTCCCATAATAAGGAACGCTTGCAGCGCCAGTGTACGAGAGCGTTCCCAAATTTGGGCTCGCGGCCCGGATGATGGACTGCTTTAGAAATAGGGGAAGGATTTGAAACTACGATGGGCCTTACAATATCAAACTCTTTCCCAACAATACTGAGACAAATATCAGGCGGTTCACGATCGTTTTATATTTTTTGGACGTCATTTAACGGTTCTTTTTCTTGTTTTAAATAATGCCTACATGGCGTTCCCATATTTGGGTTTATCGTTCCCAAACATGGGAACGAAAATGCGTTCCCGAAAATGGGTACGCTTGACCATAGTTCCGCCTACTGATTTTATATATTGATATAGCAACAACCTGTAAAAACCCAATTGAGGTTTATTTTCATGCTATAAAGGGGAAAAATCATTGTGCAAGGATTTTCTATTCATCCTCCGCAACGACATCTCAGCATTTTTTTTGAATTATTTGTGTCTTGTAGACTTTCAAATGATAGCATTTTGTTGACAATTTTATTATATGCATGACATAAACCAGGGGTGGAGATCTGTCAAAATTTCAAGGGGCTCCAGGCCGGGCAGATGGAGGCGGGCTGGATGCAGTACCATTGAATTGCATAGCAGTAATTTGTTTTCAGGGGGGGGAGTCCTGACCCCCTGACCCCCCCCCCCCCCGAGATCTCCACCTCTGACATAAACTCATCATGGGCGTGGTATGCTGTAAGTGCTTATTCCTTGGTAGGTGGCAGGCTGATATTGAATCATAGATCAACTCAAATAAATTCACAATATTCCAGACGCAGGCAGCCTTCTGCTGGGTTCCACTCAAAGGTGCCACTGAATGTTGATGTACCTATTTCTGAATGGAACTTGGGATAGGTAGTCTGGGATGAGACTGTAGGTATCTAATCCACTCTAGATCTGGTATGTCCAAGTAGATTATTTCCCCAAATTTATTTATGTCGGCATGGGCATTCCTTCGTTCTCAAATTTGCATTGATCCATATCCATTTCTGTAGCACATTTGAATAAAAGTAAAGAAATAAAATGTGTTTCTTAACAACTGTGAGTCTGCCAACCTGGAAAAACACGTTATGCCGAATATGTCCAGCGTAGTGGCAGGATTGTGCCAAAGATTTCAGTGCATGTCCATCTTAACTTCGCATGCACCAAGGTCAGCACATGGTGGCTGCTGAATTTTTTGGCGCAGCCTGTGACTGGCAAGTTACATGGCAGTTTCATTGCCAGTCATATTTTAGGTTGAGTGATTGTGTATCAGGTGTTCAGCATTTTGCCTGAAGCCAAAGATGACCGCTCTATGTATTTTTTTTAACATTACAGACCAGTGTGTCAGTGTCCCACCAGTGTCCCAAAAATGTATTTTGGTGTGGGTGTCAGAGGGGAAAATTCTCCACTTGAAAGGAAATGAGATTGGAAAATTGCCGGTCAGATAACGGGTCCAAAAAAGGTGGGAAAGAGACCAAGAGCATACAATGATGTACAAGTGTATTAGAATGTAGGTCTATGATATAAAGCAAACATCTGATGCAAATATTTAATCTAAGAAAATTGGGAGTGCAAAATTGCTCCTAGAAATTGGAGGTAAGAGTGAAAATGGGTTTCATTTCGGTGTCATTTGCCACCCAAATCGACAAATTTTGGGACACTATCATTACCAAAATCTTTCCCAAGGTAATGTCATTTTTAAATGCTGGTATTTCGATGACGTGTGTGTGTGGGGGGGAGGGATCTTAGATTTCTCAAGCTCAAAGATTTCTCAGACTTGCCTCCAACTTATAACAACATCTGTCAAAAATTATCCCATTGCTGTTGCTCTGATATCTTCCTTTTCTGTCACGATAGGCCCGGAGACAGCCAGCTGGTCGAAGCTGTTCGTAAGCAGGAGGCACTTTGGAATGTGCGGCAGGCAGCATATCACCAGCGCAAGCACAAGCTGCGGCTAGGCTATGGGCGGAGGTGGCGGCAGAGACCGGACGAAATGGTGAGCATTTTCTGAAATGCATTTTTACATTGACTTTGTTTTGGCGTATAATGGTCGTTTCACAAGACGATCTATACAGGTCTGGAGACATCAATGAGCTCAATGAGCTCGCCTAGCCACCACCCCACTGACATCTGGCGGAGCTTGTAGACACCAACCAATAGAGGGCAACACCAGCGGCCCCACCATGCGTAAACGCACGCACGTCACACAGCATGAAGTCGGCGGCGCCATACATAGGCGGAGCCTTTGTATGGTGGTACACTCGGGGGCAGATTGATGTTCCACCACTCCCTACCCATCAGGCGATCCCATGGCTCAGCACTGGCTGCTGTCAGTGTTGCCTGCCCTCAGCACTGCTCAGCACTGCCTGCCAGTGCCAGTGCTGCCACTGGCAGCAGCCAGTGCTGAGCCATGGGAGCCCGATGGGTAGGGAGTGGTGGAACATCAATCTGCCCCCGAGTGTACCGTAGATCAGTTGGTAGAGCGTTGGACTCCGTGTGGTGAGAGCACGCGTGCCCTGTCATAACAGTTCGGGTTCGAAGCGCGACGGGCGCTTGATATTTATGGGCCTTCTGAGAGGTATTGTTGCGGTTGGTGGCAGGCCGTAGCCAGGCTAAGCCTGTGAGAGAGGGGACCGGCCGTGCGTGGCTTGTGCGCACGTTAAACTTAACCCTCGCCCATGTAGGGGGGGGTTGGTGCACCCCCCTGAGGTTTTTCTTAGCTAAAAATTTGAAAAATTTAGAAAATTTGACCTTTGACCGGTCATAAGTAGGTCAAATGTTGACCTAGGACCAAAAATATACCACCAATCGCGAGATCTTATTGAGAGCAATATGTTGGTTTTTTCCGCTAACCTCTACGACGCTCCGTTTTCAAACGCCAGGGGGGGGTCGCACCAACCCCCCCCCCCCCTGCATGGGCGAAGGTGGCAAAACACCGTTTACGGGCGAGGGTTAATTATGCCGTAGAACCGGAATTGCGCGATCGGAGGGTAGAGGGCAGGGTCACCGCAACAAGCTTCGCTTAGCGGTGGCCCTGTCCTTGTGAAACCTTCCTATCAAAAAGGTTCGGACTAAATTTATTTTAAAATAGCCTTTCTTAGGAAGTTTGTGGGGCAGAAATTCGTGTCCAATTGTTATGTTAGTTAAGGTGCATCACTGAATCGATTGTTTTCATTACAGAGATAATATTTTGCACTACACAGACATTTCAAAGCTCCTCAATGCGAAAAAGATTGGTCTGCTAAGCAACACATTCCTACAACTGAGCTTAAGTTGGTGGGGGCCAAACGCTTATAGGTGGGGCAAAATGGCAAGTTGGTGGGGTAGCCGCCCCACCAACTGAATAGGAAGCTTCCCTGTGAGAGTGTCCCCTGGCGCCATATCTAATCCAATCACCATCTGTATGACGTCTAATCTGTTTTTTTCTTCACATTTATATTAATATTTCTGACGAACCATTGTTTAGACTTAATCATCATTATCATCGAAATCAAAACGTATGTATGTATGTATGTATGTATGTATGTATGCATGTATGTATGTATACATGTGAATGGATACCAGGATAGAGATGTAGTAAAAAATAAAGGTATACTAAATACTTCGTTTTTTTCAGTTGCTGATGTAAAGTCAAGATGGAAGTCCATCCGGGACTATTTTATGAAGTGTCGGCAGGCCCCGCCGAGCGGCTCTGCTGCCAGCTCGACCACCGACGGCGCCACGCAGAGGGAGCTGAGTTTCCTCAATGATTCTGTCAAGCCAAAGCCGTGAGTTTTTTTTTACTCTTACCGTTTTTCCCTTTCGTAATAGATAAATTCGTACAATGCGTGCATTTTCTGTATTGTTTATTGCCAGTTGTCAGCTTGCTTAGCTCAGATATGTAAATGGATATGAATGTATAGTTTTCTATAGTTGTAGATGTTATGTGGGACAAGAGCTGATTGTGACCCCCTCTATAAAAAGTTAATTGTTTTTAAAACGGGCTTCGCTGAGGGCTTTATAGTACAACATTTGGGTTGCAATATGTAGGTTAGATGAAATGACCTCCCCTGCTTGAATAGCTTGTTTTCGCTTCACTGTTCTGTATTGAAATTAGTTATCAATAGTTCTGTAAATAACATATTTTAGTACGCAATAAGATTTGTAACGTTGGACGGAAAGTTAGATTACACGTACGGGGTGCGGTCTACTCCGTCTGGTGACGGTCGGCCAACTGAACGCCCCATCCACAATGAACTTTCCCTTTCCCCGATGAACATTTTATCGTCCAATGCTGAATCACACCATGCTTGCCTTATGACGGTCCTTTCACAGCGTGACAACAAACCTGACGGCGCCACATGCTGATCCTGATCCCTTATCGCTTGTAGAGGATCCTCACTTGGTAGGTTTGATGCTTTGCGCAGTCGATACGGTTTGCATGACGCGCTCTTGTAATAATGACCTTTGTGTAGTAGCGTAATCCTATCAGGTAGCTACTTATCTTGCAATTCGTCTATTGTGGGTTGTGCAATTTAACAATCAACTGACAAGGTGAAACCTCCAATACTCCAAAACCTCTAAACTTAAAAAGCAACAACAAGAAGAGAAGGGCGTTTATGTCTAACTTGTAACTAGTTATGTCGTTTAGGCGGAACAGGACTGAAAGTACGAGGGTACACAGATTACCGTTCTGTATACTCAGCGCCACGGTCAAAGCCATGCTAATCTCTTTTTCAGGAGAACCCTGACATAGAAGAAGAACACTCTGGTGATCCATGGCTCGTATTCTCGGAAGGTCAGTTAACAGTTTCTTACTAAGGCTATAATGTCTACGTATGTTATGCAGTATGATGGAGATACTTTTTATGTGTATTATGCATTTTTAGAGTTCTTGAGATCACAGCGAAGGTTTTATGTATGTAGGCTAGCCAAACGTACTTGATGTGTGTTGACCGTAGATCATTAAAGCATCAACAAATACCAAAGCTTGTTTTGGAAAGAAAATAGCAGGTGTGATTGATGTACTTATAGCTCTATCTAACTTGATGCTTGTTTTTACTAAAGATGAAAAATAGAATTCGAAGGTAATGCATTAAATGCCCCTTCCACAAGGGTCGAAATTATTATGTACCTTATACACAAGAACTAGAGAAAAGCGGTCGTCGATTCCAGACTCTGCAAATGATAATTTTTCTTCTTTCACGACAGTGGACGACGAGTGGGAGCAGGACTCCGCACCCCGCGCTTGCAAGGCGCCCCGGCGCCGTGCAAGGCGCCGAACAACAACAACACAACAGGAGAACACGGCGGCTGCAGACAATCGTCGTCGTAGGACTCGCAGACGGCAGAACTTCCCCATGCCCTAGACGGCAACCACGTCCTCCTGTAGCGCCAGCAGACGTAGGTGGCGAACAGCTGCACTTGCAGCGCAGCTGACTGCAGCTCAGACAGCGTGCTCCATCTGCCATGGTACAGCGCCCTCACCGGTGAAGTAGCGCGCGAACTGATCGCGCACGTGCTCGGCAGCTCGCGTGTAGTTGTTGGCCCCGAGACGGTGGAGCGCGTCAGCCAGCCCGGCCGGGGCGGTGGCTCGATCTTGCTGGTCGAGTTCAGGCCTTCCCTGCAGTGCGACGACTTCGTCCGCGTGGAGGAAGTTGTGCAAAATGCACGTGGCATGCACGATCTTGCAGGCGTGCTGGACGTTCACGTTCATTGGCCGACGATATATCCGCCAGGTTTGTGCGAGAATGCCGAAAGCATTTTCCACGATGCGACGAGCGCGCGAGAGGCGGTAGTTGAATACCGTGGCTCGGACTCCAAGTCTTGCCTCTGTGCGCCCGGGATACGGCCGCATGATGGCGGTGGTGAGCGGGAACGCCTCGTCGGCGACGATGACGTGCGGCATGATGGTGTTGGTCCCGGGCAGGGCTTTGGGCGGCGGCAGCTGCAGAGAGTCGTCTCGGAGGGCGGCGGCCAGGTCGCTGCGGCGGAATACGCCGCCGTCCGATTCCCTGCCGGCACTTCCCACCGACACGTACACGAATCGGTAGTCGCCGTCCACAGCGGCCAGGAGAACCGTGCTGAACGTGTGTTTGTAATTGAAATATTCGCTGCCGGTGTTGGCTGGCGCCTGCAGGACGACATGTTTTCCGTCGAGTGCTGCCACACAGTTTGGGAAGTTCCACCGGTCTCGGAAGGTGGCCTCGCTCCTCTCCCAGGTGTGGCGAGTAGGGGAGGCCAACACCCCCGGACCGACGGCGGTGATGATCGCGGCACACGTGTCGTAGACTATGGCGCGGACCGTCTTCTCTCCCAGGCGGTACACGGAGAAAAATAATTACTCCCCCCGGGAATCACGATCCCCTATTTGGGAATCAACTGACACCCATGGTGTAATCCGATTCTGAAAAACGGTGTCCATACACCGTTTTTTAGTGTAAATTGATCTCGGTCAGAATCACATACCCAAGGGTCATTTGACTCCCAAAATTTTGACTCCCATTTTAGGTGTCGTGTCAAAAGATCCTGCACGGTGTCAGTGTAAAATAACACATCTAAGCGTTTTTGACGCTATCATGAGGAGTTTTTATATCCTATAGGTGTCATTTCACACAGTTGAGCGTTTTCGCAATCCGTGACTCCCTTATTAGGTGTAATTTGATCCTCAATGGTGTCATAATATTCCGTTCAAATGACTTACTGAGTGTAATTTGACCCTCGGTAGTGTCATAATATTCCGGTGTCATTTGAGCCCCATTGGGTTCAATGACACCGGAATATTATGGCACCACTGAGGGTCAAGTTACACCTAATAAGCGAGTCAATGATTACGAAAACGCTCAACTGAGTGAAATGACACCCATAGGGTTCAAAAACTCCACATGATAGTATCAAAAAACACTAAATTATTACAGAAATTGTTTTGACGTCACTGCTGGTATACCACCATCTCTTGACTCTGCAGTGTTGGTTCCTATAGGTACGAACCAACACTGCAGAGTCAAGAGATTTTCGGTGAATCAGACTCCGAATCCAGCTCCGGCTTCCAATATCGACTCCGACTCCGACTACGGCCAGAACTGTCGTTTCCAACCGACTCCGACTACGGCCAGAATTGTCGACTCCAACGGACTCCGACTCTGACTCCGTAACCCTGGTGTAGGTTCAGTGATTTGAATCAATGCCCCGAGTGACGTCATGTGTGAGCTAGCTATGGCTGGTCCGCTACGAAGATGAAATAGGCAATAGCCCAATCAGCAGGCTGCACTGTCAATTTGCGGACGAAGATTTGCGGAAAGAAATGCGGAGACGAAGAAATGTGCGGACGAAGAAATGCGAGACGAAAAAATACGGAGACGAAGAAATGCGAGACGAAGAAATGCGAGACGAAGACATGCAAGACGAAGACATGCGAGGCGAAGAAATGCGAGACGAATAAATGCGAGACGAAGAAATGCGAAACGAAGAAATGCGAGACGAAGAAATGCGAAACGAAGAAATGCGAGACGAAGAAATGCGAGACAAAGAAATGCGCGGACGAAGAAATGCGGAGACGAAGAAATGCTCGGACGAAGAAATGCGAGATGAAGAAATGCGAGACGAAGGAATGCAAGACGAAGAAAGGCGGAGACGAAGAAATGAGCGGACGAAGTTTTGCGGACGAAGAATTGCGCGACGAAGAAATGTCATGCAAAGATTTGTCCGGATACGCTGCGGTATCAATTGATTTTCGGTGACCCAGACTCCGACTCCAGCTCCGGCTTCCAAAGTCGCCGTCGACTCCGACTCTGACTCCGGCCACAACTGTCAACTCCACCCGACTCTGACTCTGACTCTGTAACCCTGGTGCAAACCACAGCTCAGGTCCAGTGGTTTGAGTCAATGCCCGGCCAATCAGCAAGCTGCATTTTCGTGTGACGTCATTTGTGTTCTAGCCATGCCGGTCCGCCACGAAGATGAAATAGCTCGACCTTGCAGGAAAACCGTTAGGAAAGCCGTTGACTTCAGTTGCCGGAAGTGTGCCCACGTGGGTGCGTGTGGTGTGAGCGGGGAGAGGAACTTATTTGAATTAACGCGCTTTTAATGTCGCCAAACGTTGTTTAAAGTGTAGATTTACTTCAAGTAATAGTGCTTTAACGATAAACTTCAGATATTATTTGTAGTTTGCTCAACATGCGTATTTAAACAACGAGGCGCCCTGCACTCGGCGAAATTTTGAAGTAGGACAAGATAGCAACGCACCATGGAGACGGAGGTAAGTTTTTATGTCATTAAGCTGCAGAATAACTCTACCTAAGTAAGTAGCAATAATCACCGGTTGATGGAACATTGTTGAAATGTGAGTAATTCCTTACGGTGAATGGAGTCACGGACCCATGAACCTTACGATAAGTTTTCATTAGATTTCGCCATACATTTCGTGCCCAAATGTCTTGGAATTTATTGTTGCATATAAAATAAAGAATGACATGCATGTATTGTTAATTTGCGTCACGTGGTTAACAACTGCAATTATGACTCTGTTGGAGACACTGGCGGATCCAGACTTGCGTTTTGGGGGGGGCCAACTCCTGCAAGTAACCAAACCTAGGGTACCCCCAAATCCTGTTTTCTCATCGGATTTAGGCCACTTATTTTTTCGTCACAGCCCTGAAACGATACTTTTTTAAAACTAAAAATAAAAAAATATAGAAATGGTAGCCCACCCAACCCGAGCCTAAATATTACTTTGAAAACACTTCAAATTGCTTTTGTCGACCAATTAGCCCGCTCCGGGTCGGTGCGTGGCGCAGCCTTCGCGGGCTGGGAGGTGTCGGTTGGACCCCCTGCCGTTCGGCCCCTGATTAAGCTAGAGCTCGCGGAAAAAAAACAGGCGTGTTGCCCGTGAGTGACGAGACGAAGCCGATGATACCCGATTTTAAGGTCCTTGGTCATTGGTTGACCTTCCAGGGCGGTGTTTCACGGTCGTGCTGACAGCCGCTGACAGCGCATTCCGCGAGCTAAGGTCAGCCTTCGGTAGTGTTGTGGGTATAGGCTTGTTGATGTCTCCATTGAAACCAAAAGTGCCATCAGCGCTGGCAGCGGCTGGCAGCGTGCCGTGAAACACCGCCCAGGTCAGGTCACAGACCCAAAAGACGGAAAAATCAGGACCTGTCAGAACCTCCTAAAGTAAGGCTGTAATACGTTTTTTTTGTGCTGATCACAAATTTCATGTTAGTTTGGATCATAGATAATGTCTTCATGCGTTTAGACCATGTCGGGGCAGGTCAGGTCAGATCAACCAGTAGGGGTACTTATGGGCGTCCGTATAGCAGGTGTCCACTACCACTGGCAGCTACGTAACATGATACGAAGGCATCAAAACTACTTCGTAAATGTTCAAATGGCTGCAAAATGCTAAATTCAAAATCAGCTAAACGAAACTATCCTAGAAACATGTTAAACTCGGAAAAGTGCACCGAGGTCATCAAAGGTCAATGACCTGACTTGACCGTAAGGTGACATTGGCATCCGCCCTAATGCGTGGGAGCAACATCATATCACATGTTTGAGCGTTTTAAACCACGAAAAGACTATGAAAGCGCGGATAATGTGAGCCGACATACGCCGAATCGCTATTCCGGCCAAACATGGCCTCCAACATGGCCAAACAGTCTCGAGAAATAGGCCACAAGTCAAAGTTCACTTGGGTCAGGGTCATGAAATTTTCAGACTTTGTCACCATGAGGGTACTAAAGTTTCGTCGCGATCGGCTTCATGATACCTTACACGATAACTTCACACGTCGATCGAGAGTTAAAGCATGGATGAAGGAGAACCAGGGGATGAAGGTTCTTTCATCCATGGTTAAAGTGTGCAATAAGAACTTCTTGGGTGAAGACAAGACCAACACTTTTATCAAGCTCACAGATTTTTAATGATACGGTATTTTCTCTCTACCTACTACGCCCTTCTCACATTCATTTTTCTTAAGTGTTTTTGGGGACAAAAAATATATGTTGTTCCCCTTTCAGGCTTGGGGTCATGACCCCGTGGCCCCCCTGGATCCGCTAGGCCGAAACTAACTAGGTCGTTTTCAAACGGTCTGATATTTCAGGTCATAGTTTGCAAACGGCCGGTGTTTTCAGATAGTTTCATATGGCCTGACTGGGCCAGGCCGTTTGCAAACGGACCGAATTTTCATACGGCCTGTAACATATATTCAGATTTCGACATCTGTCGTAGCATCAAATGCTGATGTGGCGCACTCAAAAGCCGGAATTGGTCCTTGGATGCCGTAAGGACCCTTTTAAGAAATAAGTGACCCGACTGACCCTTAGAGATTGGCCTGAGCTGTGACCGAAATAAGTCTTTTACCGTTTCGCAGGAAGGGACAAAAAGGTCCCTCATATGCTTCTTGTACAATTACGAAACAAAACAAGTTTTTTTTTTCAACGAAAACTCAGTGAGTTTTCCTAAAAAATTTATTGCGCATATTCCGTGAATGAAAAGTTGCCGGGTCATGTCAGGTCAGGCTGCCACAGCAAGTTTGTTAACTTGACAGCTCAATCGATATTTATGCAATAAGACCTTCTCGGGTGACGATAAGACATGACGACACTTTATGAAGGAAGCTAGTAAACCCGGTAGTTTCTCCATAGGCGCGGGAACCGGGGGGAGGGGGCAGTGGTGGCAGCTTGCCCCCCCCCCCAACTCTGGGGCCGTGCGGGCGGTGCCCCCACAACTTTCAGACAGAATACCGCTCCTTTTTGCAAATGTTTTCTTTTTTTGTTGAAAAAGCCAAGGGATGAAAAATAAGTGGCCTAAAACCGGCGACAAAACTATATTTGGGGGATCCTAGGTTGATCTCTATCATGGTGTGACCTCCCCCCCCCCCGTCTAAAAGTAGTTCCCGCGCCCCTGGGTTTCTCTACGCTATTGAATCACGCTGCTGATTCTAGTAAGTATCTACTACACAACCTTCTCACATTAATTTTTCTTCGAGCGTTTTGGGGGGCCAAAAGATTGTTGGCCCCCTCTTTCAGGCTTTTTGGGCCCATGGCCCCGGTGGCCCCCTTGAATCCGCCAGTGGGGGCGGTGCCCCCACAACTTTCAAACGGAATACCGTCCTTTTTTGCAATTGTTTTCTTTTTTTGTTGTTGAAAAAGCCAAGGGATGAAAAATAAGTGGCCTAAAACCGGTGAGAAAACTAGATTTGGGGGGACCCTAGGTTGATCTCTATTATGGTGTGCTCCCCCACACACAGAAAAATATTAACACCGTTAGCGGTGTAATTGCACAGTACATATCTGAGCACTTGAGGAAAGTTCATTTAGTCCCTTCCCCGCTTAAATTACTCGCGCTTCCAAATGAACACCAGGAAGAAGGTAATAGAACACTGTTAGGAGGGTTGGGTGTTTTGCTACATGTAGTAAAACACCCAACCCTCCTAACAGTGTTCTATTACCTTCTTCCTGGTGTTCGTTTGGAAGCGCGAGTAATTTTAGCGGGGAAGGGACTAAATTAACTTTCCTCAAGTGCTCAGATATGTACTGTGCAATTACACCGCTAACGGTGTCAATATTTTTCTGTGTGCAGTCTGAAAGTAGTTCCCGCGCCCCTGACTTCTCTACGCTATTGAATCACGCTGCTGATTATAGTATCTACTACGCAACCTTCTCACATTAATTTTTCTTCAAGCGTTTTGGGGGGCCAAAAGATATGTTGGCCCCCTCTTTCAGGCTTTTGGGGGGCCATGGCCCCGGTGGCCCCCCTGGATCCGCCAGTGGTGGCGGTGCCCCCACAACTTTCAGACGGAATACCGTCCTTTTTTGCAACTGTTTCTTTTTTTTTTGTTGAAAAAGCCAAGGGATGAAAAATAAGTGGCCTAAAACCGGTGAGAAAACTAGATTTGGGGGGACCCTAGGTTGATCTCTATTATGGTGTGCTCCCCCAGTCTGAAAGTAGTTCCCGCGCCCCTGACTTTCTCTACGCTATTGAATCACGCTGCTGATTCTAGTAGGTATCTACTACGCAACCTTCTCACATTAATTTTTCTCCAAGCGTTTTGGGGGGGGGGGCCAAAAGATATGTTGGCCCCCCCTTTCAGGCTTTTGGGGGGGGCCATGGCCCCGGTGGCCCCCCCCTGGATCCGCCAGTGGTTGGAGAGTGTATTTTGATCCCATAAGGTGTATGATTCCGAGAATCATTTGACAATATCTGGTATAAAGACTGATTGAAAAGAAGACGTCATCGTCAATAGATAAAATTGTAGCTGCAAGGGTGAAGACACATGTAAGCTACATTTAAAGTCTCGTTGCAGTCTGGCTAATCGTTCCTATAAGCTTCAGAAGCAGAACATACCCATGGGTATGTTGGTTAGTTGTACCATACTATTGGTCTCAAGATAAGGGCCTAGGCGACCTGTTTTTCTGATGCGATGAATATACCCTTTATACCCTCGCCGCAGCTCGGTTCGAGTGCATCCCTCACCCCTGCACACCACCCAATCCCCGCACTCGAATATTACCTGTATTTCTTATATTAGGAGACCAATAGTACCGGTAATATTGATATTAGCTGATGTATGACGCTAATTCAGGAACAGGCTCTGAGCCGGTATAGAAAAACCATCCCAAGAGTCATTTGACACCGTTGAGGTGACACCTACGAGGGGTGTTTTTGAAGCGTACCAAAAACGCGCAGTTTCCAGGAGTCCGATTACACCCGGAATCAGACACCCCCGAGGTAATCTGACTCTGGTTGGGAGTGTATTTTATACCACATGTCGTCAAATGATTCCCGGAATCATACACCGTGTGGGATCAAAATACACCCTCAAAATCCGATTACTCCCTGAAGTGACACCTAAAAGGGGTGTTTTTTGAAGCGTACCAAAAACGCGCAGTTTCCAGGAGTCAGATTACACCCGGAATCAGACACTTCCTAGAGTATTATGACTCTGATTTGGGGTGTATTTTTATTCCATAAGGCGTATGATTCCGGGAATCATTTGACGCCGTACGGTATAAAAATACACCCTCAACCAGTGTCATAATACCCTAGAAAGTGTCTGATTCCGGGTGTAATCGGACTCTAGAAAACTGCGCGTTTTTGGTACGCTTCAAAAAACACCCCTTTTAGGTGTCATTATTTTTTTCAGTGTACGTGGGAGCCAGAGCCGAAAACTCCATCCCTGACGCCAGATACCGAAGGGTAACGGCCAGGCGCTGCGCGGGGTCGATGGGCTCTCTGAAGTTGGTGTGTTTTCTGGCGATAGTTGGCCCGATCTTGCTAAGAAGGAGATCGAAAGTGTCGCGGGTCATCCGGAAGTAGGTGCGGTGCCGCTCAGGGTCGTTGGTACGCAACTCTTGTACGAGGTTGAAGAATTCCCCCCGAGCTCGGCGGCGGCGGTTCACGTCAGCGACCCAGCTCTTGTGCCGACGTTTCGGACGGCACTCCTCGTCATACTCCATCATTAATAGCTCGGCTTGGGCCAAACTTAAGCCGACGTCCATTCTCGATATATAAAGTATAGAAGCAATAACAAGAAGATATATAAAGTATAGAAGCAATAACAAGAAAAGGTACTACCTGAGATGTTTTGTTTACATTTGTTTTCCTGACGGCGGTATTTGCTTCGTATGTAACCCAAGAGTATTAAGAAAAATGTCGCGTGCTTATTTTCGAAGGATTTTATTTGTTAATATATTGCATCATGGTTAACCTGCTAAAACATTTTTTTATACTTTTATTTTTTATTTTCCTACAGAATTATCATCATTCTATGACTTCAGGTGGCTTGCACACCCTATAATAACAAAACACTTGATACTAACATAAGCGCGTACTTTCAGCACCTCTGCCGATGCTTTTTGTGCAGTGGACGGCGTCATTTTAGGAAACGCCGAAAATACGCGCTTATCGACGATTACGCGCTTACTTTCGGCGGATGCCAATGTGCAGTGGACGGCGACCTAATCTAAGGAAAGACTACGCTCGCTTCGCTCGCTCCGTAATAAGGAAAGACTACGCTCGCTTCGCTCGCTCCGTAATAAGCAAGTAATAGCCTTTGGCTCATTGTATAATTGACAAAAGAAATGGAAAAGAACAAATGTGCGATATTTCGTGTTCGATATTTGTTCATGCACTCAGTGCACTCAGACCACTATTTCATGCACTGAGTGCATGAAAAAGTCAAACACGAATATCGCATATATATATTCTTTTCCATTTCTTTTGTCAATTATACAATGAGCCAAAGGCTATTACTTGCTTATTTTCTAATCGTAATGGGGCTCAACACAATTTTGAAAGAAACCCTCAATATTATTCAACTATCTAATGAGGTCACAGTCTTAGATCCAGCATCCCCAGCCCAGGGCAGGGTCAGTGTTTCCGGATTTTGTCACATCCTGCGCCCTGCGGCGTTTTTATATTTGTTCATTTTAAACGCTGTTCCTTCCTTGCTTGAAATTAGCAGCTCAAATTACAACAGTGTCAAATGATGAATCACAACCAATAAGGCAAATTTCAGATCCTTTTTTATTTCAGATGAAGGCATGCCTTTCAAATTGAAATACTTTATAACAGCTCGGTTCCCGATTTTCTCCATTTTGACCGAACGGCAATCTTTTTTACTTTAGAGGGCTCTAAAGACGTAGCAAAAGGTGCTAGGACTTCAAAACTTGGTGTACACATATATAAATAGTGGCAAAACAGGTGACCAATTTTTAATTAATCTGCGTCACCTTTAACTGTGTTAGGCTCAAAACTTTTCACTCACACCTCGTAGTTATTTACGCTGTCATTCCCCATGCGCCCGACTCCTGAAAATCAACCTAAGTTTAGTCTTGAATTCCATCGGCATGGTGGGTCAATATTGCACGCGACCTGCATCCTAGCTTTTTCTTTAGAAATCATCGTAGCTTCCAAATTCAGACATAGATGGCTTTACCAGCAGCGCCTGAACTTATTAGGCTGTGCCGCACGACATGTAGTTTTAATCCTCACCCATAGATGGCTCCACCAACAGCGCCTGAATACAGGCTGTGCCGCATGACAATGCAATTAGAAATCTCGTCCATAGATGGCACCACTAACAACGCTTGAAAAGAGGCTATGCCGCACGACAGTACAGCTTCAAACCTCGTCCATAGATGGCACCACCAATAACGCCTGAATATAGGCTGTGCCGCACGACAGTGCAGCTTCAAACCTCGTCCATAGATGGCACCACAAAACACGCCTGAATATAGGCTGTGCCGCACCGCCGTGCAGCTTCAAACCTCGTCCGTAGATGACACACAGCGCCTGAATCCTTTTGCTGTACCGCATCCTTTTGTTACGTGATATTTCACGCATAGATAGCTCCCTCGCCTCTGACCCCTCTTATTTGCTGTCAGGAGTAAGAAAGCACAATTCCATCTCAAAGCCACATATCCCTGTTTCCGGCTGGACGGCCGCCATCATCCGATGTCGTATAAATTAAAGTGAGTCGCGATATGGCTGACACACTTGCTTTGTTCTCAGACCTCAGTTGTCCCAGCTATGAAGTGGACCATACCATCACCATACCATAGGCGTCGCCAGACATTTTGGGTTGGGGGGCAAAATATTTTTTGTGTTAAAGCCATAGGCGGCGGAACGGGGGGGGGGGGGTACCGGGGCACGGTGCCCCCTTTGATTTTGGCATTTTAACCCGCGCCCCAATGGGGTCTGTATATAACACGCCCTACGGGGGGGGGCTATTCATAGCCCCCCCCCTAACTCCGAACCTACTGGGCCGATCGTCAAAATTCAAACGGCATCTGATAGCCCCGGAAAAACTGCCGAGCGAAACCTAATTTCATTGACCTCGAGGTCACCGATGCCGTCACAGGTCAGGTCAAAGTAAAAATTATCGATATTTGGCTTGTTCACATTTTGGGCTCTGGCCGCCGTCTTACAAGTCAGATCAAGCTGATTTTTGGTTTACACACTCGTGACCAGATGCTTTAGATACCCTAAGGGTACCAAACTTGTACTTTGATTTTCAGGTCAGGGTCAGGTCATCATAGGTCACGGAAATCTTGTCATAAGTCGGTCACGTGACACATGATTTATGGTCCATTTAGGCCATAGATTTCGAATTCGGTGTCGCCTGTGTCGTTTGAGGCCATTTTCATCTGAATACAGCTGAGGTCAGATCACTTTTCAGGTCAAAAAAGGTCAAATTTCAAAGTTGAAATTTTTCAACAACAAACATGTCTATCGGATGCAGTTTGAGCTCAGGAACACGATGGTGCTATTTATATTGGTGTGCGATGTCAAATTCGTACAGAAAATTGATTTGAAAATTTGAAATTGTAAAATTTTTGGTATAATGCGTATAACTTGGCCATTTTTCAGATATCTGGCTAAAACTTGCTAGAGTAAGTCATAAGCACGTCTGTCAAGACAGCCTCAGATTCAGATTCACTTTCAGAATCACATTCGGACCCCCTTAGATTTTCATAAAAACTGGTCCATGGGTACAGTTTTGGACGCTGATTCCAATGGTGAAGTCTGTTTTTCGCCACATATTATACTTTGGCCCCTAGAGGCATTCAAAGTTTTTTTGGGGCGAAGGGGGACCCCGTTAGATTTTCATAAAAACTGGTCCATGTGTACAGTTTTGGACGCTGATTCCAACGGTGAAGTCTGTTTTTCGCCACATATTATACTTTGGCCCCTAGAGGCATTCACAGTTTTTTGGGGGAAGGGGGACCCCCTTAGATTTTCATAAAAACTGGTCCATGTGTACAGTTTTGGACGCTGATTCCAATGGTGAAATCTGGTTTTCGCCACATATTATACTTTGGCCCCTAGAGGCATTCAAAGTTTTTTGGGGCGAAGGGGGACCCCCTTTGATTTTCATAAAAAACTGGTTCATGGGTACAGTTTTGGACGCTGATTCCAATGGTGAAGTCTGTTTTTCGCCACATATTATACTTTGGCCCCTAGAGGCATTCAAAGTTTTTTTGGGGCGAAGGGGGACCCCCTTAGATTTTCATAAAAACTAGTCCATGTGTTTAGTTTTGGACGCTGATTCCAACGGTGAAGTCTGTTTTCCGCCACATATTATACTTTGGCCCCTAAAGGCATTCAAAGTTTTTCTGGGGAAGGGGGACCCCCTTAGATTTTCATAAATACTGGTCCATGTGTACAGTTTTGGACGCTGATTCCAATGGTGAAGTCTGTTTTTCGCCACATATTATACTTTGGCCCCTAGAGGCATTCAAAGTTTTTTTTGGGGGCGAAGGGGGACCCCCTTAGATTTTCATAAAAACTGGTCCATGGGTACAGTTTTGGACGCTGATTCCAATGGTGAAGTCTGTTTTCCGCCACATATTATACTTTGGCCCCTAGAGGCATTCAAAGTTTTTTTGGGGGCGAAGGGGGACCTCCTTAGATTTTCATAAAAAACTGGTCCATGTGTACAGTTTTGGACGCTGATTCCAACGGTGAAGTTTGTTTTTCGCCACATATTATAGTTTGGCCCCTAGAGGCATTCAAAGTTTTTTGGGGGAAGGGGGACCCCCTTAGATTTTCATAAAAACTGGTCCATGTGTACAGTTTTGGACGCTGATTCCCATGGTGAAGTCTATTTTTCGCCACATATTATACTTTGGCCCCTAGAGGCATTCAGATTCACTTTCAGAATCACATTCGGACCCCCTTAGATTTTCATAAAAACTGGTACATGTGTACAGTTTTGGACGCTGATTCCAACGGTGAAGTCTGTTTTTCGCCACATATTATACTTTGGCCCCTAGAGGCATTCAAAGTTTTTTGGGGAAGGGGGACCCCCTTAGATTTTCATAAAAACTGGTCCATGTGTACAGTTTTGGACGCTGATTCCCATGATGAAGTCTGTTTTTCGCCACATATTATACTTTGGCCCCTAGAGGCATTCAGATTCACTTTCAGAATCACATTCGGACCCCCTTAGATTTTCATAAAAACTGGTCCATGGGTACAGTTTTGGACGCTGATTCCAATGGTGAAGTCTGTTTTTCGCCATATCTTATACTATGGCCCCTAGAGGCATTCAAAGTTTTTTTGGGGCGAAGGGGGACCCCCTTAGATTTTCATAAAAACTGGTCCAAGTGTACAGTTTTGGACGCTGATTCCAACGGTGAAGTCTGTTTTTCGCCACATATTATACTTTGGCTCCTAGAGGCATTCAAAGTTTTTTGGGGGAAGGGGGACCCCTTAGATTTTCATAAAAACTGGTCCATGTGTACAGTTTTGGACGCTGATTCCAATGGTGAAGTCTGTTTTTCGCCAAATATTATACTTTGGCCCCTAGAGACACAAAGTTTTATTTGGGGGCGAAGGGGGACCCCCTTAGATTTTCATAAAAACTGGTCCATGTGTACAGTTTTGGACGCTGATTCCAACGGTGAAGTCTGTTTTTCGCCACATATTATACTTTGGCCCCTAGAGGCATTCAAAGTTTTTTGGGGGGAAGGGGGACCCCCTTAGATTTTCATAAAAACTGACCCATGTGTACAGTTTTGGACGCTGATTCCCATGGTGAAGTCTGTTTTTCGCCACATATTATACTTTGGCCCCTAGAGACATTCAGATTCACTTTCAGAATCACATTCGGACCCCTTAGATTTTCATAAAAACTGGTCCATGGGTACAGTTTTGGACGCTGATTCCAATGAAGAAGTCTGTTTTTCGCCACATATTATACTTTGGCCCCTAGAGGCATCCGAAGTTTTTTTAGGGGAGGGGGGACCCTCTTATGGTCCATGTGTACAGTTTTGGACGCTGATTCCAATGGTGAAGTCTGTTCTTCGCCACATATTATATTACATGGACTATGGACTATTATATTACATATTACATGGACTAGTTTTTATAAAAATCTAAGGGGTCCCCCTTCCCCTAAAAACTTTGGATGCCTCTAGGGACCAAAGTATAATATGTGGCGAAGAACAGACTTCACCATTGGAATCAGCGTCCAAAACTGTACACATGGACCAGTTTTTATTAAAATCTAAGAGGGTCCCCCTTCCCCTAAAAAAACTTTGGATGCCTCTAGGGGGCAAAGTATAATATGTGGCGAAAAACAGACTTCTTCATTGGAATCAGCGCCCAAAACGGTACACATGGACTAGTTTTTATAAAAATCTAAGGGGGTCCCCCTTCCCCTAAAAAACTTTGGATGCCTCTAGGGACCAAAGCATAAGATGTGGCGAAGAACAGACTTCACCATTGGAATCAGCGTCCAAAACTCTACACATGGACAAGTTTTTATGAAAATCTAAGGTGGTCCCCCTTCCCCAAAAAAAACTTTGAATGCCTCTAGGGGCCAAAGTTTAATATGTGGCGAAAAACAGACTTCACCATTGGAATCAGCGTCCAAAACTGTACACATGGACCAGTTTTTATGAAAATCTAAGGGGGTCCCCCTTCGCCCCAAAAAAACTTTGGATGCCTCTAGGGGCCAAAGTATAATATGTGGCGAAGAACAGACTTCACCATTGGAATCGGCCTCCAAAACTGTACACATGGACCAGTTTTTATGAAAATCAAAGGGGGTCCCCCTTCCCCCAAAAAACTTTGAATGCCTCTAGGGGCCAAAGTATAATATGTGGCGAAAAACAGACTTCACCATTTGAATCAGCGTCCAAAACTGTACACATGGACCAGTTTTTATGAAAATCTAAGGGGGCCCCCCTTCGCCCCCAAAAAACTTTGAATGCCTCTAGGGGCCAAAGTATAATATGTGCCGAAAAACAGACTTCACCATTGGAATCAGCGTCCAAAACTGTACACATGGACCAGTTTTTATGAAAATCTAAGGGGGTCCCCCTTCGCCCCAAAAAAACTTTGGATGCCTCTAGGGGCCAAAGTATAATATGTGGCGAAAAACAGACTTCACCGTTGGAATCAGCGTCCAAAACTGTACACATGGACCAGTTTTTATGAAAATCTAAGGGGGTCCCCCTTCGCCCCAAAAAAACTTTGAATGCCTCTAGGGGCCAAAGTATAATATGTGGCGAAAAAAAGACTTCACCATTGGAATCAGCGTCCAAAACTGTACCCATGGACCAGTTTTTATGAAAATCTAAGGGGGTCCGAATGTGATTCTGAAAGTGAATCTGAATGCCTCTAGGGGCCAAAGTATGATATGTGGCGAAAAACAGACTTCACCATGGGAATCAGCGTCCAAAACTGTACGCATGGACCAGTTTTTATGAAAATCTAAGGGGGTCCCCCTTCCCCAAAAAAAACTTTGAATGCCTCTAGGGGCCAAAGTATAATATGTGGCGAAAAACAGACTTCACCATTGGAATCAGCGTCCAAAACTGTACCCATGGACCAGTTTTTATGAAAATCTAAGGGGGTCCCCCTTCGTCCCAAAAAAAAAACTTTGAATGCCTCCCCAGTAAACATGCCGACGTCGGCCCGACGTCGGCCGACTTCGGGGTGACGTCGGCAACTCGGCACCGGCATGCCGACGTCGGCCCGACGTCGGTCCAACCTCGGCACGACGTCGGCTGGATGTCGGATATGCCCGCATGTTCCGACGTCCAGCCGAGGTCCAGCCGATGTCGGGCCGACGTCGGACCGAGATCAATTGCTGAGGTCCAGCCGACGTCGGGCCGACGTCGGGGCGACGTCGGACCGACATCGGCCGCTGTCTTGACCGTTAAAATGATATAAAATACATGTTTCATGTTTCATAAAGAGCCTCTGTATTCAAAATATCCTTAGGAAACTCAAATCTTCCTCCACGCCGCAACCCCCTGATCCGGACTGGACGGGAAACTTTATCCCATTTGGGATTGCCCGTAAGCCGAGCTCGCCCGTAGCCGGGTGTGGTGAGTGCTTGGGGGCTGCTCGGCCTATCCTTTGGTCAGGCTCATCAGCCCCGGCAACTCACCAGGGCCGGGCCCAGTTCATATAGAAAGGCCAGTCGGCAAGTGTCACTTTGCCAAAGTGCCACTTGTCAAAGGGACACTTTGAGAAACGTTGGTGCAGGTGTGTAAGAGTGGCTATATGAATCCATTGTGGGGTCACCCTTTCCAGTAAGTGTCACGTAACAGCAATGGGACCAGGGACTCTATATGAACTGGACCCAGGGTGCTCGCCAAGAAGACCAATGTCTCCTTCCTATGATCCTTCCGGTTCTGAAATGGTCTTGTCAGACCGAAAGGGCATAACCCAACAAAAACCGAAGTTGTTAGCTGGCTGCGTGGTGTAGTGGTTAGCGCACTAGCCTCGCGTTTGAATGGCACGGGGTTCGAATCCCATCGCCGGCTAATGGTTTTGGCGTGTTGTCCCAGTAAACATGCCGACGTCGGCGACTGGGGGGCTCGAATCCCGCCGCCGGTTGATATTTTTGGCGCGTTGTCCCAATAAACATGCCGACGTCGGCCCCGTCGGTCCAACGACAAACGATCTCGTCAACCTCGGCAAACGATCTCGGCCCGACGTCGGCTCGACGTCGGCTGGACTTCGGCTGGACGTCGGAACATGCGGGCATATCCGATGTCCAGCCGATGTCGGGCCGAGGTTGAACCGACGTTGGGCCGACGTCGGGCCGAGCCTCGGCCCGACGTCGGGCCGACGTTGTCATGTTTACTGGGTCTAGGGGCCAAAGTATAATATGTGGCGAAAAACAGACTTCACCGTTGGAATCAGCGTCCAAAACTGTACACATGGACCAGTTTTTATGAAAATCTAAGGGGGTCCCCCTTCGCCCCAAAAAAACTTTGAATGCCTCTAGGGGCCAAAGTATAATATGTGGCGAAAAACAGACTTCACCATTGGAATCAGCGTCCAAAACTGTACCCATGGACCAGTTTTTATGAAAATCTAAGGGGGTCCCCCTTCGCCCCAAAAAACTTTGAATGCCTCTAGGGGCCAAAGTATAATATGTGGCGAAAAACAGACTGCACCATTGGAATCAGCGCCTAAAACTGTACACATGGACCAGTTTTTATGAAAATCTAAGGGGGTCCCCCTTCCCCAAAAAAAAACTTTGAATGCCTTTAGGGGCCAAAGTATAATATGTGGCGAAAAACAGACTTCACCGTTGGAATCAGCGTCCAAAACTGTACACATGGACCAGTTTTTATGAAAATCTAAGGGGGTCCCCCTTCGCCCCAAAAAAAAAACTTTGACTGCCTCTCGGGGCCAAAGTATAATATGTGGCGAAAAACAGACTTCACCATTGGAATCAGCGTCCAAAACTGTACCCATGGACCAGTTTTTATGAAAATCTAAGGGGGTCCGAATGTGATTCTGAAAGTGAATCTGAATGCCTCTAGGGGCCAAAGTATAATATGTGGCGAAAAACAGACTTCACCATGGGAATTAGCGTCCAAAACTGTACACATGAACCAGTTTTTATGAAAATCTAAGGGGGTCCCCCTTCGCCCCAAAAAAAAACTTTGGATGCATCTAGGGGCCAAAGTATAATATGTGGCGAAGAACAGACTTCACCATTGGAATCAGCCTCCAAAACTGTACACATGGACCAGTTTTTATGAAAATCTAAGGGGGTCCCCTTTCCCCAAAAAAACTTTGAATGCCTCTAGGGGTCAAAGTATAATATGTGGCGAAAAACAGACTTCACCATTGGAATCAGCGTCCAAAACTGTACACATGGACCAGTTTTTCTGAAAATCTAAGGGGGTCCCCCTTCGCCCCAAAAAACTTTGAATGCCTCTAGGGGCCAAAGTATAATATGTGGCGAAAAACAGACTTCACCATTGGAATCAGCGTCTACAACTGTATCCATGGACCAGTTTTTATGAAAATCTAAGGGGTCCCCCTTCGCCCCAAAAAACTTTGAATGCCTCTAGAGGCCAAAGTATAATATGTGGCGAAAAACAGACTTCACCATTGGAATCAGCGTCCAAAACTGTACACATGGACAAGTTTTTATGAAAATCTAAGGGGGGCCCCTTCCCCAAAAAAACTTTGAATGCCTCTAGGGGCCAAAGTCTAATATGTGGAGTAAAACAGACTTCACCGTTGGAATCAGCGTCCAAAACTGTACACATGGACCAGTTTTTATGAAAATCTAAGGGGGTCCGCCCTTCGCCCCAAAAAAACTTTGAATGCCTCTAGGGGCCAAAGTATAATATGTGGCGAAAAACAGACTTCACCGTTGGAATCAGCGTCCAAAACTGTACACATGGACCAGTTTTTATGAAAATCTAAGGGGGTCCCCCTTCGCCCCAAAAAAACTTTGAATGCCTCTAGGGGCCAAAGTATAATATGTGGCGAAAAACAGACTTCGCCATTGGAATCAGCGTCCAAAACTGTACCCATGGACCAGTTTTTATGAAAATCTAAGGGGGTCCGAATGTGATTCTGAAAGTGAATCTGAATGCCTCTAGGGGCCAAAGTATAATATGTGGCGAAAAACAGACTTCACCATGGGAATCAGCGTCCAAAACTGTACACATGGACCAGTTTTTATGAAAATCTAAGGGGATCCCCCTTCGCCCCAAAAAACTTTGAATGCCTCTAGGGGCCAAAGTATAATATGTGGCGAAAAACAGACTTCACCATGGGAATCAGCGTCCCAAACTGTACACATGGACCAGTTTTTATGAAAATCTAAGGGGGTCCCCCTTCGCCCCCAAAAACTTTGAATGCATCTAGGGGCCAAAGTATAATATGTGGCGAAAAACAGACTTCACCATTGGAATCAGCGTCCAAAACTGTACACATGGATAAGTTTTTATGAAAATCTAAGGGGGTCCCCCTTCGCCCCAAAAAAACTTTGAATGCCCCTAGGGGCCAAAGTATAATATGTGGCGAAAAACAGACTTCACCATTGGAATCAGCGTCCAAAACTGTACCCATGGACCAGTTTTTATGAAAATCTAAGGGGGTCCCCCTTCGCCCAAAAAAAACTTTGAATGCCTCTAGGGGCCAAAGTATAATATGTGGCGAAAAACAGACATCACCGTTGGAATCAGCGTCCAAAACTGTACACATGGACCAGTTTTTATGAAAATCTAAGGGGGTCCCCCTTCGCCCAAAAAAAAACTTTGAATGCCTCTAGGGGCCAAAGTATAATATGTGGCGAAAAAAACAGACCTCACCATTGGAATCAGCGTCCAAAACTGTACCCATGGACCAGTTTTTATGAAAATCTAAGGGGGTCCCCCTTCGCCCCAAAAAACTTTGAATGCCTCTAGGGGCCAAAGTATAATATGTGGCGAAAAACAGACTTCACCATTGGAATCAGCGTCCAAAACTGTACACATGGACCAGTTTTTATGAAAATCGAAGGGGGTCCCCCTTCCCCAAAAAAACTTTGAATGCCTCTAGGGGCCAAAGTATAATATGTGGCGAAAAACAGACTTCACCGTTGGAATCAGCGTCCAAAACTGTACACATGGACCAGTTTTTATGAAAATCTAAGGGGGTTCCCCTTCGCCCCAAAAAAACTTTGAATGCCTTTAGGGGCCAAAGAATAATATGTGGCGAAAAACAGACTTCACCATTGGAATCAGCGTCCAAAACTGTACCCATGGACCAGTTTTTATGAAAATCTAAGGGGGTCCGAATGTGATTCTGAAAGTGAATCTGAATGCCTCTTGGGGCCAAAGTATAATATGTGGCGAAAAACAGACTTCACCATGGGAATCAGCGTCCAAAACTGTACACATGGACCAGTTTTTATGAAAATCTAAGGGGGTCCCCCTTCGCCCGGGGATCGCCCCAAAAAACTTTGAATGCCTCTAGGGGCCAAAGTATAATATGTGGCGAAAAACAGACTTCACCATGGGAATCAGCGTCCAAAACTGTACACATGGACCAGTTTTTATGAAAATCTAAGGGGGTCCCCCTTCGCCCCAAAAAACTTCGAATGCCTCTAGGGGCCAAAGTATAATATGTGGCGAAAAACAGACTTCACCATTGGAATCAGCGTCCAAAACTGTACACATGGACCAGTTTTTATGAAAATCTAAGAGGTCCCCCTTCGCCCCCCCAAAAAAACTTTGAATGCCTCTAGGGGCCAAAGTATAATATGTGGCGAAAAATAGACTTCACCATTGGAATCAGCGTCCATAACTGTACCCATGGACCAGTTTTTATGAAAATCTAAGGGGGTCCCCCTTCGCCCCTAAAAACTTTGAATGCCTCTAGAGGCCAAAGTATAATATGTGGCGAAAAACAGACTTCACCATTGGAATCAGCGTCCAAAACTGTACACATGGACCAGTTTTTATGAAAATCTAAGGGGGGCCCCTTCCCCCAAAAAACTTTGAATGCCTCTAGGGGCCAAAGTATAATATGTGGCGAAAAACAGACTTCACCGCTGGAATCAGCGTCCAAAACTGTACACATGGACCAGTTTTTATGAAAATTTAAGGGGGTCCCCCTTCGCCCCAAAAAAACTTTGAATGCCTCTAGGGGCCAAAGTATAATATGTGGCGAAAAACAGACTTCACCGTTGGAATCAGCGTCCAAAACTGTACCCATGGACCAGTTTTTTATGAAAATCTAAGGGGGTCCGAATGTGATTCTGAAAGTGAATCTGAATCTGAGGCTGTCTTGACAGACGTGTCATAAGCATGTGTTCTATTAAACCTATATATTCAGGTTTTTCGAAAAGTCAAAAAGTTTTTGAAAAAAAGATAAATACAAATTTTGAATTTTAACATATATTATTTCCAAAATTTTCAAAATTTTGAGAATCCGAGATAGCAGTTTGATAGTGCAGTCCATTCTGAGTCCTCTCATGCAAAAAAAAATTGGATCTAGCTCAAAAACTGAGCTCTTGGGAGCGATTCCCGTGGTTCAATGTTTTGCGTCGAAATCGGCCGAGCATGACGTCACTCTGACGTCATCTCCGGCCGACCTATGATAGATACGAAGTTCAAATTTTAACACAAGGTGTCAAATTGATGCAGCCGAAGGTACTGAAAGTTTGGCGGCGATATGTCAAGCGGTTTAGAAGTTACTGCAGAAAAACGGGAAGGGGGGTTATGAATAGCCCCCCCCCCCCCCAGTGGGGCGCGGGTTAACATTAGCCCTATGGGCGTTGCATGGAAAGAATGTGACCAAAAGTCGGCGTTGATCCCCCCCCCCCTTTAATTGAAAGTGTTCCGCCGCCACTGGTTAAACGAATGCCGACCCATCCACGCATGCAGAGTTTCTACGTGAAATGCATGGGGCTTATGCCAGCTGCCGATAGTAGCTAAGTTGGACATTCGGCGGAGAATGAATGTCAGAAATGTTAATCGGAAGTCATTCATCTTTGCTCCAGTGAGAGGAAGTGTTTTGTTCACATTCTCACCTTTTTTCGTGAGTAGGGAAGCGATGCAAACGCGAAACAAAATGTACACGGCATTACGGTAAGGGATGCCTTCAAGGTAGGCTTGGGATTCTCAGGCCATTGTAGGCCACTCAGGGTCAATGTGGGCTCTCAGAAGCCTGCTTAGGATCCCGGAGATCGGCGTGGATCACCTAAAACATTTACGCGTATGTGGGGCTTTAGGGCTTTCCGAGCCCAAGGTGGGACCCTCAGAAGCCAGTGTGAGTGGCGGGCGCTAAGAGATTAGGCCCCGGGGTGAGCCTGGAGCCCTCAGATAACAGTGCGAACCATCGAGGTCTGTGGCGAATCCCAAAGGACCCTACGTAGGGATATGAGAAACATGTGGGACCCTCAGAGGCACGTGCGTGAGTCGTGACCGCTCAGCTGCCGGCTTGGGGTCAGCAAGATCTGATGCCACAAGGGCTCGGCTGAGCTATCAGAGGCCAGTTAAGGTTCTAAAAAAAATTTGAAGGCAGATCCGTGTGGGCCTTCAGAGGTCTACGTATGTATAAGATCCTTAAAGAATGGGCACCAGTGGGACTCTCAGAGGCCGGTTTGGGGCCCTCTGAAGCTAGCCAGGGCTTCTTAGGCTTCTTAGAGCTCAGTGGAGCTCCTTAGGGGCCTGCGTGAGAGGCAAGCTCATGAGCCCTGCGGCACTTGAACCGTACTTGAATCTGTCGCAGACATTTTACCAGAGTTGAGAAAGACCCCGAAACATGGCCTCGAAGATTTGTCACGCTTTGAGTAAAGTTTTGTGTCAGCTCTTTCAAAACTTATGAAAATCAGCTGTAAAATGTAACAAAGAACCAACTAGGAACGTGGATTGAAGCACAGCATTGACATATCCAAGTCTGAAGTCGGATCTTCCAGATTTTGGCGACTCCGACTCCGACTCTGGCTAGAACTGCACGCTCCGACCGGGTCCGACCTCTCAGGCATTCTCAGAAAAGTACATCCCATTTTTCCCCGACTCCTAAATCTCATCGGATCTATATCAATCTCAGGGGTGCCTGGTCAGAGTGTCGGGGGGGGGGGGGAAGCTGCCCCGCTTGCCCCCCACCCCCACCCCCGTGGCGACGTTAATGACTTAGTGGACACAGAGATAAAACAATATCACCAATAGCTGACTTTGTTCTTCATTACACATGTATATTACGGTGCCTGGAATCTTCTAAGTCTTCCAGCCTGTGCGATGAAAAACTGTTATGCTTACACGTAAAGTATGCAATAATAGCATGAAGAGTCTCATATTTTATCAGTTATCAAGTGCAGTAGGCCAAACACATGGTACGTCAAGCAACTTTTTATGCAACATAAAAACTTGATGATGCTTTCCAGTTCAGTGAGTAAAAAATTGATCACTATGTAAGAAATGATGTGGATGAATAAATTATCTCGCCTGTAATATTGTTATCATAATAATGTGTTACGCAAGAACATAAAACAACATACACCCGTACCCTCTGATGAAGCTATCAGAATCGATCAACGAGGTTGAAGCTGGAAAGAAGCACATTCAACCATGGTATGTGAACTGATGCAGGCAATTCTTACTTTATTCGTCGAGCTCGCTCCATTTTAACCCTCGATGCCCAGCGAATCAAAACGCGAATCCAAACAGCCACAAAGAAATGAAGGCATATGATAAACAAGTGCATGATGCTCTTCCAATGACAATGAAAACAATATAGACTGAGACATGTCTCGCTTAGACCGCCCCGCCCCTTGCTGTCCGGTGGGCCAAGCTTCGCACCGCTCCCCGCTAGATGTCAGCACGCGCGCGGCCGCTACATGCCGGCGCGCATCGGCGGCGACACGAGAATGACGCCGTCGCCGCGCACGAACAGCATGGGGATGGTGCGCTTGGTGGTCTTGTGCACCTCCTCGTAGGTCTCCTCGTCGATGTCAACGGTGGTGACCGTCTCCTCGACGTCTCCGAGTATCATGTTCAGGTGCTGGTCGTAGCCCTGCCGCCGTCCGTCCGCACCCGTTAGCTCAGCCGCCTGGCAGTACAACACTACAGGCCGGGTAACGGCCAAATACGCCAGCAAGCCAGTACAGAATAGATATATTATAGATAGATAGTGATGGACCATAGATCATACAATAAAACAAGTGTTTGAGATGACTATGCACTAAGGTTACCAAGTTACAAAAGAAGAAATGAAAGGAAAACATATGCAAAGCAGAACTAAAATAAAGCACTGAGATACAAAGCTGAAGCAATACAGAAATAGGCGAGCCGCTCGCACATGTACTCACATGCAGACGGCCCTTGAGTTCTCGCTCGTTGCGCATCTTCACCTTGATCCGCTCATCCAAGCTGAGTTTAATGAGATCCAGTGGCTCTTCGACAGTCACAGTTGGTGCCTGCAACAGCATTGTTTCTCAATTAGCTCATCATACAGCAGCCACCCATTCCTAATCGATGAGGAGTACCCACACCTAAGTAACCAATGGGCAATCAGATCCTACTCAACTTTATTGATACAAACACTATTTTTGTACAATAACACTATGCATTACACTATGCTATGTGAATATCTAAAACTAAGTACCTACCCAAAATTCACTCTCACCTGTTCCTCGTCAGCCATTATTGCAGTATGAGAAGCTTCTTTGGAAGTAAACAATCAGATACAATCTGAAAGCAAACATCAACATTATTTAAAGTTGATGGTAGGTGCCTACATGATAAGGAATCATGAAACATAAATGGTTACTCAAGGGACCACACATTGGCACTGGTGGATCCAGGGAGAGGGGGGGGGGCTTGCAGCCCCACTGCAAAGACGGGTGCACGCCCGAGATGCACCCAGTTTGACATATCTGCATGCATGGCAAGTAGGAATGCATGCATACAGCATGCGTCCGTAATTTGCACACATGGCAGTTGGCACGGCACATGGGAACTCAGCACAAACAACCTACCTCAGTCGGGGGAGGTTTGGTCAATTGTTGTCATTTTTAGCACGTGCTATTTTTGTCCACTGGCGGATCCAAGGGGGGCCAACTGGGCCAAAATCAGGTTTAGGGGGGGGGGGGCCAAAATGGGATTTGCCCCCCCCTTTCTGCAACTGATTTCACCCCTGTAAAATCGCCTCTGGGACGCGATCGGCCAGTAGCGGCGGAACACCTTCAATTAAAGGGGGACACTGCCGACTTTTGGTCCCATTCTTTCCAGGTAACGCCCATAGGACTAATGTTAAAATGGCAAAATCAAAGGGGGGCACGGCGCCCCGGTGCCCTCCCCGTTCCGCCGCCTATGCGATCGGCAACATGTGACAAATAGGGTGGTGGCCCTATCGTAGCACGTTGAGTCGAGAGGTGGACGTTTCGGTAGGAATGACAGAATCGCAAATTTCTTAGCGGCATGATTACTTATGCTGCTGGGGCTCCTGGATTTCCACGCTATGCTGGGGGGCGGGGGTGTTTGAACACCCCCCCCCCTTCTAACTCGGCTCCTGGGCCATGTAGCGATACGGGGAAGGCAGCGTTCGAAAGAGTGTCAAAATAATGACGAACTTAATCTGGTCACATTTTGGTCAGGTCAAAGATCAGATCACTAGAGCCCATAGGTCATCGAAGGCCAAATTTTCAGGCTGAATGTCAACAAGTTTCAACAAACCGGCGCATAACTCGGGAACCAATAGAGTTACAGTGCCCCGGAAAAGCGTATTTTATAGCCCTATTTGCACTCGTTCTGGAAAATTCTTTCAGATTTGACCCAAGGACAACGGTTTTACCTGCAGGGGAAAAACTGGCAAAATAGACGATTTTTGCGGAAAGTTTTTCTGCAATAAATTTTGACTCAAACCTGGCACGAGGTCACTTTTACGGTGGACGGTGAAAACAGGACGCCGGAGCGTATATACCTACAGTCAATTGACCATCAAGAAGTTCTCCCCTCCCTATTCCTTCTACACGCCACTTGTCACGTGCTCTATCCAAGTGAATTTCAAAAGTCTTGATCAAATCGCGCCAGGCGCCCTGTTTTTACCGTCCACCACTTCTACCGGCATCGTGTTCCTCTCGTCAAGAAACATCGAATGAACTATAAGTTGACCTCGAAAAGCCAACTTCAAAATTTGACCTCAGGTTAAGGCCATGACCTGACCGGAAAAGGTCATGCTGCCTTCAGTCGATCCGTATCGTCGAGCTGAATACACCTAAGGCGTTTTCATCGCTCTAGTATGCCTCTATGAAAAGTTATTCGCGAAGAACTGTTAGATACCTTTCGTGACGTGAGATGACCTAAGGGACATAAAGAGGGGTCACGGGAGCCATTTTCCAGTTCATCGTGGCATGTTTACTTTGTAATTCGGTGTTTTAAAGTATTTTGAATGGCATTCGTCCAAAACAGGCGCCTTTCATTTTCTTCCATGGACTTATAACGGAGAGGTCGCAAAATTGACCTGACCTTAGGTCACCGATGTCAGAATTTCGAGATGAAAATTTGGTACATACGGTTGCTCTTATCAATCGCTGAAAGTTTCAAAGCGATCTTTCACTCGGTGTAGCTATAGAGGCCTCCACGGAGGCCGGTGGATGACGTCACGGAAAATGCCGCCGGGCGCAGTCAGCTGCTGGTAGGCAAAACATTCCGTGGTAGGCGTTGCGCCACTATAGGGTGCGGCGGGAATTCGAGAGGATGGTGGAGGTTAATCACGTTTTATCGTGAAAAATGCCGACTTCTTGTGCTGCTTATGGTTGCACTTCTCGCTCTGGAAAAGATAAGGTGTCTTTTTATCGGTTCCCCAAAGATAATGACCGGTTGAATGCTTGGGTACGTGCTACCAGGAGGAAAAACTTTGTGCCCGGCGCTGGGGCAAGGATATGCTCTAAGCATTTTATCACTGGTGAGTACCTAGTTAAAAAAAAACTGTGTACATGTTTAATATGAATGTCATTTCTACGTCATACATAATTGTGGAGTCAAAATGCCACAATATTTTTGCATGGCATCTCAGGCTATCAAACATATTGTCTATGGTTTGTGAGTGAAAGTTGATCCACCACCTAGACAAATTTTGATATATTTATTCAATTACAGGGGCACCAGTCAGTGAGAAAGGGAGTCCTGACTGGGTACCAAGTGTCTTCAACTTCCCGTCATCTCAGCATGCCAGCAACGTTGGGATCGGCGGAGTGAAGAGAGCAGAAAGGGCCCAACAAAGATCAGCTCAGAAACAGCATGCGTCTCTCCACCTGTCGGCTTCATCTGGAGATCAAGATGAAATGTGTACAGCCGAAGAACCAGTGTCTCAGGTGAGCTACAAACATTGGCTACTTAGGTACCTACCAGTTCAACCAGTTTTCCTGGCACCAAGAAGTAGGTAACTATCTCTATTTTGTTGATAACAATGCCTACTTTTTGTTATCTTGCAGGTCAGCATTGAAGAGACCAGAGCTGCAGAGGCACTGCTGGAGATGTCAGCAGCAACTGGCACCCGTGAGGTTGGCTGCAATACTGATGGTACATGGGGAGAAAACCACAAGACAGTCGTCTCAGCTCTACTTGATAGAATTCATAAGCTGGAGGCTGAAGTCACATCGTTGAAGGAGGAGTGTGAGCAGCTGTTGAACAGCAAAAAGCATAACTCATTTGAGACTTTGAAAGAGAATGAAGAGGAATTTAAATTTTATACCGGGTTCCCATCCCTAGCAATGTTCATGTGGTTTGTAAGGGTTCTTTGTCTGGGGTGCGACCTTAGCAAAATATCCAGGTTGTCTGTGCACAACATGGTTCTTATGGTGTTGATGAAGCTCAGGCTTGGGACAACCAATCAGGATCTTGCATGGCGTTTTGGTGTAAGCAGGTCCTTGGTATCAAAGATCGTTCAAGGAACCCTCAGTCCAATGGCTGCAATGTGCAGGAGGCTCATCATCTGGCCATCAAGGGAAAGCATACAGGCCAACCTCCCTCTCTGCTTCCGTTATCCCGAACTTCGAAAGGTCAGAGTGGTAGTTGACTGCTTTGAAATTTTTACAGACAGGCCAAGGCATCTCACATCCAGAAAGAAAATGTTCAGTTCCTACAAACACCATAACACATGCAAGGTTCTAATTGGTGTGTCACCAGCTGGGGCAATTACATTCTTGTCTCCAGTCTGGGGAGGTCGATCATCAGACAAAAAGATCACACTGTCATCTGAGCTCATTGACATCCTTGATCCATTCGATGTGGTGTTGGCGGACCGGGGGTTTACCGTTTCTACAGAAATGGCTCTGTACAATCTCAAAGTTTTGACACCAGCATTTGTTCGTGGTCAAGCCCAGCTTCCTAGGGCAGAAGTAGAGAAGTCTAGGCTTTTGTCTCGAGCTAGAATCCATGTTGAAAGAGTCATTGGTAGAATGAGAACGAAGTTTCGCATTCTGAAGTCTACATTGCCAGTCACCATGTACACGCAGGTAGATGATGTTGTTTGTGTGTGTGCAGGTATCATAAACCTGCATCCAAGTGTGGTTCCGTGAGATGCCCCAAAACTCCATGGAATGCATGATTAGATGGTACTAAGTGCTGGTAACATGCTCCGATCATGTATTGAAAACAAACTCAATTGAGTTTGTTTTCATGACAGTGACATTGTTGATGAATAAAACAGACTTGCAAATGATTTGTGTGAGGTCACAAACAGATGTTATAGTTCGTAATCAGCATCACCTGTAGCACCAGCATCACGCCATAACCCAAACCCTTGTTATAAAGATAAGCTAGCACAAAAGATATATTTGTCAGCCAGACAATGATGATCAATGCAGCCAGCATAGCAAAATCAACACGACCATCTGGTGTCAGTGACAGAACAACCTACATGTGCACTAATGGGCACCCGGCACAGTCGCTAGCTATGACATCACTTCAGGAGTGCTGGCACAATCTCTTTCACATAAAAGGTTTCAAGAACCTTCACCAGGTAGTCACCCATGCTCTCCATGTACTTTATCACCAGAACATGGGGCTTCTGCCCCGGCACATACACACAAAATGCACATGACTTTAGCCCACAGACCATCATCTGTCCCTGCACCTGCATCATGTACGGGTGCTCTGCTTTGAGGTGCCCATTCTCATCTAGAAACCCAGCCTCCTGCGGAGACTTGTCCTTCAGGCTAAAGGGGCACTTCACCTCCAGAACCCATGTCCCACAGCATGCACACTCAATGATACCATCTGGGGAGGCAGCCAGGTAGGGGTGGTCAGGGCTGACGAACAGCCCACACTTACGAATTGTCAGCTCACTATGCATAGAGCTCAGAACCCCTTCTACAGCAACACAAGCATCTGCCTCGTGTGTATGTCCCCAGACTACAGCAGGCACTGTAAGCTTACAGGACGCTGGCTCCACGATCTTACGCACCAATGATGCACTCTGTCGTCCCCCCTCGACATGGCTCACCACCTCACCAAACACTGAAGCAGTCACCCTTCCATGCCTCTGGTTAAGCCACTCCTTCGATCCTCCCTGATCCACAGTAGCTCGCTCGACGTTCCCTATCACATCACTCGGGTACATCTTCTTCAGTTTGTTAACCAGCATCTCACAGTACTTCCTCGATGGCTCAGCATCACTAGGAGCTATCTTCTTCAAGATGGAGAACATCTTGTAGATGGGATATGGCAGCTCAGTCCTGCCATCCACAACATCACCACTGACTGGCAGAGAGCTTTGCAGCGCACACCCAGCAGGCAGATCCTGCAGCTCTGTCTGAAATGCAGCATCAGACATGATGAACTCGACGCTGCTTCGCTTGGCAGGAATGCCCATGTCTGCTGCAATGTCAAGGACCTTGCTGGGCTCCACCTTCTTCGTAGCTGTCTGATGATTCCATTGACAGGCCTTGCTTGTTGGTGCATTCTCTGTCAGTCCGTGGAGTACGGCTGCTTGGATCTTGTAGAGCACACCTGCCACATGGCTGCACACTTCTCCAAGTCCTGCCATGCATTGGCAGTGGGCAGACATAACACTGCCATTGGGGTGGCAGAGCACCCATGCATTATACGACTTTGAAGCCGTCTGACTGGCCTGTACCTCTGCCTTCACGAAAACACCACTGGTATCCACTGAGCAGAGCTTGAGTGGGCCAACATGACTAGACAAAAACACATTCCAAGCATCTAGTGACTTGAAAGCTTTCAAGTTGTCGGACGTGAAAGTGCCAGAAGTGGAGACCAGATACGCAAATATATCTGGAAACAGCACGAGTGGGAGCTTCTCGAAACTGTCCGAGATCCAGTAGGCCTCATCGATCTTGTACGGATCAGGAAATACCTTCTCTCCCAGGCAGAGCTTTGCTTTGTATCGTGAGGAGTCGTACATCACGAACAAAAACACAAACTAGAGAAAAAACTATCGAAAACAGCTCTCACAATCCGATAAACCACGAGACGCCAGTGCAAATGGCCGCGATCGCCCGGTTTGTTTTGCCTACCAGTCAGCGTTGCCAGTTACGAAAAATAGTTTGTGACGTCACCGTGGAGGCCTCTATGGCAGACATGGAAACCTTTTATGAGGTGAGGTCACTTTACGTGACCTGGCGACCTGACCTTGAGTGCCCTCGGTCTGAAGTTTACACATATGCAGACAAGATGTATGATCATATTTGCCAGAAATACCAGGAATGCCAGAAATAACCCGCGCTCCAGCAGGGCGCGGGTTAAACTTACCATGTAGCGTGTTTTTCGGGGTAGGGTGGGTAATCGGTGCACCCCACTGAACTCTATAATATGTGCACCCTAAAGGCCTGGCTACACTATGCGTTTTCTGCGTGCGTTTTTGCAGGTTTGCGTGTTTTGCGTAATATCGTTCTAGGAAAAAAGTTATAAACAATATAATTTTTACTTTGGTTATATACAAAAGCTAATATAACTCTTATGTAACTAAAATTTAAGGTGAAAAACATCACAAAAACGTAATATCGTTCTTTTTTCTAGAACGATATCACGCAAAACACGCAAACACGCAAAAAACGCACGAAGAAAACGCATAGTGTAGCCAGGCCTTAAGCCTCAGCTTGGAGTTTTGAATGGGCTCGGAAAGTGGCCGGTTTTGGCCCCTCCCTTTGAAAATGGCTGGATCCGCCCCTGTTTTTGTCACATGTGCCAAAAATGGCAACCATTCTCTTTTGGTCATCAAAATTATGTTTTTGATCAATATTGATCATTTTCGGAAGCTGCAAATTGAAGTTCCAATTTCAGGCCACAAAAAGTGTAAACATCAACGTTGGACTAACTACCATACAAACAATGGCCAGATTAAAGCTGGTTTATTCTTCTTGCACCAGGTGGCAGCACTTCTTTTCCAAAATCAGTGCTTGTATTTCCAAAGTCGTGATTTCCTCGCTGAGGAGTGAAATCGGCTTCATCGTTGCCAAAAATAGCTGATAGCGTTGTCATTTTTGGCACATAGCTGCCAACAATGGCATGTGCTAAAAATGACGATTGACCAAATCTCCCCCGACTCAGACTGACCTGTAAGATACCTAGTGTAAGATACCTCCTATAAGGTGGCAGCTAGTCTACTATGCTTACTAGGTATTTATACGATTTATATACACTAACAAGGCCCTAAAACATATACCCATATACACTGCCACACCACTGGGTAGCTAACAACACAACCAAGGCTGGTGATTTTGAAGACCTTTGCCTATCAAATCACATATTTTCTATGGTGAGAATCTACTTCTCCATGCTAAATAACGTGGAAACCATCAGAGGCGGATCCAGCTCAGAGTTTTTGGGGGTGCAAACCATAAAATTTATCGATTCTTTCCATGCATCGTCCATAGGCGTAATGTTAAAATTATGCCGTTTGGGGGGGGCAAATCCCGTAGCTCAGTTGGTAGAGCGTTGGACTCCGCGTGGTGAGAGCACGCGTTCCCGGTTACAACAGTCCGGGTTCGAAGCGCGACGGGCGCTTGACATTTATGGGCCTCCTGACAGGTATGGTTGCGGTTGGTGGCAGGCCGTAGCCAGGTGAAGTCAGTGAGGGACCGGCCGTGTGCGGCTGTGTGCGCACGTTAAACTTTGGACTCTAAATTCTGCCATAGAACTGGAATTGCGCGATCTGAGGATAGAGGGCAGGGTCACCGCAACAAGCTTCGCTTAGCGGTGGCTCTGTCCTTGTGAATCCTTCCCATCAAAAGGTTCGGACTAAATTTAAAAAAATGCCCATTTTGCCCCCCCCCCTGGATCCGCCACTGGAAACCATCATGGAAACACTGAAATGGACAATAATTTTTGATATATCACACTCTGATCACACTTATACGGCCTTGATCACACTTATACCAACCGTATTTCGTACAAGCAAGCAAGCAAGGCCGTATATCGTACAATAATCTCGCCTCGTACAACGAAATACCACCGACGCCATTTCTCGATGTTTACGCGCGAGTTCAGTGTTACCAAGGCCCTATATACCAGGCAAGGCTATATAAACCAGGTAGAACGCTCCGGGAAAAAAGTAGGAAACAATAAATTAGTTGCGGCATTCCCTGATGACGCGAATGTGGGTCAGCGGCCGGCGGCCGGCGGCCGCTAACACTGTATGAGGATGAATGCACGGAACTTTTGCTTGTTGGAGATTGCGCTAGGCAGTTAAATGTTAATGTTAGGATATGTTTCGAAAGTAAATTGAACGACGCTTCGAACGCCGTCATTGAATTTGCGATACGACGACTATTTGTTTAGTTAGAGCCAGCGAACTTTTACCTTCCGACCGCGCGGGGAGGCAATATGGTGCCACACTGACGGTTTTTACGACAGCTCAAAATTCTTTTGAGCTAGAGAGCTGAAATTTGACATGTCCAATCTTTTGATCAAGCTGGATCTTCTGGTACAAGTCGCATATTTAAGGTACGTCAGGTTGTTGACCTATGTTGTCGCTCGTGAGCCTCTACACAGTCCAAAAACAACGCAATTTCTGAACACTCAGTGCCAAGATATCCTTCACAGAAAGATGACACTTGGCAGAAAGAATAGCTGTCAGTTTCTTACCGTTCGTATGTGTCGTGTTTTCACAAGAGTTTAGTAAGGTCAGGTCCCTCACGTCACCTCCCCTCATAACTCAATAGGACTAGGTTTACTATCATCATAGAAGCGTTTATATCAATCGCCGGAAATCTTAGCCAATCCCACTGGACACTGGATCCATACCCACATGGGGCCCTCCTGACTGGCCACTCCCTCTGAAATCCACAATAACATTGGGCTGCGGCCATGGTTATGTATTAATGCTTTTCACTAACAGAAATACAACAACTTCAACCAGCACAGTGCACGCCGCCACAACAGTCCGACCCACGTCCCTGATATCGACCAGCACTCGGCCGGATGCACATATGCGGAGCCAATCAGTCCGAATGTGACCTGCAGCTTACAATTGCTGTGTCGCATGGCGCATGGCACAGGACGATTCCTAGCAGCTGTCGGCTGGAGTGGAGAAACAGCACGTTGTAACACACCAACACGGCGCCGGCGACAGAGCTCAGCAGGTCTGGTTGGAGACTGGAGCCGGAGGTAAGGGCGGACACAGGCACAGACATTGCAGGACAAATAACAGGATGTCAGTTAGGGATATAATTCAAGACGAATGATTCAAGACGGACTGAAATAATGCACATTTTGCTCACTTGGATACCAACTTCAAACTTGACGTTTATAGCACCACGGAAACAATGGCCACACATGAAATAAACAAAAGATGAGGTGTTTTTAACTCAAGGAAGTAAATAGAGGTTGCATATGATGGAACAGCCCGACGTGCAGACAAGCCCATATTTTTGGCAATAGCTATCAGCTGTCCTATTCCTCTTCTCCCTTCATCAACTACTGGACACATCTGAAGCATCATATAATATAGGTACCACCAATGTCCAATAACAAAAGCTTGCAAAGTAGTTTAATGAAGCCAAGGGAAATATGCCTACATCATGCATGTAAACTCAAAATTACACATGCATGACAAAGGAAGCTTATGTAAAGAGAAGAGTTGGCAAAAGCATTTCATAGTTAAAATTATTTAAAACTGCACACAGGGCAAACATAAAAAGCAGCAAGTGTGCTGTTCTGTTATGCTAAGAAATAGTCCAAAACAAAACGCATCTTTTCATGTTTGAACTGGTTGTTCTTCTATGCCACTTCATCCATATCTTGATTACAGATGGGCTGTTGCTGTAGGCTGATGAAGTGACACTTGATTGCCTTTGTGCGAGCTTCAGTTGCAGCCTCCTAGGTACTGCACTGGAAAGCAGATTGAATTGAATGCCTCTGAAAGATAGGAATAAGGCATAGTTAGCTGTAGTAGTGTCAATGATAATAGACATGACATTTTTGTCCTTTGACATACACTTGTTGAAGTACAAAAAGGTACAAAATAATTATTGGTTTGTTTCAAGACACGCACACTGCGCAAAGCCGCACAGACATAACAAAGGCATATGAAATTGGTACACATAAAACTTGATGATTAAAAAGAGCAAAAGTCGCAATAATAATTGAAGTTAAACTTACAATCACAATCATTTGATTTAAAATGACTTGACATAAGTCACAAGACGCAACACTCCTATTCACTTAAGAAAAGTTTTTTATGCTTTCATTATCCTCCACATATCAACCAGCTTGATACCAGGCTGTGCAATAGTGTGTAAATAACCCCATGTTGCCATTTTATTAGAGCAAGTAGGGTTATAACAACAATGCCAATGTCAAACCCACATCTGCAACCCGTACTGCAGTTTCAATCACCTTACAAGCACACCTTCTGGCAGTTTGATAGGCAGAATGGTCATTACTACTTTCTCCTCATATTCAACACATATTTCCTTTATACAGATACAGTTTAGACCTAGTTATGGCAAGCATTTTCGAGAAAAGATATGATAAGAGCCCAAGACAAAGGTCGAGAGAAACAACACCAACATAAAACACCGACTATGTAGCACTAATACTGTCAAATTCATAAAAGTATATACATGAGTCGATCAGAAATTCACTGTAAATTTCGAAAATGGTGTCAAATGCCACTCAAATACGCCCATTCGCATGTACGAAGCAATAAAACACTGACCTTCAATTCCACGTGTCATTCTCCATAGGCCACTGTGTATTAAATAACGCGTTCACTGATCGCAAAAAATGAGACCCACATATGACGCGTTTGCTACCAGCCAATCAGCGCTCGAGATGCCGAACGCTGATTGGTGGAAAGGGCCGTCGTAAGCAGTCCATTACACGTTGTTTTCCTTGAACATGTGCGTGAGCGCTGATGCTGCTCACGGGCTGTTGCCATTTTTCGTAATGCTGAAGGCACGGGAGCGAACCCATGGATTACTGAGCGATTTTCGAAGCACTGTAGAATGAAATCTGCACAAGATATATCAAACTTAAGTATCTTATCTAAAAGAGCAGACAATTTTCTGCAAGTTATCTATAACGTGTTTTTCGCTAAATCTTTTGCTTTTTTCACAAAAGCGTAAAATGTCCCCCCATGTCTCCGCAGCCTCCCTGCCGCCGGCCGCCGCGCGGTCGCGGTAGTGTAGTGGTTAGCGTGCCCGCGCAGTATTCCAAAGGTCCCGAGTTCGAATCTATGCGGTGCGGAACTTTAATTGCAATTCCAAGCTGAATATACGCACATCCATAATAAATTATTATTGGTATAGCTAAACTGTCACCAAGCTATCCATATAAATTGACTTCACCCAAAATATCGGCAAGATTCTATTAAAATATAAATTCAAATATGGCGGCTTGGACTGCCGCGTGCGTTAGGCTCCGCCCATAGCTCCGCCCACATGCGTGACGTCATTCGTGTTAGTGGACACGCAGAGAGATAGGGGACGGGTGTGTACTGTGTATCAAATGTACCCAAGTACAGTCGGACCCAGAATCCAACGGGACCCAAGATTCATAAGTACCCAGGTGCCTCAGGCTATACGGAAGTACCATAGCGACGTTGGGTCCCAAGGTCCAAGGTTGCCAGAATATGATTGGCTGAGCAGGCAGACCAATCGAACGAGCTGTTAGAAACTACTGTACCTCAGAACACTCTCTGACAGTGGGCAAGTGCGGTGAAGAGTTCGCATACCAAAGTGACCCTTCCGGAGGACCGGCGGCCGGCGCCCAGTCAGGTAACAATGGGAAGGGTCGGAGGGACGGCCCGCCGCGCCGCACGGTGACAGCTGATTCCCGGGACGCTCAAGTGTCGCCTGTCAGACGCGTCGCCTGCCTCCCCCCTCCCGCCCCGCCGAGCCGCACAAAGCAGCCGGACCCTGTCGCGGAACGAACCACCCGACCATGCTGTTATCATCGGCGGCGAACTGAACTGAATGTCTTTCTGAGTCGTGGCGCTGACCAAGCCTGAATAACCGGTCATGCTTGCGTATTTCATGCTTCAGCACTGCTGTGAGCCATATTTTATGATTGCGGATCTTTCGCCGCAACAGGGGGGGGGGGGTTGATGAGGTTTTTCGCGAATAACTCGCGTAAAAAGGGGCCGATCGCGACGAAACTTTCAGTACCCTCGCATTGATCAATTTTACACCTACCCTGAAAATTTCATGACCCTGACCCAAATGACCTTTGACCTGTGACCTCTTTTCCGAGACCATGTTTGGCCGGAATCGCGATTCGGCGTATGTCGGCTCGCATTAGCCGCGCGTTTGCAAGCTTTTCGTGGTTTCAAACGTTCAAACATGTGATTTGATGTTGCTCCCATACATTAGGGTGGGTGTCAAGGTCACCTGAAGGTCAGGTCAGGTCATTGACCTTTGGTGACCTCGGGTGACCTCGGTTCACCTTTTCGAGTTTTACATGTTTCTAGCCTAGTTTTTGGAGCTGAATTCGAATTTAGCAATCATTTTAACATTTACGAAGTAGTTTTGGTGCCTTCGTAACATGTTACGAAGCTGTCAGAGGCGGTTGACACGTATTACGAATACCCGTCACAACCCCTACCGGTTGACCTGACCTGACCTGACCCGACCTGGTCTAAATGCTTAAAGACATCATCTCTGATCAAAACTAACACGATATTCGTGATCGTGAAATTACAGGTATGGTAAAACGTCCCAACTTTGGTTGTCACCTGGTTATGAGTATGAGTTCCGTTTGTATAGATAATGCATTTAATATTCCAGTTTTGGCGGTACTACTCTATTATTTAGGTAAGCAGAAACGTATTAACGTCAGTAACGTGCTTTGGGAGTATATGATTGGATGGAGAACCGTTACAAAAACAATACTTCAGCATTTGCAAGCAAAGCTACCTAGCTCAATAAATTCACCCATTGCAAAAAAAAAATATACTGTTTTCAATATCTTCGTCATCTATTTACCCCAATCAGCAACAATGCATCACAATATAGCCATTTCTGGATTGTGGCAAGCAAATAAAATGGTCAAGGCTGAAACAGATTTTCCGCAGTCAGGAAATCGCATGCGAGAGCCTATTCAAATACATTACAATCCTTCCCGCATCAAACGCATGCGGGAGGTGCGTACGATTGATGCGAGCGTGATTTAATCAATTTGAATAGGCTCTCGCATGCGATTTCCTGACTGCGGAAAGAGTCTGTTTCAGCCTTATTAGAAACCATGCCGGTGCGTTTTGTGAATTTTACAATGCTTGTTTGTAGCGGTATATCTTATATTTGTCATTTATCCCGCGTCGTAGTCAATATTTTCAATTGCTTCACGTGCTAAGAGAGAAAATTATCAGATGTTGAGTAAATGATTTGTTTAACAGGTTCTAGACGTGTAACAGTTGTTAAACGTCTACTGTGACGATTAACAAACTGTTAAACGTCTAGTAGACATTACATGAAATATGTCGGCGGCACGGGATAAAATTATTAAACCGCTCGTAGGTAGAAAAATCTTTTAATCGTCTCGCCTATCGGCTCGACGTTTAAAAGATTTGTTGTAGGGGAGAGTGGGGCAAAGCGGCCACCCTAACGCTTCTCACGATGCCAACGCTTGATTTTTAAACTAGGAAAGATCGGTGGTCACGCTTTTGCGAGGCTTATATCTCAGCAACCACTTGACCGATTTACATGCGGTAATTAGTAAAGAAGCTTCATTCCTTCTATCAAGTATTGGATTATTCCTGATGAATGTGGGTGACCCCTTATGCACGTGCTACTTGCAAAACGAAGAGGTGTCAGTTTTGTAACAATTGCAATATCGGGCCGATTGCGCTGAAAGTTGGCATGTACAGGGTGTCCCATAAGATTGTTCTCACCTAAATTTTACTTTTAGGCGTACTCTTGTTTTACAACACGTTCAGCGTAACTCGCAAATTAACCCGCGCCCCACTGGGGTGGGGGGGGGGGGGCTATTCAATATTCATAGCCCCTGCCGTTTTTCTACTGCAATAACTTCTAAACCGCTTGATGTATCGCCGCCACACTTTCAGTACCTTCGGCTGCATCAATTTGACATCTTGTGTCAAAATTTGAACTTCGTATCCATCATAGGTCGGCCGGAAATGACGTCAGAGTGACGTCATGTTCAGCCGATTTCGACGCAAAGCATTGAACCACGGGAATCGGTCCGAAGAGCTCAGTTTTTGAGCTAGATCCAATTTCTTTGCATGAGAGGACTCCGAATGGACTGCGCTATCAAACTGCCATCTCGAATTTTCAAAATTTTGAAAATTTTGAAAAATGTTTGTATTTAAATTCAAAATTTGTATTTTTATCTTTTTCAAAAACTTTTCGACTTTTCGAAAAAAAACGGAACACATATGATATAAAAAAACGGAATACATGCTTATGACTTACCTACTCTATGCTTGAGGCTCAAAAAACGGAGCGCTGAGGACACCAGTAAGGTCATGTGGACTAATTCATGATCGAGATGAAACACTCGCCTAAATCCCAAAACGGTCTCATAAGCGCGAAAGACAGTGCCTCCTTTTCGCCCCTCTTGGTTCCTGTTCAAAAGGCCAGGGCCACGGTATTGTGGGGTTATAGGCGCCCAGGTGCTAACTAAAGTTGCACGAGGTACCCCAAAACTAGTTTTTTTTTACGAAGACTGGTTCACCAGAAGATCTAGGGATCTAAGAGAAGCTTCTTAAAAAGCTCATATGTTTTTCTGTAATTATCGCTGACGAAGCTTCAGGAGCCAAATATTCGATAACTTTAGATATAACTTTCTGGCTCCTATTTCTGATTTATATTATGAGGTTACTGGTTATTCTTATATTATTATTATGATCTAAGAGAAGTCTCTACTTTCCAGCTTAACTCGAACCGCCAGTATGGACTCAGTTTTGGAGGGGAAAATGGCATCAGGGAGATCGGTCGGTCGGTGATACATTAAAGCATTGAGGCAATGATGATGACTACACGTTGACGCTTTGATTTAAACATAAATTAATAGAGACTGATTCTATTCATGTCAATACCTTAATTGGTTTCACCTTGGTACGGCTACCTACCGTCAACCCCTACATCGTAGCAGGGCCTCGTCTAACATGTTAACTGGGGGTGGGGGTGTGGGGGGGGGGGCAAACCCCCCGCAGTCACAGGCCTGCCCCCCCCCCCCCCAGTCAGGGTAAAAATGTCAAACGAAACATGGATGCAATGTGAGCATATTGATATACGCGATTAGTACCTCTCACTGTTTTCACGTGTTTAGGTATCTTGTTTACCTGATAGCATTGTTTTTTTTCCTTGGCTCACTGCTCAGCAATACGTTACATTTCGGGTTTTCAGGCGACCTAACTCCGTGTCCCGCATATTATCTTTCACGTATTCTCCTGTTGTTTCTGTCCTCGGGGCGTCAATCTATTGCTTCTACCCATCGTCGGCCTCACTACGCGACGTCGAACTTCTAGCTGAACGGTCACCGGTGTGCGGCAAGAGTAGCTCCTAATCGTAATGAAGCAGGCTCCCATTCTGGGTGATCGTAAGTTCAGCTTGGTGGTCTGTCTCTGGGGACAGGAAAGACTAGTGTGGGCTACCAGAGGTCAACGTGGGCCAGGAAGCTGGCATTGGCCATCAGAGCTCGGCACCTGACGCTCATAAGCCAGCGGGGCCCATTAGAACCGATCAAGGCCATATATACAGGGTGTCCCAGAATTACCCGAACATTGTTAATTGGCGTATAAAATAAGGCAAACATGATTGCGCTTTTTCTTTTTACCGTCCTATATAGTCAACTAGGGTGGCTGTCAAATAGCACATGCAATAGATCAGCTTGTTACAAGATCAGCCGACAATGATGGAAAATGCTGGTCTCAGTTGTTTTACGGGTCTCCCGGAACTGGGTGTAGGCCTGTTTTCTTTGACCTCTTGCCGGAGGATATTACGATCATATAAAGATAAACTTGACATCAAAGTGTTCCCAGGCCATAAGGTATTATCCCCCAAAACAAAAATTTCTGCCTACACCACTTTTGCTGCGTTTTTTACATCTGGAGTGGAGAAGCTCCATGTCTGAACATGGCGCGACCTTTGGCTTCCAACAGATTTGGTTTCCAAAACAAACCCGTTCATGGCCACTTGGTTCACGGCATCCAGTTTTTGTACTGGTAGAGTATTACCGCAGTAGTACTCTGTGCTAACGGTTGTCTTTGGGCCATCATATCAAGCCCAATGAGTGCACGGTGGCTCAAAATGTCTCACAATATGATTTTCGACGGGTGCCTGGCCGTCTCTGCTGTTGGGGCGTTGTAGTCATCTGACGTCCACACACGCCTTTTTCGGGCGGTTCGAATGACATAATACCTTCGTTAGACCACAAAGTGTGCTTCAATATACTGTTTTGTTGTATATGATATGTTTTTGGGATGAATTGTAGTGATTTGCGCTGCTTTTCCCGTAGTTTTCGCATATTTTTCTGGCGAAGGACCCCAACTTCCAAAATTTTGTCGAAGATAGTGGTGCAAGGTAGACTGATGTTTTGTAGATAATCCTGATCTATTGCTTAACTAGTTTTTAGCTAGATCGGTGACGTTTGTTGTCTATGACAAGCAACCACCTGTTTGACAACTGGTGCATGGCCCTTTTTGGCCGAGCCCAAGCTTGTCAATCAGGTTTATCTCTTGCTCTCTCTCGCTTCGTTAGCTGATATAATTGCGCTTTGCTCAATCCTAACTGCATGCAGATGAGCTGCTGAAGCTCTCCAGCAAAAACCATGCCGAAAGTCCGTTTACAAAGTTGAGAACGGGAGTTGAGTTCACCATGGTTGCCTGTTAGTGGCTTAAAGGGACTATCCCACCTTTAACATGGGGTTTGAGTTGAGATAGCCAAGTTTGCGGCGAGGTTCAGAAACCACTATCTATCTAGGTTGCAACCCCCGCGGCCTCTTGGTGTTGAAGAAATTCGTTCCCTTCATTTGAAAATGGGCCTTGTACAAGGCCCTATCTTCAACATGGAGCGACCGTTAGTGTGACGTCACCTCGTTTAGTCATTCTGATTTAAACGGGCTTGTTCGTTGAAAAATCGCTTAAAACTTGGTCTGAACTTTGTTGTGGTGCCTACAGAGTAAAAAGAATCAGCTTTATGACAGTAATGTGGCCTGGGGAAGGAGGTAATTTTGGGCTGTGACGTCACATATTTGAAAGTTTGTGTTTGGAATATGGGAAGCCTAAGATGTTTAATGAAAAATAAATGCCAGAACCGTGTTCCTGGTCATCCAATCTATAAAGTCGGGCACAATTTAACTGGTTTTAACAACATTTTAGAAGGTGGGATAGTCCCTTTAAGCTGAAAACGGAAAAGGACTACTCTTAAGGTGCCCTGACACTTGCACGACTTTTGGTCACGATTTTGTCGTGGCAAGCCGTGCCATTTTTGTGCACGAGCTGGGATGGCTCCCGCACTGTTCACGACTAGTGCACGACCAGTTCACGACGATTTCACGAATAATTCACGAATGCGTGCCCATCAGTGTCCACATTGGCACGGACTGGTACGACGAGTTCACGCATACTTTCCGCATAGTTTGCGCATAGTTTACGCACTTCACGCATTGGCACGACAAGTTTGCGCAATTTGTGCCGACTTGGGCATGCCATATAAAAATGGGACCTCCCATTCACTAATGTAAGGCGTAAGCTCCGTGTCCTGGCAAGACCCATCGTGACCTCCAGTGACACAAATGTCCTGACCGTGCCTAATGTGACCAGTTTGACCTGGACTGACCTATCGTGACCTTGGCTGACCTCTGCGACCTGGCGTGACCCATTGTGACCTCATGGTGACCTCTGTGACCTAACCTGACACCGTGTGACCTAGTTTGACCTCTTTGAGCTGAAATGACCCGTTAAATATGCACATTTTCGGTCGTTACTTCCCATCTAGGCGTCCAATCGACTCGGGAAAAACACCAAACAATCCCAAATTTCGCGCTGTGAAGCAAGCCGAGATCCACACATAGGCACGGGCTGGTAGGACGAGTTCACGAATACCTTTCGCATAGTTTGCGCATAGTTTACGCACTTCCCGCACCGTCCCGACGAGTTCACGACGAGTTCACGAACAGTTTGCGCATAGTTCACGATCCGGTTGCGAAATTTTGTCGTGACCAAAACTTTGAACATTTCAAAGTTTTTGCCCCGACATGGCACGAAGTCACGACGAGTTAACGCACACTGCACGTCAGTTCACGACTAGTTTGCGCACGGGCACGATTCGATTCGTGCCAATGCGTGCCACAAAATCGTGCAAGTGTCAGGGCCCCTTTACTTGACTCTGGATAATAGGGGAAGCCGGGGGAAGCCCGGGCGCGGGGGAAGCCCGGCCACCCCGTTTCCGGCTAAATTATTCACAATAAAATGCTCAACTATTTGTCCTTTCAGCGTGGCAGCTAAGGTAACGCCAGTAAAAAAGTTAAGGCTAACAAAAATTGCATATTGTTAAAGTTATAGAGCAGAAATGATATTTTAAGGGTTTTTAGCTAAAAAGTGAGATATGTTGCACTGTTAATGTTATACCATACAGTACTAATATTTATACGAATGTTATGTAAGGACCGTTTAAGTGTTTGTAGTGAGGGGTGACGAGGCAGGCTGGCTTAAGTATGACATTTTTTTCGAACATCGCAGTTCTAAAATAAAAATTAGCACATTGGGGTAACCCCGGGCGAGTGGCCAAGCTTACCCCCAACCGAGAGCAATGCCACTAAACCACTGTTTTCCATGAGATAATAGGTACTGAGCAGGTTTGGTTTACACCTAGATCAAAGATAAATTTCGAAAATAAACATGTTATCATAGACAAAGCCAGTCATGTCACTTAAGGTCAACTAGGGTCAAACTACGTTTTTGCAGATAACGCGACAGACAATGAAGCTAGAGCTTCAAAAATGGTGTCGTTGTGTTCTTCTTCATCAGCCGAGTCGAATGATATATGCAATATGATGCATTAAGGCAAAAAGAAAAATAAATTTTAAGGAATTTTGAAATACACATTTTTTGTCAATTTTGCATCACGATTTTCATCGACCTGTACTGTATATGTGGTAGACGCTAGCTAAAATACCAGTAGTGACATAAACTCTTAGATGTCCAGAGCTAATCAGTACCTTAGTATTTCACTTTCCGTTAATATTTGGAAGACACATAATGGTTTCATCAACTCGTTGTAAAGCGCTGGGGAGGTGGCCGGCGTTACCCCTATGCCGGGCTTACCCCAGAAAAATCAACACTTTTTTAAAACTCGATTTTCTCAACCTTATACTTATTAGAGAGAGAAGATATATGAAAAATTGACCTCTCCTCGACATTTAAAATTATTTGAATAGCCAAATATTACTGTATTGATATTTCGACCAACAGGTCTTCTTCAGAATAAGACAGTGTACACAAGTGTATGAGAATACAATAATTGATGCAGCAGACTTATTCCCGCGGTTTTCAAATTCAAAAATTAGCGCGGTTTATCTCGCGCTCATAAAACAGTGGTACAACCAGTGGTACAAGAAGTTGTTAAAAAGGTTGTACCCAAGGCCCTAAATACACTTTGTAAAATACAGTGGTTGTATACACAGTGGTTGTACCACTGTTTAATGAGCGCGAGATAAACCGCGCTAATTTTTGAATTTGAAAACCGCGGGAATAAGTCTGCTGCATCAATTATTGTAGGTATTCTCGTACACTTGTGTACACTGTCTTATTGTGAAGAAGACCTGTTGGTCGAAATATCAATACAGTAATATTTGGCTATTCAAATAATTTTAAATGTCGAGGAGAGGTCAATTTTTCATATATTTTCTCTCTCTAATATTCATAATGTTCCTCGCAAGAGCGCTCCAAAGAAAACCTTATACTTATTCCACGAAACCGAATTTTTGGGAAAACACGGCCAATGAACTTAGCTAGCTAACAGGATATCAACATTTTATACAGCACGTATGGTATGTAATAAAAATGAAAAAGAGCTTACTATGCCGGGCTTCCCCCGGCTTCCCCTAATTGATTCGAGTCGTTACCGGCCACCAAAAGCACACAGTCCCCAAGCTCGATAGCTAAGGGATATCTTATAAAAGTATGATGCTTGTATATCATTAGAAGCGAGCGCAGTCGTACTTTTAGCCAGAAAATAAATGTTCGGGTAATTCTGGGACACCCTGTAGGAACCGATGTGGTTCGCAATAAAATATATGCGTTCGTTTTAAATTGCTAAGATAAGGTCAATGTTCAGGTCATTCGAGGGCATCCATTGTCCATTTGGCTCGATTATTCTAAAAAAAAAAAATATTTGATTTCAACGTTTTAACTTTACCTTGCACGAACAGAGGAGCAGAAGCTCATACAAATAAGTGATGGCTCCCTTATAGCCATAACGGGAGTACGATTCTTAGATAAACGGAAATAAGTCGTTAAATTTGAACTCCGACGAACAGTAAAGCATCCATGAGAGGCTGAAATCGTTTACGAATGACCGACTTAAAAAAAGGTGTAGCGGGTCCAAAACTACGGTTTCATTCTTTACATGCTTATTACTGTCTGGTGGGGCAATGTGAGAGGGGTTGTAAACTAATGCAAATACAGGGTGTCTCAAAAGTTCGTATACACATTTCTTATGCCCATAAAGCATATAAGAACCGGCCAAAAATCTAAGGTTTTTGTGTTTGTGTGCACACTAGACAAATATGCATGCTTTGACAACTGATTCGGGAGGTTGGAAATCAAACCCTTTGCTGTATCTCCAAAAATATTTGCCCATACCGATTTTCGTCGCTCCGTCAGCTGCCGGAGGCTGATAAAAGGTTACCAGCTTTCAAGCTCTTGTAAGGGAATCCCCTGCAGTTTCTGCGTCGGAATTAGGTTTGACGAGCTCCCCGGCAACATCCGCTTCTCCCTGAAAGCCGACAGCGTGCATCGACACCATCCGTGAGTATTTTGTAGGTCTTCTCTGGCGCTAACTCCTTCATGAATGACTGGCGCCGACCTCCCAAGCACCATTTTCCTTTTCAAAACAACCCCATTCCTGAACAAATGGGAAGTGCCAGGGGAAAATTTTTCGCAGCATATCGTAGAAGAATGTGTCGGCCATCTGTTTCTTAGACACATTGTGCAAATTTTGCAAATCCCAAACGCTCGTCATTCCCCATGCCAAGACCTTCGCTGGGTTGCGGAGTGTTTTCCTCAGGAGAGGTTCTGCTTTGTAAACGGCCAAAACCTGTCCATCGTGTGGTTTTGTCGGGATTTTGTGTCTAAAAGAAAGCTATTCGCTCCAGATCTGCCTCTTGAAACTTCGTAAGATAAAACTTTACATTAATTGACACTTTTGGAGGGTCAGTTGTCCTTGGTATTGGTGATTTTCGTGTTATTTTCCCCAAAAATTTAGCGTTCTAGATATTATAAACAATTTCAAACGATAACTTGTCTTTATTTTACGATGACCTGCAATTTTTGAAACTGGGTAACCTCTATTTGTGAGCTTCTTGTCGGTTTTCAATAGTTATGCCTTCATTTTCAGCTACTTTCCGGAGCACGAGTCTGCTGCCGGACGAGGGTCGTTCAAAACGCTGTTAGTCTCGCATGGTTTTGTCCTTCAAAAATTTTAGCCACCGTTTTTATTAGATAATCATCATGTTGTACTCATCCTCGCCGACACTTTGTCATGTGTCATTTCCGACTTAACCATTCCCATTACTCCTGAAACAGAGAGTTTCTCAGCCGACCCGATTTTGCGACCTCCATTTTCATGCTTGACCCATGGTCAGAGATGAACCCTTTTTGTGGGCTGATGAAGGGTCGAATGCGTTTGAAAACAATGAGACTGCTTGAGGAAGGTTGTTACCAATGCACATGCAAAATTTCGACTGTTTATTTATTGTTGATTCAGAATTATTGACAAAAAAGCATGGCTGGTACCTGTCAACGAACTTTTGAGACACCCTGTACATGGGTTGGATGGTCTACTTTTTACTTATTTAGTGTTAAAAAAGTTCATCAGGTTTCAGGATTTGTGGGCACAAACTATAGGTACACGCTATAAACAAGGTCATGTAAAGCGACTTGATTATGTCAACAGTGACACATGTAGGTACGGCCAGCACTTTGCGGTCCAGCACCGGGAGCCCGGCCGCAGCCGGGAGGGCGGGGTGCAGGAGCGCCAGACCGTCTGGGAGGTGGCGCGCACCCCTATTCACAGCGCAGGCCCGGCTCGCCTAACGGTCACCGCTGCCACTACCGTTCACATACTCCCCCTGTCATGAGACAGCAGGGATGGGAAGCTGATTGATGAGGATACCCTTGAGGTGGGTCCGAGATTTGCTCCGCTGCCCGGTACGCTCTTACAATGGGCACATCCGATGGTCGGCTCAGTGGCGGGGCCCGTCCCTTGCGCTGCCCCGGCCCACCGGGGGACCTCCTGTGGCGACACTCAGTCATCCATGAATTGAGCAACTGGTGCAGCCCAAGATGAAAGCTACTAAAAATCAGCTATAAACCTATTTTAACCAGATCGCACCGAATGTCACAAAATGTGTTCCAGATAACCGTTCTAAAAATGGGTATTATCTTGTCATCTACACACTTCTTTGGGATAAACTAACTACCTGTGTTTACTTGCTGATAGGGTGGGTGTCAAGGTCACATGAAGCTGCGGAGACGATGGATTTTAAGGTGACTCCGACTCAGGCTCAGACTCCGACTACGGCAAAAATTATCCGGCTTCAAAAATCGCCTCCAACTCCGACTCCGGACATTGCCCAGCAAGTCCATATAATGAAATAAAATTTATTATCAGATATCTTTTTGTCTTGCCTGAAGCGAACTTTTGCGCGTTCCAAGGCCAATGTTGCAAATAAGTGCCTACTTTTTAAATAGCATGCATAAATAAAAACAGGTTTTGACGCAGCAGCCTTCTTCAGTTTTTTTTTTCAATGAAAACGCTGGTCCAAAACGGGGGTATGTCCTTAGCTTCAACAAAATCAGATTTTGAAAGGTCAACAAGCAAAATATCATGAAGCAACCAGGTGTCGGGCATGACTTTGAGCAATGCAGTGTTAACTTCGGAGTCGGAGTCGGTAAGATTTTAGCGACTCCAACTCCGACTCAGGGCAAAACTTCCGACTCCGACCGACTCCGACTCCGACTCCGCAGCCCTGGGACTCAGGTCAAAGTTATTTTCCTTAGATGACCTCGTTTGGCGTTTCAAAACGTCTCAGCGTAGTTTTTATGAGCTGATTACAAATTAAGCACAGATATAAACATTCCGGAACTAGTTCTGGCAATATGTTACAAAACTGACAGCGATGGTTTATAGTTTATACCTAATGGATAGCCGTCGGGACGCCGGTTGACCTGACCTGACCTCGTTTGATCTACTCAAATGGATGAACACATCATCTTTGATCGTAATAATTCTTAAGTTCGAAATCAGGACTCCAGAAACATAAAGCATCACTTTTAGAAGTTCTACAAGATCTCGATTTTCCCGATATTTGGTCATTGACCTGACCTTCGGCTTCCAGGTCAGACTAATGACCTATGTACAGGGTGAGGCAGAAATATTTACCTATTTGTTTTCAGTCCATGACTGGAAAATGTATGAACGGATTTTATTAAAATTTTGCATGCGGCCTCCAAACTGACTTGTGCATTAACATTGATATCGTTTTTGCATTTTGTCATAATTTTTGATGAGCTATGGCGAAGATTATAATTTAACCCTCGCCCTGGCAGGGCGCCCGAGCTTTTTTGCGATGCAAACCGAACTATTAGTCGGATCGTGCTTAAATTTTAAATGGCCTCTGGGGCATTCTTCGCGCAACTTTTGGTAAAAAAAAAATCGGGTCATATCAGGTCACCGAGCTGCGACGTCATAATAGTTACAACCTCCGACCGTTTTTGACAGAACCGCACATACCTACCGTAACTGGGCTTGGTCTCATCGACAAGAACGAAACTATCCCGTGTAATTTATGCTAGAATTTGGCTATCAACTGACCGGTGTGCAACGAGCAGATATGTATTGATACTCGGCAATGGTTATTTTTGTTGTTTTGATTTTTTAATATATGTATGTTTAGAGCTGTTGTGGCTATTTGTATAGGCACCAAACAACATCAGTGATAGCGAGGTTATCGTTTTATTGCGTGCAAAGATATGTAGATTGTAGACTGTTCTAATTACCGCACGGTCGGGGGTAACACACCGTGACTTGGTGGAGAATTGAGGTTATACTTTTCCAGGTATGCTCAGCTCAGTTTAGTTTAGTTCATTCAATCAATCATCCATAGGCACACACCCAATGATGGATGAAGTCATAATATAAAACAAAGCTTGTCCAAAAATAAGGCTTGCATGGTGAAAGGAAGTAATATTTGCGCTACTGAAACAGTTTTTCTTTCTCCAGGGTTGAACTGGAATTTTGTGTGACAGAGTAAGCGTAAAAATATGTTACAAGTACCACACCTTACACTTCTCTTGATGCATCTAAAATGACCGTCGTGATGCGTGCCACGTGAAAAGTCAAGGCTGTTTAAGTCCTTCCAAGGACAATGAAAATGGATACCATCGGCTTCCACACGCCACGCCCGCTTTCCCTGTAGCTCAATCAGGGGACGAATCGCTGGTTGGTTCTTTTGACCCCTCCTTCCAGGGGCGTCGCCGACGGGGGGGGGGGGGGGTCGCGGGGGTCGTGACCCCCCCACACTCGCGAGAACCGGGGTGTCGACCCCCCACTTTTGGCGATGCTGAGTTTTCTTTTTTAAGCTATCATGTCAGTGAAGTTGGCGTAAGCAACCTCAATAAATACAACGTCAGATTCAGAATCGCTTCAACAGCTCCGTAGCCCTATTGCTTATAGGTCAATAAGCGGTGGGCGTGGAACATCAGCATAACAATATTTTAACCCTCGCCAGGCGAGGGCCTTTTCCATAACACGGACGGCGAGGGGGGGGGGGGGGTTGGTACGACCCCCCCCCTCGCGATTGGCTTCTATGGCACTAGAAACACTAAATGTACAGGGTAGGTGGGTCCATAGGAGATCTCGCCCCTGTAAAAGTTTGGTGGCTCTAGGTCAATATTTAGGGGGGTTTTGGGGGGTATGAGTGCAAAAATTTTGCTTCAACATGTCAAACGTTTTTCGGTTATAACTTTTTACCTAGTAAAGATAGTGCAAAAATAAAAGCACCAGTGAACTCAGGACGTCCGTGCGCATCGAATGATATACTTTGTTACCCATTTAAGTGAACTCTGGAATTCAGTTGCCGCTAAGCTAGTCCAATTTTCCCCTGACCTTGTACCGGCTTTTGTGACCTGGTGACCTGACCTGAAAAGACTGGGACTTCAAATTTTCAGGATAGGTGCGAAAAGGTTGCCCCGGAAGGTATGCCAACTTTGGCGGCGCTACCCGCCGCCGTTTTTACGTTATTTGCGAAAAACCTTAGGGGGGGTTGCATCAACCCCCCTCGCCGGGCGAGGGGGGTTGATGCCACTATAGCCACTATTCTAGTCCCTTTTTATCCCTCAAACGAATGAGCGCGCCAAAACTGACCCAAGCGTTCGTCTGATTGTCAAAATAATGGTTGCAGTCGATTCGTCGGATGACATATCAGTAACTACGAGGTACCTAAGTCCTAACTAGCCTCAGCAGCCCTGACTACCCTCGGACCTGCCTGAGGTAGCCGGGAAATGGGGTCAGATTGTGGACCCCTCTCGGGCTTTCCCAATAAGACGCGCAAAAAGGAGCCTATTGCAACGAAACTTCCTGTGACCTCGAGGTAATCAATTTTACACCTACTCTAAAAATTTATTGGCCATGATTCGAATATAGATGACCTTGGTTCACTTTTTTGAGTTTTATTTGCTTCCACTTACAAGTGAAGTTTTTGGAACTGATTTCGAGTTTAGCGCCCGTTTGAACTTAAGAAGTAGTTTTGATAAATGGTGGTTATGTAGTAACATGTTACGAAGCTATTGTTGGTGGTTGTCACCCACTCTATGTAGGTGGCCGGCAGGAAGCCTGCTGGTCGACCTGACCTGACCCGACCCGATCTACCCCAAATGCATGGAGTCATCATCTTTGTCCAAAACTAACATCGAACTCGTACCCGGAACCCCGATAACAGCTACGGCTCACAAAGTTTTAGCAGGCCAGCTTTTTTCTACTTTTGGGAGTTGACCTAAGATGACCCGGCCAAGACCTTGAAATTGGGCATCATCGGCTTGCTCGCATCACGGGCAGCATCCTCGCTTTTCCGCGAAGCTCTACCTCGATCAGGGGCCGAAAGTATACCTTCAGCGCTGCGTTGGTAAACATTTTACCTTAGCGACCCGTAAACACGAATAAGAGTTATAGTGACACAGAAAGCGTACTCGATAGCTTTTTTAAAGCTCTTTCGCCAACTTCGCCTCAGATAGGTATGACTTCGGGTCTATGGCTTGTGTACCACAGAGGCCAAACAGTTAAACGGACGGATTTTGCCGAAACATTTGTTCTGTACCAACCTATATGATTCAGTGAATGTGTATGATATTCATGTTAGGTATCACCATCGTGTTTGTTTCGTCGAAACACGTCGCATGGCTTACAATTTGAACTTAAGAACTTAACTAGAAAACTTGACATCAGGTAAAGGTTAATCAATGGTCATGTCCTGACCGGAAAAGAACCCGCTGCAAAAATGTGCGATCGATCTGTGTTGCTGAGCTGAACACACTTGACAGTTGACACTCCAGCACTGAACACTGAACACACACTGAACACACTCCAGGTGCTGTCATTGCTCTACAGCGTCTCCAGCAAAAGTTGTTGTCGAAAATGTGTTAGAGACCTTTGATGACCTAACTAATAGTAATGACTGACCATTCGAGTCACTACTGGTCATTAGCTGCACCTTGTCTCTAAAATGAGCAGAGGTGCCATGGCTACAAAAGTATCTTATTGCGTTTTTAGCATATTCGTTCAAAGCAGAGGGCATCTCGTGCATTTTCCCATATCTTATCATGATTGATTGGTGAGGTCACATATTTGACCTGACTTCACTTTTCAGATGTAAAATCCCAGATTCATTAACTGTTGGCACTTATAATCCCATTCATTACAACAAATTTCAGACTTATAGGAGATAATCTTTTTTATAAATTTAGCTCGAATGTTTGAATGGACGGATTGACAGAGCCGGAGCCCACGCTAAGCAGAGCTTGTTGCGTAAACCCCGATCCCTACCGTCCGATCGCGCAATTCCGGGTATCGGGAGAATTTAGATGCCAAAGTTTAACGTGCCCTTCAAAGCCGGACACGGCCTGCCCCACTCAACTGACTTCAACTGGCTGCGGCTGCTCCCACCAACCGCAGACCATCCCCGTCAGGAGTCTCAAATATCGAGCGCCGGGGCGCAGTGTGGCCAAATTGGTGATGTTGCGGGGAAAGTCACCCCTAATGAAAAGTATAATGACATCCTCAGAAATTTTAAAATTTCATCATCACGACGTTTTTGTCGTGAAAGCATACCTACCTACCTAGTGTAGGAATAAAGACTGAAAATGTTCCAATGTACGATTCGCACCGTCATACTCGTACTGTCGCGCTTGCAATGTCGTTTTTTTACATCTTTAATGACAATATTTGTTTTTGTTTTTTTTTTTTTACTTTCCACCAGAACTTTACGTCAGGTATAGTTTTTTTCCACATTATCTGTAAAAGCTGCACCTAAAATGAGGCTGAAGACGAGTTTTTTGAAAATAGTGACATCCTCGTATGACTTTTTTATACATCCTCCCCCTAACGCTAAACCAATTTGGTCACACTGCCGGGGCGTCTCGAACCCGGGCTCTCACTACCGGGAGTCCAATGCTCTACCAACTGAGCTACGGGACAGGCAAATCTATAGGAATGACAAGATTGCAGCTTTTAGAGGCATTAAAACTGAACTGAACATGACATTGTGACCTGACCTCGCTTGATTTTTATGCACGATGCAAAAGTGATGTATGTAGTATGTACAATAAGATACACCGCTGCTTTCGTGGCGCTGCGCGCCGAGATTTTTCTCAACACATGAAAAAACCGGGAGTGTGGCTAATAACACCTCTACCCATCAAGACGAAGACCGGAAACCCGACCCCACCCCACTAAAAAATCCGTGGCGACGCCCCTGCCTCCTCCCCCTCCTGCAATTTAAGTAGCCGCTGCGAACACTAATTCGTGCAAGGGGTCATTTTCACTTCTCCTTCGGACGCCGCAGCACGCTACTTCCCGCCGCGCGGGGGGCCGAGGGACGCTACCTCCCGCCACCGGATGACCATCGGGCCTGGGCGCCGCCGCGGCGGGCGATGGACGGCGCTACCTCAATTCAATCTCGAGAAAATCAATCACAAGCACACTGCCAAGTAGTGTACCAAGGTGGTCCAAATTTGTATCCGCCCCTCCTATTGGTCAACGTCACGGCCGCCACAGGGATGCATTACGTCATTCCCGTCTGCCAACGACCAATCACAGTATGGTACTTGCGTATTCATGGTCCCTTCAAATCCTGGGGCCGAACGTAACCTGGGCCCCTGTGTAACCTTGGTCCCGGTGTAACCTGGGTACAATTGTACTCTGGTACTTATGAATGTCACCCTAGGGGACGACATGGGCCTGCAGTGTTACGCGCCATGTGTGCGAAGTGCGGCAAAATTGTAGCGCAAAAAATACTCTAGAATTCCATAAAATAGAAAAAATAAATATATTGAAAATAAAATATGGCAAAATAAAAACAAAAACAACGTAACCTCACCTGACCTAACCTGACCTACTGATTTTGCCTACCTGAGGATAAGAAAACAGTTGCTCGCATGAATACATTGCAAGCAATGGTAAGTCAAATATTTTCAGGTTAAGTGGCTGCGCATCAGACTTCAGGGCTTCGACCTGAAGCCAGATACACAACCACTTAACCTAAAAATATTTGACTTATCATTACCTGTAATCTCTCCTAAGGCATTGCCTTCGGCACTGCACTGCTTCGCCCCGAGTACGGGGCAACACTTGCCCTAGTTTGTGTAATAATTTAGTGCACGCATCTCTAATTAACTTATACATAATTGGCGCACGGAAGGCTACCTATGGCGCATGAATTCATGCTGTGTGAACTGATACTGATACAGAGATAGGAGGGAACTTATATAATTTCGTTTTTGTGGTAAGTACATCGAATTTCAGCGGTTTGAAGTCCTTTTCTATGAAATCTGACATGAAAAATCTGACTCTCTCTCTCATGTATTGTATCTTTTACAGTTTACACCATTAGGTAACCTTTCTGGACACATCTTTGATCAGATCAGCACAAGAACCCATCTCAGTAAAGGCCAAAGGGTGCCTCTGTCTCAAAGTTGCGATTGAAGGATTAGTTAACCGGCTGTTTCTGTTATGCAGCCACCTCTTACTAATAAGTAAGGGCTAGACTTACCAGCTTGGCATGTTCAGAGATCCCAGAAGCCAGAAACTCCCCTCTACAGTTCAGTGTTCACCTTCTGTAATGGTAATCTGTACCTTGTCTTTAAATGACTTGAGTGTACGTAAGGATCACTGTGTTAACAAGTAACAACATTGACTGGAATTTTGGTCCGAACTGCTTTTTACAGGTGTGTTTCAGGTCAGACCTTTTGAAAAGCATTGCATGACTTTGATTTTGTCAGCAGAATCATAATTTTATCATTTTATCTGTAATAGGGACTTTTGTAATGTGTGCAGCAGCCAGCATGCCAGTTTTGTGGCAGCTATGTACAAAAAAGATGTGTCAGTTGGGCAAACTAGGCGGCGTGAATCAAAATATGGAGGCATCAAAATATTGATTCTAGTGGGCGGAGCTTTGACCATATATGGGCATAGAATCAATATTTTGATTCAATTTGGGACGTTCCCACCTTCAGACGACCCGTTACGGCGGAAATAACCCCCATGACGGCGAGATTTTTCGACAAGTCAATACAAAAAACTTCCCCGCTTCAATTTTTCGCTGCATGGCTATCAGCCGTTTGTCGAGCGTACCTTTACGGATGGCATAAAGATTTCGCCGCCATAATTCAACAAAAACGTGCTGTTAAAACTTGCTCTGTTTATCATTAACGACGAGCCTTTGTAATTTTTTCATAATTTTGTCTAAAAGAAAATAAAAAATGCGTTATTTAGTTGTATAATTCATTTATAAGAAATATTCTTTTTCTTTGTATCTAGCCACGATTTCCGGTTCCCGCCATTTCGCACCGGCGTCGTGGGTGTTTGGATGCGACGTAGTGCTCCCGGTTTTATTTTGTTTAAGCGACCTTTTCTGAAGTGTAAGTAACAATGGATCATATTTTAAGATACTTTGAAGTGTGTTTTTCAATTTCAGGCATGTAATCTTAACGTTTCTTACCGAAAATTCGTTTTAAGAGATTGTTTTAGGAACATGGCGCGGTAGCGACGTCAGCGGCGCGGGACGCCTTCTCACTTTTCTGTTGTCTTTCTAAGCTATATTTTTTTGAAAATGATGTCTTAGGTGTAGTATTTCAGTGAAATATGATGTCCTTTAAAAGTTACGGTATAAATAAGTTACAAGAAGCCTAATGTTTTGTCTCACATGATAGAATTGTTGGGTGGACTCATGAAATGGGGGCAGTGCATGTCCAGTATTTTACATAATTTGGATGTTTTAGCCTCTGCTTGTGTCTCACTCACCCAATTGTTGCTACAACTTTAATTTGTAAGTGCAACAAAAGCAAGTTGCTGAATGGTGTAAGCCATATTTACATTATGCGTGATCTTCAAGAAAATTATGTGTCTAATGTACGTCAGTCCAGGGAATGCTGGATAGTTAATTTTCAGGATTGTCCATGCCAAAGTTAATTTTAGAGGCCAGTTTTATCAACACAAATAGTTGCATGCTGGAATTTTTTGCCTAGACTGCTTCACATATGGAGCGTTACATGATGGGCACGTAAACGGATAGGGCTGTACCGTTCATGCTCTGTATGTGAAGTAACTTTTAGACAAAAAAAATCCAGCAGCCACCTATTTTTCTGTTGGTACAACTGGCCTCAGATCTACTTTTTTGGCAGAATTTATATAACTGCATGAGATGACAGTTGTTGGCGCACCTGGTGGCGTTCAGTGGAAATTTAAGTGACATTAAGTATTTAATTTTTTATTGATTGTATTCTAAAATTAATAGTTGCTGAACAAATAGAATAATAACACATATAGTGTCCTAATTTATTGTCCACAAATGTCCTAATTATTGTGTTCTGTTCTGTTGTTTGCTGCAGGTCAACCAAGGCTCAAACACTGGTCGTTGCGGGGATCGGCTTCAGAGGGTCAAGGATGGCGTCTTGAATCGCTGTTCAGTCGACAGGCAACTGTATGACAACGCCATCCCTGTCAACCAGAGCGTCGACCGAAGTAGGGCGGCGTTGCGCGGACCTGGCCGCACCCGACCAACCGGTGGAGTACCTGACTCGGGCTGGGCGGAGACTACCTACATCACGACCTTTTGAACTTTGATCTCGTAGCGAGAAACAATATGACGTAAGGAAGTGTGTATGTGGCTGGCGGGGCCGAGGGTGAAATGCGCCACGTGTTTATCCTGCCGGATGAGGACAGCGTCACCAACCTGTCAAAGAACGAGCTGGTGCAGCGCGTGATGACTGCTATCTCGTCCCTAGAACCGGAGTAGAAAAACGTGCGCATAGCCCAAATGAAGCGAACCAAAACACAGACAGGACTGATAGCTTTTCGGTCGAGAATGTTCGGAAGATGCTGATCAGTAGACCAATTGGTGACCGTTTTCGGTGGTAATATGGGATCTTGTGGTGTTCCAAAGCGACCTGCTTTGGGTGTGGACATAAGTGGCTCAACCTGACAGGATTGATGTTTTAGGTAGCCGTGCTAATCATAAACCCTATATTGAGTGTATCTGTACAAATTTTGTTTATATTTATTTCATGTATTTGATTCGAAACCGAAAATTGCTCTTTGTAATTAGGCAACATCGAGACGTTGAGGTCATTCTCCAGACGTTTATTTGTTTTTCTTACCTGTCTACGGTATGTCTTATTGGTTAGGTCTCAGTTTCAAATATTATTAACTGCATGTTTTGCAAATACGTAGCCATATTGAATAAGAGACGTGTCCTAAAAGTGAGTATTGCTTTGCATGGGATGTGAGCATCAACGACAGGGCTTTGTGATGGCAAATGTGTGGCAATTGCAGGGATTTTTGTGAAATGTGTTATGAATATCATCGTATTATTTGCGAATGCAAATACATCCGTGTATCATATTTTCATTCAAATTGTGCAATTTGTGCAACGGGCTTGAGTATATTGTTCGGCGAAATATCTCTAACTGTACTCCACAGAAATGGGACGGGATACAGATGCGTAGAAACACATTCACGAACACGTGAAAGACGATAAGTTAACTTTTTTTTACTCAAAATCAATGCTACAAAGCAGGGATGTGGAGCCGTGAAAATGTCAGACGGCTTCGGCTCCGGAGGAAAAAATCGGCTCCAGCTCCGGATCCGGCTCCGAGTAAAATGGTCGGGCTTCGGTTCCGGCTCCGACTCAGTACAACCCCTATACAAAGGTCAGCACGGCTCCCTTCACGCATTCCCTCGAAGGCTTGCAGCTTTGAGCAGGGAGCCAGGGTGAGTGCTGAAAATCCCTGGTCTACCGTAGGAATAAGGTCTAGAAAAAAATTACACGATCCTGTGCTGATAATATCTTCATGAATTTATTCAATTTGCATTATTTGCACACAAGAAACGTTCCATAAATCAATTTGAAGAGTGAAGTACGTCTGCAGAAAGTCAGTTCGCAGAATCAATATATTGATAAACCAGCTGATTTCAGAATCAAAATAATGATTAGCCAGCTGTTTGCGGAATCAAAATATTGATTCTCGCCGGGATTAGCCGCCGTGATGAATCAATACCTTGATTATTTTCAAGACGCTTTCCTAAACTAACCTAAGAGGTTAGGGCTATTGTCTCGTGCCTGGCGGGTAGCTTCAACGTTGCTCTTCATTTTGTGAAGAAACTATCTTGAAATTGTAGCCGGTTGCTGAAGAATTGACGTTTCTGTGATGGTCTGCACGTATGCCCATATATGGGCAAAGCTCCGCCCACTAGAATCAATATTTTGATGCCTCCATATTTTGATTCCCGCCGCCTAGTTTGCCCAACTGGTGTCCAGATCTGATCAAAGATGTGCCAAGACCTAAGTCCCCTGACCCTGAAACTTGTACTCTGACCTGACGAATTGTCTTGCGTTATGATGAGTGACTGCGTAGACTGATGCCTGCTGATGAAGTGAGATGTGTGGCAAATGTTGTCAGATACCTATTATGGACAGTGTGAATATTGTACCTCGACTTAAGCACATACATAAGTGCTTTTGTACCTGCTAATTCATACATGCGTTTGGAAGTCTGGAACCTACCTGGCCATCTGAATCCAATCATCTGTGTAGGCGCCAAACAGCTGTGTAGTCACTGATCCTTGTGATTTTTTAACTGAGGCTATTATGATGAGGTCAACCACTTAACCTTTTTGACTTCATGAGGAGAGGAGCCACTTGGTCAATGGTAATTGACAACACGTTATTAGGTGCCAGGGCCACAAATTACAGACAGGTAAGGTTTACAGTCAGGTGCATTGGATGACTTTATGGGGAGACAATTTAACTCACAATAGATCATGTTTATTTTTCTGCTTGTTCTGCTTTTCAGTAGATGCGTTGTCAACTCAAATGGGGTTACTCAGTTAAAGCACTAGGCATAGCTGGCTTTATTTATAGGGATACTGATGTTTTATATTTATTGGAAGGGTAGCTTTGCTGCTGCTCCAAATATGATGATGAAGCCCAGATAACAGTAGAAGAGAGGGTATTAGTGATTAAGGTAAGCTGTCAGACATATTCTCAGGGAGGGTCCTCTTGCAGTCGTACTGGCCGACAATGAGGACCAACGCTGGGACGGCCGTCTGGACGGAGCTGGTGGTGCTGGTGCCATACCGCGCCAGTCACGTGCCCAAGTACCACGAGTGGATGCAGTCGGCCGAGCTGCGCCAGCTGACCGCCTCCGAGCCGCTGACCCTCAACCAGGAGTACGCCATGCAGCAGAGCTGGCTCAATGACGACGACAAGTGCACGTTCATCGTGTTGGATCGGGTGGCGCTGGAGCGGTGCGGCCACCAGCCGGCCGCCATGGTGGGTGACGTGAACCTCTTCCTGGCGGACGGAGCCGCAGCAGAGGCCGAGGTGATGATTGCCGAGCGGTGGGCGCGCGGCGCCGGCCGCGGCAGGCAGGCCGCCGCCGCCATGCTGCGCTACGGCGTCGAGACGCTCGGCCTAACGCGCTTCGAGGTCAAAATCGGCTTTGACAACGAGGCCAGCCAGCGGATGTTCGCCGGGATGGGGTTCTCGGAGGCGGGACGCAGTGAGGTGTTCCGGGAGGTGACGCTGGAGGTGGCCGTGACAGTCGACTGGAGCCGCCGGCTGCGCCAGCTCACCCCCGGCTACCGGCTGGAGCCGGCGCCCGAGGAGGCGACCGATGACGGGCCGGGGGCGCCCGTCGACCGAACGGGGGCGCCGGACGTTCAGGCGGGGACCGAGAATGACAGCAAGGAACTGAAGGCAGATGAGGAGCAGGTGAAGCCTTCGGGCGACGCCACGGCCAGCTGATGGGACCAGGGGGGTGGTCGCCTGCTCATCTGTGCTCTTTTACATGTTGATTTGTAGGTGATCCCTTTATTTTCATTGCCTTAAAGGTAGTGTGCCACCTTTGAAAGATTTCCCGTTTTATTTTTCCTAGGATCAGAAGCTTCTGTTTTTACCTAATATCGCAAAAAAAAAATCAAAAATGGGCCTGGAATAGTGCCTTTTTCGCCTAAAAGTTTATCGGTTTTTAGATATGTATAACAACTGTAGTGGGCTCACCTGCAAACATGCGTCGGGCAACAATCGCGAATGCGGCGCACTTGTGACAATAAGCAAAGGTCATTATAGTGTTACGACCATACGACGTACGGGAATGAGTTATCAGCTGTCTAATCGTAGACAACACTTTGGACAACACAATGTCGAGCCTTAAACTGTAAGCCTGTATTGGTGTTGTTTCTTAAATTTGGCTGTCGAACATTAATTTGTGGTTTGAAATATGATTTTATGTAAAATGATTGATATGAAACAGCCGTCTCTTAAGTTATGACCCCATTACACCACACGCAAGTGGCAGAAATGACAATGATCAGCTGACGCATTTTTCTTGGCCGAAGTCAGAGCGCGCGGCCCGACGCACCACGCGTATTTGGAAATTCCGACCTCGACGAGCATCAGAAGCCACCTAACAGGCGTGTTCGAAACCGCAGGAGATGATGATGAACGGGTTTATCGAAACTTGATTGGATGAGCCTATCGGTAATAGCGATTTTAGTGTGTGCATTTATTGTTCATAGTGGTGTGAAATGTGGTTGGGGTACGACCGACAACCCGTCGGGGCGAATTTCGCACTGGGGTACTCAAAATTTGAAGAATTTAAGACGTTTCCATAAGTTTTGAAGGTATGGATAAGTTCTAAAAATCCGGTTCTCCTTATCCGGGTCATTAACTCCATATGGTCCAAGAAAGCTGGCACACTACCTTTAATAATGTAAATTGTTTGATTAGAAATTGCGTCGTTTCATATGACTGCGTTGAATATGCATTTGAAGCGTCATTACTACGTTCCTGTTGGTTACGCAATGCGACGGTGAACTGCTTTATACTCGTATCGGCTGAAGTTGACATGCTAGCTAGCTCATAAATGCGGATGTTGCGTGTAGTATGTGTACATTTAATAAAAGTGATATACGGTGGTGTTCAACAGCGGGTCAAAAATATTGGCAAAGAGATTTTGAAGCGGTTGTATCAATGTTAAGTTCATTCCATTTCCATCCATTTCATCCATACATCCATCCACCTATGTCATCATGCAAGACTGAGATTCATTTGCAAAGGAACATTTGTGCATTTAGCGGATTGCGCACAAGCTCTTGTGATAAATGCTATTACACAAACCACTGTTCTATAGTTCCCTCAGAGTCTAAACCATCAATTTTAACTTTCTTATCACACAGTATTTCGGCTTTGGCGTGGCTTTGGAGTGTTGGAATGGACCACAGCGGAATATGAATATGGCAGAGACGACGATCCCAAAAACAAACTTTTATGGCTGCCCTCCGCCGAGCAGATACACGGTTCTCCAATCAATGAGTTGTGCTCGTTCTGCAGTTATCAAAGAAAGAACTACCTTTCCATCCCCCGGAGTAAGACTGACAACTCTTCCGCAGTGACCATGGCGCCTCAAGCAGAGCATGTCGAGGACATTCCGTTCACCAAACAGATGCGGAAGGCCACCCGTGACATACACAGCGTCAGCGACGCGCTCATCAACGCCAAACTCGGCATCGGTAAGCATGCACCGACCCGTGCTCGCTCCGGAGCATAGAATAAATGTGGATGCAAATTAATCCCTTGCCTGGTTAATCTGACAGGGTGTGTTTACAGCCATCGCTCCTCCCCTTTGGACGGTTAACACATTGTAACTATTCGTTGCAACAGGGAACTCCTTCCCCAGGCAGTGTTCGTCACCTTTCAAGCGCCGTGTCGGTGTCGCCCGTCACCACTCCAATAATGTCCTGTCGGCTGTTTGTGTCGTCTGTGACCGCTCCAACATATCCTGTCGGTGCCGAGTGTCTGCGTCTGTCGCCGCCCCAACATATCCTGTCGGTGCCGAGTCTGTGACCGCTCCAACATACCCTGTCGGTGCCGAGTCTGTGACCGCTCCAACATAACCGGTCAGTGTCTGTGTCTGTCGCCGCTCCAACATATCCTGTCGGCGCCGAGTGTCTGTGTCTGTCGCCGCCCCAACATATCCTGTCGGTGCCGGCAGCGCTGTCGGACAACGCCGTCTGGGCCGAGGGCCTGCTGGTGTTCTATGATGTGTTCGCCTACCTGGAGTCGGCGCTGGACCGGCTGGGCGACAGTCTGGTCGGAGAGCTGGACGTGCCGGGCATGCGGCGCCGCGCCGCCTTCGAGGCCGACCTGGCGCACTACCTGGGCGCCGACTGGCGGCTGCGGCACGCGCCGCGGCCGGCCGTGCAGCGCTACCTGGACCACCTGGCCGACCTGGAGCGCGACGAGCCGCACCTGCTCATGGCCTACATCTACCACCTCTACATGGGACTGCTCTCCGGCGGCCAGGTGCTGCGCGCCAAGCGCCGCCTGCTCCACCGCGTGTTGGGCGGCAGCGCCGACGCGCCGGGCAACGCCGTCACCGACTACGGCGCGCACACGATCCGCCAGCTGAAGACGCGGCTGGCGGCGGCCATGAACGCGGCCGCCGACCAGCTGGATGACGTCACCCGGCGTCAGCTGATCGACGAGAGCCGAGAGGTGTTTGTGCGCAACAACGAGATCGTGGCCACTGTGCGCGGCGCCGAGCAGGTGCTGCTGCGCCGACTGGGCACCGCCGCCCTGCTGCTGCTGCTGCTGGCCGCGCTCTACTGGCTGCTGCTCAGGTAGATACCGCCACCAGGCGCCTGGCCCTCCTCCGACTCCCATTATGGAGAGAATGGAGTGCCCGTAACTCGCCGCTCGCAGAGGAGTTGGGCGGCAACGTGCCGCAGAGTCCAGCTCTCATACATGGTAGCGGTGAACCGTGGAGCGCTGCTCAAAGTGGCTCAGGTGATCTTAAAGTCTAGTTTGATACAGAGCGTGTTGTGAGGAAGTGCGAACCCGTCACATGGTGCATGTATAATTGCGGCGAGTGTGCCACGGACCTCATCTTCTGCAGTTTTATGGATGTCATTACTCGTATACTGGGCGCCAGCGCCCAGCATATCGTTATTATTGCATGGTAGTACCGGAGGGCCGTGTTGACTGATGTTTTACGAGCGTATTACTGTGAGCCAAGCGCTGTGTCTTTCCTTAAAGCGATCTTTAGAAGAAGGTTACTAGAATAATGGCATACTTATCCAGTATTCAACTCAAATGCCTAGAATACATATATAAAGTATGCGTTTAACCCGTGTTCTGGTGTAAAAATGACGTCCCAAATGGTATGTGACAGCAATGTAAGCAGTCTATATGTGACATGTATTACAAAACAGCAGCACCTTCACTGAGCATACCAACAGCCGCGGTAATCGCTCACGTAACAAAGCTCTCGTACCGGCGCGGCGGAGACTAGTGGACACGGGCCGGCGCGGTTGGCTGGCCGGCCGGCCGGCGTCACGCGCGCTCCTCCAGCAGGTTACGTCCGTCTATGAGCGCGCCGAGGAAGGCCAGCTTGTCGGCGGTCTCGGCCAGCGCCATGCTGTTCCAGTGGTGCGGGTGGACGGTGCGCACCGTGTAGCCGAGCATCTCCAGGTGGCGGCGGCGCAGCAGCTGGCCGCCCGTCGGCTGCGGACGGTTCGTGCAGTACTCGTGCGTGGAGGGCACCAGCAGCGCCACGCTGAGGGCAGAGGGACCGGTCAGGGGGGAGGCACCGACACTGCCGGACGAAGGGGGGGGGGGGGGGTCAGGTGGCACCAGCACCGCCACACCGACGGACGGGGGAGAGGGATGGCGACTTTGGCCTTGTGGATGATACCAGAGAAGGTCCGCTACCAACACGAAACGACGAACATGTCAGATCAGGTTAGGAGGGAGATTCTAGCTCAAACTGTGGGTGGGACAGTAGTTGCTGAGACGAGATAGCCGAATAATTAATTAACCCACGAGCCGCTGGGGGAGGGGGGCATAAAGTTGCCCCCCCCCCCTTTACGTTTTGTGGAATATCTCCGAAACCTGATGAGCTACGAACGTGAAACTTGGCATAGCTTCAAATGAATACCTAGACAATATTTAAGGAAAGTTTGGTGGTTGTAGCATTTAAGATGACGTCATAAAGTTTTGTCGTTTTCCGATATGGACCGATCTGATCGTCATCCGATCTGATGTCGCTGAGCATTAAACTCAACTGTAAATAAACTAGACATCACCTGCTGTCATCCTAAAACATCTAAGTACACTTCCATCTAGTTCCTGACCAGTAATCGGCCCTTTATGTTCGGTCCCATTGTATCTGATCTTTCGTGAGGAAACTGAGAGTCGCAAATCTATAATTTGACTTATGACGTCACTGTGACGTCATTTCAAATTAGATTGACACCAAATTTGGACACCACAACCTCGGCTAGGTATTCAGGACGATGTGTGCAAAGTTTCGCTTCTCTATCTCTTCGCGTTGCGATGATATCGTAGCAGAAGTAAAGGGGGGAACTATATACCCCCCCCCCCAGCGGCCGGCATGTGGCGCGGAGGCCCAGCGGCCGCCGGGTTAAAACGCGTCCTGTGTGTGCCGTAAGTCATCAGTGGTTTTGCTACCCGACCAGTGCTGTTTGGCAGCAGCTGAGATGGCGGGATGTTTATCTCCGAGACACACCGCGCTTAGAACAAAACAGTCCAGCAAAAAGAGTCGCGGCCCGGTCCGTCGTCTCACAAAACAAACAAGGTCACGACAGAGATGGCGGCGGGGCGTGAGAGGACTGTACAGCACCCTCCTCTCCTCACTGACCTAATAACTCTCCCCTCTGACCTGGTGACATGTCCTTCCCTCTCAGCCCTGCCCCCCCCCCCCCCCGAGTACCTGGTGACCCTCTCTCCCTCCCTCCGAGTACCTGGTGACCCGTCCTTCCCTCTGCCTTGGTGACCCCCCTCCCCTGAGTACCTGGCGACTTTCTCTCTGACCTGGTGACCCCCCCCCCCTCTGACCTGGTGACCCTCTCTCCCTCCCTCAGAGTACCTGGTGACCCGTCCCTCTGACCTGGTGACCCGTCCCTCCCCTCTGACCTGGTGACCCCTCCGTCCTCCCGAGTACCTGGTGACCTCCCCTCTGACCTGGCGACCCGTCCCCCATCTGACCTGGTGACCCCTCACTCCCCTCTGACCTGGTGACCCCCTCTCCCTCCCTCCGAGTACCTGGTGACCAGCGGTCCGTCCGTGTCGGTGAAGCCGCCGTCGGGCCGCCGGTACACCACCAGATCGGCGGTGAACTGGTACCCGGCGGCGCGCACCCCGCAGTGGACCCGGTCGGCGCCCCCGACCAGCGCCGACAGCGTGTCGCGCACCTCAGCCACCAGCTGCCGGTGCGCCGCGCCCGTGGCTGGGTCTGTGGGGGGGGGGGGCGGCGGGCGGGGTCAGGGGCCGGGTCTGCGACTGAGGGGACGAGGACTGTGCTGACGTAACGAGGAGTCGGGCCGGGTCTGTGGGACACGGGGGGGGGGGGCGGGGTCAGGGGCCGGGTCTGCGACAGAGCGGACGGGGACTGTGCTGACGTACCGAGGAGTCGGGATGGGTCTGTGGGGGGGCGGCGGGCGGGGTCAGGGGCCGGGTCTGCGACTGAGCAGACGGGGGACTGTGCTGACGTACTGGGGAGTCGGGCCGGGTCTGTGGGGGGGGGGGGGGGTCAGGGGCCGGGTCTGCAACAGGGGGGACGGGGACTGTACTGACGTACCGAGGAGTCGGGCCGGGTCTCTGCCGGAGACGGGGAGACTGGGTCTGCGGTTGTGTCAGATCGGGAGGGCAGGTGAAGAGATGACGAGGCGGGATACAATGACTGCGAAAATGGGGAACGGATTCCAACGGACACGGTAGCTGAATAGTTAGCCAAACATCACTATTGGGATGCTCTGAGCTATACAATACAATTATACATGGGTCATGGACCATGGTGGAGTAAGTTACAACTCCACAGTTCACACCCGATCGGTTGCGCCACCGGCTCCGCGCCCTCACCGGGCAGTCCCTTGGCGTAGACGTCTGTGAACCAGGGCACGCTCTGGTCGGGCAGGTTGAGCCGGACGGCGCGGTTCACCTCCATCTGCAGCCGCCGCAGCCGGGTGGCCGCCGACTGGGCACCCGCAGCGCGGCCGGCCGGCGCCGACGGCCCGCCGCCGGCCGGCGCCTGCTGCAGCGCGCCCTGCCGACAGCACAGACAGTCAACGGACACCCGCAGGTGGTACGTGGGTCAGACAGACCACCGGGGACGGCCCGCCGCCGGCCGGCGCCTGCTGCAGCGCGCCCTGCCGACAGGGCGGCGGTCAGTGTACGCACATATACCGACTGGTGGACTGTGCCCGCGGGGTGGGTGCGTGACGCGTAGTCTGTCTTTAAAGTACCGCGCAAAGTAACGATGGATCCATCAAGCCTGACCGAGGGGCGAGGAAGGGCCTGTTATAATTTGAAAGTCACCCAATCAATTGACCTGGGGAATGGACGAGGACGTCAGTTGCTTCGGTGACTCAAATTTAGCACGTCAGGCTTCTTGATGGATCCACCGTTACTTTGCGCGGTACTTTTAAGACAGACTGTACAGTCTACTGTTGAAGTGTACCGGCAGACAGGGCCGAGGAAGAAATGGACTTGGTTAATGACCGCATGACTTGTTACAGCAGACAATCCAGTTTGGCAGTTCCCAGCAAAATACATTTTGATGACGCAACAATAAGCGTTCCAATTGCTGATTTAGGAAAGGTGCAAACTGAAACCCCTCGCCTCATTAAAATTAATGTATCCCCATCTCCGCCGTCCGGAAGGTCCCATGAGCCCCTCGCCAGAAGTATATCCCGGCTCTCCACCCGTTAACCAAGTATCATAATTACCGTCTGTTCGACCATGTGCTGGATCTGCCGCTCGGTCTTATCCAGGAAGGCCTGGCCGAGGACGGTGCGCGCCAGCTGAGCGGGCAGCTGGCCGTACAGACAGAGCGACAGACAGGCGCGCAGGGTGCTCTCGGCCGTCAGTCGGTACAGGCTCCTGGCAGAGGGGACAGAGGGACCGTCAGTCGGTACAGGCTCCTGGCAGAGGGGACAGAGGGACCGTCAGTCGGTACAGGCTCCTAGCAGAGGGGACAGAGGGACCGTCAGTCGGTACAGGCTCCTAGCAGAGGGGACAGAGGGACCGTCAGTCGGTACAGGCTCCTGGCGGAGGGGACAGAGGGACCGTCAGACGGTTCAGGCTCCCGGCAGAGGGGACAGGGGGGTCGGGGTGTTACATACAGACGGTTCAGGCTCCTGGCTCGAACACACAGATACACCAACAAACCTAACATTGCCCCTTAGTATCAATGAAATTGTGACAAGTCATGTCATTGTCGCCCCACTCCCCAGATACCGCCTCTGACCTCTCAGTCCAGACTCCCCAGATCTCCCAGTCCAGACTCACCCCTCCCAGTCCCAGACACCACCCCAGACCTCCCAGTCCAGACTCCCCAAAGTTCCCAGTCCCAGATACCGCCACTGACCTCCCAGTCCCAGACACCACCCCAGACCTCCCAGTCCCACACTCCCCTGACCTCCCAGTCCAGGCTCATCCCTCCCAGTTCAGACTCACCCCTCCCAGTCCAGACACCACCCCGGACCTCACAGTCCAGACTCACCACTCCTCCCAGTCCAGGCTCACCACTCAACGTCCCAGACTCACCCAGACCTCCCAGTCCAGCCTCCCCCCTCCCAGTCCAGACTCACCCTGACCTCCCAGTCCACCACACTCCCCAAAGTTCCCAGTACCAGACACCACCCCAGACATCCCAGTCCAGACTCCCCAGATCCCCCAGTCCAGACTCCCCCAGACATCCCAGTCCAGACTCCCCCAGACATCCCAGTCCAGACTCACCCAGACCTCCCAGTCCCAGACTCACCCTGACCTCCCAGTCCCAGGCTCACCCCTCCCAGTCCAGGCTCACCCCTCCCAGTCCAGACTCCCCAGACCTCCCAGTCCAGACTCACCGGGAGACGATGTCGGCGGCCGCCGCCAAGAAGTCGTCGAACGGGCCCGAGTCGGCCGGCCAGTAGCCGGTCCGAAACGCCGCTGACAGCACCCGCTCGGCCACCACGCCCGTCACGTGGTCACGGTGCTCCACCACGTGCCTGCCCGCACAGCGGTCACGTGACAGGCAGGGACGGCTACCCGGGATTACAACGGAGCAGTTAGAATGGTTTGATTAGACAGGATCATAAGACACCCTGAAAGATAGCTGCCGTAACGTGTATCAGAGCCAGACGCATGGCTAGCCTCGTTCACTTTTCAGCAGTTCCCACCCGTCCCGTCATTTCCCACCTGCAGAGCGTCTCCATGACGGCGTCGTCGGCGTAGCGCGCCCCCTCCAGGCAGCTGGCCAGCTTGTCGACGGCGCGAGAGGTGAGCTCACTTCCGTTACCGTCGGGCGTCTCTGTGAGGGCGCGGAACCGGGCCAGAGCCGCCCCCAGCACGGAGGTGTTGCCGGGAACGACACCGCGCCGGCGCAACGCCGCGCCCGCCAGCCACACCACCGCCTCTGGGGGAGAGGCCGGGGAACTGGTCAGAGTTTGGCAGACCTCAGCGGCCACTCACCACTGCCTCTGGGGGAGAGGCCGGGGAACGGGTCAGAGTTTAGCAGAGCTCAGCGGCCACTCACCACTGCCTCTGGGGGAGAGGCCGGGGTACAGGTCAGAGTTTAGCTGAACTCACCCACACTCCACCGCCTCTGGCAGAGACGGAGGAACGGGTCAGAGTTTAGCTGAACTCAGCGGCCACTCAACACTGACTGTGGGAGAGGCCGGGGAACGGGTCAGAGTTTAGCAGACCTCAGCGGCCACTCACCACTGCCTTTCGGAGGAAGTGAAGGGGATAGGTCAGATTCAAACAGATTAATTTCTAACAGGACTCGCCGCAATCCGAGATATCTTCGCCCCTCAGTCACACTCAATTCACAGCCCGCTCCAGCAAGGTCATGTTTACGTACGAGGCGGATAATTTTTGACTAGGGTGTGGGCAAGACTAAGCACAAAGGAAGGGTACTTTCCAGCCACAAACTTTTCAGCCATTTTTAGTTCAATATGTTTGACAGGCGCATTTCAACATGCTTGCATATTACCCTGGTTATGTGAAATCACTGCAACTCTGCCTCCAATTCCTCTTATGCCGTCAAATGTATAAATATCCCTTAACCCGTCGGTCTCAAACTTATAAACATAAATTGTTTAATAACAAAAAAAAAAACGCCATTGTCGATCTTATCAACAAAAAATGCGCAGGACTTCCTCCTCGCAGCCCTCCTTCCCTTCACTCTCTGCCTTGGAAATGATTCAGAGGACACCATAGATGTCAGCGCCGGCAGCAGCCGGACGGTGGCGTTATTTCGCGGACCTACCGGTGGATGTCAGCGCCGGACGGTGGCGGTATTTAGCGGACCTACCGGTGGATGTCAGCGCCGGACGGTGGCTGAGTTTCGCGGACCTACCGGTGGATGTCAGCGCCGGCAGCAGCCGGACGGTGGCGTTATTTCGCGGACCTACCGGTGGATGTCAGCGCCGGACGGTGGCGGTATTTAGCGGACCTACCGGTGGATGTCAGCGCCGGACGGTGGCTGAGTTTCGCGGACCTACCGGTGGATGTCAGCGCCGGCAGCAGCCGGACGGTGGCGGTATTCCGCGGACCTACCGGTGGATGTCAGCGCCGGCAGCAGCCGAACGGTGGCGTTGTTCCGCGGACCTACCGGTGGATGTCAGCGCCGGCAGCAGTAACGGCCGATGGCGGTATTCCGCGGACCTACCGGTGGATGTCAGCGCCGGCAGCGGCCGGACGGTGGCGTTATTTCGCGGACCTACCGGTGGATGTCAGCGCCTGACGGTGGCGTATTCCGCGGACCTACCGGTGGATGTCAGCGCCGGCAGCAGCCGGACGGTGGCGTTGTTGAGCGCCACAGTCAGCTGGGTGAGCTGGTGCAGGTGCTCGGTGGACTGCGGCGTCCGGGCGCGATCGACACGAGACCGGCCGATATGGATCTGCGGACAAAATACCATCTCAATGTCACGATTCGTTGACTGAAGATAGAAAGCGAACATAAATAAAGCAGTAAAAAGGGAAACAAAACATAAGTGCATGTCGTAACCCACTCTACGGCAGGGGATAAAACAAAACGTTTGGTGTTCGCAACGTGGTCGAGTGTTCCACTCCCCCCAGACAACAAAACAGGTGATGAAACTGCGAGCGCGCGCCTATCCCTCAGCGGCACAGTCCCTCCGTTCTCTCCCTCTCCCTCTCATCTTACCGCTCTGAAGAGCCGGCTGACACGCCCCCTCCCCAGCCCTGGAGAGCCGGTTGACGCGTCCCTCCCCTCCCCCTCTTACCGCTCTGGAGAGCCGGTTGACGCGGTGCGTGGAGAGCTGGTCGTTGTCGGCCAGTCGCAGCAGCCGCTGCAGCAGCTCGGAGGGCACCGGCCGGCCGCCGTACGCCACTAGGAACGAGGCCAGCTCCACCAGCCGGTTGGTGCTCACCACCGCGCGGCAGTGCAGCTCCAGGCGCCGGCCCAGCTCGGCCTCCAGCTCCGGCAGACCGCAGCTGGGCGACAGCTGCAAACGGACTGGGAGGGTTACACAATGACCGTGGACAGCAGTGAACGGACGGACAGGGGTAGACTAAACGCTGAAGCAGACTCCTTTCGCATTCAGGAAATCGCACGCGAGAGCCGATTCAAATACATTATAATTCTTCCCGCATCAATTGCATGCGGCAGGTTCGTGCGATTGATGCGAGCGTGCTTTCATGTATTTGAATAGGCGCTGTCACGCAATTTGCTGACTGCAGAAAGAGTCTGTTTCAGGCTTTACGTACAGCTGCCGAACGGGCAGGGTGACGGACTAGTGGACAGGTACGAATTACGGACGGGGAGCGTAATGAGCTCGCCCCAGCTTTTATGAAAAGTGTTAGCTGCAACACTCCCACTATCCCGTCCCATGGCTCCGCCCAGGGTATCCTGAACTGGGCCTCCAGTCTCCACCGACCTGCGCCATGTGGCTGAAGTAGGCCAGCGCGTGCCGCCGGGTGACGCTCTGCTCAGAGACGATCCAGGCGTCGGGCCGGTGCAGGGTGCGCAGGAACAGCTGCCAGAGCCGGCGGTGCTCGGCCGGCCGCTGCGGCCGCACCTCCGACAGCAGCTGGCGCGCGCGCTGCAGCTCCGTCAGCAGACGGATCCGGGACGCCTTGTCGGCCAGCGGCTCCGGCGCGTCCAGCCGGTCCTCGAGTCCCTGCAGCGAGTCCCTGCCCAGGGACAGGCCCGCCGAGTCACACTGCGGTACGGGGTGGGACCGGCCGGGTCTAGGTACGTCCACGTGACGGAAATATGCAAACATGATTTTCAAAGAAGGGAAATTCACATTCAAAGGCGGGAACTGAATGCCTGTCTGGTCTAACACAGAGCTAGTGAAATAATCGTTGTCATGGCGGCCACTCACCGGGCGGTCCGCAGCAGGCTGTCCCGACTCCCGCGGCCACTCACCGGGCGGTCCGCAGCAGGCTGTCCCGCAGCCACTCGGGGAAGATGCGGCTGGGCGCGGCCGTGTCGAGCAGGCGCAGCTGGGCCAGCTCGGCCGGCTCCTGGGAGAGCAGCGCCACCGCCCGCTCGGCCAGCAGCCGCTCCACGGCCGGGGACGCCTCGCGGAAGCGCAGCACCGCCTGCCCCAGCTGGCCGGTGACGACGGCCGGCGGCCGCGGCTCGGCGCGCACGTACAGCGACGCCAGGTCGCGGCACACCAGCGCCAGCCAGTGGCGCAGGCCGCGCGAGTTCAGCACCTTGAACAGCTTGAACACCGAGTCGACGTCGTCCGGCCCGACATCGCGCTCGGCGATGAAGCGCCGCACCACGTCCATAAAGCGACGCTCGCCGTCCACCGAGACGTAGCTGAGCGCGCTGTGCAGCGCCGTGGCCAGCAGGCGCAGCTCGTGCCACGAGCCGCACGTGGCCGTGTAGTGCGCCAGCGCGCGCAGGTAGGGTTGCACCAGGCGCGGCGGCCAGGGCCGGGTCGAGTCGTGCAGCTGGAGACAGACGCCGAGTCGGCTGAGCGCCGTTAGCGAGAGGCGCGGCAGGCGGGCCGTGCACAGCTCCTCCAGCCGCGCCTGGGCCGCCCGCCAGTCGGGGCCCTCCAGTCGCACCACACTGCAGGCGAGCAAACAGTTAGTCACAGACCACGTCACCACACTGCTACTGGAGAACAGCAGCAGGCTACAAAAACATCAAAATTATTCTCGCATCAAACCCGCAGGTACTTATCCTATTAAACACTCAGCCTTTGGAATAGTTAACCTGGTCTCAACATCCAGCGGATCCACAGAGGGCCACTGACCTGTAGAGGGCACAGACAAGTGCCAAGTCGTCACAAGAGTCTGCCTGGCGCAGCAGCTCGTCCATCAGGCGGGTGTAGTCATCCGCGGGCAGCGAGCCAGGCTCCTCGTCAAGTTTGTGCAAGTCCCAGAGAGACACTACAGCCTGGCAGAGGTGGCGCGGGTCCGTGGACTCCCCCAGCACCGCAAACACATTATCCACAGAGGTTGTCCTGTCAGATAGCAGAATGCACATTATTTGTCAGGCCACAACTTATATGAAAATAAACTTAATGCTTGAAGCAAAAACTCAGAAGGAAAAAACAAGATAATGTTGTAACAAAATGGTACACCAGACATTCAAAGGCTTGAAAATATTCGATTTCTAATGCTTCATACAATTGATCTATGGGTAAAATCAAGCTTAAACTGCTAAGTACACCTTTTTTCGATCCGAATCGGCAACTGGTCAGTTAGTTTCGGCAGATCTGCATTAGGAACGGCAGCTGGAGTGCGCTTTCGACAAACCACGCCTCAAACTCGGCATAGTGCAGCAGCGTGACATGGGGCATTTAATGTCGACAATGAGCGTGATTTCGACACCGGCTAATGGATTTCGGCACACGGCAAAGGACTGTGACATCGGGCATTGGAAAAAGGCAAATTTCATTTTACAATGGCAATGGTCATGCAGTTTCGTTGGCGGTATATCGAACAAATTTCAAACCATTCTTTTTACATTGATGCGTTTTCAATGCTTACCACTAGAATTTATAGCATTTTTTCCTTTTCTTAGACTTCCCTTAGAGTAATGGAACACAAAATACAAAATGTACGCCAAGGCCGTTGTTTTAAGGTCTAAACGTTTTTTTTTTTCTTCTGTGAATGGAGGGTGAGTAGGCTAGCAAGCCATGTCAGAGTCGTGAGATGAGAGGATCATGCGGAGGAAGCATTTGGGTGAGTCTACCAGTGACCGGTGAGCTGCGGCGGCTGACAAGGCGCCGGTATAAAACTGTCTCGCTACGGATATGCAGCCAAAGCGATCGATGGGTCAGCCCGCAGGGTTTCCACCTTTCCAGAGGGCAGTTTTTTTTTGTCCGGAAATACAGTTGACCATGATTGACCACACCGCCGTCCTGCAAACATTGTTGCCGCTCTCCGGTGACATGCCTATTCCCATCTCGGCAGACTTGAACCATCCGCGCTGGGGGTCAGCGCCACTCACAATGTGTCGACAGATCGACACAAATGAAAAAATCAAGATTTTTGTTTTTCACGCAAGAAATACGGCTAAAACATGGTCAACTTTAGATGCGTTGAGAGGAGCGAGGCCCCGAATCACCCCCGTCAACCTTTGGATTCGCCAGGAGCGTGGCCCCGAATGACCCCCGTCGCCCTTTGGATTCGCCAGTGCTTCCACATTGTCACAGAGTGACGCAAGGATGGTGACCTCGAATGAGGTCAGCTTGTGTGCCGGAAGCGGATGATGTTAGGGACTAACCGGTGTTAAGGTTCCAGAGCGACTGACGAAATTAGGTGCCCTTTGCCGTATTCCAATGAACGATTACCGATTCGGATTGAAAAAGGTGTGGTTACTTAGCAACCAAGCGCCCATATTGAGTGTCTCTTTACAGTACCGTGGAACATTTTAACGCACATTCTTAAAATGCCTTTTCGAAAAGATAAGAGTTGCTTAATTCACTGATGAGATAAATTGACCATTGTCTAGCTTGGCTGCAAGCTGCCGACTTAAAATGCAATATGACAAAACATAATGCCCTTTGTCGATATTAAATACCCCTGCTGTTGTTCAATGACGCTGGTCAAATATCAACAGATGCTAGTCTAAATCCGTGAAACTTGTCGAAATGCGTGCTCCAGTGTCGAGTTGTTGGAGTGCCTGTCGAGATAAGGTGCCCGGTGCCGTATTTGAATGAACGGATGCCGATTCGGATTGAAAAAAGGTGTAGTTACTAGTTACACTTCTTAAATCCACTGCAATGTTTCATACATCCAGCTGCAGATTAACTGACCTTCCCATTGCCCTAAGTACAGGGTCATCTGAGTCTGGGTAGAGCTGAAGCCGTACATTGTCTGGCTCATCAGCCTCATCCAGCAGACTGCCAGAGTCATCTGTCTCATTGTCCGAGAATGGCCGGTACGGAGAGTGCTGGCAGGAATGCGCCTTGTGTGTGCACAGAGGTCGTTCAACCTGAAAGTCTACAATAGCATCTTTATTGGTTGCAGGTTCTTATTGTAGGAATGCAACATATTGTGAATGATTGGGTAGGTACCTACTCAGCTCATCTCAAATTAACACATCAAGATGCTTGCAGTCACAATTTACAAACTGAAATCAATACAAAAAGGTTTAAAATGGTGGATGACATGGTTTCAGTTATCACAAAACTATGATTGAGCAGTCTGACACTTTTCTGGTATGATTATTTTCTATTAAGAATCATAACTTTCTCACCTTTGAATTTTGACGCCCCTACAAAGTCAAATTCTGATTTCAGTTTCAAGTAAGAGAGTTGACAGGCATTTATTCGACGGAATCCTGGATGGTATCTTCCCTTAGGTCTACTTGTTACCCGTAAAACACGCATAACGTTCATCTCTTAGTAGCCCAAAATTTTACTGAAGTGCCATCCTACTCTTAAATTAATCACAGTGGATAGAAATATAATTAATCATATCGAAAGCAGGTATATTTACATGTGACAGACGATTGTGGCGGGTTGCATACAATTTGCGTTCAAAGTTTCTTCTACGAGCAGCATCAACAGTACCACGAGAACTGACCAATCAGCGCTCGTAGGAGCATGGCGCTGATTGGCCCAACGCATCCTCTGCGGGCAGCATTTGCATTGAACGAATAAATGAATAAATGAATGAATGAATGAATGAATGAATGAATTATATCTATGGGATGAATGAGTGAGCGAATGAATGAGTGAATAAATGAACGAGACCGAGATGCAAGTTCTTGGTAACCAAAACAAGCACACTGACATAACCAAGCTAACCTAGCCCAGCCTAGTCTAGCCTAGTCTAGCCTAGGTCTGAATTCAAGGTAGGTACGTTTTTCGGCTACTATAGTCGTTTATTGTTTTCGTTTCGAATTTTCGGCCTTCGCATCGAGGTCGTTGTCAAGAAACATATAACAAAAAAACGTACCTACCTTGAATTAAGAGGTATATGTCAAGTTTAGGTCCTAACTACAATTGTGACGCTGTTGATACGAATATGAAACAGCAAAAATTTTAGGTTTTAAATACGCAACCGAAGTCGTGACGTCACGATAAGTGGCTGGGGCATAATCAGCTGACGGCCCCGTGCTAAAGCAATGGGGCAATATTTTGCCGATCTTTCCCAAGAAAACTGGACCTAGTTAGATAGTTTTAGTAGCTGAATTTAGGACAACGATGTATGATCTATTTTTCTATGAAAAAATATTGCAAACTCTAACAACGCAAAACACAAAATTTCGTGAAAACCTAATTGGCGGCGAAGTTGACGCAGAAATACAAAACATTTTGTATCAAGATGTTTAAGATAATGGATTTAAAATAAAAAAGATTTTCAAAATAACCTATATGGTGAATTTTATCCTTTGCTTTTTACAAATAAAAAATATTTATCCAGCTCAAACTCAAATATGTCAAACCTTACGCATCAAAATCCTCCCAACGCGGTCACAGTTCGCATCTCAAGGTCATGTATTTGGTGCGTCAGGTTCGCCGCCCATAACAATTTCGCGAAATTCGGTCCTTTCCGCTTTGAAACATAGCATTTTTTGGGCCTAGAAAAATAGAATATACTCAGTTTACCTAGAAACTGGCCCCCAAACTATCTAACTAGGTCCAGTTTGTTCTAAAAATACTGATAAAATTTCGTCCCATTGCTTTAACACAGGGCCGTCAGCTGATTATGCCCCAGCCACTAGTCATGACGTCACACTTCGGTTGCGTATTAGGTTAGGTTGTAGGTTTGTAGGTTTTAGGTTGTAGGTAGGTAGGTTTGTAGGTTAGGTTAGGTTAGGGACGGGTAGGTTTGTAGGTTGTAGGTTGGTAGGTTATAGGTGGGGCATTCCACGATAGATCGACCAAAAATAAATAAAATTTACACCCTCATATTTTATTTTTTGCTTAAAATTGGTCTAATGGGTTGTGATGGGCGGGGAACCCAGCTGTGGCAAGGATTTTTTTCTTCGAACAACGGTTTCCGAGATATAGCCTCGGGCAGTTCCTGGAGGTCACACTGCAACCCTATGTTTGGCGGCTTATAACTCAGAAACTATTGGTTTTCTATGGTAAAAACTTTATATGGTTCAACTCGCAATCAACCAACAAACGTTTTGGCTATCTCGAATTTTCGATTTTTGAAAATTTTGATCACGTGACATCTTGACCTTTTTTTCGAAGAGTGACCTTGATATTATCCCAACTGAAAGTCGCAATTTTGTCTGATGACGATTAAAGCCTTATCAATTGTCATTCATATGCGATAATAAAAAAGTGGCTTTCGGCCTGCGTTGACCTCAGGTCAGGTCATTTTTATGACCTTCCCATTATTACGAGCGGGAGCGACAGCGAGATTTCGAGAACAAAGCAAGATAGCGACAAGTAGTAAACGGCACAAAGTACACATGAATAAGGTCTACAATTTTTACTCAGGTCATTTTCAGGTCAGGTCAAAGATGACGTCACAGGGGTAAAAAGAAAGTCTAAATGGCGGCACTACATATATATGAAGTTTTTCTCGAATTACTTTCAAAGTATCTCAGCTATGAACAAACTAATAGCACCATCGTGATCCTCTCGTCGATCCGCATCGAAACATGTATATGTTGACCTCGAAAGGTCAAGGTCAAAAGTTGACCTTAGGTCACGTGACCTTAAGGTCATCATATATATCATTCGATGGGCCTTGACGAGCTGAACACAATGAGCCTATCCGCGCGGCTGTATCTCAAACCTGTAAGGAGTTATTAGCAAAAAACATTTGGTGACCTTAAATGACGTCACATGACCCAAGAGCAACGTCACAGTTGACCAAGAGCAAAAAAGGTCTCAAGGTAGTCAAAGTTAGTCGTATATGAAGTCACTCATGGTATATTAGGCAATTCCGACGCGTTTTAGTGTAAAAACAAGGGAGCTGATTTTTCCCCAATTGACTTATAATGGGGTGGTCAAGAAATTGACCTGATCTTAGGTCATCGGTATCGAAATTCAAAACGAACTGGCGCTAGGCGAAAGCAAACACAATGGTGCCTGTTCCACGTCTCTTTCGTTATTAGATCAAAAGGTACAGCCAAAACTATTTTGACTTCCTTTTTAACCCTGTGACGTCATCTTTGACCTGACCTGAAAATGACCTCCGTAAAAATTGTAGACCTTATCCGTGTGAATCCTGCACCGTTTACCGCTTGTCGCTATCCTGCTTTATTCTCGAGATCTCGCGTCGCTCCCGCTCGTAATAATGGACAGGTCATAAAAACGACCTGACCTGAGGTCAACGCAGGCCGAAAGCCACTTTTTTATTTGCGCATATGAATGACAATTGGTAAGGCTTTAATCGTCATCAGACATAATTGCGACTTTCAGTTGGGAAAATATCAAGGTCACTCTTCAAAAAAAAGGTCAAGATGTCACGTGATCAAAATTTTCAAAAATAGAAAATCCGAGATAGGCAAAACGTTTGTTGGTTGATTGCGAGTTGAACCATATAAAGTTTTTACCATAGAAAACCAATAGTTTCTGAGTTATAAGCCGCCAAACATAGGGTTGCAGCGTGACCTCCAGGAATTGCCTGAGGCTATATCTCGGAAACCGTTGTTCGAAGAAAAAAATCCTTGGCACAGCTGGCTTCCCCGCCCATCACAACCCATTAGACCAATTTTAAGCAAAAAATAAAATATGAGGGTGTACGGCTTTGGTCGATCTATCGTGGAATGCCCCAGGTAAGTAGGTAAGGTTAGGTCAGGTTTGATTGTTTTTTTCTTTTATTTGCGACACATATGAGTATCATTTTTGGATTCAGGATGTCAAATAATGTAAAAATATGAAAAAATTTATCAATGAAATCTTCTTAGGACTTAAACTTGACATTTACCGAATTAAGATGTCTAGTCGTAAAAGCTTGAAATTATATAGCCTTGAGAAGCGTCTAGCCTTGGTCTAGCCTGGACCTTACTTGTTTGAACTTAGAAGCGAGACGGATCAATGAATAAGAATTGAAAATGATTGTCTGAATTTGACATTTCAGCGAACAAGTTTCTGGCGGTATTAAAGAAGTACAGGCACTGCTATGGTCATAGGCGGCGGAACGGGGAGGGCACCGGGGCACCGTTCCCCCTCCCCTTTGATTTTGGCATTTTAACATTAGCCCTATGGGCGATGCATGAAAAGAATGGGACCAAAAGTCGGCAGTGCCACCCCCCCCCCTAATTGAAGGTGTTCCGCCGCTACTATGGCACTATGTTGTTCGGTACAGCTTGAATTGTGACGTCTTTACGAATATGATTGTGAGTGTTTTCTTTTTCGTTTTTAACAAACGCCCAAAAAATTTAATTACGGAATAAAACGTTCCCAATGAAATTCATGCCAGCGTGATCGCTTGCCCGCGTCAGGCCCGCGTGCACCGCGAAAACCAAACACGCCCGCCGCGCCGCAGCCGGCCTGTGGGGCTCGTCACGTCCGGCGGCAGAGACGGCAGCTGGCGGGCCGGGTTTGTTTACACGGGCACGTTCCGGGTCGGTCCCAGCCTCCGCTCCCGGATCCCACGGGGGGGGGGGGAGGGGCTCCGGAGCGGGTCACAGGCGCGCGGAGCTCGCTGCCGACCCAGCGGAGCGCGGAGACTGCCATTGGGGGCAGCCCACGGATAGAGGACATGGTATGGACTATGGCAGCTGATGTCCCTGGGGTAGTCCGTACATTGGCGGCACGGCTCAGTGTCCCAGCGCACTGACGTCACGAAGAACACCCTCTTGTAAACTTTTCAGCGTCGATTCGCAACTCTCAGTACCAGATTTCAACAACCACCCTATGTCCAGGGAAATGTAACCAACCAGTATAACGCCTTTTGGGGCGACTAACGGAGCGAGCGAGAGGGTGAGCCTTGCACGTGCGAAATTGCGAGGGGGTACCTCCAACTGAGTTGTGCACGGCACCCTACTAACCGGTCTCTAGCGATGTGCCAAATTTGAGCACAATCGGCCCAGCCGTTCTCGAGATCTGGAAGCGGCACCCTGCACGTGCGCACGTGCAAAATGGGTCCCAACTGACTTTTGCACGGCACCCTACTAACCGGTCCCTAACCATGTACCAAATTTGAGCGCCATCGGTCCAGCCGTTCTCGAGATCTGGAATCGACCCCTGCACGTGCGCACGTGCAGCAGCACCTCAACTCTGGCACATGGATATGCATTGCATAGTGGGTGCCTACCTACATGCCAACTTTCAGCGCAATCGGCCAAGTAGTTACCGAGATATTGCAACAATTACAAAACTGACACCTCTTCGTTTTGCACGTGGCACGTGCATAAGGGGTCACCCACATGCATCGGGAATAGTCCAATACTTGGTAGAAGGAATGAAGCTACCCTACAAAATTTACCGCATGTAAATCGGTCAAGTGGTTGCTGAGATATAAGCCTCGCAAAAGCGTGACCACGGCCGGCCGGCCGGCCGGCCGGCCGGCTGGCCGGCCGGCCGCTCATACTCAGAAATTTCCGTTAATCTAAGGAAAGACTACGCTCGCTTCGCTCGCTCCGTAATTACCTACCTAGTTCCATACGGCGATCCTTTCAGAAAGATGTCCCTTTTTCATATAAACTTTATTTGCTCAAGTCAAACGGTATAAACACTCTGGCGGTAATAGTACGTTGTGAGGACTCGATTGCCCACGCAAGACACACTAAACAGTAGACCAAGTTGAACATAAGCATTCACAGCAGCACATGCATGTTAAGAACAGCCATTTAAGTATTTTTCGCGCTAGGAAATCGAACAGTGCCGGCTAACGCTAAAAGCCCCCTACGCAACGACTAGCAGTTGAGAACCTGATTCACATTTGATAAACGCTTCTCACTCTACACACCAATAGTAACACGAATCAGTTGAAAAAATAAGCAGGTAAACATGCATATTTCATAAGCTCAATATTAACCTGTGCGGCATCTGCAGATGTCTAAAACTCGTCGTGTTTGTAAAGAGCCTCGCCGAACTCGGTGGCCTGTGAGCCGACGAACACGTCGTACTTGTTGAGCACCTCCTCCTTGGTCAGCTCGCCGTTCTGGTCCGTGTCCGACTCGAGAATCAGGTGTTTGGCCTCGGCCAGCGAGTGGTCGTAGTCAGGAGGGATGATCCACGCCGATATCTGAGCATAGCAGAGCGCGACGTTACCATAAATAAAAACAGACTATTATTGTGGCCGATGTCTTGCCTTTTTAACAAAGTTTCTTTTTTTAAATACATAAAAATAATCTACTATTATAAATCTTAAAAAGTCCGCCGCCGCCGCCCACGCCGCCGTCGGGGTTACGCAGTCGGTGTTACTCCCAAAAACGCTTATTGCGGCGCCGTCGATTGACGCAGGAGGGTGAAATTTTCACGACTCGTGGGTCACGTAATTCAACAGGTCGTATTAAATTTTGGGCACGATGCGGCCAGGGGTGCACCCGTGGCGCGTGCTCATGTGCGCCATAGGGTTAGCATTAGAATCGCGACCGGCGCCGAGCAGAGGGCACGTGCTTTAGGCTCAGTTGTTCGCTTAAAAAACTGAGTGAAAAGCATCAGAGCCGGCAGGTCGTTGACCTTTGACAACGAAGGCCGACACAGGGCACCGCTCGCCAGGGGGATTCGCCAGTAAATACAATTAATTTGTTTTTGCAATATCTCAGCCGTTTCTGGGCCGATTTAGCTGAAACTTGGACTGTCGGTGGTAGTATATGGTAGGGTAGGGTAGGGTAGGGTAGGGTAGGGGTAGGGGTAGGGTAGGGAAGGGTAGGGTAGTGTAGGGGTAGGGTAGGGTAGGGTAGGGTAGTGAAGGGGTAGGTTAGGGTAGGGTAGGGGTAGGTTAGGGTAGGGTAGGATAGAGTAGGGTAGGATAGGGTAGGGTAGGTTAGTGTAGGAGTAGGGTAGGGTAGGGTAGGGAAGGGTAGGGTAGGGTAAGGTAGGGTAGTGTATGAGTAGGGTAGGGTAGGGTAGGGTAGGGTAGGGTAGGATAGTGTAGGGGTAGGGTAGGGTAGGGTAGGGTAGGTTAGGGTAGTGTAGGGGTTGGGTAGGGTAGGGGTAGGGTAGGGTAGGGTAGGGTAGGGTAGGCTAAGGATAGGGTAGGGTAGGTTAGTGTAGGAGTAGGGAAGGGTAGGGTATAGGGTAGGGTAAGGTAGCTGGGTAGTGTATGAGTAGGATAGGGTAGGGTAGGGTAGGGTAGGGTAGGGTAGGGTAGGATAGTGTAGGGGTAGGGTAGGGTAGGGTAGGGTAGGGTAGGGTAGGGTAGGGTAGGTTAGTGTAGGAGTAGGGTAGGGTAGGGTAGGGAAGGGTAGGGTAGGGTAGAGTAAGGTAGGGTAGTGTATGAGTAGGGTAGGGTAGGGTAGGATAGTGTAGGGGTAGGGTAGGGTAGGGTAGGTTAGGGTAGTGTAGGGGTAGGGTAGGGTAGGGTAGGGTAGGGTAGGGTAGGATAGGTTAGTGTAGGAGTAGGGTAGGGTAGGGTAGGGTAGGGTAAGGTAGGGTAGTGTATGAGTAGGGTAGGGTAGGGTAGGGTAGGGTAGGGTAGGGTAGGGTAGGGTAGGATAGTGTAGGGGTAGGGTAGGGTAGGGTAGGGTAGGTTAGGGTCGGGTAGGGTAGGGTATAGGGGTAGGGTAGGGTAGGGTAGGGAAGGGTAGGGTAGGGTAGGGTAGTGGTAAGATAGGGTAGGGTAGTGTAGGGGTAGGGTAGGGTAGTGTAGGGGTAGGGTAGGAGGGTAGGGTAGGGTAGTGTAGGGGTAGGGTAGGGTAGGGAAGGGTAGGGTAGAGTAGGGTAGTGGTAAGATAGGGTAGGGTAGTGTAGGGGTAGGGTAGGGTAGGGTATGGTAGGGTAGTATAGGGGTAGGGTAGGGTAGGGTAGGGTAGGGGTAGGGTAGGGTAGGGGTATGGTTGAGTTCAAAAAGGGCCCAACATACAAAACACTTGAACACCCCGCAACTGTCACCATCCCTTACAGTTCAATTAAAAACAGCTACCCAAATCTACACAAATAATACAGCTAAAAATACAAGTCAATCACCCAAACTAATGCACCCGTAACATAACATAAATCAAAACATACAGTTATCGCGTAAACCTGTACCTCTAGTCTATATTATAAATCCTAAAAAGTCCGCCGCCCACGCCGTCGGGGTTACTCCCTAAAAGGCATATTACGGCGCCGTCGATTGACGCAGGATGGTGAAATTTTTACCAGTCGTGGGTCACGTAAAAAAACAGGTCGTATCAAATTTTGGGCACGATGCGGCCGAGGGTGCGCCCGTGGCGCGTGCTCATGTGTGCCATAGGGTTAGCATTAGAATCGGCAAAAACAGGCTATTTCTCGGAAACGGTAAGGGCTACGGGGGTGAAATTTTCATGCCAAGTCGAGCGCGTGCACTCATTTGTCGTATTAAATTTTCGACGGTGTGGCTTCAGCGGTGTGCACGTGGTGGGGCCGCGACCGGTGCCGAGCAGAAGGCACGTGCTTTAGGTTCAGTTGTTCTGAGTGAAAAGCATCAGAGCCGGGAGGTCGTTGAACTTTGACAATGAATACCGGCGCCGGGCACCGCTCGCCAAGGGGATCACCAGCAAATACAATAAATTGGGGAATATTTGTTTCTGGTCCCTAAAAAGCTGTTTCTGGCACCTAATTGCTGATCAGCCCCAAAATGCTTATTCGACCCTAATATCTGAATCTGGCACCTAATTGCTTCCACACAGCCTAAAGTTGCCAGATCGTCTAGTTGAACTCCGTATTTGCTGTTTGCTGATTCAGCACCAAAACCAAAATATCCAGCACCTATTTTATTCCACGTTTGCCTACCTAATTCGCGTAATCTTCCTGATTTTATGTATCCTAACAAACATGAACTTTGCATTCGGTGATGTCAAGTGCCATTTTCGCCAGTGGAGATAATGATTAATGCCATTTCTAGCCAAAAGAGAATCACTAGCCAGCTATGGTGCATCATAGCAAGACGCTCCTATACCAGCCCGCTATGTAGAGATTATTGCACCCTCAGCCATTTTAACGTGAAAAGTTTGGATCTGTCACTTCCAGCCAGGCTCTCAGGTCATAAACTGGAGTAAAGCAAAATGTCAACTCTGAACAGACATGCCACGCAACCGGCCCTCTTTTCAATATTATTAGCTTTCTGGCTTTCTGCAATCATCGTCTGACTCCATCTCGATCAAACGCAGCGTCCGGTTTCTACAGGGGCGTTTGACTGACCGGCCACACAATAACCAAAACAAAATCAAAGCTTCATGCACACATAAGTAAGAAACGGATGAAAAAGGCACAACCACGGCACATCTCTGCGCGGCAAACAACGGAAAATGTCCCACGCAAGATCCCGCGTTTCTTCAGCGGCCTTGAACGGAATGAAAACATTACATTTCTTTTTTGGAGCTATTTGATGACGTCAAAAAATACAATACCCGTTTTAATGGTCAAAATCGAAACAATTACTCACAAAAATGTTTCCCTTTAAGCATAACAAATTAATACTTTTAAATATTTAAATGACATTGTTTTTTTCAAACAAATCAATATTATTTGTTTACTTAAACGTCATATACAATGCTGAGATCACTACGGGACTGTCTTAGAGTGTAGGTGCACTGGCAACCTTTAGGCTAGACTCCAGGGGTCATTATACCAGAACAACATGATTCTACCAGCCAGTAATTCATTTTTCTACTAGATTGGTGCTACGCTCAGCATTTAGGTGCCAGATTCAGAAAAAAAGAGTAAGGCGTACCGATGAATAGGTGCCAGAAACAGCTAATTAAGGCCATTTTCCATGATTGGTGCTGGTATCCACCAAATAGGTGCTGAGGACCAATTTTGGGGCGAGTCAGCTTTTAGGTGCCAGAAATAGCTTTTCTGGGACGCAATTAAATGGCGTCCCAATAAATTTGTTTTTGCAATATCTCAGCCGTTTCTGTGCCGATTTAGCTGAAACTTGGACTGTTGGTGGTAGTGTAGTTTAGGGTAGGGTAGGGTAGGTTAGGGTAGGGTAGGGTAGGGTAGGGTAGTGTAGGGGTAGGGTAGGGTAGTGTAAGGGTAGGGTAGGGTAGGGTAGGGTAGGGTAAGGGTAGGGTAAGGGTAGGGTAGGGTATGGTAGGGTAGGGTAGGGTAGGGTAGTGTAGGGGTAGAGGTAGGGGTAGGGTAGGGGTAGGGTAGGGTAGGGTAGGGGTAGGGTAGGGTATGGTAGGGTAGTGTAAGGGCAGGGTAGGGTAGTGTAAGGGTAGGGTAGGGTAGGGTAGGGTAGGGTAGGGCAGTGTAGGGGTAGGGTAGGGAAGGGTAATTTAGGGGTAGGGTTAGGGTAGGGTAGGGTAGGGTAAGGGTAGGGTAGGGTAGTGTAAGGGTAGGAAAGGGTAGGGTAGGGTAGGGTAAGGTATGGTAGGGTAGGGTAGGGTAGTGTAGGGGTAGGGTAGGGTAGGGGTAGGGTAGGGTAGGGTTAAATTGAGTAAAATCCTAACTTACAAAGGACTCGAACAACTCGCATGCATGTCACCATCATACTTTACAGTTCAATTAAAAGCAGTTACCCAGTTCTTCACACATAATACCAATAAAAATGCAAGCTTCTACACCCAAACTAATGCACCCGTTAATCATACATATCAAAACATACAGTTATCGCGTAAACCTGTACCTCTAGTAAATCATAAATGCAACAACACATCTCTGATCTCTCAATCCGCTTTACAGCGAATCGGCTTTGTTACATAGCGATCACAGTGTAGTTATCTCGAATGTCAGATATTTTTACACATCAATATTTGATATTTGACGACACCAGCAATGTACTTACGGATGACTTTAACAATGCACGCCATGCGAGGCATGTTATATCAAACACGACGTCATCAATGACCAATGATGCAGCACTCTGAGAATGGCATACCTCTTCCTTGTCGAGGTATCCGTTTCCGTCCTTGTCGCGGTAGTTTTTGAACTGCTCGCGCTCCTTCTGTACCCACTCTGGCTCCTCCCCGCCCCCCGCGGCGTCGAACATATCGCCTGCACACAGTTCACACAGTCAGTAATTGAGTACACAAACACAGAGAAGTCACACAATATCCGGACCGTTAGGAAGAGACGGGCTAAGTTAATGTTAATGATCAGAATCGTTGTGTACAAACGTGCGGCGACCTTTTCCCGAAACATAATGCAACCTTTCGGAGTAATTTACTTACGACGATGAGAGCAAACGCTTCAGGCACTTGTTCCTACAGATGTGAAATGCTGTTGGAGAACAATAAGTACAGTTCTCACCGATGTACTCGTCCTCTGTGATTCTCCCGTCTTTGTTCTTGTCGATGTCCTCCATGGTTTCAATAACGACTATCTCTTTCATGTGGTCCACCTCTTCGGGATGAAGAAAGTGGGCAAACTCCTCGCGCGACAGATTGCCATCGCCGTCCTGGTGACAGCAATCCACTCATCAATGCTTGCAGGCCAGTGTCATTTATCCGTCTGGCAGTGCTTTCATTGATTACTAATCAACTATGAAATAAAAAAGAATAAAAATTATGGGTAAGTAGAACGCAGATACGTTGAATTTCACGGAGCTTTGCTCCGCTCCCGTTACATTATCATAGTTCATATTTGGCATCTTTCGATTCGAAAAAAATTGTCCACTTAACCCGCGCCCCGCTGGGCTATTCAGCCATACGCGCCCTGCTGGGGGGGCAGATTCTGCCCCCCCTGTCTAACTTCCGAACCGATGGTCGTAGAAAGACGGGGAAAACGGCAATCGAAAGCTCTCAACAAGGCGGATCTTAGGAGCCCAAATTTTTTTGCTTAAGTAGGTCAGAGGTCAGGTCAAGGTCAGGTCAAGGGTACAAAATGCAAGTTTCTACAGTATCGGCCTTGTACCGTAGTTGCCGAAGAATGGACTGAGACTGATTGCCCAAAACGTGTTCTTAGACTACCAAGACAATATTCGTTGCACACAATGTCATTCAAAGGTCAAGGTCAAGGTCAGGTCAGGTCAGGTCAGGTCACCAAAAACAAAATATAGAAAAGGGCATGTGCGACACATGTTTTATGGGTCATTTTACTCATGGAATTCAATAGGCACACTCAATAAGTGATATGGACCACCTCTGGATGAATTTCAGGTCGAGGTCAGGTCAAGGTCAGGTCAAGTGAGGTCAAATTTTGAAGTTGGTTGTTAAGGCCTAAAAAGGTGTCTATCCGATGCAGTTTTTCACGGCGAATCGAATGGTGCTATTTTTGTTTCCGTACGAGGTCTAGAACTTCCAAAAAAAATCATTTTTCAAAAATTTTGTGTGTCGTGACGTCATAACATTTTGAATAACTCCCACATTTTTGAACCGATTCTTCTAAAAATTGGTATGTAGGTGCACATAGACCAGTTCTTTGACATATATTCCGGTTTTTTTCGATAAACCCAAAATTTTGGATTTTATAAATATATTCCCAAAAAAGTCAGTTTTTTGGAAAAATTTGGCCAAAATCCAAAATTTTCAAAAAACTGAGATAGCCATTTGATAGACAAAGTAGAATCACGTATAACCTTTTTTGTTACGTCTTGATTCCTTTAAAAATGAAGATGTTAGCGGCGTTTGAAATTTTGCCGTTTTTGAGGCGAAAATGGCGAACATGACGTCACTAAAACGTCAATTTCTCAAAAATTTTCCGACGGATTTCGCTCAAATTTTCAGGGAGCGTGTCAAATTGATGTATGATAAGGTACTGAAAGTTTGACGTCGCTGGCGTAACGCGTTTAGAAGTTATTGGCGAAAAACGGGAGGGGGGGCAGATTCTGCCCCCCCCCCCAGCGGGGCGCGGGTTAAAGGGGGAACCTACATACATACATTTCGAGTGAACTACCGACAATAGCTAGTAAACTTCGAAATTCACATTCTGCAACCAGATCCATCTAGCATCCGCCCCCGTGTAGCCGAGCCGGAATCGGTCATAGGTGGGCAGTGGGCACCGTCCCACATAATTGCAGCTTCGTTACTCGTTCCTCCCTTCCAGCAAAACATGACTTTCGTCAGTCGTTCTCCATTTATTTGCGTAAAATAAAAGAAAGTTATATCTTAACAGCTTAAAAATACACACAAGAGTGGAGTGTGTACTAAACAAGCTGAGATCCCAGTTATCTGAGACCAACACACACTAACACAGGCTGAAGATCATTGTTTGACCAGCCCGCTCGGATAACCAACAGCGAAGGTGGAGCGGAGCAGTGGATAAATTGTAACGGATTAACCCGCGCCCCACTGGGATCTGCGTGTAACACGACCTACTCAAAACTAGTGGGCCAGAATTCAAACGGCTCTGATAGCCTTGGAAAAACTGTTGAGCGAAACCTAATTTCACTGACCTCGAGGACATGACGTCACAGGTCAGGTCAAAGAAAAAACTATCAATGCTTGGCTTGTTCACATTTTGGGCAGTGGCAGCCGGCTTACCAGTCAGATCAGGCTTATTTTTTGTTTACATTTTTTGTTTATTTTTTGTTTATTTTTGTTATCAGGCTTATTATTTCGTATGTAGATGCTTTAGGTAATTTGAGGGTACCAAACTTGTACTTTGATTTTCAGGTCAGGGCCAGGCCAGGTCATCCCAGGTCACGGACATCTTTATCATGCATCGGTCACGTGACAAATGTTTTATGATCCATTTAGACCATATATTTCGAATTCGATGTAGTTAATGTCATTCGAGGGCATTTTGAGTTAAACTTAGCAGAGGTCAGGCCACTTTCAGGTCCAAAAAGGTCAAAACCTAAAGCTGAAACTTTTCACCAAAAAAGATGTCTATCGGATGCCGTTTAAGCTCAGGAACACGATGGTGCCATTTACATTGGAGTGCGATGTCAAACGCATACTGAAAAAAAAATGATTCAGAAAGTTTAAACAGTAAAATTTCTACTAGACTGCGTGTAGCGTACCCATTTGTAAAATATACAGCTAAAACTTGCTACAGTATATCATAGGCATGTGTTCTATCACATATATTTCGTTTTTTTTCGAAAAGAACATTAAAAAAAGATAAAAATATGAATTTGGAAAAGTCATGAAGTTTATGAATTTGAAATTTGTATATTACTTTTTAAAACTTTAAAATTTCATATACATTATTTTCAACACTTTCAAATTTTTGGAAAATCCGAGAACGCAATATTCTGAGTCCTCTTATGCAAAGAAATCGTATCTAGCTTAAAAACTAAGCTCTTGAGAGCGATTGCCGCAGTTCAATGTTTTGTTCTAAAATCGGCCGAACATGACGTCACTCTGACGTCATTTCCGGCGTACATATGGTAGCTACGAAGTTCATATTTTGACACAAGGTGTCAAATTGATGCAGCCGAAGGTACTGAAAGTTTCGCGTCGATAGGTCTGGCGGCTTAGAAGTTATTGCAGAAAAACGAGAAGGGGCTATGAATAGACCCCCCCCCCTGTGGGGCGCGGGTTAACGAGCCACCACTGATATGGCATAGGTTATTAGGTCCGTTGAAAGTAGCCAGCTCGTTCCTGAAATGTAACACCGACCACCGTTCCGTAAGGGAGGAGTAGACCGAGCCCAACTGCCCACCTATGGGTTTGGTAATGACTCGCCCCAAACACTGCGCTCTTGGCTTACCGCGTCGGCCGTCCTCCACCTCCTGTGGTCGCGCTCAATCATCTTCTTGTAGCTGTCCCCGTCCTCGTCCTCTTGGTCGTTCGAGTCGTCGGTGAAGCCGTAGACGGACTTTTTGTAGTCCTCCCACGTGATGTGGTCCTTGTCGTTAGTGGTGTGCGCCTGCCGCGACAGCAGAACAGAACGTTGTCGGGACTAACACTAGCTTTGTTATTCGAAACGGTGAACTAAAACCTGGTGGCGGAATACCACTAAAAAAGCATTACAGATTTAGCAATTCAGGTAACCGTGCAGACTGCAGAGTATCTCCGTTGAAAAGTTTAGTCAGCATTTTCAATAGGATGAATTTTTATTATCTATAAAACCAGTATAACGCCTTTTGGGGCGACTAACGGAGCGAGCGAGAGGGTGAGCCTTGCACGTGCGAAATTTCGAGGGGGTACCTCCAACAGAATTGTGCACGGCTGACGGCACCCTACCGGTCTCTAGCGATGTGCCAAATTTGAACGCAATCGGCCTAGCCGTTCTCGAGATCTGGAAGCGGCACCCTGCACGTGCGCACGTGCAAAATGGGTCCCAACTGACTTTTGCACGGCACCCTACTAACCGGTCTCAAACCATGTAGGGGAAGTTGGGGCAATGCCGGAGTTGGGGCAAAGCCGAAATTCGAGATATTTCGAAAACCGTACGACATGGATGCCACCTGTCAGATGCTCTGAAGATGCTCTGAAGCTTAAGTGACTACCTACCAACGCATGTTTGTTACCAGTCGTCATTCGGAATACTTCGGCTGTGAGGGCGCCGAGAGCGTTTTCAAGGTACGTTTCCTTTGTACTACATGCGATTTCGAAGCTGCATTTCCTACTCATTATGCTACTGTTTGTCTGGCCAATTCGGTCAAGTAATCTTCAGCACGTCTTTGCATACCTAAGTGTGCTGCCTATTTGAAATTTATACAGCACGTTGAAAAGTTATGGGCCTGCAAATGAAAGTATGGCTGGCTGGGGTAATGCCGAAAACGTGCAATTACGCGCGTTAAAGCACGCTACGTGAACTTTACCGCTGTAGAATAGCAACGCGTATTTTTAGTCACACAAATTACACTTTTAACCGACACAACGGCCTGTTACCATAAGGAATGATTTACCTGGCCTTTTCTTATTATATCAAACAATTATAACTTCCAGTGTGCACCAAGCGTCCTCAAGCTCTTAAAACGCGTGTCAGCTTTGACGAATTCTGGATAAAATTTGAGATAAAATAGCAAAACATCATTTTCGGCATTCCCGTAGATCATTTCTCCCATTTTCGACTTTCCCCGCAGTCCGGGGCAACGCCGAAAAAGTCACTTCTTTGATATTTTTAGTTTGTGCGCTTAACGGTATGCGAATTCATCAAATGCGCCTGGTATGTTTGAAAGGCAAAAGACTGGCCTCTCGAATGACGCCAACAAGAATAGCTTATGTTGTCTACCTTGCGTGCTACGGGCGTCAGAAAAAAAGTATTCGGCGTTCCCCCAACTTCCCCTACCAAATTTCAGCGCAATCGGTTCACACTTTCTCGAGATCTGGAATCGACCCCTGCACGTGCGCACATGCAGCAGCACCCCAGCTGTGACACATGCATAGATATGCATGGCCTAGTGGGTGCCTACCTACATGTTAACTTTCAGCGCAATCAGCCCAGTAGTTACCGAGATATTGCAATTGTTACAAAAGTGACACCTCTTCGTTTGGCACGTAGCACGTGCATAAGGGTTTAGCCACACGCATCGGGAATAGTCCAATACTTGGTAGAAGGAATGAAGGTACCCTACAAAAATTACCGCATGTAAATCGGTCAAGGGGTTGCTGAGATATAAGCCTCGTAGAAGCGTCCGAACGGCCTGCCGGCCGCTCATACTCAGAAATTTCCGTTAAAGGGAGATAATGAGCTTTCTTTTTTCTTAAATAAAAATTACTCGACATCTATACTATTTCTACTGTAGTTTCTATAAAATATGAAAATTTCCTAGAACATTTTCTTATGTGAAAAAGGTTTTTATTTTTGCAAAAAAGAAGCAGTACATGCAGTACTTGTAACACCCACCGAAATGCGTTGTCCTTCTCTATAAAAAAGTCGCAGTATATGGCGCTTTTGTTTCAAACAGCGACGCTTGGGTTTTTGTTTATGTTATCGCCTTGTCGTTGCTTGGTTGTAAGGATTCTAATTTGAATTAGAGTTAATTCGGTTTAGAATTAATTAGATTCTAATTCGGGGGTACATAGTGCCTACTCTTCTTTGTTTCGGCATGCGGCATGCAGCACAAATGAACGGCATGCGCCAGAAACGCAGCCAAATCTTGCGATTGCGACTACGAAATTCATTATTTTGGCGTCAGAGCCTGAAGCAAAAAATACAAGCATATTTATTTCAAAAAGACTTCAGGTTTGTCGAACGGTGTTATGAGAATTTTGATAACAGTACTGCATAAGTTTTTCAGTGATGCCGCAAAAGTGTTGTATCTATCTTCTTTTATTGTGCAGTCGGCGGGACCGATTCAAAATTGAGTCGTTGCTACTAAAATAGCAGCATATGGCGTCAGATGATGAACAGGAAAAATAGTTGCGTAAATTTAGACAAAAACCACCCCAAACCATGAATATCTTTTGAAGGCACTATAGACGACCATTAACTACTATGGACGTCAAACCCCTTGAGACCCCACTTTTTTGCGATAATTTTTAAATGCATCAACTCTCGTTGACAATATTCTGGCAATGTGTGTTTCAGAACCTGCCGAAACTTTTAATACTAAGGTATTTTGACGCCAAACGATTATGAAAGGTACTTCTCATTCACTCGTAATGCTAAGGTCAATTCAGGCCCGGGCAGAGGCTTGCGCTCGGCCACACTCGAGCCCCGCCACCAGCGCCATCTGCTCTTAATGTCAGCTACCAGCGCCCGCTGCCGCTACCAGCTACCGCCCACCATCAAGCCTGAATGGAGCGAGAGACGCGAGTGACCGGTCGCCGGGCAAGGACCGCCGGAGGGGTAGGGCGGAGCTTAGCCCTGACGTCATTACGTGGCTCCGCCCCATGAGCACGTAGCCTCTACCCAAACAGCAGATTCGTTCCGTGAAATTTAACATTACGAGTGAATGAGAAGTACCTTTCATAATCGTGTGGCGTCAAAATACCTTAGTAATAAAAGTTTCGGCAGGCTCTGAAACACACATTGCCAGAATATTGTCCACAAGAGTTGACGCATTTAAAAATTATCGCAAAAAAGTGGGGTCTCAAGGGGTTTGACGTCCATAGTAATTAGATGTGATGAAGATCAAATGTAAGGAATACGCACATTTTACAAAATTACATGCAAGTACCAAAAAGTGATGTAAGTACTTATTCAACGGTCATTTTCAGCGCTCCCCGCTAACGTGACTTCAAGTTGAGATATTTGCGGCAACGTACCGAATTGAGCAAAATGGTTTTAATTTACATTATAACTTGTTGTGTTTTGTCAGAAAATGGTCCTAACTCAGATTTTGTGGAAAAAGGTCATTATCTCCCTTTAATCTAAGGAAAGACTACGCTCGCTTCGCCTGCTCCGTAAAAACTGGTACCATCGCTACGCCTCGTGACAACCAGCACGCTCGTTTGTATAAAAAAAGATCCCTATCAATAAGGGGCATAACGGCAAAGAAGCGTGCCTAAAATCACAATTCATCCTTTTAAAAACGTGAAATTTGATAGGTCTGACGTTCATCAGCTTCAGATCGTCACAAGCCATCATGACTAAATATTGACAACGGGAGCTCCAAAAACAGTCACCCTGTTCGGCGAGATGCCTCTGCTGAGTAAATCTATGCCCAGCGGCATCCTCGCGCTCAGCCCACCTGCCATTGTCGCTCAGCGTCCTCGTTGATGTATTTGCCCTGAGTGAACTTTATCCACTTGGTCAGCTCTTCCTCCGTGAGCCTCCCGTCACGGTTTGCGTCGATTTTGTCGTAGATCAGCCTGCGAGCGAACATCAGCTCAGTGATAATCACAGCACGGAGACAGATGGAACACTAGAAAAAAAACGCAATACAACAATACCAGACAACTTTTACCGAAGCCGGATTATTTTTTAAAAGCCGGACTGACAACGCTAACGAGTGAAGCGACTCTGATCATAAAAGCCCGGGATGTCGACAGGATCTATGCTGCATTCAAACTTCGCGTGCCCATACAGCAGGGTTCAATCCATCCACTCGAAAGTTCAATGGCTCAGGGCCCGGCCAGCTGGCGCAGACCATCCCCGTCAAGAGCCTCGCGTATCGAGCGGCACCGGATCCTATCCTCCCCCCCCCCTCCCCCCAGACTCCTACCGCTTGGCTACAATCCCACCACGCCTATGATCAGATCTCGAACCAGACACGGACGTTAAACACCTACGAATTGAACGAAATCATCATTCACTGACATCCTTTGCCCGGAGTTTTCCAGAGGGACCAATGCGTGCTACTTCTGACATGATTTGTTAAGACGACTCATCCAGGCATTCCGTCCTTTATATGCCGAATACATATATCATTAAACTTTTCGAAGTTGTTACAATACCGGAGTGAATATATTTATCCTGCAATGCTTTCTCAATATACCTTAGATCTAGTCCTAGGGTCAGGTAATTTTTACGATCTAGGCATCACCTTTTAAGGATAATCATGTTGACTCAAACGATTTAAAGCAAGGCTTTTAACGTTTCTCACAATTCATTAAAATTTACATCTTTGAATCGACTCACAAGTACCTAGTGGTAGAAAGCCAACGACCTTCCTATGTCCTTATCCATTTTAACGACAGACGGCAAACATGATGGCTCAAAATATCTGCGCTGCGCCCGGCTTGCCGAATTTATTTAGGTAGGTACTGAGAATCTAAATCCGACATATCGTTTATTGACCTTGTATGTCCCCAGCTGACACCAACTATTGAAATCAACCTGGAACCCATTCACCATATGGCATCATGACGGTCAATACGATCGGTTCGATCTACTATTATAAATCTTAAAAAGTCCGCCGCCGCCGCCCACGCCGCCGTCGGGGTTACGCAGTCGGTGTTACTCCCAAAAACGCTTATTGCGGCGCCGTCGATTGACGCAGGAGGGTGAAATTTTTACCACTCGTGGGTCACGTCATTCAACAGGTCGTATTAAATTTTGGGCACGATGTGGCCGGGGGTGCGCCCGTGGCGCGTGCTCATGTGCGCCATAGGGTTAGCATTAGAATCGCGACCGGCGCCGAGCAGAGGGCACGTGCTTTAGGCTCAGTTGTTCGCTTAAGAAACTGAGTGGAAATTAGCCGGCAGGTCATTGACCTTTGACAACGAATGCCGACACAAGGTACCGCTCGCCAAGGGGATTCGCCAGTAAATACAATTAATTCGTTTTTTCAATATCTCAGCCGTTTCTGGGCCGATTTAGCTGAAACTTGGACTGTCCTTGGTAGTGTAGTGTAGGGTAGGGTAGGGTAGGGTAGGGTAGGGTAGGGTAGGGTAGGGTAGGGTAGGGGTAGGGGTAGGGGTAGGGTAGGGTAGTGTAGGGGTAGGGTAGGGTAGGGTAGGGTAGTCTAGGGTAGGGTAGGGCAGTGTAGGGGTAGGGTTAGGGTAGGGTAAGGTAGGGTAGGGTAGGGTAGGGTAGGGTAAGGTAGGGTAGGGTAGGGTAGGGTAAGGTAGGGTAGGGTAGGGTAAGGTAGGGTAGGGTAGGGTAAGGGTAGGGTAGGGTAGTAGGGTAGGGTAGGGACTATAGGGTAGGGTAGGGTAGGGTAAGGTAGGATAGGGTAGGGTAGGGTAGGGTAGGGTAGGGTAGGGTAGGGTAGGGTAGGGTAGGTTAGGGTAGTAGGGTAGGGTAGGGTAGAGTAGGGTAGGGTAGGGTAGGGGGTAGGGTAGGATAGGGTAGGGGTAGGGTAGGGTAGGGGTAGGGAAGGGTAGATAGGGTAGGGTAGGGTAGTGTAGGGGTAGGGTAGGGTATGGTAGGGTAGGGTATAGGGTAGGGTAGGGTAGGGTATGGTAGGGTAGGGGTAGGGTAGGGTATGGTAGGGGTAGGGGGGGTAGGGGTAGGGTAGGGTAGGGTAGGGTAGGGTATGGTAGGGGTAGGGGTAGGGTAGGGTAGGGTAGGGTAGGGTTGAATTGAGTAACATCCTAACTTACAAAGGGCTCGAACAACTCGCATGCTTCACCATCATACTTTACAGTTCAATTAAAAGCAGTTACCCACTTCTTCACAAATAATACCAATAAAAATGCAAGTTTCTACACCAAAACTAATGCATCCGTTAATCATACATATCAATACATACAGTTATCGCGTAAACCTGTACCTCTAGTATATTTTAAAGGGACTGTCCCACCTTCAAAAAATTGTTTTGATATACTGTTCTTGTGTTGCAAGACATAGATTATGGGCCCCTTTACACGAAATTGGCAAACATTCGGCCCATAGTTGGCTAATTGTTTAAAAATTCCAATTAAAAGCTTTTGGATCGATTACGTCATATGATTGTTTTTTTATCGGGCAAAGTTTTTTTCCTAGCTGCCAAATCGGTGGCACAAAGTTTTGTTACGCTTCTGCCGCGAATAGTACAAACATTGCGCATGAACTCAGGAAATTGGTAAACATGTTCAATGTTCATGGAAAGGATTGAAATGAAAATTGGAAAATTGAAGCTTGAACTTTGTCCAGAAAAAGGTCGCAAACTGCAAAGAATATCAACAAGGCCTTAGTTATCATTTTTAAAAAGTTATAGAATGCTCCCTAATAAGCAAAAGCAAGACATTGATGTTTGATTATTGATGCTGCCCACAATGTCTTGGGCACATGGATGATGGAAGTGAGCTCAACTTCAATAATCAGACCTAAGAATCACAATGGATATAGCCATGAGCCAGACTGCAAAGTGGGGCAATTTTGTCTAGATTTTGTCAGTGCGGACTCCTTCGTCTGGTGCGGATTTAAGTGTGGTGCGGTGCGGATTTGGTCTAGTGTGGTGCGGATGTAGTGTAGCGGGGTGCGAATTTGGCTTGCTGTGGTGCAGATGTGTAGCATTGTGGGGATTTGAGGTCAGTGCAGGTTTTGACTGGCCATTTTGGGGTTTGGTGCATTTTTGGTGTTCTCTCAGGCCTCAGCCCCCTTTGGTGTGAATTTTCGGGCTCTGTTTGAAGGGTTTGTGTCAATTTTGAGCTTGGGAGTTGGGCCAGTGCTCCTTGGCGACCTGCGAGCCATACTCTGCAGTACTGGCCTGGGCCCATGAGCAAAGTAATATAATATAGTCTGTTCAAGATTCAATATAATACCTAAGTCTGCAAAACACATTCCAGCAATTGTAATTGAAGCAGAATGAATTGTAGTGAACTGCATTTGTATTTTTTGTGTCTGTGAAAAATAATAAATATACCTACCTATTGGAAAAATTGTGGCCTTTCAGCACATTTGGCAGAGTTGTGTGACTCTGATTTAGTGGCTCATGAGGAACGCAACGAGCTGCGGAACAAGCTTGAATAGCATTTTGCCTCAGGGCTATCTGCCAGAAACATTTCATCTGCATAAATTTGCCTACAGGCAAGTCTGACAAATTTGTGGATTAACTGGGGCCCTTGTAAGCCTGCATATTAAATTCTAGCCCACCAGCTCAGCCCTATTCTCAGTTTCAGCATTCAGCATGATAACAGTTCTGATCAAGTTCTGATTGTCACCACTGAGACACCAATGGAGTCCTCTTAAATTTTGCCTTTTTATTAGATTATTTGTAAGAGTTTCAGCTACATTTACATAGACCAAACGTTTCCATCTCAAAGATCTGCGACCCACCCCACTCTTCCAGTAGGATGCCTGGCGCGCAAACAGTCCAGCAGTGAGCTGCCAGCCGGTACGCAGGGCAGCAGCAGGCGGCGGCAACAGCAACTAGTGAACATGTCTTGGACTGCAGCCACGACATGATCTAGGCTAGCATCTATTCAATTTGTCCATGTACAAGTACCACAGCTCCTGCCCGAGGTCGCGCAAGTCAGGGAACTGACCACCTCCAGCCCAGGCGTGGTTCACTGACTCAAGACATTTCAACTGACCAGTCAGAGTTCATGTTTTGCAACTTTTATCCAAGTTATTTGTAATTGTAATATTCTAAACTGAATTTTAGGCATGACTTCATTTTTCAAGAGCTACACAGAACACGCCTTCCCTGTACAGCACGTCATTGTCCTAACATTAGTCAAATAGTTGCAAGAAGCGACTTGAATGCGGAACCTGCCAGTTTTGAAGCCCTGTTGTCTGTTGGGTGACACTGCACAGAGGTAAGGATGGGGTGTGATTTTGCTGCTGTTTGTCAGGTGCAATGTGTGTGTCAATGATCACAAAGTACTCTTAAAGGTTTAAAAAATGCATAGCATGGCCTAACAAGGCACATTACCTAGGTTTTGACAAGCAGCGCAGCGACTGCGGTACAAAGGCCCAGTCCCACGACCCATGCTCATGTTAGTAGCTGGATCCAGGGGGCTGTCATCCCGAGCTTTCCTATGTGCCGGGCGCCCGACTGTTTAACATTACCCGTGACGTCATGGGAGCGTACACTTGTCAGCTGGCCTTCCCCCTAAGGTTTTTCGCGAATAACTCGCGTAAAAAGCGGCCGATCGCGACGAAACTTTCAGTACCCTCGCATTGATCAATTGTACACCTAACCTGAAAATTTCATGACCCTGACCCAAATGACCTTTGACCTGTGACCTACTTTCCGAGACCATGTTTGGCCGGAATAGCGATTCGGCGTATGTCGGCTCGCATTAGCCGCGCGTTTGCAAGCTTTTCGTGGTTTCAAACGTTCAAACATGTGATTTGATGTTGCTCCTATGCATTAGGGTGGATGTCAAAAGATCACCTGAAGGTCAGGTCAGGTCATTGACCTTTGGTGACCTCGGTTCACTTTTTCGAGTTTTACATGTTTCTAGGCTAGTTTTTGGAGCTGATTTCGAATTTAACAGCCATTTGAACATTTACGAAGTAGTTTTGGTGCCTTCGTGACATGTTACGAAGCTGTCAGAGTCGGTTGGCACGTATTACGAATACCCGTCACGACCCCTACCGGTTGACCTGACCTGACCTGACCCGATCTGGTCTAAATGCTTAAAGACATCATCTCTGATCAAAACTAACACGATATTCGTGATCAGCACCCCGGAGAACTCCATAGCAGCCACACTTTACGACTTTCTAGGGCCCCGATTTTCCCGATTTTCGGGTCATTGACCTGACCTGGAAGGTCACCCGATGACCTAGGATCTTAAAATTGGATATCATCGGCTTCCTCCCGTGACGGGCAACACGCTCGTTTTTCCGCGAAGCTCTAGCTCAATCAGGGGCCAAACGCGAGGGGGGGGGTGGTCGTACCAACCTCTTGTGTCGTCGAATGACGCAAAATGGCCTGTGCCGGCGAGGGTTAAGCAACGGCTACTTAACGCTTTCCTAATTGTAAAGTGTTGCATTGTCTGCATGGTGAGGAGAACGCTAACCGGTCAGAAGGGCGATGTGTTGTGAGGAGGGCGCCGACATGTCAGGAGGGCGCTGTACGATGAACGGCGACGCTGACTGGTCGGGAGGGCGATGCATGGTGATGAGGGCGCTATGCGTTGCAAAAGGCGCGGGCTGGTCAGGACGGCGCTGAACGCGAAGATGTCGCCGACAGGCGAGGAGGGTGCTGACAGGTCAGGAGGGCACTGCACGGCGATAAGGGCTGCGACAGATTTGGAGAACGCTGTCCGTGAAGAGGGCACCGACAAGGCAGCAGGGCGCTGTATGGTGGGGAGAGCGCCGACAGATCAGGAGGGCGCCCATGGTGAGGAGGATGCTGTACGATGAGAAGGGCACTATACGAGTGAAGAGGGCGCTGACAGGTCAGGAAGACACTGTATGAAAAGAAGGGTGCGGACAAGGTGAGGAAGGCGATGTACGGTCAGGAGGGCGCCGACAGATCAGGAGGGCCGTCTACGGTGAAAAGGGCACCGACTTGTCAGGAGGGCGCTGAACGTAGAGGGCGCCGGTCTGGAGGGCTTTGTATGGTTAGGAGGCCGCTATACAGTGAGGAGGATGGCGACAGGTCAGGAGGGCACTGTACGGTGAGGAGGGTGCTATAATACGATAGGCGCTGCCAGGTCAGGAGGGCGCTGACAGGTCTGCCTGGAGGGCGCCGAATGTGAAGAGGATTCCGACAGGCCAGGAGAGCGCTGAAGGGCGAGAAGGGCGCCGACAGATCAGAAGGGCGCCGAGCAGAGTCGCAGACAGAAGGGCGCTGAAGGTGAGCCGAGGGCGCTAGATGGTCAGGAGATTGGGAGTGGATACCCGTCATTTCAGGATTGTGGGTGCATCTTCACCCACAAAGAGATATAAAATTGTAAATATGGGCGCCAGCAACGCATGATGACGTCGCAATGGCTTACCGTCGAGGGCGACTAGAGTGCTGGACACTGAAAAGGCGCCATCGGCGCACAGAATGATCGTGGAAGGCGTCTGGATGGCGTCTTTCCAGAGGGCGCCTGCTAGATTGGGAGGGGCTAAAGCACAGTGTGCCCCCCCCCCCTTGGCTGCGCCCCTGAGTCCTTTGTCTAGCGATTTTCGAAGTACCTATGTATCGCGACCGTATGGGCCTTGGGAGCTGCCGGTGACCACAGGGGCCTTATAAGGCCCCTGATGACTCGGGACTCGTAGGCCGTATACGGCCTACGGGTCCCGAGTCATGTGGGCCATATCACCACAGGGCACCGTATCTTTTTCGAGATAAATGACCGTTCTGAAGCGTGTCGCATTTTCCTGAGCATGATCTGGCGGCGCCTGACGGCCCCGGGCCCCTCTCCAGTCTGCGGCTGACAGCTTACTGACAAGCCACCTGGCGATCGCCAACTCAACCCTAATTACGAAGTTGTCCGCTAGGTGGCGGGGCCACACAATCCCAGTCAGGACAAGGGATTCTCATAATTATTTTGCTATCATATTTTCCCCCTTTTAAAATCATTTAAAAGCGCTATTGCACCAGTAATTTTTATATTAGCAGCAATTCCAGCCGCCGCATCAGGGTCCAGATGGAGCCAGGGAGCATATGCACCGGTGACGTCACCGTAGTGTTGCAGATTTGTAACATTAGCGAGCCCGGACGATCTTACCTAGCTTATACGGCCTTGGCTGGATCTGCTCCCAGGAAACAAAGGTAAAACACTATTGACAGCTTTAAGATGAAATCTGCAGGAAAACTAAGCCATCTATAAAACATAAGCTTAAAGGCACAACAGAGCATTTCTTATTCAACATGCAGCACTTCCGCTTTCATCCGCCATCAGCAACTCAGTTCAAAGAATGATACATTACATCACTAAAATTTATTTCAAAACACCTCTGCATGGTGTTTACACAAACAACAGTTCTTTACTGGGCATGGTCGACCTCAGGCCACCCACACTTCAGCATACAGGGTATTATCAATCAGACATGGGCACGGATCCCAGGCAACCATTCACGGAAATCGAGATGGCCATTAGATAAACGGTCTTCAAGCATGAAATCATGGTGGAAAACATGGCTAATAAAAGCCTCTCAATGAACCAACTGTTTTGCACTCCTTCAAAGTTAACAGTTTTGGGAAAATCCCTCAAGATCCATCTCGGATCCATGATTCGTGATCATGGATCCGAGATGGAGGGATTTTCTCAAAACTGTAAACTCTGAGGGAATGCAAAATGGTTGGTTCGTTGAGAGGCATCTATAAGCCATGTTTTCCACCATAATTCCACGCTTAAAGACCACTAATCTAGTGGTCATTTTGATTTTCGTGTTTGGTCGTCTGGGATCCGTGCCCATGTCTGTTATCAATGTTTAACGGCTCAAGGTTAGTCGTCTTGGATGCTCAGAAATAAAAAAGGTGAACATTCATGGTCTCTTCCTTAGTTGTCACCATCAATAGATTGTGGACTTCTCAGAGCATGTCTTGATTATGGAGTTGAAACAGCAGTGAGCAAATCATTTATCATTTTGATACTATGATTAATTTTAGAGAGTTGCACACTTGAACTTGACACCTGCCATTGATAAGTTCATGGCTCTTGCATTCTTCAGTCACATTTAGGACGGCCTCTTAACTATTTAAATACAAAAATAAAAATACTACAAGAATTAGAAGACTATTAGAATTAGTTTGGCATGTCAATTTATTTCTCCACCTCGTGGTGGCACCGGAACGAAAATGAACGCTGTTCAAAGAGGCGTTGTTATTTTTCAAGGTTTCGATAAAAACAAGTCGACAGATACAGAAACTTCGGAAAAGGCGGAAACGTCACAGGTTTTAAGTGCCAATACCAATACATTGTGGCACTTATTTGCACAGATGTCAAAATCAAACACAAATTTCTTTGCGATGAAGTAATTGCTGGAGAAACGGTTTTCACGGCTCTGATTTTCAAAGAACGCCCATCAAGATGGCTATCTCAACTCAATTCTAATGTTAAGGTGGGACAGTCCCTTTAACCCTCGCCCGCACATGCCATTTTCCCATCCTAGAACGCACATGGGGGGTTTGCCACCCTCGCGCCATTTCGTTCTTGTTGGAGATAGAGCTTCGCGGTAAAGCAGGGTCTCGTCTAACATGTTAACCCGCGCCCCGTAGGGCTATCGGCGGACCCTACCACCCGTAGGGGAGGGGCCGTTTCGGCCCCCCCCCCCTAAAATCTCGGAATTTTACCGGCCGATTTTCAAAATTCAAACGGTGTTCGATAGCCCCACCAGGGAACTACCTTGTGACCAAATTTCATTGACCTAGGTCAAACCGATGACGTCACAGGTCAGCTCAAAGGTCGGATTTTCACCGTTCACAGGCATTTCAAGAAATGTGTTGTGAAATCGAGTAAATTGATAATTTATTGAAAACCATCGATGGTACATTGTTCGCCAAACACAAACTTTCCTATCTGAGGTCACTGATACCAGGTCAGGTCACAGCGAGGTCAGGTCACCGGGGGTCACAACTCACAATATGAAAGTGTCGTGTGATACATGTTTTATGGTCCATTTTACATGACAAATGAGATTATGTGAATTAGGCAGCCTTTGGGGCCAGCCTGGGTCACACTTTGGTGAAGGTCAGGTCAAGGTCAGGTCAAATTAGGTCAAATTACAAAGTTGATATTTTTGCATAAAATGGGTATCGAATATCGATTCGATGCAGCTCGTCACGGGGAGTCTAATGGTGGTCTTTGTTCTGCTCTACGAGGTCTAGAATTGCCAAAAATTGAGTTTGAAAATTTGACGTCATCATTTTTTAAGTTTTTAAGTTAAAACTTGGCCAAAAAACGAGGTATCGATATGAAATTTGGTATGTACTAGTGGTATTTGGTATGTACTAGTGGTATGTGGTAGATAGAAGACGGTAGTAGCTATCACATATATTCCTTTTTTTTCGAAACTCAAAAAACTTTTTTTGATTTTTGGCCAATATATAAAAAAATGCTTTTTTATTTTTGGGGTCAAAACTCAAAAATTCAAAAATCTGAGATAGCAGTTTTATAGCCCTGTCAATTCTACACCTTTTCCGTCTTGATCATTTTTCTGTATCTTCAAAGCTGTAGGCCTGACAGGTCTTCTCGCGAAGGTCTTTTTTCGGTCGAAAATGACAGAACATGACGTCATTCTGACGTCATTTGTGGCCGACCTATCATAGCCTCTGGAAAATTTTTGGTCACATTGTGTAAAATTGATGCCCAGAGGGGTCCAGAAAGTGTGGTGGCGATATCTCCAGCTGTTTAGGAGATATCGACGGAAAAGGACAGGGAGGGGCCGTTTCGCCCCCCCCCCCCTACGGGGCGCGGGCTGGGGGGGGGGGAATTGCCTTCCCAGTGGAGCCGATTGCCCCCCCCCCCTCCAGTGGCCAACATTTGACCCCCCAGTCAAAACGTGAACTTCTCACAAAATTACCTCCTCCACAGCACGTTTTTGTTATGAATCTTTCATGGATTTAACGAGAAACATTAAATAATTTGTTCAATAACTGTTCAGTGTTCATGGCTACGATAAAAGCCAGGGTTTTGCGATTTTCAGAGCTGGGCCCTGTTTCACGGCACGCCGCTTCACTCCGCTTCAGTGCGCTTTACTGAAGCGGCGAGGCTAAGGTAAGGCGTCATCACTAAACGCCAGCGCGCTGTATCATAGGTATTGCTTGCAGTATCGCTTCGCATTAAAATATGGTCGCTACATTTTATGTTTGTATTCCGCGACATATCTCAATGCGAAGCAATTCTGCAAGCAATATAATACAGCACGCTGGCGTTTTGTGATGACGTCATACCTTAGCATCGGAGGTTCCGTTTACCTCACCGCTTCAGTGAAGCGCGCTGAAGCGGAGTGAAGCGGCGTGCCGTGAAACAGGGCCCAGAGAGCACCGAGTAGCAAATTGTAAAGTGGCAACTGGCCAGCGACCCAACTCATGTTTGCCCCCCCCCCCTCCAAACACACAAACTCAATGAAACGCCCAACACGGATAAGTATGTTTATCACTGGTGGGTCAATGACCAATGTGAAGGGATAGCACACTAATGTTAACCCTCACCCGTATTGGTGTCTTTCCAGTCGCGAACGTATAAGGGGGGGGGGGCGTTGGACCCCCTTGCTGGTTCGCCCCTGATCGAGCTAGAGCTTCGCGGAAAAAAGGACCGTGTGGCCCGTGACGAGAGGAAACTGATGATACCTAATTTTAAGATCCTTAGTCATCAGTTGACCTTCCAGGTCAGGTCAATGACCCAAAAGCTGTTAGAACGTCGTAAAGGGTGGCTGATATGGTGTTTTCCGGGATGCTGATCACGAATATCATGTTAGTTATGATCAAAGAAAATGTTTTCATGCATTTAGGCCAGTTCGGGTCAGATCAGGTCAGGTCAACCAGTAAGGGTTTTGCAGGGTATTCGTAGTAGGTGGTAACCATCTCTGACAGCTTCGTAACATGTTACGAAGGCACCAAAACTTCTTTGTAATAGTTCAAATGGTTGCTAAATTCGAAATCAGCTCCAAAAACTAGTCTAATAGCGTGTAAAACTCGAAAAAGTGAACCGAAGTCATCAAAGGTCAATGACATGACCTGACCTTCCGGTGACCTTGACACCCACTCTAATGCATGAGAGCAACATCATATCCCATGTTTAAACGCTTGAAACCACGAAAAGACTGCAAACGCTCGGCTAAAGCGAGCCGACGTACACCGAATTGCGATTTTGGCCAAACCTGGTCTCGAAAAGTAAGTCACAGGTCAAAGGTCATTTGGGTCAGGGTCATGAAATTTTCAGAATTGGTGTGAACTTGATAAACGCGAGGGTACTGAAAGTTGTGTCGCAATCGGTCGCTTTTTGTGCGACTTATTTGCGAAAAACCGAGAGGGTTCCGTTCGAACCTCCTCCCGCACCCCTCCGCTACGTATTGTGGAGAAGGAAATCATGGCCTCCCACTCCCGATGGAGGCCCCAATGTCTTGTCTCCCTTTTTTCACTGTCTGGGTGTCTGGGGCGCATAGCGACACGTGACCGCCGGCTCGCTGGCCGGCTGCCCGTCCGGTCACGTGCTTGCGTCCCGACACCCACCATAAAACCATGTTCTTCGGAAATACACTCTCTCACTTCTCCTCTACCGACTGTGACGCCAACACCATCCGCGGACCCCGGCTCCGACAAGGGCGGCCGAAATGGCCGGCCCACAATTGGTGCCAGCGGTGGTGGTTGGTTGTCGGTGGAGGATTTTTGGCTTCAGGTGAGTTCTCTTTAAATTAATTTCATTTGCTATTTGTAATGTTTGAAATTTGAGATTTATATTTAGTTCTATTCGTTTTTCTATGTGATTTTTGTCATTATTTGTTTGGCTAACCATGGAAGATGCTACCAGGAATTTTAGTATTGAGTACAACACTCAAATGAAAGATATTTTAAGGCGAATTGCTTATTTAGAATTAGCTGTAGCAGAAGAGCTTATTGCTCAACAAGATCAAAATCCATCAAAATCTCAGAGCCGAGGACGTGATCGTCAATCTCGTCAGCAAAAATGCCGTTATCAAACTGTTCGCTCAAAATCACTTCACTCTTCTCATCATGGTTGTCAAGAAAGGAGTCATTGTTCAAATTCTTATCACCATGAATTTTCTAGCTGTCACCGGAACTTTTCACCGCGTCGAAACTTTCGTTCTCTGAGCCCAAAGGGGTTCCGCTCACTGCACTAGGGGATGAGTGCGTGAGCGTCGCTTCAGATGACAGGGACCGTTCAGCACATCCCCCGGTTTTACGTGACGTCAAAATTTCGGGTCAAGCTTGTTCAGCTCTTTATGATAGTGGAAGTAGTGTCTCTTTAGTTTCAAAAAAATGTCTGCAAAAATCTGGTTTAAAAGTAGCTTACGAACCTCCCAGTGTCACTATTCTTGATGTTACTGGAAATCCTATTGACGTTGTAGGTGAAGTCAATCTGAACATTAGCATTCTGGGTCAAACGGTTCAACACACATTTTTCGTTACAGCAAAAAGTTTGCCATTCAAATGCGATATAATTCTCGGAATCGATTTTATCATTGCTCACAAATTGATTTACAATCCATCGAGTCGTTCAGTAAACTTTCTAAAACCCATTCTTTCTTCCAATGTAGTCGAAAGACGCTCAAAACGTCTGAGTCCCAAAAGACGTAAACGAGTACGCTTTCTACTGTCCACAAAGGACGACGAAAATTCCGGTGAAGAAGATGCTTATTCTGACGAGACGACGAAATTGTTCACAACTGCGGAAAAACATGCATTAGTTATTCAGGACGAAAAGTCATATCCATTGTTCGTGAAACAAACTGTTGAAGTTCCTGGTTATAGTGAACAATTTATACGCGTTAAATTACCACGTTTTCTAGAGCCAAATGATTTTCCATATCTCATTCAAGCGCATTGCGATCAAAGTATCCGAGACATTCAGGTTGCCCGTTCTATCATTTTCTTGGAAAAATCAGGCACGCTGGTACGTGTCATCAATTCGTCAAACAACCCAGTTATTTTGAGAAAAAATCTGCGGATCGCACAAGCCCACCCAACCAATCTTTCCCCCACGGGTCAGGTCACAGACCGACCCCTCCCCTCCAGACAGCACGCTGACCTTGCTCTGTCTGGTTTAGCAAGTGCCAACTGTCAACAAAGGACGAATGTCGATTTGTTTGTGTCTGTACCACCATCCGTCAGCGCCTCGTCGGAACAAAAAACGGTCGCTGGGCCGGACTTGGCTGCGTCAGACACAAACAAACCGACGACCTCTGCTCAGAGCACGTCAGAATACAAGTCTATCTCTGACATTGATTTGGAACATGTCCCGGAACCCTTTCGTTCTCAGCTCCGCGAGCTCATCAAAAAACATCGGCATGCTTTTGGAAACGACATCTCGGATATAAAACAGACAGATGTTTATAAACACCACATCGAATTAACAGATCACACTCCGGCTTATCAAAGACCATATCGTCTCCCATTCGCCCATCGGGAGATAGTCAAGAAAGAAATAGATCGCATGTTGGCAGCCAAAATCATTGAACCATCGGTTTCACCATACAATTCTCCAATCATTCTTGTGAAGAAATCAAATGGTGGCTATCGCCTTGTATCAGACTTACGTCTTCTCAACTCAAAGATCAAAGATGACAAATTTCCTCATTCATTTGCATCTGATGTCATTGATCAACTTTCTGGGTGTGAAGTTTTCTCAACTTTAGATTTACTCAGTTCATTCCACCAAATTCCTTTGGATGAATCTTCTCGACATTATACTGCTTTTTCAGCTGGAGACGGCAAATATCATATGAATGTCGTACCAATGGGTCTTCGTTCAAGTTCTTCTGCTCTCAATAGAGCATTGCAAATTGCACTCAGTGGTCTTCAGGGTATAGACGCATTCTTATATGTAGACGATATTCTTATCGGTAGCAAAACATACGACGAGCATTTAGAAAAACTCGACAATATATGTTCTCGTTTAGAAGAAATTCATCTTGTGATCAACCCCGCAAAGTGTGAATTTATGAAATCTCAGGTAAAGTATCTGGGTTTCATACTTGACAAACATGGAATTCGTCCAGATGCATCCAAATTACAAGCGGTACAAGATTTTCCTGTACCAGAAACAGCGAAAGATGTTCGTATTTTTCTTCGGTTTGCGAACTATTATCGCAGACACATTCCAAAACTGGCTGAGCTTACTGCTCCGTTAATTCATTTGACAAAGAAAAATGTTGATTTTATTTGGTCAAAAGAGTGCGAAAAAGCATTCTCATCGATAAAAAGGTCACTACGGACATGCACTTTATTAAAATTTCCAAATTTCGAAAAAGACTTCTACCTATTTACACATACAAGTGATTTCGCCATTAGTGGCGTACTTGAACAAAAATATGGTGATGAATTTCACCCAATTGCTTTTAATAGTCGACAGCTTAGCAAAGCTGAAAGAAATTATTCTACTTCAGAAAAGAAATGCCTCGCAATTTCATGGTCTTTTGATCATTTGCGATCTTATCTTTTAGGTCATGTCACTCATGTCATGACAGATCATTCACCATTAAAATGTATTTTCAAGTCAACTCATCTTAGCGGTCGTTTAAAGAAATGGTTCGTGAAACTATCAGAGTATGATTTTGATGTCACTTATCTACCAGGTATTTTGAATGTTACAACTGATCATTCGTCTAGTGCCGAATTAGGTACACAAAACAAAGCAGACTTTCTTGGCCATGCCTGTGCAGAAACCGCAGGATGGACAAAAGAGAAAATCAAAGCTGAACAGCGAAAAGACCCAGATTTGATGCCAATCATTGATCGCCTCGTGAAACCGAAAGCTAAAGGCCCTGATCTGAAGCTGAATGAATCTCTTTCCAACTTTTTCTTAGGTTCAGATGGCTTACTTTACCATGTACCCAAACAAAATTCGAAGATTCGTCAGTTTATGAAACAGCTTGTAGTTCCAAATTCAATGAAAAAACTGATGCTTGAGAAAGTCCATGACACTTTTTCGTCAGGACAAAAGTTATTTAGAAACATTCTTTCCAAAATTCGAGTTCAATTTTACTGGAGGAACATATACTCCGATGTCAAAAGGTATGTAGACTCCTGTCGTTTTTATGTACACCAAAGTGCTCACAATTTTCTAAAACGTGCACCAGTGCAACGCACGATTACACAAGAGCACCCTAACATCAATCGTCAAGAAGACGATCAAATCGACACCTGCGTCGACTCACAGTCTCTCAGCAACGAATCTGCCATTCGTTCCGTGTGTAATGCCTCACAGAGCAGCAACAACGGTGCACGTTCACCTGTTACACTGCCGGCAAAGCCAGGGACGTTGGTGACTCCTTCTGAAGAGAATGGGATCGACCAGAGTGATCTTACACGGCTGGAGGTAGATTGGCGAAATTGTCGAGCAGGCCGAGAGGTTAGTCAGGCTGATCACCTGCGGTATAACCTCTGGTCTCGCAAAAAACATACGCCCCCCAGACCGTCAAGAAGGAACATAGCGCTCACATAGCGCCAATTTAGCGCTCAAATATATTATTTGCCTGCAGAAGACATGCTGCGTTACAATGAGGTTGACGAGGTCCCTCCCGCGCATGTAAATAGCCGACGTACGGCCAAAAATGGTGACAGAGATCCCATTTCATGTGATGCGAACGAAGGTTGATGATTACGTCCCTCGCGCACACCGCCAGCCAAAGGCTGAGCAAAAGGTTTACTCAATGTAAACAGAAGAGAGCAATTGCAATTTCATTGAGCTCAATTCATTGTAAATAAAGCATCCACGATATATATGCTAGTATGAAAGGTGAATGATTCTCATTTGTATGATTGCCAAAACCTATGTTGTCGCTTGCTGTTGCCATCTTTCATTTCTTTACATGTGTTGCAATGTCAAAAATGTCTTGATACTAACACATTAGCCCTGTTTCTTTTTCAGGTTCGTGCTTCTTGTGGCGGAACGAGTGCAGCGTCAAATAATACCCAAAGGACATGCATGCTTCTCGATATTCCCAATTAATTAACAGTATACTTTATCGAACTAACTACTGATTAGCTTTAATTTTGGTCATCTGGTAAAAAAACGACTTCTATAACATTGACCAATAACTTTTGGCCATTCTGAAGTGGTAAGTGGCAATAAAAATTGTCCACAAAAAGTTTGCCAATTCAACAATTTACCGGCGATATAACTACATTAGAAGTATTGCTGTTTGCATGCCTTCCCAAACGATTTCACGGGTATGACGTAATACACAGATGCACTCGTTCAGAAGACGCCACTCTTTAAAAGGACTTCATTTTTTTCAACCGTATTTTTTTATTATTTAACAACTAAGTAAGTTCTAACACAATAGTTAGATATTCCAATAACACTTTAACCCACTAAAAACATTGGCCTCTTCAATTTATTCGTTAAAGTAAGTCACTTGGCAGTACTATTAAAACCGGTCTTTTGCTAGACATTGGCTCATTAGCCCCATTTTTTTTTCTCCTTACTAATCACTTTGCGACGTAAACGATCTCTCGATCGACTGACCGGCGGTACTGCCCGTTTTTAACAATCATTCAATGTTTTGCTATCCGCTGTGTCAAAAACATGTCTTCCGTGTCATTTATACCATGATGTCTTCCAACGAATGTTCAGCCTTCACAAAGTTCATGCTGCCGTTTTATCACACAATTGTTATCACACACCAGGGAAAATGTATCACTGACCGGCACGGCGATAGCACAACATTATAACAAAAAGTGTATGTGGATGCATGTTTGAATACTTGGACACGGAAACAAATTCGAATGTCCTACGGACCCGAATGTTTTGGCCTTTGAAAGTCCATGGCCCATGGGTTCCGTGGCACGCCTGGGGAAGCATTACGACACTTGTGTCGCCCAGTGCTACGTGCCTTTTGTACAAATGTTGTACTGTACAGCTGTAAATGTGAATGACTGTTTTGTATAGTGTATGATGTATATGTTGGGGCATTGTTTCGGCACATTTTAATTCGTTCTTTTTCTATTACAGTCCTTGCGTTTCTGTTACCCATCTGGGAGTGGCCACTATCTGACTCCCCGCGAGCATCGACTACGGAGAAACGCCGATACGCATCACGTTCTGCAAAAGCTGGCTGATGATAGTCATGATGGGATCGGACGCTCATCGCCGACCCGTCTGGCTGTCTCAGTCGCTCTGCATCTGGTCCACGAATCACACACTGCAACTGCGGACGCCATCATCGACTGCAACGGCTGCAACTGCAACCAGCAGGTGGCCTAGGTCCAAAGCCAACGCCTGGCTGACCCACATGGCCGCCTGCCGTCGCTGCTACTTCATCTGCTCATCGTGCTTCGCTGTTCTCCGTCCGTTCGTCCGTCACTCTCGTCGCCCGTGCCAGCCGCCATCACCATGGCTGAGCACAACTCGTCGCCCGCCCGCTGTCGATGAACAACAGGCTACCGGCACCCTCGCTAGCAACACCAAGTTCTGGTATGCTGACGTCTCCTGGAATCTGCATGCTGTGCGGCGGCAGCCAACGCCCCGTGAACGGTAAAGGCCTAACCGTCACGGCGCACCATGGTCGCTGCCCCTTCACAACCAGCTCAGACGTCAGCACCCAACAAGCAGAGGTGTCTGGTCCCACGCATCGACAACGGAACAACATCGCGGCGACGATAACAGCGACGACTACAATGACGAGACAACCAAATCGGAGAGCAGTTACAACAGCAGCAGCGAGTAGCGGCGACAACAGCAGTCGTACCAGCAGCAGCAGCAGCAGCGGTCGTACCTGGCGTTCCATGCGCGATGTCAAACGTGGATCTATGCAGTTTAGGATCGTGATTGCTTATTGGTCGCCTCCTCTTGTCGGCTTGTTGGGGGAGGAAAGATATGTGGAGAAGGAAATCATGGCCTCCCACTCCCGATGGAGGCCCCAATGTCTTGTCTCCCTTTTTTCACTGTCTGGGTGTCTGGGGCGCATAGCGACACGTGACCGCCGGCTCGCTGGCCGGCTGCCCGTCCGGTCACGTGCTTGCGTCCCGACACCCACCATAAAACCATGTTCTTCGGAAATACACTCTCTCACTTCTCCTCTACCGACTGTGACGCCAACACCATCCGCGGACCCCGGCTCCGACAAGGGCGGCCGAAATGGCCGGCCCACAGTATACGGGCGAGGGTTACGGAATGGCTCGGATTTTTTTTCTCTTGTTAAAAAATCATGGTCTCAGGGCTGTGACGAAAAACAAGTGGCCTAAATCCGGTGAGAAAACAGGATTTGGTGATACCCTAGGTTTGGCTCCTTCAGTCTCTGCCCCCCCCCCTCCCCCCAGTGAAAATTCCTTAGACGAGGCCCTGCGGTAAAGACCCAAAAAGATTCTTTGGGAAGAGACGAATCCAATGATACCCAGTTTTACCTTCTCAGGTCAGTCATTGACCTTCCAGGTCAGGTCAAAGTAAAAAATGTTGCTGTTTTGGGTCACCGTTGGATATCAAGTGCGCTGCTCATCATACACCGATGACGATGCCGAATTGTGGTGCCAAGCCAGCTAGAACCTCTTTGTCACACTATCCGACCAGATTTGTGCTGCTGAGGTCATTTCAGGTCAAGTTAGGTCAAGGTCAATGAAATGTGTTTGTATGTCTGTGCGGGCGAGGGTTAAAGGGACCCTCCCACCTTCAAAAAAAGTTGATGAATTGGCATGAAAGTGATGTTGCTCGGTTCAGAAAGAGCGATAGCGAATATCTACCAAATTTCACCGAAAAAATATTCACCGGTTTTCGATATATTAGACTTTTACTTTTGTTTACTTTTTGTGATCTCCGCTGTTCCTAGCGACTTTATTTGGAAGCAATAGTTTGGCAGCTGAAAGTACGGCACTTGTTGCGCGCAAAGCAGCATATACTACCGCGTGCTACTAAACGTTTTAGTAAAAGATTTAAAATCGTTAGAGCTGCGCTGACGTCACACATTCAGAGGAGGCATTCAAATGCATTAGCCCCTCAGAATCCAAATCATAGTGTAATAAATAACTATTTAGATACTATTTATTATTTATTACACTATGTCAAAATGCTGCAACTTTGAAATTAGATATTTGCAATTTGAGGCATTTCTCGATGTTGTGAGACGTGAGTGCTCAAAACGATAAGTGCAAGCCAGGGACCCCATTTTGGCTATCTCAGCTGAAAACTAATGTTAAGGTGGGAATTGGGATGACCACTTTAAAACCGCTTCACATACGGAACGTAAACGCGACGGGCACGTAAGCGGGTAGGGCTTTACCGTTTACGCTCCGTACCTATGTGAAGCGGTCTTAAGGCAAAAAATTCCGGCAGGTGGCTATTTTTCTGTTGGTAAAACTGGCCTCAAAACTCGAATTTAGCATTTTAAGATTTTGAACATTTACGAAGAAGTTTTGGTGCCTTCGTAACATGTTACGAAGCTCTCAGTGGTGGCTGACACCTACTACGAAGGCCCGGCAGGACCCCTATTGATTGACCTCAAATGACCTGACCCGATCTGGCCTAAGGGCCGCCCCATACTGGACCTCGCATGTGGGTTGCGAGTCTGCGGGTTTCGGGTTGCGGGTATCACAGTCATTCATGGAGTGAGAACACCATTTTTATGCTCACTCCATGAATGCTGTGAAGCCGATAAACCTTCAAATAATACCACAACGAACCAACGGCTGACATCAACAAAACTCATCAAAACTCGCAGCCTTGGCAAGAGGAAAACCGAGACTTGACTCAAAGTCAACTTTTGGAATGTGATCCGAGGTGGCTCGCAAGTCAAAAGCTTGCGGACTCGCTTTTGAAATGGCAATGTGGGTCACTTAACGTAAAATGTATTCTTTAGCCTTGAAGAAACCCGAAAACTCATTTATGAACTCGCAACCCGCATGCGAGGTGCAGTGTGGGGCGGCCTTAAATGCATGAAGACATCATCTGTGATCAAAACTAACTTGGAATTCGTGATCAGGACCTGGAAGGTCAACCAATGAACTATGACCTAAAAATTTGGTATCATCGGCTTCCTCTCGTCACGGGAAACACGCTCTTTTTCCGCGAGGCTCTAGCTCAATCAGGGGCCGAACGGCAGGGGGTCCAACCGACCGACCCCCCCCCCCCCCCCACACACACACACACGTTAGACGCTGGCAAACGCCGCACACATGCGAGGGTTAAAATCGGGTACCAATCGCTGCGTCTTGAAACGGCACACACGCTTGTTTTTTCCGCGAGCGGCGAGGCTCTAGCTCCATTAGGGGCGAAACGGCGAAAGGGGGTCTTACCAACCCCCTCCCCCTCGGCCGGCCGAGGGGGGGGGGGGCGGCAATAGGTTCGGCGAGGGTTTAACAACCCCACTTCATTTTTACAAAGTTACAAAAAGTCACACCGGACCCCCCTCGGCCGGCCGAGGGGGGGGGGGGTCCGGCAATTGGTCCGGCGAGGGTTTAACAACCCCACTTCATTTTTAGCATGCTTGCTTGTCACTGTGATCAATAATTCAATCGCAAATGATTTCTAGCGCTTTTCCGGGCCGCTGGCCCAGTGTGCGGTCAGCAGTGCTGGAAATGAGTCATCTTTCTGGTCCCGGCGTTTCATTCTCCGGGTGGGTTAGCCCCGTGTAGCGCTTAGCATTTCGGGTCCCATTCAGAGCCGCGGTTGTTTTCGCCGCTCGGCCCATTCGAGATGCAAAGTTGATAGTCACACAAAGTTTATTGGGGCCTCTTAACTCGGCAGTTGCTGGGGTATTTCGCCACCCACCGTTTGCTGGGGGGGGGGGGGCGTTAAACGCCCCCAGCCGATAACTCGAGAACCAATAGGCGCAGCGAAACGCACGAGGCGGCAAACGAAAGAGCGCGACGAGACGCTTCAGATGAGTACTTAAAAGTTGAATTTTGAGGTCACAGGTCAGGTCAAGGTCAGGTCAAACACCGGAAATCGGGCTTTCAGTAGCATGGACTTCAGGACTTCGCAATGGGCGCCTCTCGTCATAAACTCTGTCAAAACGGTGCACAATCGATCATATAAGGCTTACAAGAGTGTCAGCTCCATGTAGGAGTCAGTCAAGCATAGGTCAGGGTCAAGGTCAGGTCAACCGGGTAGGCACATATCCCCGAAAATCAAAACTGATATTCGCAGCCTGTGACACATGTTTTATGGGTAATTTGGAGCGTAGAACACGATGTTGACATTATTTTTCTCATATGTGTACGAGCTTGGCTCAAAAAGTTCAATTTAAGAAATTCATGTATCATGGTCGTGAAGTAGTCACGAGAAATTGCCAAGATTAAGTTCAAGATTTTGGAAAAAGCGGAACAATAATCAATAATCGAAGATAGCCATTAGATTGCTCATGGTATTGGCAGTCTAATGGCGTTTACAGCATGTCTGTATATCTATTCTGTGATTTTATATGATTTTTTGAACATATGCCGTTTTTGGTCGAAAACTCAGAAATCACGACGTAACTAAAATCTCGATATCTCAAAAATTTTCCGACCGATTTTTTTGAAACTTTGTCACAATAAACTTCAATCAATTGCCTACAGGTTCCCAAAATTTGGCGCCGAAAAAAGTGGGGGCGTTTAACGCCCCCCCCCCCCAGCAACTCGCGGGTTAAAATAGGACTTGAAAAAAAATTGATTCGACAAAACTCTTTTCTTTCATCTATACATTTAACGGTAACTCCAGACTAGATTGGCTTGGCTAGCCCTAAATAAGCTTCGTGTGACTATTAACTTTACATCTCGACTCGGGCGAGCGGCGAAAACAGCTGCAGCCCCGAGTGGGTCACGAAAAGCTTAACACTGGACGGGGTTATCCCACCCGGAGAATAAAACGCCGGGACCAGATAAAGAGGCCTCATTTCCAGCACTGGTGCGGCGTCTCCTAAAGGGGGAATGGCAGGTGGATGGCCAGACAAACCGCGGTCAGATAAAGTCAACGAGTGTGACGAGTCGAGTCCGGCTAAATGGATATGCTTAACTTCACCTTCTTCGTGATCCCAGCAGCCCGCACTATCACAATCGTACAATAGAGGTCAGCTGATCAGCATAGCACACTTACAGGGTGTCTCAAAAGTTCGTTCACAGGTACCAGCCATGCTTTATTGTCAATAATTCTGAATCAACAAGAAATTAACAGTCGAAATTTTGCATGGGCATTGGTGACAACCTTCCTCAAGCAGTCTCATTGTTTTCAAGTGCATTCGACCCTTCATGAGCTCACAAAAAGGGTTCACCTCTGACCATGGGTCAGGCACGAAAATGTAGGTTGCAAAGTCGGGTATGTTGTGAAACTCTCTGTTTCAGGAGTAATGAGAATGGTTAAGTCGGAAATGACACATGGCTAAGTGTCGGCGAGGATGAGTGCAACATGATGATCATCTCATAAAAACGGTGGCTAAAATTTTTGAGGGACGAAACCATGCGAGACTAACGGCGTTTTGAACGACCCTCGCACGACAGCAGACTCGTGTTCCGGAAAGCAGCTGAAAATGCGGTCATAACTATTGAAAACTGGCAAGAAGGTCACAGACAGAGGTTACCCATTTTCAAAAAGTGCAGGTCATCGTAAAATAAAGACAAATTATAATTTATAATTGTTTATAATATCTATAACGCTAATTTTTGGGGACAATAACACAAAAATCGTCAATGCCAAGGACACCTGACCCTCCAAAAGTGTCAGTTATTGTAAAATTTTATCTAACGAAGTTTTAAGAGGCAGATCTGCAGCGAATAATTTTCTTTTAAACACAAAATCCCGATAAAACCACACGATGGACAGGTTTGGGCCGTTTACAAAGCAGAACATCTCCCGAGGAAAACACTCCGCAACCGAGCGAAGGTCTTGGCATGGGGAATGACGAGCGCTTGGAATTTGCAAAATTTGCACAAAGTGTCTGAGAAACAGACGTCCGACACATTCTGCTACCATATGATGCGAAAAATTTACTCCTGGCACTTCCCGTTTGTTCAGGACTGGGGTCGTTTTGAAAAGGAAAATGGCGCTTGGGATGTCGGCGCCAGTCATTCATGAAGGAGTTTTCGCCAGAGAATGCCCACAAAATACTCAAGAATGGTGTCGATGCAAGCTGTCGGCTTTCAGGGAAAATCAGATGTTGCCGGGGAGCTAGTCAAAACTAAATCCGACGCAGAAACTGCAGGGGATTCCCCTGCAAGAGCTTGAAAGCTGGTAACCTTTTATCAGCCTCCGGCAGCTGACGGAGCAACAAAAATCGGTATGGGCAAATATTTTTAGAGATACAGCAAAGGGGTTGGTTTCCAACCTTCTTAATCAGTTGTCAAAGCATGCATATTTGTCTAGTGTACACACAGACACCAAAACCTTATACTTTTGACCGGTTCTTATATGCTTTATTGGCATGGGAAATGTGTGAACGAACTTTTGAGACACCCTGTAGCCTAGCTCTGAGGCTCGCGTCAATCCAATTGTCCAAAACATCCAAACTTAGCTTATTGAACGTGCAAGTAGCTTGTTGATTATTCCTGGGTTAAAAGGAAAGATGAGGTTTTGTAATTTTGCAACACAGCTAGCAATGAAGTTATCTAATAAGACCATAATACTAATCATACTCACGCTAGTCGTTCCTTGCTTTCCTCCGGCGTAAGTTCATCAAACTCTTTGGCTTCCTCTCCTAAAAATGCCTCATGATCATAGTCTGGATTGTGTTCTTCGCCCTCGACAAAGTGCTCTTCATCACTGAGTTTCTAAAAAAGGAGGGGTGTAACTCAATACAGTTTAAGAGATACACTTTCATGAGTAGATACACAATAAGAGAAAATAGTCACATGGTACAATTTAGCCATAGATTCAATAAGAGTCGTCTGTGCCATCCGATGTCATTTCCAGCTAGTCAAAATAAAGGGCAATTCACAATCAGTTCAAACAAGGTCAAATTTACAAGTTGAAATTTTTGGACAAGTTGAAGAATTTGATGCCTGCTGTCGAATGCAGTTTGAGCTCAGGAAAACGATGGTGCTACTTATTCTTGTGGTTAACTCATAGCGCATAACAAGGCGTCTCGACGAGAACACGATACCGACAAAATAAATGTGTTAGTTAGGAGTCAAAGGTTATTGCAGAAAAAAATGTTTCTGCAACAGATCAATAATCAATTTTGGTCTTTTTTCTCCAAACTGTTGACGTTAGGTGAGGTCAAATATGAGATCATTATCGAGAAAGATCGTTAAAAAGGTATCCAATGTGCTTTTCCGCGGCGTTGTAGCTCTGATCGTTCCGGAGTTATGCGCCAATTTGTCGACAAAGTGTCGAAATAGTCTAAATTTGACCTCCAATAACCCATGGTGACATGACCTTTAACCTGAACTAGAAAATGACTGAAGTGATTTCGTCATTATTTTTGACACTTTCGAACTCCGCCTACCGAAACGTGGCCCTGGATCCGAGTTCGAAAGGGGGTGTTCACTGCTCAAACACAAGTTGTGTTTAAAGTACACCCTGCCCTTATAGAGCCTTGCCCTGCCCCCAGCAAATCGTGGAAATCTAAGAGCCGAAGCGGGGCACAGGTTAAGCCCCTAGGAGCTCTGATGACAAAATTGGGCAGGAAAATTTTCATTTTCTTTTCCAAAATTTAGGCACACTGCAACAGGTTAACAATTGGACCACCATGCTGGGATAAATCTAACTTCAACCATCAGCTGGATAACAAACAAATGTTTACTAGTTACTGCTGTTCATGGTGTGGAGGTGCTAATTAATTAGCACCTATGACATGACAATTGACATGACTGACATGTACATCACAAATGGACATATGCTTTAGCAAATGTTGCTCATTGGGTTAAACTAGGTTGGGCCAACTTAGTTTATCTTATTTGGTCGGCATAACTGCTGGCTTACAAGCATTTACTTTAAATTCAAAAACTGGAAAAATAAAAAGAAGAAAATGTATTTGTAAAATGTGGCTGGGCAAGTGGCATTATTTTCAGTTTAGATCAACTACCTACTTGCAAGCAATGATAGGTAACTACTATTCATCAGAGTTGCACTTTGCAGAGAAGTCAGTTGCAGTAAATAGTTCTGACTGGTTCTGACCAGAGTTGGAGTTGGAGTTGAGTCACCAAAATCTTACTAACACAGAGTCTGGAATTGGAGTTAAGACTGCATGGCACAAAGTTGTGCCCTTTACCTGTTTACTTGAGAACATAACCCTCGGCCTCGATGACCTTTCAAAATCAGATTTTATCAAAGCAAAGGTAATTCCAATTTTTGCAGAGCATTTTCATTTAAAAAAAAAAAACAGAGGAAGCCAGTGGCTCAGCCAGAACCTGCATTTAGGTATGCATGCTTTTTATGAGATATAATTGCAATGAAAGGCCTTGGAGCATGCAAAGAGTAGTTTCAGGAAATAAAAAGAAATCAGAAATGAGCTTTATTTGTAGCAAATCAAAATGGCCCTAAGCAGCAATGTCTGGAGGCTAACCTGGAGTCATCAGTCAGTCTGAGCAAATTACTAGAGTCAGAGTCAGTAAGAAACACCAAAACATATATAGACTCAATCATCTAGCCCTCCTATTCATAGTAAAAAAAGAAAATTCATTAAAAGGCAGACCACGCCTGGACTTTTACCTTTTCCACTGTACGGCCTTTGTGAGCAGCAGATGTCTTGGGAGCGGCTGCTGCCAATGCGCAGCAACAAACTGCCAGAAGGAGCAAACGTTGCATTGCCTGAAAGCAACAACAGCTTTTAGTTCAATTCTACCATCCTAGACTAGATGATGCAATTTGAAACCCTTGAAAATGAAATAGAGCTGTTTGATTAAAACATGGGCGTAGGAACGGCTGGAACATTGTGGGTGCATGGGTGCAGAAATCCAGCCATGGCCGGTGGAGCGGGGGGGGGGGGGGCGACACCCGAGCGAAGGCTCGTTACGGGCTTTGAGGGTGTACCATGTCGAAAAGGTACCAACCGATAAGTGCATTTGGAAGCATTGACCCTCGCATGTGTACGGGGTCGGATGAACCCCCCCCCCCCTCCCCAGGCGCGTAACCACGAGTCTGAAGTTACTGGGGACCACATGGAGGGCCACGAATATTTTTTTCTGGATCAGCCTTTGCCCGAGTGTGGGGGGGGGGAGAGGGGGAGGCGTTTTTGGCCACACCTGCCAGTTAGTTGTTGCGCGTGATAAGGAAAACCGCGGCGCACACCGCTGCGAAACTTGGTATGGCTTATCATACCTCAATTTCGCATCGTGTCTGAAAATTTTGACGCCAAGTCACCTAAGGTCAGGTCACCAGGTCAGTAAAGTAACCAGGCCTCTAAAAGCTTTGTGACTCTGTCATTCCTACAGTTTAAATCCCAGAAATTTGAAAATTGAAACTCGAGCTTTTGCATGAGGAAATCAGTATGAACAATTCGTATACCTATCTTAAAGTTTTCACATCGGTGAGCTAATGTCAGGTCAATTTTACAACCTCTCCATTATAAGTCATTGGGAGAAAATTGAAATGCTCTTCTTTTGGCCGAAAACACATTCAAACACCTTGACACAGGTAAATATGACACACTGAACCGGGAAATTGCACCTGTGACCCGTTCTATGCCCCTGAGCGCACCACAACTTTTGGTGCTCAACTGCTTGTTTGACCTGATCAAATTGTTTTGACTGGCCACTAACAACTTTGACTTGCTCAGACAGGGCCTGCTGAATTTTTTCCAGTTTAACATTCATCGCACTATCCAGTTGGATGATCTTTGTGTCTAGATCTGCAAGCTGTCTAGAAAACTGCTCGTCCTCATGTTTGTGGTTTGAACGGGATGCTTTGCATGTTGAGCAGATCCAGGACAAGATTTTGTGTCTTTGCAGTGCAGTGTAGGCACCCTTTGAAATAGATTGACACTCAGAGTGATACCATCGGAAGCATGTGTCACATCTTACGCCGAGCTCCCCTTCTTTGACCTGCGCATCACAAACCATTTTACCTGGGCCTCCTTTGCAGATGATGTCTTCGTCCTCACTACCCGAGTTGCTGTTTGACCTGGAGCGAGACCCCCACAGTTTGTACACATCGCTATCCAATCGTTTGATATTCCTCCCTGCTTGGTCCCCTGAACTCACCGATTTGTCTCCAGCTTCGCTTACTGTATCACAACCGCTCTCGTCCACAGCTTTTCCAACATCTAGGGCAGTTTTGTCGATTTTGTCCAGAAATTTCATAGAAGACGTTGCAGCAGAGGTGGTGTTCAAATCATCAACAGTTGGTGGCGCGGGTGAGGCGTTCGGCGCAGCCGACGCCGCCGACGCCAGCGACCCTGCATGGATGTTTTTGCCTCTTCTCTTTGGAGGAGGTGTGTGTTGCAGTGCCATCAAGGCAACTTATAGTCACCAAGAAAATAATTTTTTTGAAAACGAAGTACGTACTGGATCAAAAACGGACAAGAAAAGGTTGCACAGCGGTGGCGCGCTCTTGCGGTGGGGAGGGTAAGGCAGGAGAGGCAGGAGCTCGATAAGCACGACCGTCCCCAACAAGCGCCGAAAGAAGAATGAAAAACCATTCAAAATTTCATTAAAATATCTACAAGTGACACATAACCTATAGTACGGCTCTCCAGGTATTCAGTAGTTGGTTGCCAACATCACAATAAGTGATCTGCATTGATGAATATGTCTAATGGCTGTTGAAAACCATTGCCAAAGTGTGTGCACGAACCCTCTTCTCATTTCTATTGATTCATTTTACAGGGGTGTCTGTCATTCAAAGTTATCACACCAAAAGCACATCAACATAGGCTAACCACCCACTCTTTTGATGGAGGACCGTACCTATATCCTTAACTTTTCACTAAATCAGGCAGCACAAAAAGAATTTGTTAGGTAGATCACGAAAGAAAATTGTCTCAACATACCCTAGGAAAAACGTACTGAGAAGTTTGAGGAAAAAGGCAATAACTAATAAATATTTTAATAACACAGCATCATCCCACTCATCACACATAACCCGCCGGCGAATGGCAATGCGCTAGTTTTGAACCTGTTGCGCCACATTCGCTATGTTCTTAAAGGAAAAGGGCCACCTTTAACATGGGGATTGAAACTGAGATAGCCATCTTGTAGCCCGTGTCCGAAAACCTGCCTGTCTACCTCCTTACGGCCGATTTCGGCCTCCATTCGTAGTTATCGGCAATTTTAAAAGAAAATACGCCAGGAATGCGTCCTTATCCCAGGAATGCGTTCTTATCCGACAATACAGCCACCCGCGGCGAGGCTTTGGTTTTTTACCAATCAGCTCCAACCAGCTCAGCTTTAACCAATCAGCTTATCTGACACAATCCGACGAGTCTGTCTTCTGAACGCTGATTGGCTTGAGTGTGACGTCATCGCTATGCCATCATACAGTAGGTGCCGTAGAGAGTATCAACATAGTACCAATATGTTAAATAGTTTTAAATACTTTTTCGCGAGTTGTGCACTTCTGGCACCAGTTTTAAAAAGAAAATGAAAAATAATAATGTCAAAATGAAAAACAACGATATCTTCATATTTCACGAAGGTGGCCCCAAGATGGTGGCCCTTTTCCTTTAACTGTTTTCTACTAAACATTTTCAGTTTGCTTTCTAAGACACATTTCAAGCACATATTTTTGGCGCTTGCCTGAATATTTGACCTCGCATGAAATTTTATCTTTGCATGTTCATTGCACCTCTCATTACTGCACACTAATTTTGCAAACAAAAATTAAAAGTAGCATTTAAAGCTGATGAAGATTTAGTAGAAAAACCGGCAAGATTGCTATATACCAATTTGGTAGCTATATACCAATTTGGTAGCTCGTAGTACACGTGGTCGTTATGCGTATATTCGGATGCAGTATGAGCAGAGCATGGGTCCAGAAAAATTCCTCAGAAACTAGAGAAATTCTCGGACACACACGACGGGTACCATATGAATGCGGGTGAGACTAAATGCTTACTTCGAAATTTAAGCTGCGTTGCGGCATTGGCGGTTATGTGCGGCGTGTATGCCGCATGATTAGTAAGCGGCGACCACTAAATTAAAAACTCAATAGCTTTGACCTGTTTTCAATGGATAACACTGCATACCAAAAATGTCCATCGCTCTCGTCATAGGACATTTAGATTTAAATAACTAACTTATCTACATCATCGTTTTGAACCAAATTAATACTTTCAACTTGACCCTCGCCCGTATAGGTTTTTTTTTTCCAGCCGCGAACGTATAAGGTATAACCCCTTGCCGTTTCGCTCAGGATCAAGCTAGAGCTTCGCGGAAAAAACCAGCGTGTTGCCCGTGACGAGAGGAAGCCGATGATACCCATTTTTAAGGTCCTAGGTCATCGGTTGACCTTCCAGGTCAGGTCAATGACCCAAAAGGCAGGAAAATTGGGACCTGTTAGAACGTTGGACGTGGTGAACGTGGGACCTGAAAAAGTTGCACCTCTATGTAATATGTGGGTTCGATATACTGTGTGACGTTCCAAGAACTATTTGGGAAAAGTTGCACCTCCGGAGAGACGGACGGACGGACGGAGAGACGGATGGACGGACGAAGAGACTGATGACGGACGGACGGAGAGAGTGACTGATGGACGGACGGATGGAGAAACGGACGGACGGATGGACGGACTGAGAGACGGAAGGGCGGACGGACGGACGGACGGAGAGACGGAAGGGCGGGCGAACGGACGGAGAGACGGACAAAGAGATGGACAGACGGACGAGAGAGAGAGAGAGAGAGAGAGAGAGAGAGAGAGAGAGAGAGAGAGAGAGAGAGAGAGAGAGAGAGAGAGAGAAAGAGAGAGAGAGAGAGAGAAAGAGAGAGAGAGAAGGGTGGTGAGAGAGAGAGAGAGAGAGAGAGAGAGAGAGAGAGAGAGAGAGAGAGAGAGAGAGAGAGAGAGAGAGAGAGAGAGAGAGAGAGAGAGAGAGAGAGAGAGAGAGAGAGAGAGAGAGAGAGAGAGAAGGGTGGTGAGAGAAAGGAGGATCAGATGAAGGAAAAGACTTAGAGACATGGATATTACTTGTCAGAGACTCGGGGAGGACGGGAAGGAGACTGATACCTAAAGAGAGGAAAGGAAAGATGACAGGGCCTATTTTAACATGTTAACTGGGGGGGCAAATGCCCCCGCACTCAACAGAATTGCCCCCCTAGTCGTCGAGATTTGCCCACTATAAAAATGGACATAAAGGAACAGGGTGACAAACATACTACGTAACTACTGTGACTTGTTTTGCAATGGATGTCAAATGAGTCAGTCTGTAAGTAATGACCAGTGGTGTATCTAAGGGTGGGTCATATGGGTCATGACCCCCCACCCTCTTGGGGCCCGGGGACACCACAGGCCTGCCAGGGGCACCACCGGCCTGTCAGGGGCACCACAGGCCTGTTGGGAGCACCATCAACCTAGCAAGAGCACCATAGGTCTGCCAGGGGCACCACAGACCTGCCAGGGGCCCCACCGGCCTCGCAGGGGCACCACCTTGGGCCTGTCAGGGGTACCACCACAGGCCCGCCAGGGGCACCATAGGCCTAGCAAGGGCGCCACGGACCTGTCAGGGGCACCAGAGGCCTAGTATGGACAGCACATGCCTGGCAGGGACACCACCGGCCTCGCAGGGACTGGGAAACCTTGGGCCTGTTAGTGGCACCACGTGCCTGTCGGGGACACTCCAGGCTTGTCAGGAGCACCACAGTCCTGTCAGGGCCCAGGGGCACCACCGGCCTCACGTGGACACCACCGGCCTCGCAAAGGCATCATGGGCCTGTCAGGGGCACCACGGGCCTGTCGTTGGAACTTCAGGCTTGTCAGGGACACCACAGTTCTTTCAGATGCACCGGCGGCCTAGCACCATGGCACCATGTTTGGCCGAGGTCGCGATTCGGCGTATGTCGCCTCGCATTAGCCGCGCGTTTGCAGTCTTTTCGTGGTTTCAAACGTTCAAACATGGGATATGATGTTGCTCCCTTGCATTAGGGTGGGTGTCAAGATCACCGGAAGGTCAGGTCAGATCATTTACCTTTGATGACCTCGGTTCACATTTTCGAGTTTTATATGTTTCTAGGCTAGTTTTTGGAGCTGAATTCGAATTAAAGGTAGTGTGCCACCTTTGAAAGATTTCCCATTTTATTTTTCCTAGGATAAGAAGCTTCTGTTTTTACCTAATATCGCAAAAAAAATCAAAAATGGGCCTGGAATAGCGCCTTTTTCGCCTAAAAGTTTATCGGTTTTTAGATATGTATAACAACTGTAGTGGGCTCACCTGCAAACAGGCGTCGGGCAACAATCGCGAATGCGGCGCACTTGTGACAATAAGCAAAGGTCATTATAGTGTTACGACCATACGACGTACGGGAATGAGTTATCAGCTGTCTAATCGTAGACAACACATTGTCAAGCCTTAAACTGTAAGCCCGTATTGGTATTGTTTCTTTTATTTGGCTGTCGAACATTATTTATGGTTTGAAATATGATTTTATGTAAAATAATTGATATGAAAAAGCCGTCTTATAAGTTATGACCCCATTTCACCACACGCAAGTGGCAGAAATGACAATGATCAGCTGACGCATTTTTCTTGGCCGAAGTCAGAGCGCGCGGCCCGACGCACCACGCGTATTTGGAAATTCCGACCTCGACGAGCATCAGAAGCCACCTAACAGGCGTGTTCGAAACCGCAGGAGATGATGATGAACGGGTTTATCGAAACTTGATTGGATGAGCATATCGGTAATAGCGATTTCAGTGTGTGCATTTATTGTTCATAGTGGTGTGAAATGTGGTTGGGGTACGACCGACAACCCGTCGGGGCGAATTTCGCACTGGGGTACTCAAAATTTGAAGAATTTAAGACGTTTCCATGAGTTTTGAAGGTATGGATAAGTTCTAAAAATCCGGTTCTCCTTATCTGGGCCATTAACTCCATACGGTCCAAGAAAGCTGGCACACTACCTTTAAGCAACCATTTGACCATTTACGAAGTAGTTTTGGTGCCTTCGTAACATGTTACGAAGCTGTCAGAGGCGGTTGCCACCTACTACGAATACCCGGCAAAACCCTTACTGGTTGACCTGACCTGACCTGACCTGGCCTAAATGCATGAAGACATCATCTATGATCATAACTAACATGATATTCGTGATCAGCACCCCGAAAAACCATAGCAGCCACTCTTTACGACGCTCTAACAGGTCCCGATTTTCCCGACTTTCGGGTCAATGACCTGACCTGGAAGGTCAACCGATGACCTAGGACCTTAAAATTGGGTATAATCGGCTTCCTTTCATCACGGGCAACACGGTCGTTTTTCCGCGAAGCTCTAGCTCGATCAGGGGCCAACGGACCCTCCCCCCCCCCTATACGCTCGCTACTGGAAACACCAATACGGTCGAGGGTTAAAGGAAATAGTTCACTTTCACGAAATTATTTTTTTGCAATGGATTTATGATTTTTTATGTTCAAAATGATCAGCAAAGAAAATAAAACCTATTTATAACAAAAGATTATTTTCTATATTTTGATATAAGAAGAACTTTTCAGTTTCTGTAAGGCACAGGCGATCCAGTATGAAAAGAGCATGGGTCCCGAAAATTCTTCAGAAACTAGAGAAATGATCGCGGCCACCGGCATTTGGGCGATCTGCTGCTGCTGAATGTCCTTATTGATCAGTACGAGAATTTCTCTAGAGTTCTCGTAGATAATTTCTCTAGTTTCTGAAGAATTTTCGGTACCCATGCTCTTTTCATACTGGATGCAAATATATGCAAGGCACACATCCTCAACGCAAGACACCTTTTTCGGGACGAGAAATAGAATATCTTTGCCTAGGGTGATCGTTGGGCTGTAAAAGCTCCTGATTTATGCTCGTCTCAGCCCAGGCTACGGAACTGGATTATTAAAGACAATTTTCCAGGTTGCCCCCCCAGTCAAATTCCCTTAAAATAGGCTCTGAAAGATGATCGTGAGCAAGGGGTTTGGGAGATAGGTAAGGAGACAGGGGAAAATGAGATTTTATTGCTCCGGTCCCAATAACACTTCCCAAAATAAAATATAATTGGTCGTAATTATCGAATAAGAATCGGAAATTGTCAATTGAACGTCTGATTTGCTTACATCGATCCGCCCTATACCCTGTTTGACATGTTTGCACCAAAGCCAACTTGCAGGCTATACATCGAGCCAGTGGTATATACTAAACAATAAATACATCTCTCCCGGTGGTATACCTGCATAGAGCCGAGACCTCCGGCTGTATTTTCCCACGATCAGCCGGATTGCAAAGCCGTGTATTTTTCGTCCGTTGCAGGCGGCCGGCGCAATCTCCGTGAAAGAAGCGCTCCAGTGACAAAAGCACGAGCAGATCGCCTAAATGCCGGTGGCCGCGAGAATTTCTCTAGTTTCTGAAGAATTTTTCGGGACCCATGCTCTACTCATACTGCATCCGAATATACGCGGTCGTTATCCCATTGGCGAACGGGGTAAAATACATATAGTAATACATACATACAAATACATACATACAGTAATAATAAAAATAAATATACCGTGGCCAAGAGGAGCGAAGAAGCCTTTGAGCCCGGGCCCTGTTTCACCGCCCGACGCTGCACTGCGCGCGCTGCAGCGCGCTGGGAGCTAAGGCATACCTACCCACGTCACCACTCGAATGACGCTGCGTACGAATTACGATCCGTCACTGGCGGATCCAAAGGGAGACGGGGGGGGGGGGCAACCGGGCCAAAATCAGGTTTAGGGGGGGGGGGGGTAAAATGGGATTTATTTGGCCAGTGGTGGATCCAGGGGGGGGCAAAATGGGCATTTGCCCCCCCCCCCCAAACGGCATGATTTTAACATTACGCCTATGGACGATGCATGGAAAGAATCGATAAATTTTTATGGTTTGCCCCCCCCCAAACCTCTGGGCTGGATCCGCCTCTGTATTTGGCCCCCCCTTTCTGCAACTGACTTCACCCCTGTAAAATCGCCTCTGGGACGCGATCGGCAACATGTGACAAATATGCATGTTAGACAAACCACTCAGTGCGTCGTCCTCAAAGCAGGGGCGCGGGAACCGGGCCCGGGGGCAGTGGGGGCAGCATGTCCCCCAACTCTGGGGCCGTGGGGGTGGTGCCCCCATAACTTTGAGGCGGAATACCGCACTTTTTTGAATATTTTTTTCTTTTTTGTTGATGTAATGAACGATGAACCTCAATGAAGGCTTTTATTCACAACATTGCTGGAAAACAGGGAACCAAGCATTAGGCTCATAAACCATGCAAAGCACATGCAACACCATGCCACAGCCTGCACATGCAACAACATAAATATACAACATTCACCGTCCCTCAAGACTGAGCGTGCCAAAACTACGCTCAGCAACACTAACACAAAGACAAACTCCTCGCCACACCATGTCAAAACGCTCGCCTGTCACGGCTTACACATCTGATAGTCCATTAATCGAAGAGGCACCTGCTTCACCCTGGTTGACCTTCGCAGAGGCCGATCCAAATTCGTTACAGTGGTATCAGGACAATCAGGCGAGATCTCGGGAGGTACATCATGAACATCCGGTGCAGAGACGGACACAGCATCAGACGAGTCGCCACGCTCAGCGGGACACACAGGGTCACAGGGCGAGTCAATAGGAGGCACGTCTGTGTCACTCGATCGATGATCACCCATCTGGCAGTGCTCCCCAGCGCTCTCACCTCCCATGGGCGAGAGATGACGGATAGAGACAGTCGGCTCACGACCACTCGGCAGTCGGACCTTGGCGTACGTGGGAGTAACGTGCAGAAAATCGACCTCATCCACCAGAGGCTCGTACTTGCTGGCGCGGTTGAACCGACGGAGCAGTACCCTGTCTGATGTCACCAGCCAAGAAGGGAGAGCTTGACCATTGATTGACCTTCGAGGATGTTTGAAGAATCGTTCATGAGGCGTCTGGTTCGTGGCTGTGCATAGCAACGAACGAACGCTGTGCAGAGCCCGGGGGAGGACGGTTTCCCAGTTTTTCAAGTCGATGCTGTCAGAGTGACAGGCCATGCACACAGACTTCCAGATGATGCCGTTGTAACGCTCGGTTTGACCGTTGCCTGGGGCATTGTATGCCGAACAGAAGCTCTGGGCGATGCTGTTCTGTAGGAGAAACTGCTTAAATCGAGAGGACGTGAAGGCGGTGCCCTGATCGGAATGTACAAACTCCGGTGTGCCAAACATAGTGAACAGAGACATCATACACTGTATCGCCGAATCCGCAGACGTATCGGCAGTAGGAAAAGCGAACGGGAAGCGAGAGAATTCATCTACCACGACAAACATGTACGCTCTTTGAGTGTTTGATGGCAGGGGACCCTTGAAGTCAACGCTCAATCGCTCAAACACCCTAGTCGCCTTGACAAGCGTGTTAGAGGTATGGACGAATCGTGGTTTGTGCTGTGCACAGGTTCTACACTGCGTTACGACTCGCCTTACATCATCCACCGAACAAGCCACATTCCGCGCCCGGAGGTAGTGCCACAACCGCGTTACACCAGGGTGGCAGAGTTGTCCATGGAGAGATCGGATGAGATCTTCAGTGTCCGTGGCGGTTGCGCCACAGACAGCCCTGGATAGCATGTCGGGAACTGTGTTGAACTTCCCCGGACGATACACGATCTCAAAGCTCATGCACGCCAGCTCGAGACGCCAACGCAGTATCTTGTCGTTCTTGATGCGTCCTTTGCTCGCGCGGTCGAACATGAAGGAGACCGAGCGTTGATCTGTGATGAGCTTGAAGTGGCGTCCAATCAGAAGATGCCGCCACTTTCGAATTGACTCGACTATGGCTGCAGCCTCCTTCTCAACGGATGCCTGTTTGCGTTCTGATGGGTTTAACGTTCGCGAGAAGAAGGCGACCGGCTTGTCGTTCTGAGTAAGAGTGGCTGCGATCGCATTATCAGACGCGTCCGTCTCTACCACAAAGGTAGCGTAGTCGTCAATCGCTGACATGGTAGCAGCACCGATGTCTTCCTTCAACCGCTGGTACGCCGCGACCGCGTCAGGCGACAGGGGAAAGCAGTCGCCGTCGATCAGCGGCCGGAGCTTCTCGGAGAAGGACGACACCCACTTGGAGTAGTGTGAGAGCATGCCTACAGCTCGCTTCAGTGCCTTCGCGTCCTCGGGCACCGGCAGCTCCATCAAGGCTCGAAGTCGCTCTGGATCAGGTCGAATCGTCCGGTTCTCCACCACATGCCCCAGGATCCTGACGGATGTCTTGCCATACTGACTCTTCTCTTGATTGATCGTCAGCGAGAACTTCTTTGCAGCGTCGATGAAGCGCTCCAGGTTCCTGTCATGTTCTTCTCTGGTGCGACCACAGATGGTCACGTCGTCGACGTATGCAAATGTGTCGCGCAGGTTCTCAGCTCGGATGACATCGTCGAGGATCTGCTGAAAACAGGCGACCCCATTAGTGACCCCGAACGGGATACGAAGGAATTCGAAGAGTCTTCCATCAGCTTCGAAAGCTGTGTACTTGCGATCTTCAGGATCGATGGGGATCTGGTGATAGGCACTGGTCAGGTCTATCGTGCTAAAATAGGAGTATTGAGCGATCTTTTCAACCTGTTCGTTGATTCTTGGCAGCGGGTAAGCATTCAGCTCCGTGAAGCGATTGATGGTCTGGGCGTAGTCCACAACCATCCGACGTTTCCCGCTAGGAGATGCAACCACAAGAACTTGAGCACGCCATGGGCTGGTGCTGGGAGAGATGATGCCTTCCTTTAGGAGACGATCGACCTCACCCTCGATGAACTTCACTTCGGAGGCGCTGTAGCGGCGTGACTTGGCCTGGATAGGGTGACAGTCCTCCGTCAAGTTACCGAACAAGGATGGTGGCGTTACCACTGCGGGAGTCAGACAGCACAGGCTGAGCGAGGATCGAGAGCCACCGAACGTCAGGGACACGCTTTCGTGTGCCTTGAGAAAGTCATGACCGAGTAGCACAGGTGCACACAGATCGTCCATGACAGAGAACAGGTAGTCATCATATGATTCATCTTGAACCCGTAGTCTCACCCTACACTGCCCCGCCACCTTGACATGATGCTGTGTGGAGGCCATGCACACAGTACCATGTGCGGGTTCGATGTTCAGGTGAACGTCCTCTGCGACCCGGGTACGGATGAAACTCTGAGAGCTACCAGTGTCGATCAGCGCTTCGAACTCTTGACCATTGATTGTGACACGTGTCATAGCAGACCGTAGACTCGGAAGAGAGGTTTCATGCATTGCTGACAGTATCGGCATAGAAGCTGTGGTTTGTCTCCGGTCCTTGGTCGGTTGTGCTCTTCTGGACCATCTCCCCATCTGGCAGACTGAGGCAAAATGCCCCTGCCTACCACAGCTTGAACAGGTAGCATTGCGTGCACGACACTTGTTTCGAGCATGATGTGGACCACCACAGAAGAAGCAGGTACGTTCAACTGCTGCAGTCACTTCCTCTCCTCCTCGAGCGGATGGCACTGTCTCCTCCGCAGAAGAAGGATCAGACTGAGCATGGGCTGTCACTGTCACTGGTGACGAATCACTGCTGTTTCTATGATACATTTCAGATTGCTGCTGGGCCATCTCCAGAGCACGAGCCTGAGAAACAGCTGTTTTCAGATCAAGCTGAAGGTTCTCCAGAAGACGCTGTCGAATAGCACTGGATGACAGGCCATTGATGAAGGCATCACGTATGGCATCCTCCTTTACTTTTTCAGCTGTAGCTGCTTCAAACTTGCATTGAGATGCCAGGAGCCCCAGTTCCTCGAGATAAGTGTCAAGTGATTCCCCAGCCTGCTGTCGCCGAGAAGCGAGCCTGTGGCGAGCATAGACCTCACTGTGGGGTTTCACGAACCTTGCTTCCAGCATCTCGACAGCCTCATCAAAGGTAGTGGCCGCCTTGATCAGCTTATAGCATGCACATGACATGTGAGCGCGAAGAAGCGTGAGCTTGTTGGGATTTAGGGCCGGATCGATGGAGTTGAAGAAATCCCCAAACTTTGTAATCCACATATCCCACTCATCTTCAGCAGATGGCGATTTGGGATCAATGTTGAGTTCTGGGGGCTTGAGATACTTGTCCATCTTGATTTGCCAGAGTCATGCAGCATGCGGTTATGTTGTGAATAAAATTGTAATGAACGATGAACCTCAATGAAGGCTTTTATTCACAACATTGCTGGAAAACAGGGAACCAAGCATTAGGCTCATAAACCATGCAAAGCACATGCAACACCATGCCACAGCCTGCACATGCAACAACATAAATATACAACAGTTGAAAAGGTCAAGGGATGAAAAATAAGTAGCCTAAAACCTGTGAGAAACTAGGTTGATCTCTATTACGGTGATCGGTATGCCCCTTTCCCCCCTGCAGTCTGAGAGTAGTTACCGCGCACGGCGCCTGGCGCCACTGCCTCAAAACACACGTAAATACCTATAGCTGCTTCTTTACGGATGGACAGCAGTAAGCCGTCAACTCAGCAACAGACTGACTGGGATACGCTGACTTCGCCCTCGCAGGCCAAGTTTATCACACTGAACAGTGGACTCGAATCCGGTCTCAAGAGTCTGGTAATTACGAGCGAGCGAGCGCAGCGAGCGAAGCGAGTCTTTTCAATATAACGGAAAAATCTCAGTATGAGCGACCCGGCCCGGCCTGTAACGCTTTTGAGAGGCTTATATCTCAGCAACCGCTGGACCGATTGGCCTGCGCCTGCGGTCTTTTTTGCTGGGTAGCCCCATCCCTTCTATCCCGTAATTGACTACTTTTGATGCATCTCAGTGGCCGTCGTGGCACGTGCCAACTGCCACGTGAAAAGTCAAGGGTGTTCAAGCTGTTTTGCAAAAGTAGTGATTTTGAGAGGCTCATATCTCAGCAGCCGCTTGGGCGATTGACTTGCGGTAATTTTTATAAGGTAGCTGCATCCTTTCTACCAAAAATTGGATACTCTCGATGCATGTGGGTCACCCCCAGTGCACGTGCAAAATACAACAATAAGAGGTGTCAAATTTGTTCCCATTTCTATAACTCGGTAATTACTGGGGCGATTTCGCTAAAACTTGGCATACAGGTAGGCACCCACCAGGCAATGCATTCCCATGTGTTGCGGTTAAGGTGCTACTGCACGTGCGCACATGCAGGGGGCGCTTCCAGATCTCGAGAACGGCTGGGCCGATTGCGCTCAAATTTGGTACACGGTTGGAGACCGGTTAGTAGGGGGCCGTGCAAAAGTCAGTTTGGACCCCGTTTGCACGTGCGCACGTGCAGAATGCCGCTTCCAGATCTCAGGAACGGCTGGGCCGATTGCGTTCAAATTTGGTACACCGCTAGCGACCGGTTAGAAGGGTGCCCGTTGGAAGTACCCTCTCGCCCTTCCGCACGTGCAGGGCTCACTATCTCGCTCGCTCGTTCTAGGTACGCCCAAAAGGCGTTTTACTGGTTGTGTTATTCGGCGGAACGTGTGAGCCATAATTTCCGATGAATCTAGACGAAACATCAAAAACCATTGTGTGCGAATCAAAATATCGAACGTTAGCGTTTTGGATATCATATGATAGAGCGAAAAGAGCAAATAAAAAGTTATAGATTGGACGAGGGGGAAGAGCTGAGTGCTGACAATTGTCGACATTTACCTCTGCCCTCGGCCTCAAGACTAACTGCGTCCCGTCCTAAGCATCCCTTGTTGTCTCGTCCTCCTTCGATAATCGCATCAGTTCATGCAGTGCAGGTCGAACAATAGGCAGCGGTGCCGTTAGCAAGGGATCTCGGCAGATTCGCGAGTTTTGCAAGGCTACGCAGGTGCACACCAAGGATCACCCATCGGGCCAATCAGCTGGTCAGTTTCGCCACTTTTCATCGGGTGCCCATCACATTTGGCAATGACTAATCGGACCTGCCGGCGCCGGAAGCTCTCGCAGTTGCGTCCGCGCGCGTCCCATTACTGCTGCGCCGGCGATGGGCCCACCACACCGGTCACATCCGGTTCCGGCGGCGGCTGACACAATCTCCTCCCACGGCGGCGGGCGGTCGCAGCCTCTCCCGGACCCAGCCGAGCCGCCCGAGAATGAAAGTGGGCCCGCGGCCGGTGACTCAGGGCCGGCCCGTGTCGAGGTGACGCGCGCCGCGCGACTCGGGTCAGTGCGTTCCCGAGAGCAGGGCCGCGTGGTCAGTGAGGCGGAGAGCGCCGTCATGAGGTCGCGCCGGTGGCTCGTCGTTGTGCTGCTGGCGGCAGCGCTGTGCAGCCCCGTCTGGTCAGCGCCGGCGGTGGCGGCTGAGAAGCTAGAGAGAGTGGCCGCAGCGTCAGAGGACAATCGGGAAACGACCGCGCCCGATAGTGAGAGCAGTGCGGAAAAGGAGAAAGTGGAGTCGACATCAGTGACGCCGTCTGAAGGTCAGAATACAGACAAACGTGTAGCTACAACACCCGAACTAAATCAGATTCCGAACGAGCCGGTCAAAGCTGCTGAGGACAGACCCTCCCTGCCGTCCAAGCCGCCTTCGGGATTCTCATCAGCGGAAGGTGAAGCTGACTCTGGACTCCCTGAAGCTACAGAGGACCGAGCGGACACTGGCCTCCTTGTGGCGACAAGTGGAGCTGACACGGACCTCCCTGCGGCGGCAAGTGGAGCTGACACGGACCTCTCTGAGGCGGCCGAGGACCGGGCGGAGACCGTGTCGCCGGCCGGAGGTGGCCAGGACGTCCCAGCTGATGCCGACCCGGCCGCCGGCTCCTCCCGACAGGGCCGTCTGCTGGGGCTCGACACGTCTCGACTGTTCGCCGTGCCCGCGTGGCTGCAGGGACTGGTCGGAGGGGACGAGGGTGACAGCTCTGATGACGACCCCCGACGGTCGCAGCGGAGGCGGATCCCCCTCCGTCGCCAGGGGCTGCCTCACCCACAGGGGCCATTCCGGCGCCAGGGCCCGGCCCGGCGGCGCCCCCCGCCGCCGTTGAGGACGGCAGCGGCTGGTGGCCCGACCAGGCGTGGACCGGACCCGCCCGGTGTGGTTCACGGGCTCCAGGCGCCGCGACCACACCTGGTCGGTCCGCACGTACCGCCACCGGTCCGGCACAGCCCGCGGCCGGCGGCGCCGCAGGAGGTGCACCATGTGCACCACCACACGCACATGCACGTGCCGCGCCCACAGCAGGGCGTGCTCGCTGTCGTGCCGGGTGGCGGTCCAGTCCCGGCTCCGGCGTCCGGTCACAGCCGGCCGGTGGTCGGGCCCGTCGGTGTACCCCGGCAGCCGGCGGTCCGCCCCGAGGGTGCCGACTCCCCTGCCGGCGGCGCGCCGTGGCGCTGGGGCGGTGATCACCCCGCTCCAGGGGAGTTGGTGTTCGGCCCTGCGGAGCCCGCGCACCCGTCCCAGGAGCCCGGCGTGCGGCCGTGTAACGCGTGCGGCGGCGCCTGGATCCCCTGTGACGACTGCGACACGCCGTGGAGCTGGCAGTCGCCGGGCGGCGGCCGACTGCCGGGCCCCGGCCGCAGCCCGGCCAGACCCGACTCCGCGTCCGCCCACGTCCTGTTCCCGGGCCAGTCGAGTCCCGACGAGCTGGCCACCGAGGCCTCCGTCATCTCCAACGTCATCGCCCAGGAGACGCCGGTCAGACCGGTCATCTTCGTGACGGAGAGGCCGGCCGGACCGGCGGCGGTCGTCACCGCCCGTGTGCCGGACGCTCCGGAGCCGTCCACCACCCAGTCGCCGGTGACGCCGCAGGTCTCCGAGGAGCCGACCCGACCGAGCCAGCTGGCGCCGCGCCCGCCGCTCCAGCCCGGCTCCCTGGTGACCGAGTCGCCGGCGAGGCCGAACCAGGTCACCACCGAGGCGCCGGCGACCGAGCGGGGGGCGGCCGTCACCCCGTCTCCGGAGACCGAGCTGGAGACGGAGCGGCCGCGGCGGCGACCCACCGCCCGGCCGTCGGTGTTCCACCGGCGACCCACCGCCCGCCGGCCCCCCACCGATCCCTTCAGGCCGTCCAAGTTCCACCCGGGGGCGCAGAAACGCCCAGTCTCGACCACCACCACGACAACGCTGCCAACTACAACTCCGTCTACAACAACAACTACAACCACCACAACAACCACAACAACTACAACAACTCGGCCTCCAACTACAACAACTCGGCCTCCAACTACAACTACTCGGCCTCCAACTACGCCGCCCACCACGCCGACCCCCAGGCCACTGCCCACCCACTCGTTCACGGTGTACCCGTATGTGCGTTTATGTTACACCGCGTCGCTGCGGTGTCCGAGTCGAGTCGGGGCTGACCTGACCTCGCCCCTGCGGGCGCCCTGCCCTCCGCCGGAGCCTGACCTCGCCCCTGCGGAGGTTACCGCCGCGGGGCACCGGCTGACCGCTGACTGCGGCGGCCGGCGGGGGGGCGGGCATTCGGGGACGGAGCCGGAGCGTGACGGTCGTGCGGTTTTCGTGTCCGAGTGCTCACAAGCGGTGAAAATACAGTGTGCCTTTTTCAAGAACTTTATGTTGACTCTGGCGGCGCTCCGCTAACATTGGGGGCTCGTCCTATGCGATTTTGATAGCGCCAGTGATTCAGTAACAATTATCAGTGACTAATTCAAAGTGACTATCAGCACCGCACGGTGCCGGTGATGGCTGTCTCTGCGCTGCACCAGCCGTGCCTGTAGTCGGTGCCTGCCGTGCCGCTGGTGCCTGTCTCGACGCGGACCGTGCCTGCCGCCGGAGTCTCGACACGGACCGTGCCTGCCGCCGGTGCCCGTCTTTTCTCGAGCGTTCCTGTCTCGACGTGAGCCGTGCCTGTCGCCGGTGCCTGTGTCGACACGGACCGTGCCTGCCGCCGGAGTCCGTCTCTACACGACCGTGCCGGTGCCTGTCTCGACGCGGACCGTGCCTGCCGCCGGTGCCCGTCTCTACACGACCGTGCCTGTCTCGACGCGGACCGTGCCTGCCGCCGGTGCCGGTCTCGACGCGGACCGTGCCTGCCGCCGGTGCCCGTCTCGACGCGGACCGTGCCTGCCGCCGGTGCCCGTCTCGACACGGACCGTGCCTGCCGCCGGTGCCCGTCTTTTCTCGAGCGTTCCTGTCTCGACGTGAGCCGTGCCTGTCGCCGGTGCCTGTGTCGACACGGACCGTGCCTGCCGCCGGAGTCCGTCTCTACACGACCGTGCCTACCGCCGGTGCCTGTGTCGACGCGGACCGTGCCTGCCGCCGGTGCCCGTCTCGACGCGGACCGTGCCTGTCTCGACGTGGACCGTGCCTGCCGCCGGTATCCGTCTCTACACGGACTGCACCTGACTCGCCCGCTGACCGAACCTGCACCAGCAGTACTTGTGCCGACCGAATCTGGCGACTCTACTTGGCGTGAGTGCTCAAATCTGCCGCACCGGTGAGTACCTGGTACCGATTGCAGGGCGCGAACTTTTGTGCATCACTGCATCTAGACCGCGTGCAAACTGATTTATTTGTATGGTTGAAATATTTCACCATATTTTGCGGTCTGTGACACTTGTATGGCCCAAATAACGACGGAATTAGGCGTGATCAGCCCTGTGTTTGTGTGAGTGTGTTCGAAAAGTGTGGATCGTACGCTGCTGATAATTATAGGTTAGCCGGTGTGTCTCATTCTCATAGGTCAATTGTATTTGCTGGTTACGGTAATCGCATTCGGGAAATTTGCCATATTTATTACCCGTACTTCCATAAACACGCAGCCGGGGCTAGGACCAAATCCAGCTATCCAAACATGGCACTATTCAGACATTGTGGTATATACATTGCTTAGTCCGTCTACGCCGTTGTCGGCAGGGTCCTGTCGCCTTCGTCATCACCCGGATCCTGTCCGTCCCGTCGTCGGCTGGATCCCGTCTGCCCTGTTGTCGGCCGATCCACAGTCTGCCCGTCTGCCCGGTCGTCGGCCGCGGCACCGCCTGCCCCGTCGATCGGATCCCGTCTGCACATCGCCTGCTCATCGTCGATCGGATCCCGTCGGCACCGTCGTCGGCCGCGGCACCGCCTACCCCGTCGATCGGATCCCGTCTGCACATCGCCTGCTCATCGTCGATCGGATCCCGTCGGCACCGTCGTCGGCCGGGGCACCGCCTGCCCCGTCCATCGGATCCCGTCTGCACATCGCCTGCTCATCGTCGATCGGATCCCGTCGGCACCGTCGTCGGCCGGGGCACCGCCTGCCCCGTCCATCGGATCCCGTCTGCACACCGCCTACCCCGTCGATCGGATCCCGTCTGCACATCGCCTGCTCATCGTCGATCGGATCCCGTCGGCACCGTCGTCGGCCGGGGCACCGCCTGCCCCGTCCATCGGATCCAGTCTGCACATCGTCTGCTCATCGTCGATCGGATCCCGTCGGCACCGTCGTCGACCGGGGCACCGCCTGCCCCGTCGATCGGATCCCGTCTGCACCGTCGTCGGCCTGTGTGCCGCCTGCCGGTCATCGGCTGGGACATCGCCTACCCATCGTCGATTGGATCCCGTCGGCACCGTCGTCGGCTGGGACACCGCCTGCCCCGTCGATCGGATCCCGTCTGCACATTGCCTGCTCATCGTCGATTGGATCCCGTCGGCACCGTCGTCGGCTGGGGCACCGCCTGCCCCGTCGATCGGATCCCGTCTGCACATCGCCAGCTCATCGTCGATCGGATCCCGGGGCACCGCCTGCCCCGTCGATCGGATCCCGTCTGCACATCGCCTGCTCATCGTCGATCGGATCCCGTCGGCACCGTCGTCGGCCGGGGCACCGCCTGCCCCGTCGATCGGATCCCGTCTGCACATCGTCTGCTCATCGTCGATCGGATCCCGTCGGCACCGTCGTCGGCCGGGGCACCGCCTGCCCCGTCGATCGGATCCCGTCTTCACATCGCCTGCTCATCGTCGATCGGATCCCGTCGGCACCGTCGTCGGCCGGGGCACCGCCTGCCCCGTCGATCGGATCCCCGTCGAGCCGGAGCGTGACGGTCGTGCGGTTTTCGTGTCCGAGTGCTCACAAGCGGTGAAAATACAGTGTGCCTTTTTCAAGAACTTTATGTTGACTCTGGCGGCGCTCCGCTAACAACGGAGCGTCTCCCTGGACTGGACAGCATTCCGATTGTGTAGTGCAGCCCCGCGGCCCTGAGCGCGGAACTTCAGGTGATACCAAATACTCGGGACTTGTACTTGCTTACATATGTGTATCCCGTGCAGTGACGTTCTCAAACCCTAGTCTCTGGTCAGTGTCCCGTGACCAAAGCCATGATTGTAGATGTTAGCGATACTGTGAGTCGCGGAGCTCAGACGCCATCTCCGATTTCTCACAAATTCCATTCAAGTGTAGTTTTGCCAACATTTGCACAACTTTAGATTTATCGTCGCGGGCGGTGTGTAATAAAATTGGGTGTCTGTAACCGCAGGTTGTTTGAAAAGACAAACACTATTCGTTAGAATTGTGTTTTTCTATTGAAAAACAACCGGAGCGGTCGTTCTCCGGGCTATGTTTTGCAAGTCTGGCCGCGAATCGAGACATCTTGAGCGGGGCCTAGACGAAATGTACAATCTTCGTAAAAAGTTCAGTGTATGGGCTCCCGGAGGCGATCTACCTTATGGCACCGGTCGCTACTCGCTTAAAACCTCGTGGCACGTGACACGTGCGATTCCATTTTCCCCATGTTAAGTCAACGGGGTTTTGGACACTTTTTGCGTAACCGCAGGTTGTTTGAAAAGACAAACACTATTCGTTAGAATTGTGTTTTTCTATTGAAAAACAACCGGAGCGGTCCTTCTCCGGGCTATGTTTTGCAAGTCTGGCAGCGAATCAGTACTAACCGCAGGTTGTTTGAAAAGATGAAAAACAACCGGAGCGGTCCTTCTCCGGGCTATGTTTTGCAAGTCTGGCAGCGAATCAGTAACCGCAGGTTGTTTGAAAAGACAAACACTATTCGTTAGAATTGTGTTTTTCTATTGAAAAACAACCGGAGCGGTCGTTCTCCGGGCTATGTTTTGCAAGTCTGGCAGCGAATCAGTACAACTTGACAGGGGCCTAAACAAATCGCTCAATCTTCGTAAAAATTTCAGGGTATGGGCTCCCGCAGGCGATCTACCTGATGGCACCGGTCGCTACTCGCTTAAAACCTCGTGGCACGTGGCACGTGCGATTTCATTTTCTCCATGTTAAGTCAACGGGGTTTTGGACACTTTTTGCGCGATCGCCAATGGTGGGAAAACGGGCCAAGGAAGAGGTGGTTTTCTTCCAAGAATTTTATGGCAAACACGTTCCGGTACACGCCAGTGTGCGCGGTATACACGTCAGAACTTCGTAACGTGTCTTTGCACGAGGTCAAAGTTGAACTTTTTTCGCTCCCCATGTTAAGTCAATGGGTAACCGCAGGTTGTTTGAAAAGACAAACACTATTCGTTAGAATTGTGTTTTTCTATTGAAAAACAACCGGAGCGGTCGTTCTCCGGGCTATGTTTTGCAAGTCTGGCAGCGAATTGGGGCAACTTGGTAGGGGCCTAAACGAATCGCTCAATCTTCGTATAACCGCAGGTTGTTTGAAAAGACAAACACTATTCGTTAGAATTGTGTTTTTCTATTGAAAAACAACCGGAGCGGTCGTTCTCCGGGCTATGTTTTGCAAGTCTGGCAGCGAATTGGGGCAACTTGGTAGGGGCCTAAACGAATCGCTCAATCTTCGTAAAAATTCCAGGGTATGGGCTCCCGCAGGCGATCTACCTGATGGCACCGGTCGGTACTCGCTAAGAAGTCTTTTGCGCGTGGCACGTGCGATTCCATTTTTCCCATGTTAAGTCAACGGGGGTTTGGACACTTTTTGCGCGATCGCGAATGGCGGGAAAACGAGCCAAGGAAGAGGTGGTTTTCTTCCCAGCATTTTATGGCAAACACGTTTGGGTACACGCCAGTGTGCGCTGTATACCTCTCAGAATCTCGGAACGTGTCTTTGCACGAGGTCAAAGTTGGAATTTTGCTGTGTCCCATGTTAAGTCAATGGACGGCGATGTCGAGACTTTGCAGAGACATTTTCATTCGATCTTTGTACAAAATTTTAGAGATAGATTTCGTCCAAACTCTTATATCTTGTAGAGGAAAGAGCATAGTACATGCAATTATGCTTCGTTAAGCTGGCAAAACTCATTTTTTCTTATAAAGTTCATTTGAAAATTAAAATTTTTAACATGGAAAGTCAATGGGAGCGTCTTTGTTGCTTAATAACTTTTTACGTTGCAGATATATCAAAGTGAAAAGTTAATAAAATATACAACTTTCGATGCTCTTTCCAACAATGTATAGAACGTCACTGCACGATGTGCCGTTTCTAAGAAAAGCTGTAAAAAAGCAGGGCTCGACTGTGACTTGAACCCAACCACATTAGAGGATACGAACAGGTGACGGGGATACCTCCCGTGTGCGGATGTGACACTGATTATTGCTAAATATTAGCAGTAGGCCGTCTGTGGGGGCGCCTTTACAAACCTTATATCTCTGCAACCATTGGACCGATTCACTCGCGGTCTTTTGTGTGGGATAGCTTCTTCCTTTCTCACACGTAGTGTGCTGTTCTCGATGCGTATGGGTGACCCCTAATGCACGTGCCACGTGCAAAACGAGGAGAAGTCAGTTCAGTAACAAATCTAATAACTCTGTAGTTAGTTTGCCGATTGCGCTGGTACTTGGCATGGATGTTGGCACGTATCCGGCAATGCATTTCCATGTTTCACGGTTGGGGTGCTATTGCACGTGCACACGTGCAGGGTGACGCTTCCAGATCTCGAGAACGGCTGGGCCGATTGTGATCAAAGTTGGCACACCGTTAGGGATCGGCGAGTAGGGTGCCGTGCACAAGTCAGATGGGATTCATTTTGCACGTGCGCACGTGCAGGCTGACGCTTCCAGATCTCGAGAACGGCTGGGCCGATTGTGCTTAGATTTGGCACACCACTAGAGACTGGTTAATAGGGTGCCGTGCACAAGTCAGTAAGTATGTATTTTCATGTGCCACGGTTGGGGTGCATCTGCACGTGCGCACGTGTAAGGGTCGTTTCCAGATCTTGGAAACGGCTGGGCTGAATGCGATTAAATTTGGTACATCGCTATAAACCGGCGAATAGAGTGCCGTGCACAAGTCAATTGGGACCTAGGCTGCACGTGCGCAGGTGCAGGGTGTCGCTTCCAGATCTCGAAAACGGCCGGGTCGATTGCACTCAAATTTGGCACACCGCTATAGACCGGCGAATAGGGTCTTAATGCGTCAGTGTTTACGTTTAACGGACGGTATTTTCATGTGCCACGGTTGGGGTGCAGCTGCACGTGCGCACGTGTAGGGGTCGCTTCAAGATAGCACACCGACTCCGGTCTGCACGTGCAAGGCTCATCCTCTCGTTTGGCGGCGGGCGTTTTTGCTGCGTAACCGCAGGTTGTTTGAAAAGACAAACACTATTCGTTAGAATTGTGTTTTTCTATTGAAAAACAACCGGAGCGGTCCTTCTCCGGGCTATGTTTTGCATGTCTGGCCGCGAATTGGGGCAACTTGGGTCAGGCCTAAACTTGTGGCTCGATTTTCTTAAAAATTTCAGTGTATGGGCTCCCGCAGGCGATCTACCTGATGGCTTCGGTCGCTACTCGCTTAAAACCTCGTGGCACGTGGCACGTGCGATTCCATTTTCCCCATGTTAAGTCAATGGGGTTTTGGACACTTTTTGCGCGATCGCGAATAGCGGGAAAACGAGCCAAGGAAGAGGTGGTTTTCTTCCCAGCATTTTATGGCAAACACGTTTGGGTACACGCTAGTGTGCGCCGTATACCCCTCAGAACTTCGTAACGTGACTTTGCACGAGGTCAAAGTTGAACTTTTTTCGCTCCCCATGTTAAGTCAATGGGCATTTTTGCAGAGACTTTTTCATTCGCTCATTGTACAAAATTATATGATACGATTTTGTTTAAACTTCCAGGACTTGTTGAGAAAAGACCATAGAACATGTTGTTATGCTTCTTTAAGCTGTGCAAATTCGTTTGTTCTTTTTAGGCTCGTTTAAAAATGAAAAATTTTAACATGGAAAGTCAATGGGAGCGTCTTTGCTGCTTAATAACTTTTTACAGTTGAGATATATTTATGTGAAAAGTTGATAGGTTATACAACTTTTGATGCTCTTTCCAATGATATATACAACTTTATTGCACGTGGTGCCGTTTTTGAGAAATATAGTAAAAAAGCACGACATTACCGAGATTTGAGCTCAGACCTATATCGTTACGGTGTCAGGCGGACACGAGGACAGGTGGCGCCGCCGCCGCCCGCATAGCGGCGGGAATGTGAACTAACCTGTTTACCATCTATGGTATGGTACCATCGGGGGACCGGCCGCCGTCGGCACCATTTCGGGACTTTGCATCGCAATAAAAGGCTTATTTACAATTGAAAATGGACTAGCGAGAGTCGTTATGGAATCAGAATTTGATGCTCTACAAAACTAGGCTATTTTCATTGTGATGGCATCACAGACTACACCGCTAAACCCAATAAAGCAGATTTATGTCGCGTCATCGATGATTACATATAATGTATCATTCTTTGATATATATGTAGTCGGGTCTTTCAGCTGCGTCCCTCCCCTCCCTCGCCGCGCCGGCGGGTCGGCCATCCGTGGCTTGCCGCCCGCCGGCTGCTGGCCGGTCAGCTGGCCGGTCAGCTGGTCGCCCGCGGCTGTCGGTGCAGTGCGGGATGCCTACTTGCGGGGGGGGGGGGCCGTCGTGGCGGCGGCCCGGGTGGACTGGGCGAGCAGTGAGTTGGGGAGCGCTGCGCTGTCGGTGCTCTAGTTTGTATTGCGTTCGCATGATACGGCTTGAGCCAATACAGAGTGAACTGATTGAGCTGAGCAAGTCTTTACATACATTGAAAAGTAAAGCACTTTTTACTGCATCTACGGTGAGATGCTAGATAAAATTTATGGTCTACCTAATGGTACCCATTACTTAACAATTAAGTGAATCATTTCGTCGCTAAACTCTCGTAAATTCGTATGTCCGCCTCACTATGGAGTTTGGACCGTAACGTATGGCCTTTGCTCAGACAGTATACGAACAGGTGACGGGGATACCTCTAATAGAAGGATGCGACACGATTTTACTGCTAAATAGCGGCCGGCCGCCGTGGGGACGTTTTTGTACGACTTATATCTCGGCAACCACTGGGCTGATACACGTGCGGTTTTTTTGTGTGGGGTAGCTTTTTCCCTTCTTTCACATAGTGTGCTACTCTCGATGCATATGGGTGACCCCTAACGCACGTTCCACGTGCAAAGCCAAGAGGTGCCTGTTTTGTAATAAGCGCAATAGCTCGCGGTAATTACTGGGCCGATTGCGCTAAAACTTGGCATGGAGGTAGACACTTTCCAGGCGATGCATTTCCATGTGTCTTGGTAGGGGTGCAACTGCACGTGCGCACGTGCAGGGTGACGCTTCCAGATCTCGAGAACGGCTGGACCGATTGTGTTCAAATTTGGCATAACGCTTGATACCGATCAGTAGGTTGCAGTCATTTAGTATGTATTTCCATGTGCCACGATTGGGGTGCAACTGCACGTGCGCACGTGCAGGGTGACGCTTCCAGATCTCGAGAACGGCCGGGCCGATTGAGTTCAAATTTGGTACACCGCTAGAGACCGATTAGTAGGGTGCCGTGCGCAAGTCAGTTTGGACCCATCTTGCACGTGCGCACGTGCAGGGTGACGCTTCCAGATTTCAAGAACGGCTGGACCGATTGCACTCAAATTCGGCAAACATCTAGAGATCGATCAGTAGGGTGCCGTGCACAAGTCAGTTAGTATGTATTTCCATGTGTCACGGTTGAGATGCAACTGCACGTGCGCACGTGGAGGGGTCGTTTCAAGATCTTGAAAACGGCTGGGCCGATTGAGCTCGAATTTGGTACACCGCTAGGGACCGGCGAATAGGGTCCCATGCACAATGCAATTGGACACAGCTTGCACGTGCGCACGTGCAGGGTGACGCTTCCAGATCTCGAAAATGGCCGAGCCGATTACACTCAAATTTGGCACACCGCTATAGATCAGCGTATTCCGCGACAGCAGATGGTCTTAACCGCAGGTTGTTTGAAAAGACAAACACTATTCGTTAGAATTGTGTTTTTCTATTGAAAAACAACCGGAGCGGTCCGTCTCCGGGCTATGTTTTGCAAGTCTGGCAGCGAATTGGGGCAACTTGGTCGCAGCCTAGAGTTTTGCGTTTAGGATCGTAAAAATTTCAGGGTATAGACTTTTGCAGGTGATCTACCTGATGGTACCGGTCGCTACTCGCAACAAAAATCATTGCGCGTGCCACGTGCAATTGCATTTTCCCCATGTTAAGTCAACGGGGTTTTGGACACTTTTTGCGCGATCGCCAATGGCGGGAAAACGAGCCAAGAAGGAGGTGGTTTTCTTCCCAGCATTTTATGGCAAACACGTTCTGGTACACGCCAGTGTGCGCCGTATACCCGTCAGAATTCGTTAACTTGAGTTGCACGAGTTTGAAGTTGAACTTTTTTCGCTCCCCATGTTAAGTCAATGGGCGTTTTTGCAGAGGCATTTTCATTCGCTCATTGTACAAAATTATATGATACGATTTTGTTTAAACTTTCAGGACTTGTTGAGAAAAGACCATAGAACATGTTGTTATGCTTCGTTAAGCTGTCAGAATTCGTTTGCTCTTTTGAAGCTCGTTTAAAAATGAAAAATTTTAACATGGAAAGTCAATGGGAGCGTCTTTGCTGCTTTATAACTTTTTACGTTATAGATATATTTAAGTGAAAAGTTGATAGGTTATACAACTTTTGATGCTCTTTCCAATGATATATAGAACGTTATTGCACGTTGTACCGTTTTTGAGAAATATAGTAAAAAAGCACGACATTACCGAGATTTGAGCTCAGACCTATGTCGTTACGGTGTCAGGCGGACACGAGGACAGGTGGCGCCGCCACCGCCCGCATAGCGGCGGGAATGTGAACTAACCTGTTTACCATCTATGGTATGGTACCATCGGGGGACCGGCCGCCGTCGGCACCATTTCGGGACTTTGCATCGCAATAAAAGGCTTATTTACAATTGAAAATGGACTAGCGAGAGTCGTTATGGAATCAGAATTTGATGCTCTACAAAACTAGGCTATTTTCATTGTGATGGCATCACAGACTACACCGCTAACCCCAATAAAGCAGATTTATGTCGCGTCATCGATGATTACATATAATGTTTCTTTGATATATATGTAGTCGGGTCTTTCAGCTGCGTCCCTCCCCTCCCTCGCCGCGCCGGCGGGTCGGCCATCCGCGGCTTGCCGCCCGCCGGCTGCTGGCCGGTCAGCTGGCCGGTCAGCTGGTCGCCCGCGGCTGTCGGTGCAGTGCGGGATGCCTACTTGCGGGGGGCCGTCGTGGCGGCGGCCCGGGTGGACTGGGCAAGCAGTGAGTTGGGGAGCGCTGCGCTGTCGGTGCTCTAGTTTGTATTGCGTTCGCATGATACGGCTTGAGCCAATACAGAGTGAACTGATTGAGCTGAGCAAGTCTTTATATACATTGAAAAGTAAAGCACTTTTTACTGCATCTACGGTGAGATGCTAGATAAAATTTATGGTCTACCTAATGGTACCCATTACTTAACAATTAAGTGAATCATTTCGTCGCTAAACTCTCGTAAATTCGTATGTCCGCCTCACTATGGAGTTTGGACCGTAACGTATGGCCTTTGCTCAGACAGTATACGAACAGGTGACGGGGATACCTACCTCCCATAGAAGGATGCGACACGATTTTACTGCTAAATAGCGGCCGGCCGCCGTGGGGACGTTTTTGTACGACTTATATCTCGGCAACCACTGGGCTGATACACGTGCGGTTTTTTGTGTGGGGTAGCTTTTTCCCTTCTTTCACATAGTGTGCTACTCTCGATGCATATGGGTGACCCCTAACGCACGTTCCACGTGCAAAGCCAAGAGGTGCCTGTTTTGTAATAAGCGCAATAGCTCGCGGTAATTACTGGGCCGATTGCGCTAAAACTTGGCATGGAGGTAGACACTTTCCAGGCGATGCATTTCCATGTGTCTTGGTAGGGGTGCAACTGCACGTGCGCACGTGCAGGGTGACGCTTCCAGATCTCGAGAACGGCTGGACCGATTGTGTTCAAATTTGGCATAACGCTTGATACCGATCAGTAGGTTGCAGTCATTTAGTATGCATTTCCATGTGCCACGATTGGGGTGCAACTGCACGTGCGCACGTGCAGGGTGACGCTTCCAGATCTCGAGAACGGCCGGGCCAATTGTGCTCAGATTTGGCACACCGCTAGAGATCGCGTAGTAGGATGTCTTGCACAGGTCTGCTGGGCCCCAGGTTGCACGTGCGCACGTGCAGGGTGACGCTTCCAGATCTCAGGAACGGCTGGGCCGATTGCATTCAAATTCGGCACACCTTTAGAGACCGGTTAGTAGGGTGCTGTGCACAAGTCAGTTAGTATGTATACTCATGTGTCTCGGTTGGGGTGCAACTGCACGTAACCGAAGGTTTGTTGTCAATAGTTAAAACACTATTCTTAAGAATTGTGTTTTTCTATTGAAAAACAAATCTGAGTTCCCTGACAATTTGGCAAAAGCTGCCTGAGATCAGTACAACTTGATGCTCTTGAAAACGGCTGGTCCAAAAGTTAACCGCAGGTTGTTTGAAAAGACAAACACTATTCGTTAGAATTGTGTTTTTCTATTGAAAAACAACCGGAGCGGTCGTTCTCCGGGCTATGTTTTGCAAGTCTGGCCGCGAATTGGGGCAACTTGGGTGGGGCCTAGACGAAATGTACAATCTTCGTAAAAAGTTCAGGGTATGGGCTCCCGGAGGCGATCTACCTTATGGCACCGGTCGCTACTCGCTTAAAACCTCGTGGCACGTGGCACGTGCGATTCCATTTTCCCCATGTTAAGTGAACGGGGTTTTGGACACTTTTTGCGCGATCGCGAATGGCGGGAAAACGAGCCAAGGAAGAGGTGGTTTTCTTCCCAGCATTTTATGGCAAACACGTTTGGGTACACGCCAGTGTGCGCTGTATACCCCTCAGAATCTCGGAACGTGTCTTTGCACGAGGTCAAAGTTGGAATTTTGCTGTGTCCCATGTTAAGTCAATGGACGGCGATGCCGAGACTTTGCAGAGACATTTTCATTCGATCTTTGTACAAAATTTTAGAGATAGATTTCGCCCAAACTCTTATATCTTGTAGAGGAAAGAGCATAGTACTTGCTGGTATGCTTCGTTAAGGTGGCAAAACTCATTTTTTCTTTTAAAGTTAATTTGAAATTTAAAATTTTTAACATGGAAAGTCAATGGGAGCGTCTTTATTCCTCTATAACTTTTATCTTTAGTAAGATATATAGGTGGAAAGTTAATATAATATACAACTTTTGATGCTCTTTCCACTGATGCATAGGACGTCACTGCACGATGTGCCGCTTTTAAGAAAAGCTGTAAAAAATCAGGGCTCGACTGTGACTTGAACCCAACCACATTAGAGTATACGAACAGGTGACGGGGATACCTCCCGTGTGCGGATGCGACACTGATTATTGCTAAATATTAGCATTCGGCCGCCTTGGGGGCGCCTTGCAAAGCTTCTATCTCCACAACTACTTGACCAATTCACTCGCGGTCTTTTGTGTGGGATAGCTTCTTCCTTTCTTACACGTAGTGTGCTATTCTCGATGCGTATGGGTGACCCCTAATGCACGTGCCACGTGCAAAACGATGAGAAGTCAGTTCAGTAACAAGTCTAATAACTCTGTAGTTAGTTTGCCGATTGCGCTGGTACTTTGCATGGATGTTGGCACGCACCCGGCAATGCATTTCCATGTGTCACGGTTGGGGTGCCGCTGCACGTGCGCACGGGCAGGGTGACGCTTCCAGATCTCGAGAACGGCTGGGCCGATTGTGATCAAACTTGGCACACCGCTAGAGGATGGTAAGTAGGGTGCCGTGCACAAGTCAGATGGGACCCGTTATGCACGTGCGCACGTGCAGGCTGACGCTTCCAGATCTCAAGAACGGCTGGGCCGACTGTGCTCAAAATTGGCATACCGCTAGAGACTGGTTAGTAGTGTGCCGTGCACAAGTCAGTTAGTATGTATTTTCATGTGCCACGGTTGGGGTGCAGCTGCACGTGCGCACGGGTAGGGGTTGTTTCCCGATCTTGGAAACGGCTGGGCCGATTCAGATTAAATTTGGTACATCGCTAGAAACCGGCGAATAGAGTGCCGTGCACAAGTCAATTGGGACCCAGGTTGCACGTGCGCACGTGCAGGGTGTCACTTCCAGATCTCGAAAACGGCCGGGTCGATTGCACTCAAATTTGGCAAACCGCTAGAGACCGGTTAGTAGCGTGCAGTGCACGTCAGTTCGTGACACACCCGCTCCGGGCTGCACGTGCAAGGCTCATCCTCTCGTTTGGCGGCGGGCGTTTTTGCGGCGTTACAGAGGTAACCGCAGGTTGTTTGAAAAGACCGCTAGAGACTGGTTAGTAGTGTGCCGTGCACAAGTCAGTTAGTATGTATTTTCATGTGCCACGGTTGGGGTGCAGCTGCACGTGCGCACGGGTAGGGGTTGTTTCCCGATCTTGGAAACGGCTGGGCCGATTCAGATTAAATTTGGTACATCGCTAGAAACCGGCGAATAGAGTGCCGTGCACAAGTCAATTGGGACCCAGGTTGCACGTGCGCACGTGCAGGGTGTCACTTCCAGATCTCGAAAACGGCCGGGTCGATTGCACTCAAATTTGGCAAACCGCTAGAGACCGGTTAGTAGCGTGCAGTGCACGTCAGTTCGTGACACACCCGCTCCGGGCTGCACGTGCAAGGCTCATCCTCTCGTTTGGCGGCGGGCGTTTTTGCGGCGTTACAGAGGTAACCGCAGGTTGTTTGAAAAGACAAACACTATTCGTTAGAATTGTGTTTTTCTATTGAAAAACAACCGGAGCGGTCGTTCTCCGGGCTATGTTTTGCAAGTCTGGCAGCGAATCGAGACATTTTGGGTGGGGCCTAGACGAAATGTACAATCTTCGTAAAAAGTTCATGGTATGGGCTCCCGGAGGCGATCTACCTGATGGCACCGGTCGCTACTCGCTAAGAAGTCTTTTGCGCGTGGCACGTGCGATTCCATTTTCCCCATGTTAAGTGAACGGGGTTTTGGACACTTTTTGCGCGATCGCCAATAGCGGAAAAACGAGCCAAGGAAGAGGTGGTTTTCTTCCCAGCATTTTATGGCAAACACGTTTGGGTACACGCCAGTGTGCGCTGTATACCCCTCAGAATCTCGGAACGTGTCTTTGCACGAGGTCAAAGTTGGAATTTTGCTGTGTCCCATGTTAAGTCAATGGACGGCGATGTCGAGACTTTGCAGAGACATTTTCATTCGATCTTTGTACAAAATTTTAGAGATAGATTTCGCCCAAACTCTTATATCTTGTAGAGAAAGGAGCATAGTACATGCTGGTATGCTTCGTTAAGCTGGCAGAAATCGTTTTTTCTAATAAAGTTCGTTTGAAAATGAAAATTTTTAACATGGAAAGTCAATGGGTGCGTCTTTATTCCTCTATAACTTTTATCGTTAGTAATATATATAGGTGAAAAGTTGATATAATATACGACTTTCGATGCTCTTTCCAACGATGTATAGCACGTCACTGCACGGTGTGCCGTTTTCAAGAAAAGTTGTAAAAAAGCAGGGCTCGACTGTGACTTGAACCCAACCACTTTGAGTATACGAACAGGTGAAGGGGACACCTCCCATGTGCGGACGCGACACTGATTATTGCTTATTATTGGCAGTCGGCCGTTGTGGGTGCGCCTTTGCTAAGCTTATATCTCCACAACTGCTTGACCGATTCACTCGCCGTCTTTTGTGTGGGATAGCCTCTTCCATTCTTACACGTAGTGTGCTATTCTTGATGCGTATGGGTGACCCCTAATGCACGTGCCACGTGCAAAGCGAAGAGGTGTCAGTTCGGTAGCAAGTGTAATAACTCTGTAGTTATTTTGCCGATTGCGCTGATCCTTGGCATGGATGTAGGCAACCGCCGGGCAATACATTTCCGTGTGTCACGGTTGGGGTGCAGCTGCACGTGCGCACGGGCAGGGTGACGCTTCCAGATCTCGAGAACGGCTGGGCCGATTGTGATCAAAGTTGGCACACCGTTAGGGATCGGCGAGTAGGGTGCCGTGCACAACTCAGATGGGACCCATTTGGCACGTGCGCACGTGCAGGCTGACGCTTCCAGATCTCAAGAACGGCTGGGCCGATTGCACTCAAATTCGGTACACTTCTAGAGACCGATTAGAAGGTTGCCGTGCACAAGTCAGTGAGTATGTATTTGCATGTGTCACGGTTGGATTGCAGCTGCACGTGCGCACGTGCAGGGGTCGCTCCCAGATCTTGAAATTGAATGGGCTGATTGAGTTCAAAGTTGGTACATCGCTAGAAACCGGCGAATAGATATTTTCATGTGCCACGGTTGGGGTGCAGCTGCACGTGCGCACGTGTAGGGGTCGCTTCCAGATCTTGGAAACGGCTGGGCCGATTCAGATTTAATTCGGTACACCGCTAGAGACCGGCGAATAGAGTGCCGTGCACAAGTCAATTGGGACCCAGGCTGCACGTGCGCACGTGCAGGGTGTCGCTTCCGGATCTCGAAAATGGCCGTGCCGATTGCACTCAAATAACCGCAGGTTGTTTGAAAAGACAAACACTATTCGTTAGAATTGTGTTTTTCTATTGAAAAACAACCGGAGCGGTCGTTCTCCGGGCTATGTTTTGCAAGTCTGGCAGCGAATCGAGACATCTTGATTGGGGCCTAGACGAAATGTACAATCTTCGTAAAAAGTTCAGTGTATAGGCTCCCGGAGGCGATCTACCTTATGGCATCGGTCGCTACTCGCTTAAAACCTCGTGGCACGTGGCACGTGCGATTCCATTTTCCCCGTGTTAAGTGAACGGGGTTTTGGACACTTTTTGCGCGATCGCCAATAGCGGGAAAACGAGCCAAGGAAGAGGTGGTTTTCTTCCCAGCATTTTATGGCAAACACGTTTGGGTACACGCTAGTGTGCGCTGTATACCCCTCAGAATCTCGGAACGTGTCTTTGCACGAGGTCAAAGTTGGAATTTTGCTGTGTCCCATGTTAAGTCAATGGACGGCGATGTCGAGACTTTGCAGAGACATTTTCATTCGATCTTTGTACAAAATTTTAGAGATAGATTTCGCCCAAACTCTTATATCTTGTAAAGGAAAGAGCATAGTACATGCCGTTATGCTTCGTTAAGCTGGCAGAAATCGTTTTTTTCTAATAAAGTTCGTTTGAAAATGAAAATTTTTAACATGGAAAGTCAATGGGAGCGTCTTTGTTGCTTAATAACTTTTTACGTTACAGATATATCAAAGTGAAAAGTTAATAAAACATACAACTTTCGATGCTCTTTCCAATAATGTATAGAACGTCACTGCACGATGTGCCGTTTTTAAGAAAAGTTGTAAAAAAGCAGGGCTCGACTGTGACTTGAACCCAACCACATTAGAGTATACGAATAGGTGACGGCGATACCTCCCGTGTGCGGATGCGACACTGATTATTGCTAAATATTAGCAGTAGGCCGCCTGTGGGGTGCCTGTACAAACCTTATATCTCTGCAACCACTGGACCGATTCACTCGCGGTCTTTTGTGTGGGATAGCTCCTTCCTTTCTTACACGTAGTGTGCTACTCTCGATGCGTATGGGTGACCCCTAATGCACGTGCCACGTGCAAAACGAAAAGAAGTCAGTTCAGTAACAAGTCTAATAACTCTGTAGTTAGTTTGCCGATTGCGCTGATACTTGGCATGGTTGTAGGCACCCGCCGCGCAATGCATTTCCATGTGTCACGGTTGGGGTGCCGCTGCACGTGCGCACGGGCAGGGTGACGCTTCCAGATCTCGAGAACGACTGGGCCGATTGTGATCAAAGTTGGCACACCGTTAGGGCTCGGCGAGTAGGGTGCCGTGCACAAGTCAGATGGGACCCAGTTTGCACGTGCGCACGTGCAGGCTGACGCTTCCATATCTCAAGAACGGTTGGACCGACTGTGCTCAAATTTGGCATACCACTAGAGACTAGTTAGTAGGGTGCCGTGCACAAGTCAGTAAGTATGTATTTTCATGTGCCGCGGTTGGGGTGCAGCTGCACGTGCGGACGTGTAGGGGTCGTTTCCCGATCTTGGAAACGGCTGGGCCGATTCAGATTAAATTTGGTACATCGCTAGAAACCGGCGAATAGAGTGCCGTGCACAAGTCAATTAGGGTAACCGCAGGTTGTTTGAAAAGACAAACACTATTCGTTAGAATTGTGTTTTTCTATTGAAAAACAACCGGAGCGGTCCTTCTCCGGGCTATGTTTTGCATGTCTGGCCGCGAATTGGGGCAACTTGGGTCAGGCCTAAACTTGTGGCTCGATTTTCTTATGGTAACCGCAGGTTGTTTGAAAAGACAAACACTATTCGTTAGAATTGTGTTTTTCTATTGAAAAACAACCGGAGCGGTCCTTCTCCGGGCTATGTTTAGCAAGTCTGGCCGCGAATTGGGGCAACTTGACCGGGGCCTAAACGTGCATTGCGATTTTCGTAAAAAGTTCAGTGTATGGGCTCCCGGAGGCGATCTACCTGATGGCACCGGTCGCTACTCGCTTAAAACCTCGTGGCACGTGGCACGTGCGATTCCATTTTCCCCATGTTAAGTCAATGGGGTTTTGAACACTTTTTGCGCGATCGCGAATAGCGGGAAAACGAGCCAAGAAGGAGGTGGTTTTCTTCCCAGCATTTTATGGCAAACACGTTCAGGTACACGCTAGTGTGCTCCGTATACCCCTCAGAACTTCGTAACGTGTCTTTGCACGAGGTCAAAGTTGAACTTTTTTCGCTCCCCATGTTAAGTCAATGGGCGTTTTTGCAGAGACTTTTTCATTCGCTCATTGTACAAAATTATATGATACGATTTTGTTTAAACTTTCAGGACTTGTTGAGAAAAGACCATAGAACATGTTGTTATGCTTCTTTAAGCTGTGCAAATTCGTTTGTTGTCTTTAGGCTTCTTTAAAAATGAAAAATTTTAACATGGAAAGTCAATGGGAGCGTCTTTGGTGCTTAATAACTTTGTACCTTGAAGACATATTCAAGTGAAAAGTTGATATTTTATACAACTTTTGATGCTCTTTCCAATGATATATACAACTTTATTGCACGTGGTGCCGTTTTTGAGAAATATAGTAAAAAAGCACGACATTACCGAGATTTGAGCTCAGACCTATATCGTTACGGTGTCAGGCGGACACGAGGACAGGTGGCGCCGCCGCCGCCCGCATAGCGGCGGGAATGTGAACTAACCTGTTTACCATCTATGGTATGGTACAGGGACCCGCAGTTGCTACTGTACACATATATTACCAATTTAGAATTGTGCTATTATTTGCTAAGTGCTGGCCATTGGAGAAAAGAAATGTAGCGCAAAGTATAGAGGAATAACACATGTTTGCTTCTAGGACGAATGTTTTGCATAATTCCTCTTACCGCAACAGATATTCTTCCAAAACTACAATCGTGCTATTTTTCTGTGCCGGTTGCCTCCCCAGAGCCCGTCCTTGGTATCGCCACTAGCTCCCGCTCCCGCTACGTGAATGAAAGTCACGTGACTACTACACGTTTGCGCTCAGTACTAACACACCTAGCCCGAGGGCCGGTCCGTAGCGGGGAGGGGTAGAACGCCAGAGCTCCAGCGCAGTGGAGGTGGTGGTGGCCCGTATCATAAAAAGGCAGCCGTAAGCAGAACTACAATTGCCGCAGTATGAGATTGTGATAAAGTTTTCTTTAAATGTATTGATTAACAAGAAAGTGCAACGCTTTTACGATATAAGAAAACGGTGTCCAAGGTCTTGGAAGAACTGTAAAACATATGCAGGAACGTATAAATTTCTGATACAGGCCATGACCTTTCACCTTGCCTCCGGGGAGGACCGCTCAGGAAGCCACATACTGAACGAATCGAGGCCTCGCAGCGCGGCGGCAGACGAGGTGGATAAACCATTGCCGCCTGATCTTTCGAATACTTATGTTTCCAGAAGAAGGATAGGGGGAGGGCTGTTTTCAACACACTCACAATCCTTTCCTTATTAAGTTATAGCTTACCGAAAAGATGCAACACAATGGTGGCCGTCACGAGATGTAGCGAATAGTGCCTCAGCCACACCGGTTTTAAGTAAACCTTTGGAATTCAGGCCAGTGATCCTGAAGCAGTATTTTATTTTTGTCGTGCATAAGCTGGGATCACGTGGGCAAAGTTAATTGGAAAGAAACGGTTTTAGTTTCAGAACATTTCTGAGGCTAATCGCGCCAAATAGTATACGTTTATTGCAAAATGTCAAATAGAATGTTGACGTGCTATCCAGATGATGGAATTTATACCGACACAAGAAGTCAAAAAGTGGCATCGTGAGTCATGTTGCATACCTATAAATCGATTCGCCAGCTCGGTTCGAGCTCAATAGTTCATTCGCTGATGATCGTTTCGTTTTTTTTACAGTTTATGAGCCAGCAACCACCCTCCCCAGTTTCCCCCCCCCCCTCCCCCAACAACAACAATTGTTGACAAATACTCAAATACTTTGATGTGATGGCCTAAAATGCCCTCAATTGTGTTACGTTTTTGGGCTCTCAACTTTGATTAAGTTCTTTTATGAATGGATGGTCGCATGAATGAACGAATGAAAAGCTCTACATCATTTGAGCGTCAGATGAAATCAATCCTAAAATTTAATCTACCAGTCTGCAACGGGAAGGTTTAAAAACGGCAGTGCAAGTTAAGCGTTGTTTCTAATCTATGCCGTTTTTTTATTAAGTGTCTCATAGCTCCTCAATCTTGAGCCGCTTCTCTCACGATGATTCATTATATATGATGCTTACATTATTCAAGAAGTTGTTGTTTTCGAGCTCGTTGGTCTTAAAAACTGCTATCGAAGTAACTTAAAGTGTTTCGGCACTTAAAAACAATCGACATTTAAACCTCACCAATCTAGGCATTTTTCAGCGTCTAACATGTAGCGGAGGGGCGTAGAAACATTCAGTTGTTCGGCCCTTGATAATAGGGCCAGAGCTTCGCTGAAAAAAGAAAAAAGAGCGTGCTGCTCGTGACAAGAGAAATCCAATGATTTTAGGGTCCTGGTCATCGCTGACGAGAGAAAGCCAATTATCTTTATGTCCTGGTCAATGTTGAGATCCTAGGTCGACCTCCCAGATCAGGTTAATAGGTAACCCAAAAGCACGGAAAATTGGGTCCTGCTAGAATTTCTCCAAGTGAAGTTTGCTGAGACTTGGCTTGCTCCTGACTTCGACTTTGCACTTGCTTTGTTCAAAGATGATGTATCAAAGCATTTCGGGTAGGACGGGTCACGCCAGATCATCCATTAGGCCGTAGGCGTTCTGCCGGCTATCCATAGAATGTTAACCGGCACTAACAGCCTTGCAACATGTTGCATAGGCACTATAACTGATACCAAACTATACCTAGTTTTCAAATGCTAAAATGGATGCTAAAATTCAAACCAACGTCCAACATTACCTAAAAACCACAGTAAAAAGATGTAAGTTTAAGAAAGTTAACCGAGATCATTTCAAGTAAACGACCTTAATCTGAGTTTCACTTGACCTTGGCACCCACAACAATCTTGAGACAAACATTAAATATTATATTTCACATGTTGTCACGTCCCTAATCACGAAAAGACTGGAAACACACAGAAGATGTGCGCTGACTGACTTTCAATCGCTCTTCTGGCCTGACATGATCTTGAGAAAAACTAATCACAGGTCAATGGTAATTTGGTTCAGGGATTTCAAATTCTCGGGGAAGGTGCAAAAATAATAAGGGCTATTTACTTTTCCGGGAAGCTGTAAAATTAATTATCTCCAGGGCACCAAAGAATCGTCGCAATCCTTAGCTTTTACGCGATTTAGGTATTCGTGAAAAACAGAGGGCGGGGTCTACTTGACTCTATTTGTAGGTATGTGTGGTGAGTAGAGATGTCAATCAGATACCAACTTTTTGGTATACCGATACCAAACCGATACCAACTTGGTATTTGGTATTTCAAGGCTAATGCATTTGGTATTTTGTTGGTATTGTGAATCGTCCCTAATGCAAAAGAGGTTGTGAATTTGGTAAAAAGTTGGTATTTTGCTAAGTTTACCAAGTTGGTTCGGTTTCGGTATTCTTCCATGGTTATTGTTGGTATTTGGTTTGGTATCGGTATCAATATTTTTCGTAACTGACATCACTAGTGGTGAGGGTTAATATTCATTTTATCTGTGTTGATGAATGAGCGACAATTTCTACATGAACTGAGACCAGTCCACTTGAGTATGTTTTTCTCACGGACAATGTCAATACAATAACAATGCGAAAAATCAGACGTTTCGGACAACAACGTGCCTTCGTCAGTGGAGAAAAATAAGTGTAGGTTTAACATCGATTATTAATGTATGCGGCACCGTCTCGGTCTGGCCAGCCGGGTTGCCGATAAAATACACAAATATTTATATGCTTCCATGATGTGCTATAGTGACTTATTTCTTGCCACTGACGAAGGCACTTTGTTGTGCGAAACGTCTGGTTTTATTCGTATTGTTATTGTATTGTTATTCCCTGTAAGAAAAAGCATAACGCTTCAGTTCTAACCATAAGAGTGAAGCGGCTTAAAGGGACCCTTCCACCTTAACATTAGATTTGAGTTGAGATAGCCAAAATGGGGTCCCTGGCTCACAATTACCGGTTTCGGCACTCACAACATCGAGAAATGCCTTAATAGGAAATATTGAATTTCAAAATTGCAGCATTTTGATTCAGAGGGGCTAGTGCATAGGAATACCCCTCTGAATGTGTGACGTCATCGCAGATATCTAACGATTTTTAAATGTTTGACTAAAACGTTTTGTAGCACGCGGTGGTATATGCTGCTTTGCGCGCAACAAATGCCGCACTTTTAAATAAAGTCGCTAGGAACAGCGGAGATCCCAAAAAGTAAACAAAAGTAAAGGTCTAATATCTTGAAAACCGGTGAATGTTTTTCGATGAAATTTGGTAGATATTGGTTTTCGCTCTTTCTGAACCGAGCGACATCACTTTCATGCCAATTCATTAACTTTTTTGAAGGTGGGAGGGTCCCTTTAATGTAACACTTCACTGTGTAGGTATACGAAACCCGTAAGTCCCTAAAAATAATCCTATTTACCTACAGCTTTTAAAAAGATACAGCTTATACAGCTTACTGCTTAGGCATACAATTTTTCTGCAACAAGACAATATTCATTTAAATAGTGCTGCTGAAGTTCACTTTCGAAGCGTCTCCTCCACGAATTCCACAGCTCTCGAGTGCCATTTTGGATCACGGAACATGGCTGGGCGCGGGACAGGTCGTCTGCGAGCTTGGACGGACCACGTGACCACCTCCTGCCCTCCCCTTCATTCCCGTCCCTTGATCTAACCGCGCCCCAGGCAGTCGGCTCGGTCCGACCTTCACTGGTCGAGCCCCGGTGCCGCCTCCGTTTGTGCCGGGTGCAAAACTGGAGCAGTTTCTAGCGCCGGAACTAGTAATCAGCACGACCATCGTCAGATGGCAGGAGTGAATGGAATAAGCGGTTCCAGGTTTTAGAAGGAATGGGGCAGGAAGAAGCGCTGAAAACAAGGTTTTGCTGATACAGCCATAAAACGTTCATTGAATTAGGAGAGCAGCACATCAGTTTAAAGCCCTTCAGATGGTGGATTCAATAAGCACACAATCATTTCCCAATTCGCCTTCAACGGTGTCACAGGCCAAGAATACGCTGAAATACTAGTGTGTACAGAAGCAACTGCGGGTCCCTGTACCATCGGGGGACCGGCCGCCGTCGGCACCATTTCGGGACTTTGCATCGCAATAAAAGGCTTATTTACAATTGAAAATGGACTAGCGAGAGTCGTTATGGAATCAGAATTTGATGCTCTACAAAACTAGGCGCCTATTTTCATTGTGATGGCATCACAGACTACACCGCTAACCCCAATAAAGCAGATTTATGTCGCGTCATCGATGATTACATATAATGTTTCTTTGATATATATGTAGTCGGGTCTTTCAGCTGCGTTCCTCCCCTCCCTCGCCGCGCCGGCGGGTCGGCCATCCGCGCCCTGCCGCCCGCCGGCTGCTGGCCGGTCAGCTGGCCGGTCAGCTGGTCGCCCGCGGCTGTCGGTGCAGTGCGGGATGCCTACTTGCGGGGGGCCGTCGTGGCGGCGGCCCGGGTGGACTGGGCGAGCAGTGAGTTGGGGAGCGCTGCGCTGTCGGTGCTCTAGTTTGCATTGCGTTCGCATGATACGGCTTGAGCCAATACAGAGTGAACTGATTGAGCTGAGCAAGTCTTTATATACATTGAAAAGTAAAGCACTTTTTACTGCATCTACGGTGAGATGCTAGATAAAATTTATGGTCTACCTAATGGTATCCATTACTTAACAATTAAGTGAATCATTTCGTCGCTAAACTCTCGTAAATTCGTATGTCCGCCTCACTATGGAGTTTGGACCGTAACGTATGGTCTTTGCTCAGACAGTATACGAACAGGTGACGGGGATACCTCCCATAGAAGGATGCGACACGATTTTACTGCTAAATAGCGGCCGGCCGCCGTGGGGACGTTTTTGTACGACTTATATCTCGGCAACCACTGGGCTGATACACGTGCGGTTTTTTGTGTTGGGTAGCTTTTTTCCTTCTTTCACATAGTGTGCTACTCTCGATGCATATGGGTGACCCCTAACGCACGTTCCACGTGCAAAGCCAAGAGGTGCCTGTTTTGTAATAAGTGCAATAGCTCGCGGTAATTACTGGGCCGATTGCGCTAAAACTTGGCATGGAGGTAGACACATTCCAGGCGATGCATTTCCACGTGTCTTGGTAGGGGTGCAACTGCACGTGCGCACGGGCAGGGTGACGCTTCCAGATGTCGAGAACGGCTGGGCCGATTGTGATCAAACTTGGCACACCGCTAGAGGCTGGTAAGTAGGGTGCCGTGCACAAGTCAGATGGGACCCGCTATGCACGTGCGCACGTGCAGGCTGACGCTTCCAGATCTCAAGAACGGCTGGGCCGACTCTGCTGAAATTTGGCATACCGCTAGAGACTGGTTAGTAGGGTGCCGTGCACAAGTCAGTTAGTATGTATTTTCATGTGCCACGGTTGGGGTGCAGTTGCACCAGCGCACGTGTAGGGGTCGCTTCCAGATCTTGAAATTGACGGGGCTGATTGAGCTCCAATTTGGTACACCGCTAGAAACCGGCGAATAGAGTGCCGTGCACAAGTCAATTGGGGCCTAGGCTGCACGTGCGCACGTGCAGGGTGTCGCTTCCAGATCTCGAAAACGGCCGGGTCGATTGCACTCAAATTTGGCACACCGCTATAGACCGACGAATAGGGTGCCGTGCACGTCAGTCCGTAGCACACCGACTGCGGTCTGCACGTGCAAGGCTCATCCTCTCGTTTGGTGGCGGGCGTTTTTGCTGCGTTTACAAAGGTGCTTGCTCAAACAACCTGCGGTCCCGCGATGCGGAGCCCGGCATCGCAGATGCCGGGTAACCGCAGGTTGTTTGAAAAGACAAACACTATTCGTTAGAATTGTGTTTTTCTATTGAAAAACAACCGGAGCGGTCCTTCTCCGGGCTATGTTTTGCAAGTCTGGCCGCGAATTGGGGCAACTTGGTCGCAGCCTACAGTTTTGCGTCTAGGATCGTAAAAACTTCAGGATATAGACTTTTGCAGGTGATCTACCTGATGGTACCGGTCGCTACTCGCAACAAAAATCATTGCGCGTGCCACGTGCAATTGCATTTTCCCCATGTTAAGTCAATGGGCTTTTGGACATTTTTTGCGCGATCGCCAATAGCGGGAAAACGAGCCAAGAAGGAGGTGGTTTTCTTCCCAGCATTTTATGGCAAACACGTTCTGGTACACGCCAGTGTGCGCCGTATTCCCGTCAGAATTCGTTAACTTGAGTTGCACGAGTTTGAAGTTGAACTTTTTTCGCTCCCCATGTTAAGTCAATGGGCGTTTTTGCAGAGGCATTTTCATTCACTCATTGTACAAAATTATATGATACGATTTTGTTTAAACTTTCAGGACTTGTTGAGAAAAGACCATAGAACATGTTGTTATGCTTCGTTAAGCTGTCAGAATTCGTTTGCTCTTTTGAAGCTCGTTTAAAAATGAAAAATTTTAACATGGAAAGTCAATGGGAGCGTCTTTGCTGCTTAATAACTTTTTACGTTTAAGATATGTTTAAGTCAAAAGTTGATGTTTTATACAACTTTTGATGCTCTTTCCAATGATATATACAACGTTATTGCACGTGCTGCCGTTTTTGAGAAATTTCGTAAAAAAGCACGACATTACCGAGATTTGAGCTCAGACCTATATCGTTACGGTGCCAAGCGGACACGAGGACAGGTGGCGCCGCCGCCGCCAGCATAGCGGCGGGAATGTGAACTAACCTGTTTACCATCTATAGTATGGGGGACCATCGGGGGACCGGCCGCCGTCGGCACCATTTCGGGCTTAGTTTTGACTTTGCATCGCAATAAAAGGCTTATTTACAATTGAAAATGGACTAGCGAGAGTCGTTATGGAATCAGAATTTGATGCTCTACAAAACTAGGCTATTTTCATTGTGATGGCATCACAGACTACACCGCTAACCCCAATAAAGCAGATTTATGTCGCGTCATCGATGATTACATGTAATGTTTCTTTGGTATATATGTTTGTAGTCGGGTCTTTCAGCTGCCTCCCTCTCCTCCCTCGCCGCGCCGGCGCACTATGGTTGGAAACGGCCTCACGGATGGCCGTGGGCAATTTCGGAATATATGTATATTTGGGGTGTCATTCTGTTGGAAATTGATGAAATGTTTTGAATTGGGCAGAAAAAATTATTTAGTTGCGCATTTAGTCTCCATTATTGTACGTGGAATCGGGAGTTTCTGACAGTGACTTTTTTGGTGCGCCGTCAAAGGTTTAAACAACCGCGCTGGTGATAGCATGTGGAGTACCTCCATGACGTTGTAAAACTGGATTATTATATATCAAAATAATCCTTGTTATGTTGGCTATCGAGTGGAGTGACTCTTTTTCCCATGCGTGTTCAAAATCAGGAACGGCATTGCATTCTGTTTGCAGTGTCACCACAGCAATATTTGCAAAATTGCGTTTATGTTTCATTGGACATACAAAAAGTTCTCCATCGACCTCCATTGAGCTTTTTGGCAGAATAAATCGCTGTTCAATTCTGCGTAAGGGGAACGTAAAAGCAGACTGCGCACTTGTGCGCAAAATCGTCCGTGAAGCGTCATCTCCCGAGGCGTACCTACCCGTCGCTTCGTTAGCACCAGGTCGGCTCGTCAGTCTTGCAATCGCTTATCCTTATAAATGATGGTAAGAAGCAGGGTTGCGGAGTCGTGGTGGCGCCAAATCCGACTCCGACTACGACTCCGACTCCTGACTCGTTGCCATGACTCCGGCCGACTCTGTCTCCGACTCCGGACCCCTGCCAGTGTTTCGGAGTCGCGATGGAGCTGTTCCGATTCGGACCGACTCCGACTTCCACTGCGGGCTCCTGACCGACCCCGACTCCGACTCCGACTCCTGGCTCGTTGCCACGACTCTGGGCGACTCTGACTCCGACTCCGACTCCGACTCCGACTCTGACTTCGACTCCGCACCCCTCGTAAGAAGTAACTGCTCGCCCCTGCACCTGGAGTATGAATATCGTGCAAACGTGTATGGATATCCTGGAGTATGGATATGGATATCCACTGACAGAACAGACATACAGACATGCTGTAAACTCCATTACACTGCCAATACCATGGCAAATCAAATGGCTATCTATGGTTTTTGATCATCGTTCTACAGTTTCCAAAATCTTGAACTGAATGTTGGCAATTTCTCGTGACTACTTCACGACCATGACGCATGCATTTCTGAAATTGATCTTTTTTCAACCAGCCACGTACTCGTATGATAAAATGAATGTCACCATCGTGTTCTACGCCCAAAAGTACCCATAAAACATGTGTCATGCATGGGCTGCGGATAGGTACCAGTTTTAATTTTCGGGGTTATGTGCTTACCTGATTGACCTGACTTTGACCCTGGCCAGTGGCCTATGCTTGACTGACCCCTACATTGATCTGACACTCTTTTAGCACTTATATGAAGGGTTGTGACAGTTGTGACAGTTGTGACAGATTGTTTAGGACCAACTGATGACTGAATTTATTTAGGACCAACTGATGACGATATAATCGAAACGCGAAACGCGAGGCACCGATTGCGAGGTTCTAAAGTCCATGCTACTGAAAGCCCGATTTCAAGTGTTTGACCTGACCTTGACCCGACCTGTGACCTCGAAATTCAGCTTTAAAGTATTCATGTGAATCGTCTCGTCGCGTTCTTCTTTCGTTTGCCGCGCCTCGTGCGTTTCGCTGCGCCTATTTGTTCGCGAGTTATCGGCTGGGGGCGTTGAACGCCCCCCCCCCCCCCGGCAAACGGCGGATGGGGAAATACCCCAGCAACTGCCGGGTTAATCTGACGCATGTTTTGTCATTTGATCGTCATTTTATTTCTTACTTTTTTGCCTAATCTAAAAAAAAAAATCATAAATACTCTTTCTCCAAATTTGTGACCCTTTATGACCAATAGTAAGACACTGTGCGTCACTACGTTGATATTTCTCGCCCTAAAGCATAACAACAATATCCATTCAGTAATAGCAGTATTCAAAACATGTTCAAAATGCCTCACGATATCGATAACATAACGAAAGACATAGGCGACTTATGACATACTTGCAATGATGACGTCACACACGCGTGACGTGACGTGACCTCGTCATTTCTGAGTTACTGTATGATGCACGAAAGACACTGGTATACCTATGCAAAGTTTCATCGCAGTCGGTCTACGCATTAACAAGTTATGGGCAAAACATTTTTTCGCGTTGACCCCCGGCCATCCGTGAGGCCGTTTCCAACCATAGTGCGGCGGGTCGGCCATCCGCGGCTTACCGCCCGCCGGCTGCTGGCCGGTCAGCTGGCCGGTCAGCTGGTCGCCCGCGGCTGTCGGTGCAGGGCGGGATGCCTACTTGCGGGGGGCCGTCGTGGCGGCGGCCCGGGTGGACTGGGCGAGCAGTGAGTTGGGGAGCGCTGCGCTGTCTGGTGCTCTAGTTTGTATTGCGCTCGCATGATACGGCTTGAGCCAATACAAAGTGAACTGATTGAGCTGAGCAAGTCTTTATATACATTGAAAAGTAAAGCACTTTTTACTGCATCTATGGTGAGATGCTAGAGAAAATTTATGGCCTACCTAATGGTACCCATTACTTAACAATTAAGTGAATCATTTCGTCGCTAAACTCTCGTAAATTCGTATGTCCGCCTCACTATGGAGTTTGGACCGTAACGTATGGCCCTTGCTCAGACAGTATACGAACAGGTGACGGGGATACCTCCCATAGAAGGATGCGACACGATTTTACTGCTAAATAGCGGCCGGCCGCCGTGGGGAGTCTGGAACTCTCGTAAATTCGTATGTCCGCCTCACTATGGAGTTTGGACCGTAACGTATGGCCCTTGCTCAGACAGTATACGAACAGGTGACGGGGATACCTCCCATAGAAGGATGCGACACGATTTTACTGCTAAATAGCGGCTGGCCGCCGTGGGGAGTCTGGGGACGTTTTTGTACGACTTATATCTCGGCAACCACTGGGCTGATACACTTACGGTTTTTTGTGTGGGGTAGCTTTTTCCCTTCTTTCATATAGTGTGCTACTCTCGATGCATATGGGTGACCCCTAACGCACGTTCCACGTGCAAAGCCAAGAGGTGCCTGTTTTGTAATAAGCGCAATAGCTCGCTAATTACTGGGCCGATTGCGCTAAAACTTGGCATGGAGGTAGACACTTTCCAGGCGATGCATTTCCATGTGTCACGGTTGGGGTGCCGCTGCACGTGCGCACGGGCAGGGTGACGATTCCAGATCTCGAGAACGGCTGGGCCGATTGTGATCAAAGTTGGCACACCGTTAGGGCTCGGCGAGTAGGGTGCCGTGCACAAGTCAGATGGGACCCAGTTTGCACGTGCGCACGTGTAGGCTGAAGCTTCCATATCTCAAGAACGGCTGCACCGACTGTGCTCAAATTTGGCATACCACTAGAGACTGGTTAGTAGGGTGCCGTGCACAAGTCAGTAAGTATGTATTTTCATGTGCCGCGGTTGGGGTGCAGCTGCAGGTGCGCACGTGTAGGGGTCGTTTCCCGATCTCGAAAACGGTCGGGTCGATTGCACTCAAATTTGGCACACCGCTAGAGACCGATTAGTAGAGTGCAGTGCACGTCAGTTCGTAGCACACCCACTCCGGTCTGCACGTGCAAGGCTCATCCTCTCGTTTGGCGGCGGGCGTTTTTGCTGCGTTCACAGAGGTGCTTGCTCAAACAACCTGCGGTCCCGCGATGCGGAGTAACCGCAGGTTGTTTGAAAAGACAAACACTATTCGTTAGAATTGTGTTTTTCTATTGAAAAACAACCGGAGCAGTCCTTCTCCGGGCTATGTTTTGCATGGCTGGCCGCGAATCAGTACAACTTGATACCAGCCAAAACTTCTGCAACGATTTTCGCAAAAATATCAGGGTATAGACTTTCGAAGGCGATCTAGCTGATGGCACCGGTCGCTACTCGCTCAGAATTCTTTTGCGCGTGGCGCGTGCGTTTGAATTTTCGCCCATGTTAAGTCAATGGGGGTTTGGGGGTCTTTTTGCGCCATCGGGAATGGCGGAAAAACGAGCCAAGAAAGGGGTGGTTTTCATCCCAGCATTTTATGGCAAACACGTTCCGGTACACGCCAGTGTGCGCCGTATACCCGTCAGAATCTCGGAACGTTTCTTTGCACGAGGTCAAAGTTGGAATTTTGCTGTGTCCCATGTTAAGTGAATGGAGAGTTTTGCAGCGATATTTTCATTCGCGCATTGTAAAAAATTATGTGTCACGATTTCGTTCAAACTTTCGAGAGATGTTGAGAAAGGAACATAGGACATGCTGTTTTGCTTCGTTAAGCTGTGCAAAATCGTTTTTTTTTTCTAATAAAGTTCGTTTGAAAATGGAAATTTTTAACATGGAAAGTCAATGGGAGCGTCTTTATTCCTCTATAACTTTTATCGTTAGTAATATATATAGGTGAAAAGTCAATATAATATACAACTTTTGATGCTCTTTCCACTGATGCATTGAACGTCACTGCACGATGTGCCGTTTTTAAGAAAAGCTGTAAAAAATCAGGGCTCGACTGTGACTTGAACCCAACCACATTAGAGTATACGAACAGGTGACGGGGATGCCTCCCGTGTGCGGATGCGACACTGATTATTGCTAAATATTAGCAGTCGGCCGCCGTGGGGGCGCCTTGCAAAGCTTCTATCTCCACAACTACTTGACTGATTCACTCGCGGTCTTTTGTGTGGGATAGCTCCTTCCTTTCTTACACGTAGTGTGCTATTCTCGATGCGTATGGGTGACCCCTAATGCACGTGCCACGTGCAAAACGATAAGGTGTCAGTTCGGTAACAAGTCTAATAACTCTGTAGTTATTTTGCCGATTGCGCTGATACTTGGCATGGATGTAGGCAACCGCCGGGCAATGCATTTCCATGTGTCACGGTTGGGGTGCAGCTGCACGTGCGCACGGGCAGGGTGACGATTCCAGATCTCGAGAACGGCTGGGCCGATTGTGATCAAAGTTGGCACACCGTTAGGGATCGGCGAGTAGGGTGCCGTGCACAAGTCAGATGGAACCCATTTGGCACGTGCGCACGTGCAGGCTGACGCTTCCAGATCTCAAGAACGGCTGGGCCGACTGTGCTCAAATTTGGCATACCGCTTGATACCGATCAGTAGGGCGCCGTCCACCAGTCATTTAGTATGTATTTCCATGCGCCACGATTGGGGTGCAACTGCACGTGCGCACGTGCACGGCGACGCTTCCAGATCTCGAGAACGGGCGGGCCTATTGTGCTCAGATTTGGCACACCGCTAGAGACCGGCGAATAGAGTGCCGTGCACAAGTCAATTGGGACCCAGGTTGCACGTGCGCACGTGCAGGGTGTCGCTTCCAGATCTCGAAAACGGCCGAGTCGATTGCACTCAAATTTGGCAAACCGCTAGAGACCGGTTAGTAGAGTGCAGTGCACATCAGTTCGTGGCACACCCGCTCCGGTCTGCACGTGCAAGGCTCATCCTCTCGTTTGGCGGCGGGCGTTTTTGCGGCGTTAACCGCAGGTTGTTTGAAAAGACAAACACTATTCGTTAGAATTGTGTTTTTCTATTGAAAAACAACCGGAGCAGTCCTTCTCCGGGCTATGTTTTGCATGGCTGGCCGCGAATCAGTACAACTTGATACCAGCCAAAACTTCTGCAACGATTTTCGCAAAAATATCAGGGTATAGACTTTCGAAGGCGATCTAGCTGATGGCACCGGTCGCTACTCGCTCAGAATTCTTTTGCGCGTGGCGCGTGCGTTTGAATTTTCGCCCATGTTAAGTCAATGGGGGTTTGGGGGTCTTTTTGCGCCATCGGGAATGGCGGAAAAACGAGCCAAGAAAGGGGTGGTTTTCATCCCAGCATTTTATGGCAAACACGTTCCGGTACACGCCAGTGTGCGCCGTATACCCGTCAGAATCTCGGAACGTTTCTTTGCACGAGGTCAAAGTTGGAATTTTGCTGTGTCCCATGTTAAGTGAATGGAGAGTTTTGCAGCGATATTTTCATTCGCGCATTGTAAAAAATTATGTGTCACGATTTCGTTCAAACTTTCGAGAGATGTTGAGAAAGGAACATAGGACATGCTGTTTTGCTTCGTTAAGCTGTGCAAAATCGTTTTTTTTCTAATAAAGTTCGTTTGAAAATGGAAATTTTTAACATGGAAAGTCAATGGGAGCGTCTTTATTCCTCTATAACTTTTATCGTTAGTAATATATATAGGTGAAAAGTCAATATAATATACAACTTTTGATGCTCTTTCCACTGATGCATTGAACGTCACTGCACGATGTGCCGTTTTTAAGAAAAGCTGTAAAAAATCAGGGCTCGACTGTGACTTGAACCCAACCACATTAGAGTATACGAACAGGTGACGGGGATGCCTCCCGTGTGCGGATGCGACACTGATTATTGCTAAATATTAGCAGTCGGCCGCCGTGGGGGCGCCTTGCAAAGCTTCTATCTCCACAACTACTTGACTGATTCACTCGCGGTCTTTTGTGTGGGATAGCTCCTTCCTTTCTTACACGTAGTGTGCTATTCTCGATGCGTATGGGTGACCCCTAATGCACGTGCCACGTGCAAAACGATAAGGTGTCAGTTCGGTAACAAGTCTAATAACTCTGTAGTTATTTTGCCGATTGCGCTGATACTTGGCATGGATGTAGGCAACCGCCGGGCAATGCATTTCCATGTGTCACGGTTGGGGTGCAGCTGCACGTGCGCACGGGCAGGGTGACGATTCCAGATCTCGAGAACGGCTGGGCCGATTGTGATCAAAGTTGGCACACCGTTAGGGATCGGCGAGTAGGGTGCCGTGCACAAGTCAGATGGAACCCATTTGGCACGTGCGCACGTGCAGGCTGACGCTTCCAGATCTCAAGAACGGCTGGGCCGACTGTGCTCAAATTTGGCATACCGCTTGATACCGATCAGTAGGGCGCCGTCCACCAGTCATTTAGTATGTATTTCCATGCGCCACGATTGGGGTGCAACTGCACGTGCGCACGTGCACGGCGACGCTTCCAGATCTCGAGAACGGGCGGGCCTATTGTGCTCAGATTTGGCACACCGCTAGAGACCGGCGAATAGAGTGCCGTGCACAAGTCAATTGGGACCCAGGTTGCACGTGCGCACGTGCAGGGTGTCGCTTCCAGATCTCGAAAACGGCCGAGTCGATTGCACTCAAATTTGGCAAACCGCTAGAGACCGGTTAGTAGAGTGCAGTGCATAACCGCAGGTTGTTTGAAAAGACAAACACTATTCGTTAGAATTGTGTTTTTCTATTGAAAAACAACCGGAGCGGTCGTTGTCCGGGGTATGTTTTGCAAGTCTGGCCGCGAATCAGTACAACTTGACGGGGGCCTAGACGAAATGTACAATCTTCGTAAAAAGTTCAGGGTATGGGCTCCCGCAGGCGATCTACCTGATGGCACCGGTCGCTACTCGCTAAGAAGTCTTTTGCGCGTGGCACGTGCGATTCCATTTTCCCCATGTTAAGTCAACGGGGTTTTGGACACTTTTTGCGCGATCGCGAATGGCGGGAAAACGAGCCAAGAAGGAGGTGGTTTTCTTCCCAGCATTTTATGGCAAACACGTTTGGGTACACGCCAGTGTGCGCTGTATACCCCTCAGAATCTCGGAACGTGTCTTTGCACGAGGTCAAAGTTGGAATTTTGCTGTGTCCCATGTTAAGTCAATGGACGGCGATGCCGAGACTTTGCAGAGACATTTTCATTCGATCTTTGTACAAAATTTTAGAGATAGATTTTGCCCAAACTCTTATATCTTGTAGAGGAAAGAGCATAGTACATGCCGTTATGCTTCGTTAAGCTGGCAAAACTCGTTTTTTCTTATAAAGTTCATTTGAAAATTAAAATTTTTAACATGGAAAGTCAATGGGAGCGTCTTTATTCCTCTATAACTTTTAGCTTTAGTAAGATATATAGGTGAAAAGTTTATATAATATACAACTTTTGATGCTCTTTCCACTGATGCATAGGACGTCACTGCACGATGTGCCGTTTTTAAGAAAAGCTGTAAAAAAGCAGGGCTCGACTGTGACTTGAACCCAACCACATTAGAGTATACGAACAGGTGACGGGGATACCTCCCGTGTGCGGATGCGACACTGATTATTGCTAAATATTAGCAGTAGGCCGCCTGTGGGCTGCCTTTAGAAACCTTATATCTCTGCAACCACTGGACCGATTCACTCGCGGTCTTTTGTGTGGGACAGCTCCTCCCTTTCTGACACGTATTGTGCTATTCTCGATGCGTATGGGTGACCCCTAATGCACGTGCCACGTGCAAAACGAAGAGGTGTCAGTTTGGTAACAAGTCTAATAACTCTGTAGTTAGTTTGCCGATTGCACTGATACTTGGCATGGATGTAGGCACCCGCCGTGCAATGCATTTCCATGTGTCACGGTTGGGGTGCCGCTGCACGTGCACACGGGCAGGGTGACGCTTCCAGATCTCGAGAACGGCTGGGCCGATTGTGATCAAAGTTGGCACACCGTTAGGGATCGGCGAGTAGGGTGCCGTGCACAAATCAGATGGGACTCATTTTGCACGTGCGCACGTGCAGGCTGACGCTTCCAGATCTCGAGAACGGCCGGGCCGATTGTGCTTAGCTTTGGCACACCACTAGAGACTGGTTAATAGGGTGCCGTGCACAAGTCAGTAAGTATGTATTTTCATGTGCCACGGTTGGGGTGCAGCTGCACGTGCGCACGTGTAAGGGTCGTTTCCAGATCTTGGAAACGGCTGGGCTGAATGCGATTAAATTTGGTACATCGCTAGAAACCGGCGAATAGAGTGCCGTGCACAAGTCAATTGGGACCTAGGCTGCACGTGCGCACGTGCAGGGTGTCGCTTCTAGATCTCGAAAACGGCCGGGTCGATTGCACTCAAATTTGGCACACCGCTATAGACCGGCGAATAGGGTGCCGTGCACGTCAGTCCGTAGCACACCGACTCCGGTCTGCACTAACCGCAGGTTGTTTGAAAAGACAAACACTATTCGTTAGAATTGTGTTTTTCTATTGAAAAACAACCGGAGCAGTCGTTCATCGGGCTATGTTTTGCATGTCTGGCCGCGGATTGGGGCACCTTGCTACCTGCCCAAACAACTGCAACGATTTTCGTAAAAATTTCAGAGCATGGGCTCGCGGAGGCGATCTAGCTGCTGGTACCGGTCGCTACTCGCTCAGAATTCTTTTGCGCGTGGCACGTGCGCTTCCATTTTCCCCATGTTAAGTCAATGGGGGTTTGGGGCTTTTTTTGCGCCATCGCTAATGGCGGAAAAACGAGCCAAGAAAGGGGTGGTTTTCTTCCAGGCATTTAATGGCAAACACGTTCCGGTACACGCCAGTGTGCGCCGTTTACCCGTCAGAATCTCGGAACGTTTCTTTGCACGAGGTCAAAGTTGGAATTTTGTTGTGTCCCATGTTAAGTGAATGGACAATTTTGCAGAGCTATTTTCATTCGTGCATTGTAAAAAATTATGTGTCACGATTTCGTCCAAACATTCGAGAGTTGTTGAGGAAGGAACATAGTATATGCTGTTGTGCTTCGTTAAGCTGTGCAAAATCGTTTTTTCTAATAAAGTTCGTTTGAAAATGGAAATTTTTAACATGGAAAGTCAATGGGAGCGTCTTTATTCCTCTATAACTTTTATCGTTCGTAATATATATAGGTGAAAAGTTAATATAATATACAACTTTTGATGCTCTTTCCACTGATGCATTGAACGTCACTGCACGATGTGCCGTTTTTAAGAAAAGCCGTAAAAAATCAGGGTTCGACTGTGGTTTGAACCCAACCACATTAGAGTATACGAACAGGTGACGGGGATACCTCCCGTGTGCGGATGCGACACTGATTATTGCTAAATATTAGCAGTCGGCCGCCGTGGGGGCGCCTTGCAAAGCTTCTATCTCCACAACTGCTTGACTGATTCACTCGCGGTCTTTTGTGTGGGATAGCTCCTTCCTTTCTTACACGTAGTGTGCTATTCTCGATGCGTATGGGTGACCCCTAATGCACGTGCCACGTGCAAAACGATAAGGTGTCAGTTCGGTAACAAGTCTAATAACTCTGTAGTTATTTTGCCGATTGCGCTGATACTTGGCATGGATGTAGGCAACCGCCGGGCAATGCATTTCCATGTGTCACGGTTGGGGTGCAGCTGCACGTGCGCACGGGCAGGGTGACGATTCCAGATCTCGAGAACGGCTGGGCCGATTGTGATCAAAGTTGGCACACCGTTAGGGATCGGCGAGTAGGGTGCCGTGCACAAGTCAGATGGGACCCATTTGGCACGTGCGCACGTGCAGGCTGACGCTTCCAGATCTCAAGAACGGCTGGGCCGACTGTGCTCAAATTTGGCATACCGCTTGATACCGATCAGTAGGGCGCCGTCCACCAGTCATTTAGTATGTATTTCCATGCGCCACGATTGGGGTGCAACTGCACGTGCGCACGTGCAGGGCGACGCTTCCAAATCTCGAGAACGGGCGGGCCTATTGTGCTCAGATTTGGCACACCGCTAGAGACCGGCGAATAGAGTGCCGTGCACAAGTCAATTGGGACCCAGGTTGCACGTGCGCACGTGCAGGGTGTCGCTTCCAGATCTCGAAAACGGCCGAGTCGATTGCACTCAAATTTGGCAAACCGCTAGAGACCGGTTAGTAGAGTGCAGTGCACATCAGTTCGTGGCACACCCGCTCCGGTCTGCACGTGCAAGGCTCATCCTCTCGTTTGGCGGCGGGCGTTTTTGCGGCGTTACAGAGTAACCGCAGGTTGTTTGAAAAGACAAACACTATTCGTTAGAATTGTGTTTTTCTATTGAAAAACAACCGGAGCGGTCGTTCTCCGGGCTATGTTTTGCAAGTCTGGCAGCGAATCGAGACATCTTGATTGGGGCCTAGACGAAATGTACAATCTTCGTAAAAAGTTCAGTGTATAGGCTCCCGGAGGCGATCTACCTTATGGCATCGGTCGCTACTCGCTTAAAACCTCGTGGCACGTGGCACGTGCGATTCCATTTTCCCCGTGTTAAGTGAACGGGGTTTTGGACACTTTTTGCGCGATCGCCAATAGCGGGAAAACGAGCCAAGGAAGAGGTGGTTTTCTTCCCAGCATTTTATGGCAAACACGTTTGGGTACACGCTAGTGTGCGCTGTATACCCCTCAGAATCTCGGAACGTGTCTTTGCACGAGGTCAAAGTTGGAATTTTGCTGTGTCCCATGTTAAGTCAATGGACGGCGATGTCGAGACTTTGCAGAGACATTTTCATTCGATCTTTGTACAAAATTTTAGAGATAGATTTCGCCCAAACTCTTATATCTTGTAAAGGAAAGAGCATAGTACATGCCGTTATGCTTCGTTAAGCTGGCAGAAATCGTTTTTTCTAATAAAGTTCGTTTGAAAATGAAAATTTTTAACATGGAAAGTCAATGGGAGCGTCTTTGTTGCTTAATAACTTTTTACGTTACAGATATATCAAAGTGAAAAGTTAATAAAACATACAACTTTCGATGCTCTTTCCAATAATGTATAGAACGTCACTGCACGATGTGCCGTTTTTAAGAAAAGTTGTAAAAAAGCAGGGCTCGACTGTGACTTGAACCCAACCACATTAGAGTATACGAATAGGTGACGGCGATACCTCCCGTGTGCGGATGCGACACTGATTATTGCTAAATATTAGCAGTAGGCCGCCTGTGGGGTGCCTGTACAAACCTTATATCTCTGCAACCACTGGACCGATTCACTCGCGGTCTTTTGTGTGGGATAGCTCCTTCCTTTCTTACACGTAGTGTGCTACTCTCGATGCGTATGGGTGACCCCTAATGCACGTGCCACGTGCAAAACGAAAAGAAGTCAGTTCAGTAACAAGTCTAATAACTCTGTAGTTAGTTTGCCGATTGCGCTGATACTTGGCATGGTTGTAGGCACCCGCCGCGCAATGCATTTCCATGTGTCACGGTTGGGGTGCCGCTGCACGTGCGCACGGGCAGGGTGACGCTTCCAGATCTCGAGAACGACTGGGCCGATTGTGATCAAAGTTGGCACACCGTTAGGGCTCGGCGAGTAGGGTGCCGTGCACAAGTCAGATGGGACCCAGTTTGCACGTGCGCACGTGCAGGCTGACGCTTCCATATCTCAAGAACGGTTGGACCGACTGTGCTCAAATTTGGCATACCACTAGAGACTAGTTAGTAGGGTGCCGTGCACAAGTCAGTAAGTATGTATTTTCATGTGCCGCGGTTGGGGTGCAGCTGCACGTGCGCACGTGTAGGGGTCGTTTCCCGATCTTGGAAACGGCTGGGCCGATTCAGATTAAATTTGGTACATCGCTAGAAACCGGCGAATAGAGTGCCGTGCACAAGTCAATTAGGGCCCAGGCTGCACGTGCGCACGTGCAGGGTCACGCTTCCAGATCTCGAAAACGGCCGGGTCGATTGCACTCAAATTTGGCACACCGCTATAGACCGGCGAATAGGGTGCCGTGCACGTCAGTCCGTAGCACACCGACTCCGGTCTGCACGTGCAAGGCTCATCCTCTCGTTTGGCGGCGGGCGTTTTTGCTGCGTTTCCAAAGGTGCTTGCTCAAACAACCTGCGGTCCAGCGATGCGGAGCCCAGCATCGCAGATGCTGGTAACCGCAGGTTGTTTGAAAAGACAAACACTATTCGTTAGAATTGTGTTTTTCTATTGAAAAACAACCGGAGCGGTCGTTGTCCGGGCTATGTTTTGCAAGTCTGGCCGCGAATTGGGGCAACTTGAGCGGGGCCTAGACGAATCGCTCAATCTTCGTAAAAAGTTCAGGGTATGGGCTCCCGGAGGCGATCTACCTGATGGCACCGGTCGCTACTCGCTTAAAACCTCGTGGCACGTGGCACGTGCGATTCAATTTTCGCCCATGTTAAGTCAATGGGGTTTTGGGCACTTTTTGCGCCATCGCGAATGGTGGAAAAACGAGCCAAGAAAGGGGTGGTTTTCTTCCCAGCATTTTATGGCAAACACGTTCCGGTACACGCTAGTGTGCGCCGTATACCCCTCAGAATCTCGGAACGTGTCTTTGCTCGAGGTCAAAGTTGGAATTTTGCGTTGTCCCATGTTAAGTCAATGGACGGCGATGTCGAGACTTTGCAGAGACATTTTCATTCGTTCATTGTACAAAATTTTAGAGATAGATTTCGCCCAAACTCTTATATCTTGCAGAGGAAAGAGCGTAGTACATGCTGGTATGCTTCGTTAAGCTGGCAGAAATCGTTTTTTCCAATAAAGTTCGTTTGAAAATGAAAATTTTTAACATGGAAAGTCAATGGGAGCATCTTTATTTCTCTAAAACTTTTATCATTAGTAAGATATATAGGTGAAAAGTTAATATAATATACAATTTTTGATGCTCTTTCCACTGATGCATAGAACGTCACTGCACGATGTGCCGTTTTTAAGAAAAGTTGTAAAAAAGCAGGGCTCGACTGTGACTTGAACCCAAACACATTAGAATATACGAACAGGTGAAGGGGACACCTCCCATGTGCGGACGCGACACTGATTATTACGGAGCGAGCGAAGCGAGCGGAGTCTTTCCTTAGATTAACGGAAATTTCTGAGTATGAGCGGCCGGGGCCGGCCGGCCGGCCGGCCGGCCGGCCGTGCGGACGCTTTTGCGAGGCTTATATCTCAGCAACCACTTGACCGATTTACACGCGGTAATTTTTGTAGGGTAGCTTCATTCCTTCTACCAAGTATTGGACTATTCCCGATGCGTGTGGGTGACCCCTTATGCACGTGCCACGTGCAAAACGAAGAGGTGTCAGTTTTGTAATTGTTGCAATATCTCGGTAACTACTTGGCCGATTGCGCTGAAAGTTGGCATGTAGGTAGGCACCTACTAGGCACTGCATATCCATGTGCCAGAGTTGGGGTGCTGCTGCACGTGCGCACGTGCAGGGGTCATTTCCAGATCTCGAGAACGGCTGGACCGATGGCGCTCAAATTTGGTACACGGTTAGGGACCAGTTAGTAGGGTGCCGTGCACAAGTCAGTTGGGACCCATTTTGCACGTGCGCACGTGCAGGGTGCCGCTCCCAGATCTCGAGAACGGCTGGGCCGATTGTGCTCAAATTTGGCACATCGCTAGAGACCGGTCAGTAGGGTGCCGTGCACAAGTCAGTTGGAGGTACCCCTCGAAATTTCGCACGTGCAAGACTCACCCCCTCGCTCGCTCCGTTAGTCGCCCCAAAAGGCGCTATACTGGTTGCTAATTATTAGCAGTCGGCCGCCGTGGGGGCGCCTTTACAAACCTTATATCTCTGCAACCACTGGACCGATTCACTCGCGGTCTTTTGTGTGGGATAGCTTCTTCCTTTCTTACACGTAGTGTGCTGTTCTCGATGCGTATGGGTGACCCCTAATGCACGTGCCACGTGCAAAACGAAGAGGTGTCAGTTCGGTAGCAAGTGTAATAACTCTGTAGTTATTTTGCCGATTGCGCTGATCCTTGGCATGGATGTAGGCACCCGCCCCGCAATGCCTTTCCATGTGTCACGGTTGGGGTGCCGCTGCACGTGCGCACGGGCAGGGTGACGCTTCCAGATCTCGAGAACGGCTGGGCCGATTGTGATCAAAGTTGGCACACCGTTAGGGCTCGGCGAGTAGGGTGCCGTGCACAAGTCAGATGGGACCCAGTTTGCACGTGCGCACGTGCAGGCTGACGCTTCCATATCTCAAGAACGGCTGGACCGACTGTGCTCAAATTTGGCATACCACTAGAGACTGGTTGGTAGGGTGCCGTGCACAAGTCAGTAAGTATGTATTTTCATGTGCCGCGGTTGGGGTGCAGCTGCACGTGCGCACGTGTAGCGGTCGTTTCCCGATCTTGGAAACGGCTGGGCCGATTCAGATTAAATTTGGTACATCGCTAGAAACCGGCGAATAGTGTGCCGTGCACAAGTCAATTGGGGCCCAGGCTGCACGTGCGCATGTGCAGGGTGTCGCTTCCAGATCTCGAAAACGGCCGGGTCGATTGCACTCAAATTTGGCACACCGCTATAGACCGGCGAATAGGGTGCCGTGCACGTCAGTCCGTAGCACACCGACTCCGGTCTGCACGTGCAGGGCTCATCCTCTCGTTTGGCGGCGGGCGTTTTTGCTGCGTTTACAAAGGTGCTTGCTCAAACAACCTGCGGTCCCGCGATGCGGAGCCCAGCATCGCAGATGCTGGTAACCGCAGGTTGTTTGAAAAGACAAACACTATTCGTTAGAATTGTGTTTTTCTATTGAAAAACAACCGGAGCGGTCCTTCTCCGGGCTATGTTTTGCATGTCTGGCCGCGAATTGGGGCAACTTGGGTCAGGCCTAAACTTGTGGCTCGATTTTCTTAAAAATTTCAGTGTATGGGCTCCCGCAGGCGATCTACCTGTTGGCACCGGTCGCTACTCGCTTAAAACCTCGTGGCACGTGGCACGTGCGATTCCATTTTCCCCATGTTAAGTCAACGGGGTTTTGGACACTTTTTGCGCGATCGGGAATAGCGGAAAAACGAGCCAAGGAAGAGGTGGTTTTCTTCCCAGCATTTTATGGCAAACACGTTTGGGTACACGCTGGTGTGCGCCGTATACCCCTCAGAACTTCGTAACGTGTCTTTGCACGAGGTCAAAGTTGAACTTTTTTCGCTCCCCATGTTAAGTCAATGGGCATTTTTGCAGAGACTTTTTCATTCGCTCATTGTACAAAATTATATGATACGATTTTGTTTAAACTTCCAGGACTTGTTGAGAAAAGACCATAGAACATGTTGTTATGCTTCTTTAAGCTGTGCAAATTCGTTTGTTCTTTTTAGGCTCGTTTAAAAATGAAAAATTTTAACATGGAAAGTCAATGGGAGCGTCTTTGCTGCTTAATAACTTTTTACAGTTGAGATATATTTATGTGAAAAGTTGATAGGTTATACAACTTTTGATGCTCTTTCCAATGATATATACAACTTTATTGCACGTGGTGCCGTTTTTGAGAAATATAGTAAAAAAGCACGACATTACCGAGATTTGAGCTCAGACCTATATCGTTACGGTGTCAGGCGGACACGAGGACAGGTGGCGCCGCCGCCGCCCGCATAGCGGCGGGAATGTGAACTAACCTGTTTACCATCTATGGTATGGTACCATCGGGGGACCGGCCGCCGTCGGCACCATTTCGGGACTTTGCATCGCAATAAAAGGCTTATTTACAATTGAAAATGGACTAGCGAGAGTCGTTATGGAATCAGAATTTGATGCTCTACAAAACTAGGCTATTTTCATTGTGATGGCATCACAGACTACACCGCTAAACCCAATAAAGCAGATTTATGTCGCGTCATCGATGATTACATATAATGTATCATTCTTTGATATATATGTAGTCGGGTCTTTCAGCTGCGTCCCTCCCCTCCCTCGCCGCGCCGGCGGGTCGGCCATCCGTGGCTTGCCGCCCGCCGGCTGCTGGCCGGTCAGCTGGCCGGTCAGCTGGTCGCCCGCGGCTGTCGGTGCAGTGCGGGATGCCTACTTGCGGGGGGGGGGGGGGGGGCCGTCGTGGCGGCGGCCCGGGTGGACTGGGCGAGCAGTGAGTTGGGGAGCGCTGCGCTGTCGGTGCTCTAGTTTGTATTGCGTTCGCATGATACGGCTTGAGCCAATACAGAGTGAACTGATTGAGCTGAGCAAGTCTTTACATACATTGAAAAGTAAAGCACTTTTTACTGCATCTACGGTGAGATGCTAGATAAAATTTATGGTCTACCTAATGGTACCCATTACTTAACAATTAAGTGAATCATTTCGTCGCTAAACTCTCGTAAATTCGTATGTCCGCCTCACTATGGAGTTTGGACCGTAACGTATGGCCTTTGCTCAGACAGTATACGAACAGGTGACGGGGATACCTCTAATAGAAGGATGCGACACGATTTTACTGCTAAATAGCGGCCGGCCGCCGTGGGGACGTTTTTGTACGACTTATATCTCGGCAACCACTGGGCTGATACACGTGCGGTTTTTTTGTGTGGGGTAGCTTTTTCCCTTCTTTCACATAGTGTGCTACTCTCGATGCATATGGGTGACCCCTAACGCACGTTCCACGTGCAAAGCCAAGAGGTGCCTGTTTTGTAATAAGCGCAATAGCTCGCGGTAATTACTGGGCCGATTGCGCTAAAACTTGGCATGGAGGTAGACACTTTCCAGGCGATGCATTTCCATGTGTCTTGGTAGGGGTGCAACTGCACGTGCGCACGTGCAGGGTGACGCTTCCAGATCTCGAGAACGGCTGGACCGATTGTGTTCAAATTTGGCATAACGCTTGATACCGATCAGTAGGTTGCAGTCATTTAGTATGTATTTCCATGTGCCACGATTGGGGTGCAACTGCACGTGCGCACGTGCAGGGTGACGCTTCCAGATCTCGAGAACGGCCGGGCCGATTGAGTTCAAATTTGGTACACCGCTAGAGACCGATTAGTAGGGTGCCGTGCGCAAGTCAGTTTGGACCCATCTTGCACGTGCGCACGTGCAGGGTGACGCTTCCAGATTTCAAGAACGGCTGGACCGATTGCACTCAAATTCGGCAAACATCTAGAGATCGATCAGTAGGGTGCCGTGCACAAGTCAGTTAGTATGTATTTCCATGTGTCACGGTTGAGATGCAACTGCACGTGCGCACGTGGAGGGGTCGTTTCAAGATCTTGAAAACGGCTGGGCCGATTGAGCTCGAATTTGGTACACCGCTAGGGACCGGCGAATAGGGTCCCATGCACAATGCAATTGGACACAGCTTGCACGTGCGCACGTGCAGGGTGACGCTTCCAGATCTCGAAAATGGCCGAGCCGATTACACTCAAATTTGGCACACCGCTATAGATCAGCGAGTAGGGTGCCGTGCACGTCAGTTTGTAACACACCGACTCCGGTCTGCACGTGCAAGGCTCATCCTCTCGTTTGGCGGCGGGCGTTTTTGCTGCGTTTACAAAGGTGCTTGCTCAAACAACCTGCGGTCCCGCGATGCGGAGCCCAGCATCGCAGATGCTGGTACTAACCGCAGGTTGTTTGAAAAGACAAACACTATTCGTTAGAATTGTGTTTTTCTATTGAAAAACAACCGGAGCGGTCCTTCTCCGGGCTATGTTTTGCAAGTCTGGCAGCGAATCAGTACAACTTGGTTGGGGCCTAGACGAATCGCTCAATCTTCGTAAAAAGTTCAGGGTATGGGCTCCCGGAGGCGATCTACCTGATGGCACCGGTCGCTACTCGCTTAAAACCTCGTGGCACGTGGCACGTGCGATTCCATTTTCCCCATGTTAAGTCAACGGGGTTTTGGACACTTTTTGCGCGATCGCCAATAGCGGAAAAACGAGCCAAGAAGGAGGTGGCTTTCTTCCCAGCATTTTATGGCAAACACGTTCCGGTACACGCCAGTGTGCGCGGTATACACGTCAGAACTTCGTAACGTGTCTTTGCACGAGGTCAAAGTTGAACTTTTTTCGCTCCCCATGTTAAGTCAATGGGCGTTTTTGCAGAGACATTTACATTCGCTCATTGTACAAAATTATATGATACGATTTTGTTTAAACTTCCAGGACTTGTTGAGAAAAGACCATAGAACATGTTGTTATGCTTCTTTAAGCTGTGCAAATTCGTTTGTTCTTTTTAAGCTCGTTTAAAAATGAAAAATTTTAACATGGAAAGTCAATGGGAGCGTCTTTGGTGCTTAATAACTTTTTACCGTTGAGATATATTTAAGTGAAAAGTTGATAGGTTATACAACTTTTGATGCTCTTTCCAATGATATATAGAACGTTATTGCACGTTGTGCCGTTTTTGAGGAATTTGGTAAAAAAGCACGACTTTACCGAGATTTGAGCTCAGACCTATACATGGTCTTGGCTCAGACAGTATACGAACAGGTGACAGGGATACCTCCCATTGAAGGATGCGATTTAATACTAAACATTAGCAGCCGGCCGCCGTGGGGACGTTTTTGTACGACTAAAATATCTCCGCAGCCACTGGACCAATACACTTGCGGTTTTTTGAGTGGGGTAGCGTATACCCTTCTTAGAAGTATTTTACTATGGACGATGCATGCGGGTGACCCCTACTGCACGTGACACGTGTAATACGGAGAGGTGTCAGTTTTGTAATAAGTGCAATAACTCGGCAATTACTGGGCCGATTGCGCTGAAACTTGGCATGGAGGTAGTCACCTACCAGGCGATCCATTTTCATGTGCCACGGCAGGGGTGCCGCTGCACGTGCGCACGTGCAGGGTGACGCTTCCAGATCTTGTGACCGGCCGGGCCGATTGAGTTCAAATTTGGCACACCGCCAGAGACCGCGTAGTAGGGTGCCTTGCACAGATCAGTTGGGTCCCAGGTTGCACGTGCGCACGTGCAGGGTGACGCTTCCAGATCTCAGGAACGGCCGGGCCGATTGCATTCAAATTTGGCACACCTTTAGAGACCGATCAGTAGGGTGCCGTGCGCATGTCAGTTAGTATGTATTTTCATGGGTCACGGATGGGGTGCAGCTGCACGTGCGCACGTGCAGGGTGACACTTTCAGATCTCGAGAACGGCCGGGCCGATTGAGCTCAAATTTGGTACACCTCTAGAGACCGGCCAATAGGGTGCCGTATTACGAATACCCGTCACGACCCCTAGCGGTTGACCTGACTTGACCTGACTCAAATTTGGCACACCGCTATAGACCGGCGAATAGGGTGCCGTGCACGTCAGTTTGTAGCACACCCACCCCGGTCTGCACGTGCAATGCTCGTAGCACACCGACTGCGGTCTGCACGTGCAAGGCTCATCCTCTCGTTTGGTGGCGGGCGTTTTTGCTGCGTTTACAAAGGTGCTTGCTCAAACAACCTGCGGTCCCGCGATGCGGAGCCCGGCATCGCAGATGCCGGTAACCGCAGGTTGTTTGAAAAGACAAACACTATTCGTTAGAATTGTGTTTTTCTATTGAAAAACAACCGGAGCGGTCGTTCTCCGGGCTATGTTTTGCAAGTCTGGCCGCGAATCGAGACATCTTGAGCGGGGCCTAGACGAAATGTACAATCTTCGTAAAAAGTTCAGTGTATGGGCTCCCGGAGGCGATCTACCTTATGGCACCGGTCGCTACTCGCTTAAAACCTCGTGGCACGTGACACGTGCGATTCCATTTTCCCCATGTTAAGTCAACGGGGTTTTGGACACTTTTTGCGCCATCGGGAATGGCGGAAAAACGAGCCAAGAAAGGGGTGGTTTTCATCACAGCATTTTATGGCAAACACGTTTGGGTACACGCTAGTGTGCGCTGTATACCCCTCAGAATCTCGGAACGTGTCTTTGCACGAGGTCAAAGTTGGAATTTTGCTGTGTCCCATGTTAAGTCAATGGACGGCGATGTCGAGACTTTGCAGAGACATTTTCATTCGATCTTTGTACAAAATTTTAGAGATAGATTTCGCCCAAACTCTTATATCTTGTAGAGGAAAGAGCATAGTACATGCCGTTATGCTTCGTTAAGCTGGCAAAACTCATTTTTTCTTATAATGTTCATTTGAAAATTAAAATTTTTAACATGGGAAGTCAATGGGAGCGTCTTTGTTGCTCAATAACTTCTTACGTTGCAGATGTATCAAAGTGAAAAGGTAATAAAATATACAACTTTCGATGCTCTTTCCAACAATGTATAGAACGTCACTGCACGATGTGCCGTTTTTAAGAAAAGCTGTAAAAAAGCAGGGCTCGACTGTGACTTGAACCCAACCACATTAGAGTATACGAACAGGTGACGGCGATACCTCCCGTGCGCGGATGCGACACTGATTATTGCTAAATATTAGCAGTAGGCCGCCTGTGGGGTGCCTTTACAAACCTTCTATCTCTGCAACCACTGGACCGATTCACTCGCGGTCTTTTGTGTGGGATAGTTTCTTCCTTTCCCAAACGTAGTGTGCTACTCTCGATGCGTATGGGTGACCCCTAATGCACGTGCCACGTGCAAAACGAAGAGAAGTCAGTTTGGTAACAAGTCTAATAACTATGTAGTTAGTTTGCCGATTGCGCTGATACTTGGCATGGTTGTAGGCACCTGCCGCGCAATGCATTTCCATGTGTCACGGTTGGGGTGCCGCTGCACGTGCACACGGGCAGGGTGACGCTTCCAGATCTCGAGAACGGCTGGGCCGATTGTGATCAAAGTTGGCACACCGTTAGGGCTCGGCGAGTAGGGTGCCGTGCACAAGTCAGATGGGACCCAGTTTGCACGTGCGCACGTGCAGGCTGACGCTTCCGTATCTCAAGAACGGCTGGACCGACTGTGTTCAAATTTGGCATACTACTAGAGACTGGTTAGTAGGGTGCCGTGCACAAGTCAGTAAGTATGTATTTTCATGTGCCGCGGCTGGGGTGCAGCTGTACGTGCGCACGTGTAGGGGTCGTTTCCCGATCTTGGAAACGGCTGGGCCGATTCAGATTAAATTTGGTACATCGCTAGAAACCGGCGAATAGAGTGCCATGCACAAGTCAATTGGGGCCCAGGCTGCACGTGCGCACGTGCAGGGTGTCGCTTCCAGATCTCGAAAATGGCCGGGTCGATTGCACTCAAATTTGGCACACCGCTATAGACCGGCGAATAGGGTGCCGTGCACGTCAGTCCGTAGCACACCGACTCCGGTGTGCACGTGCAAGGCTCATCCTCTCGTTTGGCGGTGGGCGTTTTTGCTGCGTTTACAAAGGTGCTTGCTCAAACAACCTGCGGTCCCGCGATGCGGAGCCCAGCATCGCAGATGCTGGTAATCGCGGTGTCTCTATTGAGTCTACTATCTACTAATCAGTGAAAGTGGTTTCTTGCAAACAAGACACCCGTTAGATGTATTCACATATTGTCAGACGTTCTTGTATAGGTAGGGTAAGGTGCCTGATTAGCGACCCTTTCCGATTTGCGACCTACCTCCCTACAGAAAAACTGGCAGGAGAAAACGGGGTAAAAACATCGTCAAAAGGTCAGCCATACTTTGGTTATCAAATTAAATTATTTTCCGGTCGTCGATGTTTCTGGTGGGACGTTTCAGATGAGTTTAAATAAAAATGACGAGTTTCTTATCCAAAACGTGTGTGTTTGGGCCCTCTCTGATGAAAAGCGATGCACATTAGGATGATGCACCTTTTTTCTTCTGAATCGACATTCCTTTTTCAATTGATTGCCGTTTACCCATAGTGAATCGCTCAACTGTGCACAGCATGGCGGTTAAAAATGTGTCGCAACTCATATTTCCTATTTGCGCTTGACATGGTCGCAAATAGCTCAAGAAGGGAAAGAAAGGGGAAAAGAGAGAAATGAAAATGAGGTGTTGCTGAAGCTTGCAATGTGTGGCAGGGGATGCCAAATATCGTCACCGACTGCAGGGGTGCCGAATTCAGCGCAGACCTCAAATACCATACGAGATAGCCCGCAAAATTTGGGTTTCCGCCTTCTTTTCGCCTTCGGTGCATCACGTGATCAGTTTTACTTACGTAAATGTGATGGATAAACGTTTCTATTCGAGTGATTGAGTGCTTTGCGTATAGGTTACCTTTTTGACATCATATTTCATCTTTTCAGGCGTCGCATTTTTTTGCCATTTTTAATATGGGGAAACCCATAGACTTATTAGCGACCCTCCCCGGTCGCTAATCGGGAAGAGTTCCCTATTAGCGTTTTTTGCAATGGTTTGCCAAAATGCTCACTACAAATAACTTAGTGAATATTGGGGCAGAAAATGGCTATATTTTAATAGAAAAATGAACGACCTCTCCGAAAATCAAGCCAGTAATACAGTGGCACCCACAGAGCGTGAGCAATGACGGTTCAAATTAAGGGGGTCGCTAATTAGGCACCTTACCCTATATTGCCCCCGTCGTGTTGTAACGAGGATGTGCGATGTGTTTATAACGCGATAAAGCTAATTTTGTTCACATTGATGTAAACGTCGCTATCATATACATAATGTATGTCCATGAAAGTCAATACATCAACTATGCTGACTTTGCATTGCACGACTAATTGCTTAAATCCGACAAAAAATGTGCAAGGTATATGCTATTTGTAAGTTCTTATATGCATGGGAATGGGGAACATTTGGCATAGCTTACAATGATTCTGCTCATGTTACCTGATTTGATGGTTTCAGGTAGTTTTATTTGATCCGAGGATGTCTCTATCAAAAGTTATTGCCAAAAACTGCTGGTGGCCTGTTACGACCTTGCATGGCTTGATGTGACCGCTTTAAGTCTGCCGCTATAGTCTGACAAACCTAAGAAAGAACGGAGCTAAGGCGCCCCGAAGCACTCAACTCGTGCATTGGACATTGGAGATAGCATCGCCCGGCGAGGGGGGGGGGAGGTTGGTGCAAACTGCAAACCCCTCTAAGGTTTTTCGCAAATAACGTCTACGCGCCGCCAAATTTGGCATACCCTCTGGGGCAACCTTTTGGCACCTATCCTGAAAACTTCAGGTCTCAGTCTTTTCAGGTCAGGTCACCAGGTCACAAAAATCAGTACAAGGTCAGGGAAAACTTGGACTAGTTACTCAAGTTAGCTTAGCGGCAACTGAATGCCAGAGTGTTTCGTTGATAGCAGAGCTGGGCAAGTGCGTTCGTTTAGTGCGTTCCTGCGTTCTTCCGTTCGTACGCACCGCCCTTTTTAGGAACGCAAGAACGCAGGAACGCAAAGTTTTTCAAAGGAACGCAAGTAAGAGGAACGCACCACCCGAAATTTTGAAGCGTTCCTGCGTTCTTGCGAAACCACCCGAAAAAATCATATTGCTGCCAATGACCTCTGTGTCAAATGTTTGAATCTCGAGTACGTGTGTTTGCCGGTAGAGGCGCCACTTGTCGGTCGAATCGAGGAAGGCTTGTTTAGATTTAGTGGTGATGTTCACTATTCGATTCGGTTTCAGGCATCAAATGTGTAAAGGAAATATGATAACTTTTACTTAGATACATCTTTCAACTTAACTATTGTTTTTAAGTAGGTCGTATTTTCGTTGAAAACCCAACGGATGATATTGGTAAAACGTATTTCAGATATTCGATGCGGAAAAGAGATGTGGAGTTGCTTTTCGGCCCCGCGTCGCCATTCTGGGTATTCTGTGATCGATTCGCCCCGTGTTTGGTTGAGCCCGCGCCGCGTGGTTCGGCGGTATTTCTTTGTCCACGACTTCGGTTGTGAAGAACACGCCTGTAGTGTTGGACTGGCGCGATTTGCCTACTTTGTCCGCTACAGTGTTGCGTTGCACTGATTTTGGTATGATTTGCTGCTTGGTAGAGCCAGAATACAATACGGGTTAACAGTTTGGGACGCAGGAACGCAGGAACGCTAACGCACCGAGCGAAAAAAAAATGAGGAACGCTATTCCAGGAACGCACTAACCGCGGCCGGAGGAACGCAGGAACGCTAACGCACTACCGAAAATCGAGGAACGCGCCCAGCTCTGGTTGATAGCGTGAGTGCTTTGACACGTAGTGCTACCAAATTTCAGACACAACTTGGCGCATCTATTTGTCAATTTACCTAGGAGTTTTAAGTTCCAGTGACCTGAGGTCAGGTTACAAGGTCACAAAAACCGGTACATTGTCAAAACAAAACTGTGGGCGTGGGGGACCTCTGTATTAAAATTTGGGGGTGATTGGCCCAGGGGTGCGCCGTCAGCACGCGCTCGCGTGCGCCATAGGGTTAACACAGGAAACGGTCAAATCGACGATCGGGCGAAAACCGGCCTGCGGCGCCCACTTCCCGGGCCCAAAACTCGGCGACAGACTGCCGTAGCGAAGTGGGGTTACCACCACTGGATAGAGGAGAGATGGAACTAGCGTATTGATATGGTTTCATAGTACAGCACGCGCCACGTGCAAGACAGCACCCCCGGTTATCAAAAAATGACCGATTTCGTGCATTGTGGGAAGAAAACCGATGCCGCTGGAAAACGGCTTGACGGAATGAAATCGTTAATGTATCATTTTGCAGACAAATGTACGTGTAGTGATAGGAAAGCAAATAAAGACTGCTGATCGGTACCATTTCTTTAATAATGAAAAAATAATTTGAAAATTTGATTTGCACGGAGCGCGATGTCCTTTACAACACGAAAACGTATTGAAAACGATGATCAATCGTTATGAAACCTAAATATTTGGAAAGAGCATTCTTTTCTGACCAATATCCACCCAAAATATTATCGAAAAGTCAATAAATTTTGGTGAAAATGACTCAAGCATGCGACCGTGTTTTGATAACGTTACGCGTATTTTCCGACGAAATCGGATCGGTGGCTTCGGCAGGCAGGCCCAGTCAGGCCATTGAACCGTTGACAACAAACGGTAGCGGAAGGCACCTCTCGCCATGGGAATTCGCCAGTGAATAAAATAAATTTATTCTTGCAATAACTCAGCCGCTACCGGGCCGATTGTGCTGAATTTTGGGACTGTCAACGGGCACGTATCGAACGACACATTACCATATGTAGGGTGCTAAATGCTAATGCACGTGCACACCTGGAAAGGAGCAGTTTCCTATCTCAAGAACGGCTGGGCCAATTTCTCTCAAACTTGGTACACACTACAGAAATCGTAAAATCAATCAAATACTATACAGTTATCGCGCAAACATGGCCATCTAGTAATAGTTCTTAATCATAGCAGTGGCATATACTTTCACTGAATATGAAGTATAGCTGCTCGGCTGTGATTTGGGTATAGTGTTTTTATAATGTCGGGTAATTCCGGGCAATGCACACATACATAGCTGAGTGCGCGCTAACAAGCCCTCAATGAGGTGACGGAGCGTGAGAATGCCAGCCACATCCCGCTAATTCCTGCCGGAGTCTGGCGGCATTATTCGGAACGAGCGCCATTCATCGGGACGGCGTCATCTCCGGGTAGCTTATTGAGGGCCCACGCCTCCTGCATATTCCTCTGCGGCTGGCCGCGCCGCGCCGGCCGCCCATCCAGCGCGCAGTGGGACGGGGCACAGTGGGCGGCGCGCCGCCCCCGGGGATCCGCCGCCCGGCAACGTCCCTCCCCGGGGCTCAATAGCTTCCGGTCGGGTGACGCGCCGTCACCCACGCCCAGCAGAAGAAGCGCCCAGAAATAATAACCCGTCCCTACTGCTAAGTATTCGCATAGATGGTGCGAGGGGTGGAAATTGCACACTGAGAGATAAGTTGACTCTTCTCAGCACAATAAGGGAGAGTTGTCACTTTTGACTCACGATGCAATTCTTCTTCGACACCAAACACGGATAAAACTCATCTGAAACTCTCATTTGACTCTATTATGATTCCACAAAATTTCTCTTTACTCTTATATAACCCTTCCAATGTTCTTCAAAAACACACTATCATTCTGAACACTCTTTCAATACTAGGGGAAGTTGGGGGAACGCCGAAGACTTTTTTTCTGACGCCCGTAGCACGCAAGGTAGACAACATAAGCTATTCTTGTTGGCGTCATTCGAGAGGCCAGTCTTTTGCCTTTCAAACATACCAGGCGCATTTGATGAATTCGCATACCGTTAAGCGCACAAACTAAAAATATCAAAGAAGTGACTTTTTCGGCGTTGCCCCGGACTGCGGGGAAAGCCGAAAATGGGAGAAATGATCTACGGGGAATGCCGACATTGATGTTTTGCCATTTTATCTCAAACTTTATCCAGAATTGATCAAAGCTGACACTCGTTTTAAGAGCTTGAGGACGCGGTGCACACTGGAAGTTATAATTGTGTGATATAATAAGAACATGCCAGGTAAATCATTCCTTATAGGTAACAGGCCGTTGTGTCGGTTGAAAGTGTAATTTGTGTGACTAAAAATACGCGTTGCTATTCTACAGCAGTAAAGTCCACGTAGCGTGCTTTTAGCACGTGCGTAATCGCACGTTTTCGGCATTACCCCAGCCTGCCATACTTTCATTTGCAGGCCCATAACTTTTCAACGTGCTGTATAAATTTCAAATAGGCAGCACACTTATGCAAAGACATGCTAAAGATTACTTGACCGAATTGGCCAGACAAACGGTAGCATAATGAGTAAGAAATGCAGCTTCAAAGGCGCATGTAGTACAAGGGAAACGTACCTTGAAAACGCTCTTGGCGCCCTCACAGTCGAAGTATTCCGAATGACGACTCGTAACAAACATGCGATAATTGTAGTCACTTAAGCTTCAGAGCATCACTGACAGGTGGCATCCATGTCTTACGGTTTTCGAAATATCTCGAATTTCGGCTTTGCCCCAACTCCGGCATTGCCCCAACTTCCCCTACTCCTCTGAGTTCTTGTAGAATTCTCTCAAAACTCTGCGTCAATCCATCATAATCTTGTCTATGCTTCTAAAATAGGTAGGTACTCGCTTATTATAACAAAATTATCCGCAAAATATCTTAAAACTCTTCAACAATCTGCAAATGCAAACCGATTCCTATAATTATTTCAGACGGATCACCACCGGACGGAAACATCCAAGCATTTTCGTTTGAACATAATACCAACGTGAGCCAAACACAGCCTTTCGCAGACCTTTGTCCTTTATAAAAGGCATAAAAACAAAAGGCATCCTTTAACCCTCGCCGGCACAAAGGGGGGGGGGGTGATGCAACCCCCCTAAGGTTTTTCGCGAATAACTCACGTAAAAAGCGGCCGACCGCGACGAAACTTTCAATACCCTCGCATTGACCAATTTTACACCTATACCCTGATAATTTTATGACCCTGACTCAAATGACTTTTGACCTGTGATCTCTTTTCCGAGACCATGTTTGGCCGGAATCGCATTTCGGCGTATGTCGGCTCGCATTAGCCGCGCGTTTGCAAGCTTTTCGTGGTTTCAAACGTTCATACATGTGATTTGCTGTTGCTCCCATGCATTAGGGTGGGTGTCAAGGTCACCGTCCTGAAGGTCAGGTCAGGTCATTGACCTTTGATAACCTCGGTTCACTTTTTCGAGTTTTACATGTTTCTAGGCTAGTTTTTGGAGCTGAATTCGAATTTAGCAACTATTTGAACACTTACGAAGTAGTTTTGGTGCCTTCGTAACATGTTACGAAGCTATCAGAGGCGGATGACAGGCATTACGAATACCCGTCACGACCCCTACCGGTTGACCTGACCTGACCGGACCCGACCTGGTCTAAATGCTTAAAGACATCATCTCTGATCAAAACTAACACGATATTTGTGATCAGCACCCCGGAACACCTGACAGCAGCCACACTTTACGACTTTCTAGTTTCTAACAGGTCCCGATGTTCCCGATTTTTGGGTCATTGACCTGACCTGGAAGGTCACCTGATGACCTAGGACTTTAAAATAGGGTATCATCGGCTTCCTCTCGTGACGGGCAACACGCTCGTTATTTACAACACGCTCGCGGCTGTCGTTCCTTTGCATAAGGGTGGAGACACGGACGACCCCAGCAACTACCGGCCCATCTCTGTTCTGCCGGTGGTCGCCAAACTCTGTGAACGAGTTGTGTGTATGCAACTGATGACATACCTTGTCGATTGCCATGTTCTCTGTCACCAGCAGTACGGTTTCCGCCCCGGCCAATCCACTGAGTCGGCCCTGCTCGATGCCGTCGGTTACATAACCGACAACATGGATCGTGGACGCGTGACGACACTCGTCACTGCCGACACATCTAAGGCTTTCGATAGCGTCGAGCACGGCCGGCTCTTGGAGAAGCTGGGATGGTATGGCATCGACGACCGATGGTTTCGTGCATGGCTTTCTGACCGCACTCAGTCGGTTAGAGGCGGGACCTGTGATGCGCTACCTGTTACGCACGGAGTGATACAGGGATCCATTATGGGTCCTGTGTTGTTTCTCCTTTTTACAAACGACTTGCCGCAGCACATACCTCATGGTAAACTGGTTATGTACGCCGATGATGTCCAGTTTCTCGACTCTGACTCGCCAGGCAATGTTTTTGAAGTGAAAAGGCGCGTTGAAGAAAATTTGTCCGTAGCTTTGCGATGGTTTACAACAAATAGACTTAAGCTCAATCCTTCTAAGACTGACTTGCTCGTTTTTAAATCATCACGCCAAAACTCCCCTTTTGACATTCAAGTACGATTTAGTAACTCCGATCTCGTTCCAGTACAGTGTGTCAAGATCCTGGGCGTAAATCTCGACTCGAATCTGACTTGGGAACACCACATAGGCACAGTCACCCGGCGGTGTTACTGTGTATTGATAGGGCTGGCCAGAATGCAGCGCCGCGTACCGCGAGAAACAAAGAAACTGCTAGTTGAAGCCCTCGTGTTCCCCCATTTGTACTACTGCATGAGTGTGTGGGGAGGCTGTAATGCGACCCAGAAACGTCGGCTACAAAAGTGCATCAACTTTGCCGCCCGCGTCGTGTCTGGCTTAGGGTACCGTGAGCACATATCCGGGACGTTGCGCGAGCTTGGCTGGCCCACCATCGGAGACATGATAACCGAACGTGACCTATGCACCATGTACAGACTCACACGTGAGAGCGCCCCTGAACTTTTGCGCGCTCGACTGGTGAGTCGCGCCAATGTGTCGTCGCGCACCACCAGGGCGGTCAGCGACGGTCTGCTGGAACTGCCGCGTGCACGTACCGAGCTTGCCAGACGCTCTTTTTACCACCGGGCGGTGAGAGCGTGGAATTGCCTGACCCCCGAGATCAGAGCATCACCAAATATGACTGCTTTTAAGAAAGGTATGTCGATTGCGCACTTAGGTTGATGCACTTGTTTGTGATTACTGTCATGCTAGGTACGTGTTTCTGTGTGTGTATCTGTGTGTCTTTCATTGTCGCTTTTATTGTCAGATGACGTGGATTGCTGAAAAACCATTTTATGGATGTTGTCCGAAATACATGATGATGATGATGATGATTTCCGCGAAGCTCTAGCTTCATCAGTGGCCAAACGCGAGGGGGGGGGGGTCGTACCCCCCCTCAGCCCCCTTGTGCCGTCGAAGGACTCAAAATGGCCTGTGCCGGCGAGGGTTAAGAAACGGACTATGTATCCTGCCCACCACCCGTATCAAATCATATATCAAACATACGAATAAAAACGACACCCTTTCCACGAATCTCCTCATGATGGAAGAATGCCCTTCACTCGCAGGAAACTCCATCGCATAGGTATACCCATGCTTTTCATTTCAATACAGGTTCGTGAGTCGCAATGCAACAATACAATACAATACACAATACAATAATAATACGCCCCGACCAGACAGAAAATACCTACATGTATTTTCGCGTTTATGCATAAACGTGAACTTACCCAGATTTTTACATCCCCTCCTTCCCCCAACGGCCCACCGCGCTCGCCCAGGCACAACTGAATAAACAGGCGGACGAACGCACTTTACAAAACAGCTACTGAAAGACAGACCGTAGACGTATTCTATCTATTGCTGTTATATTTCCGGGAAGCAATTTGGAAACTATAGTTGGCATTCATAGGTATGCATGTACTACCACTGGCGTGTCGCTACTAGTCCCGGCGAAAATATATCTATGACGTGGGTGATTGTCGTCACGCTGAATACCAGGTAGGTAAGTACATACGTTCCGCGGAACATCGCGGCATTATGCATGTGAGAAACCGCTGCCTGTTCGGGCGCAGGTTCTACTTCTCGGTACAAGGGCCGCCCAGTGCTCACACACTCATCAATGCCAGCGACAAACGTCACATAGCTCTCTGCTATATTTACCGCAAGCTGCAATGGGCCAGCATGAATAAAAACCCGCCCATACCATTGTGTTTTCTTCAGAAATATTTGCGCGATGTGCATTGGTACGTATCATAATACCTACATGCAATAAATGTATGCTATCGGCAGTAGCATTTACAGATACATGCCATACTATCAACTATGCATAAAACGAGAGTACAAACAGCTGATTGATGATATGCACTTGCATACCAATATTAATATTTCCCCACGCAACGTCTCTTTTAATGACTTGTGCATTTTCTTTCCAGTTTCTTTTTAGCTGACTCAGTTTCCATGAGTTCCTGTGGGCTTTGCACGAAAATGGTAGGTAGTATGTCTTTGGTTTTCTTGTACAAACAAATTCTTTATTTTTCAATATCGCGTTCATGCTTTAAATGCGAAACGCAATCACAATCGTTCACGTCATTCACATTTTTTTTCCAGTGTTCACGTAAAACCTTTGAAACCAACTGTCATGTACGGCCCTCCAGCAAAAGAGTGGTTGGTTAGCCCATGTGCTTTGGGTGTGGGTAAGAACTTTAAATGACAGAGACACTCCTGTAAAATGACTCAATAGAAATGAGAAGAGGGTTCGTGCACACATTTCGGTAGTGGTTTTCAACAGCCATTAGACGTATTCATCATTGCAGATCGATTATTGTGATGTTGGCAACCAACCACTTAATACCTGGAGAACCGTACATACGCTACATCAATGGAGGCCACAATCAGTATTGTAATTATGAACATGAGCCCTCAAAATTGCAATAATTACGTTGCAATCTTCAACATTTCTTGAGGGTTCCATATCAATGCTAGATAGTAGGTACTAGTATGGAACAACGTATACGAGTTCCTTGAATGTACGACAGAATAAAAAAGACACCAACTGCTCACCTGGGTTGTGCCTTCTTCTGAATAAGGATGATTCTAAAAACAGTAATACAGAAGTACATATTTTTATCAGAACACTTTTTCAGGACGCGTGCAGCTTTCGCCGCAGCGTCCAACATACTACTTTTTTTTTGGATCTGACAGCGCTGCATTCTGTGACCAACTGATCATCTTGGACATAAATTGATCTTAGGTAAAGTCGATCGGAAGTGTCATGAATTTGAGCTTGCCTTGAGCTGGACTGAACCACGCGCTGTATTGAACATTAACCCGCGCGGGGCTGGGGTCTCCAGCCGAACGCGCGGGGCTGGGGGTAAATTTTACCCCCCCCCCCTGTTATCTCCCGAACTAATGGTCCGATTTGGAAAATTCAAACGCCAATCGAAAGATCTCATCACGAACAACTAAAAACATGTACTTAATTTAAAGTTTGAGGTCAAGGTCAAGGTCAGGTCAAGGGCACAAATTGCAAGTGTCTACAGTATCGGCCTTGCACCGTAGTTGCCGAAGAATGGAGTCATGGACTGAGACTGATTGCCCAAAACGTGTTCTTAGGCTACCAAGACAATATTCGTTGCATGCAATATCATTCAGAGGTCAAGGTCAAGGTCAGTTCAGGTCAGGTCAGGTCACCAAAAACAAAATATAGAAAAGGGTATGTGCGACACATGTTTTATGGATCATTTTACTCATAGAATTCAATAGGCACACTCAATAAGTGATATAGACCACCTCTGGATGAATTTCAGGTCGAGGTCAGGTCAAGGTCAGGTCAAGTGAGGTCAAATTTTGAAGTTGGTTGTTAAGGGCTAAAAAGGTGTCTATCTGATGCAGTGTTTCACGGCAAATCGAATGGTGCTATTTTTATTTCCGTGCGAGGCCTAGAACTTCCAAAAAAATCATTTTTCAAAATTTTTGTGTGTCGTGACGTCATAAAAGTTTGAATAACTCCCACATTTTTGAACCGATTCTTCTATAAATTGGTATGTAGGTGCACTTAGACCGCTTCTCTGACATATATTCCGTTTTTTCGATACACTCAAAATTTTGGATTTTATAATTATTTTCCCAAAAAAGTCAGTTTTTTGAAAAAAATTTGGGCCAAAATCCAGAATTTTTAAAAAACCGAGATAGCCATTTGATAGACAAAGTAGAATTTCGTATAACCTTTTTTGTTACGTCTTGATTCCTTTAAAAATGAAGATGTTAGCGGCGTTTGAACTTTTGCCGTTTTTGAGGCGAAAATGGCGAACATGACGTCACTAAAACGTCAATTTCTCCAAAATTTTCCGACGGATTTCGCTCAAATTTTCAGGGAACGTGTCAAATTGATGTAAGAAAAGGTACTGAAAGTTTGGCGGCGCTGCGCGCCGCCGTTTTTGACATATTGCAAAAATTCGCGAGGGGGGTAAAATTTACCCCCCAGCCCCGCGCGGGTTAACATCAAAGGCACTGGTGTCAATTTGTAGGTATGCTACTTTTGGGGGCCCTCGGCCATAGGCGGCGGAACGTGGGGGGGAGGGCATCGAGGCACCGTGCCCCGCCCTTTGATTTTGGCAATTTAACCTTAGCCCTATGGGCGTTACATGGAAAGATTGTGACCAAAAGTCGGCAGTTCCGTCCCCCCCTCCCTTAATTGAGGGTATTCCACCGCCACTGCACTCGGACCCCTTCCAATGCTGAGTTCGCCCCCCAATGCTGCTCTCGGCTCCCAATGTTTTTTTTTTCTGAGATTTTCGCACTTCAGCAATACCATGCAATACCATCCTTGCAACGTTAGAGCTTCTTGCTCTCAGTGGCTTCGTGCTTCCAAATACATACCTTACTTTCCATGTTCGTCAAGTTTTTCCTCGATTTGGTATCAATTCTTTTATCTACGGATTGCCATAGCAGCGGCGAATTTAGCGAAGTGCAAAACCGCGTCGAGCTATTGGGCTTCTGCTTGGAGTTCGTCTGCGAGGTCGAAAATGTTTTGATTTGGACGCCGCATCTGTCGCTGGCTGAACGGAGACGGCGAGGGGTACACTTTGGTGGGTGTTCTTTGTTCTGATATTTTTTGTTGACATTTTTGTTGATATTTTTTGCCGCCAGCGCTTAACGCTGGTGTGAAGACATATCATTTGAATATAATGCAGGTGCCACTCGGTGATTACAGCTGGAGCTGAATGACCGTGTTTCATATCTGATTACGGTATACCTACACTATGCAGCATACAGATATTACAGGTGAACATCTCATTGTTGGCCTGTGCAGAGGCTTTCCCTGCTTTTATTTTATTTTGTGTTATGCTTTTTTTACTTTATTCTTTTATTTCTTTATTTTTCCATATTTTCCCTGCACCTCAAAATAAAGTGGCCGAATTCCGAGGAGTAAAAAATAGGGGTAGGTGGGTTGGCGAGATCTGTCATGGCAGTGTCGCCCCCCGACCATTTTCATATTTTTTTTTCTAAGAAGTGTCTGTCAAATGTAGCTTGGGCTCAGAAACACGATGGTGCTATTTATATCGCTGTACGATGTAAAAAAAAAACGCACTGAAAAGAGGATTTGAAAAATCTAACGTGAAATTTTTACTATTATGCGTATAGCTTGGCTATTTTTTTAAGATATGTGCTAAAACTTTCGTGAGTAGATCACTGGTAAGTGTTTTATTACATATCTTCAACTTGGTTCAAAAGTTTTTTTTAATCATAAAATATATCTTTTTTTTTGTATTTGTATATGTATATATGTCGAAATTTTCACAATTTTGAAAATCCCAGATTGCGGTTTGATAGCCACGTTAATTTTAAGTCCACTCATGCAAATAAATTAGATCTAGCTTAAAATTGAGCTCTTGAGAGCTATCGCCGTAGTTCAATGTTGTGCGTAAGAATAGGCAGACATGACGTCACTCTGACGTCATTTTCGGTCGAACTATGGTAGCTAGAAAGTCGAACTTCAAGCAAAAGGTGTCAAATTAATGCTGCTGAAGTTACCGCAAATTTTGTGTCGATAGGTACGTACGTACGTCAAACGGTTTTGGAAATATTGCCAAAAATGGGAAGGGGCTCTGTAGAGCCCCCTCCCCCAGTCTTGGCGCGGGTTAAGTATTCGTTTTAATCTCCGAAAACTGCAAATTCTCGTCAATTTTGGGCACTGCGGGGGGATGCCCCTAATGCCACCCCCTCCCCTGTATCCACCTGTGGTTTTGACAAGCAATGTGAAAACAGTTTCTAATCTATCAACATATCAGACGCACAAGAAGTTGGGCGGAATAGATTATTATTTTTACCAAACTTCCATTCTCGTGTGCGGTTGTAACAAAAACAAAACCATTTTCTATGTTTTATTTTATTGTCTCCTCCTCTGAGACTATTGCTGATAATAAGCAAGCGCTGTGAGCTAGCAGTCATGTCCCTTATAAACTCGCTATCGGCCCGGCTGCTGCTCGTCAGGTGGCATTTTTAGGGTCAAAGCGCCGTTAGCATTCCGGGCGGACACATGAGGGAACTATCAGCACCACCCCCGGAGCCATCCGCGCCGCGCTGTCGGGCCCCTGGGACCGCCGAGAGACGCTGTGCTCAGCCGCGGAACATATCTCGGACTGACGTCGGCGCCTTGGTGTGCTAATCCTGTGTGTTCGACTTAGGGCCTGTTGTGTTTTGTGGAGCATGCTTATTGCTTACACTAACACGCCTTGGTAAAAAAAAAAACACGCTACGCATTACGCTATCCTACGAATTTTCGCTGAACATTCCTACGCAGCTTGGTAGATCACGGCCATGCATTATGGTAGAGAATGCCTTCGCATCTCGGTGGAGACACCTACGCGTCTCGGTAGAGCACCCCTGTGCGTCTCGCCGAGAGGAAGCCAATCGGTGGCCGGTGATTGAGCGGGGACCTGTTGGGAGGGCGTCGCGGCGACACCGGGCTCGGGAGATCAATGTGCAGGCGATCAGGAGAGGTGTTGACACTTCATTTGGTCGTCAATGCAGCGCTCATGCACACGGAGCCGATCGCATTGAATGCCAGTACGCCGGAATGCTGAGACTTTAGCGAACGGTTGAGATGTTTACGACCTACCTGCTTTTAGAACGATTGCAGTTTGCAACCAAAGCAGAATCAGTGCAAGATGTCGCGTAGCTGGCCGAGTGATGATAATCCAAAATAACATTTTGTTTGAAAGTTAAAATTTAAAGTACAGCCCACCGCTAAAGTAATGTGCGGTTTTACCAATCTCAACGGATGGCTTTGACTGGCGATTTTTAATGCGGAGTCATCGAAAAGAAGACGTCAATAGATAAAGTTGCAGCTGCAAGGGTAACGACACAGGTTAGCTACATTCAAAGTTTCATTGTGGTCTGGCTAATCATTCCTAAGCTTGAGAAGCAGAACATACCGCACATTACTTATGCTGTGGACTGTACAATGTAGGTACGTACATGATATTTGGAATCCTTACATGTAACAAATTCTAAATTGTTATTCCAACATGCCTATTGCCTAGTCTACAAAAACATTTCAAATGCAGATGTTCTCATAGTAGCCAGTACAGAAAGAATATCTTACCATTATTCTTTGAAGCAAGATTCGTCATGCATATCTACTGATGGCATAATTTAAATGAGGCTATATTTCACAAACGTTAACCATTTAGACTGCTCAAGAATGAATTTGATTTCATAGATTGGAATACACCATTACCCTAAGAAAGCAATTATTGATTTGGATGCATCCGAGTTTTCATTTTTATTTGGACAATTTAGCTGTTGATCCCATGTGTCAAGGCTGTCAAAGACGTTGCCATTGAGCACCCGTAAAACGTCTTTCAAAACAAAGGATTCAAAACACCGGGTTAGATGACATTTCAGTGACGTTAAGACACATACAATATGAAAAGATAATGAGAAATTATGTTACACCTTTCTCGTTAAAGTTTTTTACCACTTGGTAGGGACAAAAATAGGATAGCAATTGGAACGTTTGCCTCTCCTAAGCTTTCCTCACAAGTGCAGGGGCTCCGCCACCGGAGGGGAGGGTGGGGTCTGGGCCCCTAATAATTTCGGTTCCTTATTACAGCTGGGCATTTCCGGGTGACACCTCCCCCTCATCCAAATCATAAAACCGTTGCCTGAGCCTCTTTTCACAAGATTAGATACCTACCGTAACGACAGGAATTTTCCAATGCTCCTACGCGCTAGCAAAGACGGTGCGAAAGTGATTCGGGGCTGTATTCTCACGAAAACAGCGTCTTTGGGTGAGGTGACAGCCCGATGAGGTATAACACGCGACAAGCGAATAACATGACATGGCGGCGGCGGGGAGGCGGACGGCAACGCGTGTGTCGCCAGACAGACCAGGCAGAAATGGGACACAACGTTATCGCGGGCGCGCGTCCCCTAGCCTAAGTCACGTGACCGCGACGGACGTCTTGACTGCGCAGCGGCCGCGCGCTGGTTCATTGCCCCTAGAGGGCCAAACAGAGAAGTCATGGTACCACAAAATTTTTCGCTCGTATACGATTGGAAAAAGCTCCTAGCTGCGCTAAACGCCGATTTAACTGAAATAGATACTTGAAGTTACAGGCGACGCAGATGCAAGCAAAATCCCGACAGATTTGGAGATAATGTTTGTTTTTAACAACTATAAACTTTAACCCTCGCCGGCTCAGGGGGGGGGGCTAATGCAACCCCCCCTAAGGTTTTTCGCAAAAAACTCGCGTAAGAAGCGGCCGATCGCGACGAAACCTTCAGTTACCTCGCATTGATCAATTTTACACATACCCTAAAAATGCCATGACCCTGACCCAAATGACCTTTGACCTGTGACCTACTTTCCGAGACTATGTTTGGACAGAATCGCGATTCGGCGTATGTCGGCTTGCATTAGTCGCGCGTTTGCGAGCTTTTTGTGGTTGCAAGCGTTCAAACATGCAAATCACATGTGATTTGATGTTGCTCCCATGAAAAAGGGTGGATATGAAGGCCACTTGAAGGTCAGGCCAGGTCATTGACCTTTGGTGACCTCGGATCACTTTGCCGTGTTTTACATGTTTCTAGGCTAGTTTTTTTTAGCTGAATTCGAATTAAGCAACCATTTGAACACTTACGAAGTAGTTTTGGTGCCTTCATAACATGTTACGAAGCTATCAGAGGCGGTTGTTGTCGTTACAACAATCACGAATGTTGAGTTAATGAATACATTACGTTAAATGCGAAAAATTCCCATATTACGAATACGAAAAGCGAAGGGAAACGAATCGTCGTAATGCACTCAAAAAACTGTATTTTTTGTCGAAATCCGTCGGAACGTTCAGTAAAATCATAAATAAAATATTAACGTTCCTCGTGCGCTCCAATCGCTGTCGCCTTTCGTTGCGTCGGCGACACACTCCCCCCCCCCCAGAAATCGAACCGAATAACCGATATAGTCAGGTAACACACGACACATTTACCTCCAGTACCTTTTGGAGGCCGTCTGTCCAGTTTAACAAGCGCAGTCTAACGATATACTCGCGCGCCTCAGAAACGATCTCAGGATCCTATTTACAACACCGATATTTCTCACGCCCAGCGTCACGTGCGTGCTCACTCCGACTCCTCGAGAACACACAACCGGACGACAGGTCGGACATATGTGCCACTCGGCGTGTTTAGTTCGACTGACCTCACTCGTCCATCTGATCCCGGGAACACTTTGGCTACCCGAGCCAGGGGCCAACGGCCACGAGGTACATTACTCTCAGCAACTAGCACCACGTCCCCGATCTGAATGTTTCTGGTATCCTTCGTCCACTTCTGTCTACCGATCAGTGTGGGCAGATATTCTCTGGTCCATCTGCGCCAGAAATGGTCTGCAATCTGTTGCGAGTGACGCCAACGTCTTTTCATGGAGAGGTCTTTGTCAGAAAACACTCCCGGAGGCAGACTTGGGCAGTTGCGTCCCAAAAGGATGTGGTTTGGAGTCAGAGCTTCGGCGTCGCCGGCGTCCGAGCTCACGTGGGTGATAGGCCGACTGTTGAGGATGTGCTCTACCTCGGTGAGGACTGTGTGCAGCACCTCTTCCGTCACCAGGCTGTTTCCCACCACGACCTTCAGAGCTCTCTTGACCGAAGAGATGAGAGACTCCCAGGATCCGCCCATGTGCGGCGCTGCAGGCGGGTTGAAGTGCCACGTGATATCCTGTTGGGCCAAGGCATCATGGATGTGTGCTTTGTTCCACTTCTGCAGGGCCTCACGAATTTCTCTTTCACCCCTCAGCAGATTCTTGCCGTTATCGGAGAAGACGTGAGTAGGCCTACCTCGCCGGGCGATGAATCGGCGGAAAGCGAGTAAAAAGCTGTCCGTGTCCAGTGATGACGTCATCTCTAGATGGACTGCCCTTGAAGCCAGACACGTCACTAGCAGGATGTATCGTTTTTGACGACTGCGGCGACTCCTCACGTACACCGGTCCACAGAAGTCGAGGCCAACAGAGCTGAAGGCATGCTTGCAGTCGAATCTTGCACTTGGCAAGCCAGCCATGAGGGGGGCCTGAGGTCGCGCGCGTCGCCTCTTGCAAACGGAGCAGGAGTGGATCAGAGATCTCAGCGTCGAGCGAGCCTTCGGAAGCCAGAACTTCTGACGGAGCTCGTTCATCGTGTGCTCGACTCCTGCATGAATGACCTTGCGATGGTACGAAGTGGCGATGAGGCGTGTGACGTCATGTAGCCTTGGTAGAATGATGGGATGCTTGGTCGATGGCGGCAGATCACTCTTTGATAGTCTCCCACCGACACGCAGAACGCCATTTTCGTCGAGAGCCGGGGCTAGCTGTGCCAGGGCGCTCTTGGTGGATACTGGCCTTCCTTGAGAGATATCGTCCATCTCTTCTGTGAAACTTTCTTGCTGGCTTCTCTTCAGAATGTGAGACTCAGCGGCACACAGCTCCTCTGTCGATAGGCGGCCGGTGACAGACCAGTGGCTGTACTGCGGGCGATGCTTCGCAACATAATTGTATGCGAAACGGAATAACCACGCTACAACTCGCTTGTACCGCGTCCATGATGAGAAGCGAGCAGGGTCGACTAGCAGCCCGACTTTCTTCACTCGCACGCTGACAGAGGCCACCACTTTAACCTCTGGGTCGGTTTCTTGTGTCGGATGTGAGTGTGACTCATACTTCGGCCATTCTGTCTCATCGTCATATAAGAAGCTTGGACCACGGAACCACCGACTGTCCGGCGTGAGAGCAGAGGCCTCCAGGCCCCTGGAGCAGTCGTCGGCTGGATTTAGCGGTCCGGGGACGTGCCGCCACTGTTCGGGGTCCGACTTGTCCCTGATTTCCGCTACGCGGTTGGCGACAAACGTATGAAAGCGTCTGCTTTCATTTTGTATGTAGCCAAGCACCACCTGGCTGTCAGTCCAGAAGTAGACGCTGTCGATAGACATAGATAGTGCTGACGTGATACTTTCAGCGAGTCTTGTAGCTAAGACAGCTCCCTGCAACTCCAGACGGACCACGGTCAGCTGCTTCAGAGGAGCGACTCGAGTCCGGCTCATGACCAGCGCGCATTGGATACCGCCGGTCGCGTCGATTTGCCGGAGGTAGCCTGCTGCGCCGAAGGCTGCTTCCGAGGCATCGCTGAACACGTGCAGCTCTGACCTCTTCACTGGTCCATCCAGAGCGGTGTAACAGCGAGAGATCCGTAGCTGTGAGAGGATGTTGGCTTCCTCTTGCCAGCATCGCCACCTGTGAAGGTCCTGTTCGTCCAGCTGGCTGTCCCATGTAAGCTGCTGTCTCCATAGACCCTGCATCAACAGCTTTGCCTGCAGCATAAACGGCGACAGCAGACCGAGCGGGTCGTATACCGCTGCTATTGCCTTCAGAATTCCCCGTTTCGTCGTTGGGAGATTTCGTTTCTTCGGAACGTTTAGACCGATCGTGTCCTGTTCCGTGTCCCAGATCAGGCCGAGCACGCGCTCAGGAGAGAGCGGAGTGAATGCGTCCAATTCGGAACGAGCCCTATCGGTCGGCTGAACAGATTCCATCACCTCTCTTGAGTTGCTTGTCCATTTTCGCAGGGTGAACCCGCCTGTGGATACGAGCTTGGTGACGGTGTGAAGTAGGTCGGCAGCACTCTTAGGACTTTCTGCTGAGGCCACGTAGTCGTCCATGTAGAACTGCTTTGCAATGTCAGATGCCGAGTGCTTGTTGAGTCCGACTTCTACTTGACTTTCAATCACCTTTCGTAACGCGTAGGAGGCGATCGCAGGAGAGCACTTTGCGCCAAAAATGGCGACATTCATTTCGTATGTGTCTGGAGGTCGGCCACACTCCAAGTCCCTCCAGAGAAAGCTGAGGGCTGGTCGATCGCTCTGCTGGATGCGCACTTGATGGAACATTTGATCGATGTCCCCGACTATAGCCACCGACTTCTCGCGAAAACGCATCAGAATAGCCGGAAGCTCTTGAAGAAGATCTGGGCCAGTTAGCAGCTCTTCATTCAGCGAAGTTCCATGGAACTCTGCGGACGCGTCGAACACAACTCTTATCTTCCCGGGCTTGTTCTGATTGAAGACGGCATGATGAGGAAGGTACCACCTTTTAGGGTTGGCTTTGGCTGCCTCGTCTTGTCCCAGCTTACGAGCATGCCCGAGAGAGACATAACTGTCGATGGCTTGTTTGTATCCCTTTGCCTTGTCAGGGTTACTTCGAAGTGATTTTTCAGTTCGTTCCAGGCGACGGAGTGCGCCGATGCGATTCTCCGGCAGCGACACTTCGTCCTTTTTCCACAGGAGACCACATTCAAAGTGACCATCGTCTTGAAGCCTGGTCGTGTCTTCGAGTATTCGAATGGCTCGTCTGTCTTCGTGCGAAGTCTCTTTCTTCAAGTCGTGTGAGGTACCGAATGAGTCCGTTTTCCACCAGTTCTGCAGCAGCTCGTTCAGCTCGTCTTCCTGAGAGGTGCTGCGGTGGATGTGCATCACATGGTGCTGATCAGTCGGAGTCAAGCTGGCGATGGAGCCAGTCAGAGCCCAACCGAAATGCGTTTTGATGGCGACTGGCTGGCCTGCTTTCCCGACACGTACTTCTTTCTGGAGAATCGCTTCGGTAACATTGGCTCCAAGAAGCACTTCTACTTGGTCTGCGCCAACATCGGCTATGTCCAGCCCGTTCAAATGAAGCCACTTCGAGCGCGCGGAGGAGCTCAGCTGGGGTACCGGAACGTTCAGTCTTGGCACCGTCCATACTTCATTTACAGTCACTGAACGTGTCTCCGAATCCTCCGCCAGTGCGGTGAGCTTCACCGATGTCTTCATGGACATCCGCTGCGGTCCGCTGCCTTCCACGTTGTTCAGCGATAGAGGCCGAACTTCACCAGTCAGCTGCAGCTTCTCAGCCAGCCGGTCGGTACACAGTGAGGTCTGAGCCCCCGAATCGAGAATGGCGAACGTGTCGACGTAAGTATTGTCTCCGTGAACCCTAACCGGCACTATCTGAAGCAGGGTCATTTCATCCTTCCGTGGAGTTGTAGCCGCGACTGTCCTACGAGTTGAACCATCAGTCTTAGAAGGGAAGACTCTGCTGCTGCCGTGAAGAAGGCGATGATGTCTTCCCCGGCAGTTTTCTTCTTCACATGTCTCTACCGATGGACAGTGTCGCGACCGATGTCCTAGTTTCAGGCACAGAAAGCAGCGAGCACTTTCACCGATAAACTTTGCTCGTTCTCCTTTTGACAACTGCAGAAACGAAGGGCACACGGACAGCTCGTGTGACTCTCCGCAGCTACAGTGTGGCGCGTCCTGCTCGTGCGGAGGTCTGGCGCTCTTTATGCTGGCCTTCGGTGCCGTGGTCAAGGTTGCTGGAGCTGAAGGTGCTCTTAGGAGGCTCTTGGAGCGGTCACTCTTGTAGCGAGTCGTTCTGTCGTAGTCCGTGGGCTTGGCTGGGAGGGCCGTGACGATGCGAACTTGTTGGCTCAGCCAGCTGTCGAAGTCGCTTAGACCAGGTCGTTTTGGCTCCATTTCCACGATTTGACGCCCCCATTCTCTTTTCAGCTCGTTCGGTAGTTTCAGCACGACCCGACGAAGGTTTTCGGTGCTGTTGAGGTCACCTTCGAACCCCATATTTTCAAGAACTTTGACCGCGCAGCGGACGACAGCATGGAATCTTTCCAGCGCCGTCGGGTCCAGCTCTTTCATGGGTGGTGTGCAGAAGACGGCAGAAAGATTGGCATTTACGATGTCCTGTTCCTTTCCAAATCTCTCCATGAGCGTTTCTAAGGCTACAGGATACAGCGCACCATCATACAGCATTCCTTCGACTGTCTGCTTGGCCAGCCCCGTGACAGAAGACTGAAGATGGGCGAGTTTTTCTGCGTCGGACAAACACTGCTGGTCGTGTATGAGCGTTTTAAACAGCCCGATCCATTGTGGCCATTCAGTTGCCTTCCCGCTAAACATTGGTAGTTTGATCTGGGGAACACTTCGATGATGGCCGCCCGGTGGGTACTGCCCTGCTGACGTCATATCTTGCGGTTTGTTTGCCACCTCGGAAATCCAGGATGTTGCAGAAGCAGTCCGTCTTGGATTTAAATTTTGAACCTGCCGTTCCTTCGGTGCGTGCTCTTCTGTTTGATCTTGTTGGTTAGCCATGGTGCTCGTCGGCCGGTCCGGTTTCTGCGCCGTCAAACATTCGGTTACTGGACCGTCTATTGGGGCTGCGGCACCTTCGTCGTTCATCTCGATCACACTCGATTGCTGGTGTCTTTGGTTTTCAGCTTCTTCTCCGTCGAAGTCATTTATTCTTTCCCATTGCAGCTCGTCCTCAGCTGCCTGGCGTAAATCGGCCTCCTTTGCAGCCAATTCTGCAGCGTCCCTCGCTTCAGCCAGACGCATCTTTCTTCTCGCCTCTTCCTCAGCCAGGCGCACTTTCTTCGTTGCCTCTTCCAGAGCTCTCTCCTCGTGCGCCGTTCTAGCTGCTGCGCCTGCAGCCGTTTCAGACGGGCATTAATTTGGGCTTCTTTAGATGCTGTAGAACGGTTTGACGTACTTGACGCTTGAGATCGTATGCTTGAGCCCGCCCTTCGCGAGCTCGCTTCGGAGGGTGCGTCGCTCTTACGTGCCATTAAGTACGACGTGATTTTGTCACCAGTTAATTTATAGCGCTCCTCCACCTCTTCCATGTAGCGTTCTGATATTCTTATATCTTCATTGTCATCTTCGAGTCCGCTTATATACGCATCGTTTGCTTCAGCCACGTTGTCTAAAGCCTCTCCGATCCTTTCGAGTAGACCTTGCAGTTGCGTTCTGCTTCCGTTTGATGCGATAATGGTTTCGGCTACATTACAGAGTCTCGTAAATGCTCCCTTCTTCCTGGCTCGTAACTTCTTCTCAGCCGTCTCCATGATAAGGGCTACAATTTACTTTAACTGTAACAGTGCGAGATAGATGCTAGCGAGTAAAGTAGGTCATCGTTAAGTTACAATGAACTCGGGGTCAATGGCAATCGATGACAAAAGCACACGATAAAAGGATCGATTCTTATCGATCCGGCCCGGAGGACCATTAATTGTTGTCGTTACAACAATCACGAATGTTGAGTTAATGAATACATTACGTTAAATGCGAAAAATTCCCATATTACGAATACGAAACGCGAAGGGAAACGAATCGTCGTAATGCACTCAAAAAACTGTATTTTTTGTCGAAATCCGTCGGAACGTTCAGTAAAATCATAAATAAAATATTAACGTTCCTCGTGCGCTCCAATCGCTGTCGCCTTTCGTTGCGTCGGCGACAACACGTATACCAGGAATACCCGTCACGACCCCTACTGGTTGACCTGACCTGACCTGACCCAACCTGGTGTAAATGCTTTAAGACATAATCTGTGATCAGAACTAGCACGATATTCGTGATCAGCACCCCGAAAACCCTAATAGTAACCACACCGACTTTCTAACAGGTCCCGATTTTCCCGACTTTTGGGCCATTGACCTGACCTGGAAGGTCAAATAGACCTTCCAGATAGACGATGACCTAGGACCTTAAAATTGTGTATCATCGGCTTCCTCTCGTGACGGGCAGCACGCTGAGCTCGTTTTTCCGCGAGACTAGCTCGATCAGAGGCCGAAAGCGAGGGGGTTCGTACTACCCCCCTCCCCTTGTGCCGTCGAAGGACGCAAAATGGCCTGTGCCGGCGAGGGTTAAGGAAACAGGAGCGTCAAACCCATGACCGAAATATATCGCATGTAATCAGTAACATGAGCAGTAGCATTAGAATCGTTTGGCTGGTACGAGTCCCAACTCCAAGAGTCGACAATTGGACATAAAAACAGTACAATCCGAGACGCGATATCGTCCCCGCGCCACGGCCTGGCGGTGCCTCCGACACGATAGTTTCCCGCTGCGTCCGGCCGGCCAGCGATGGGTCCCCAGTGAACCCGTCCGCGACTCATCCCTCTCAGCCGGCGGCAATATGTGTCGCCGCGGCATCAGCGGCTGCGCGACGCAGGCGACGCACGACATAAAAGCCGCTACCGCCGCCGCCGCCGCCACTTGCCACTGCCGATTGCGTTCGACTCCGGGGAGGGAGCGACTCAGCACTGTCACCGCTCCAGGTAGGTGCATATCCTGAATATGATTAATGAAACTTCTAGTGCACATCAAGTAATATTCAGTGATGATCTTGTAATCTAACTGACAATTGTATTGTCTTATACAATTTGTAATTTATTTTGTATTGCTGTATATTGAGCGGACAATGCAGCTTGTTGGGATAGGCACGCTTCGTCAGACGACTTTCTAACACACCCTTGTGGAAAATATCCTACACTTTCAATAGATCGGTATTGCGCAGCCTTTCATTGCATTTCCTTACAAGTGCGTAGGCTCTCGATATCAAATCCTCTGATCTCTTATCCATGCCTTGGCCTAACACCAGCCTGTCTTGCAGGTCGGTTAGCGTCTAAAAACACTTGAGGCGACCCAACCAGCCAATGAAGGTACTGGGTGTGAGCTTGGCTGTCATGTTGTTTCTACACACATTGGCTCCGGCAAGAGCGCTATATCTCAACAGAAATACTCTTGGTAAGTAATGTCTTTTTTCGGTCTAACACCTACAAGGTCTCGGGCAACTTCGTAGTGGCGGGACTGGGGGCGCTAACCCATTAGATATGCTTGGCTCCAGTACATGATTTTCTAGCCTTCGCGTGGGAAATGGAGAGGTCGCAAAATTGACCTGACCTTAGGTCACAGATGTAAAAATGCGAGATATACGTTTTACATAGGTATACCTACTGTTCTCTTATCAATCGCTGAAAGTTTCAAAGTGATCGTTCAGTCGGTGAAGCTGTAACAAGCCTTGGAACTTGTTTTTAGGTAAGGTCACTTGAAGTGACCTGGTGACCTGACCTTGAACGACCTGGGTCTGAAATTTTCACAACTGTGCGGTAAAGATGCATGAACAGGTGTATTAAAAACGGTGGCGCTGCGCGCCGCCGTTTTTTGAGATATTCGCGAAACACCTGAGGGGGAAAGGGGCGTATAACGTCCCCCCCCCCTTATAGCACGGGCGGGTTAAGAAAAGACACGATCTCGTTTTAAAGGCAAGGCTACTTAACCCATGTACGCCTGCTTACCTGCTCTAAGGCGGCATGAGGTCAAACTTTTAACGCAGTATGGAACAACTAATGTGTCATAAGCTCTGTCAAATTTCGCGGCACTACACAGGTGCCACCGTTGTCTCTACACATGTAAAAAATATAACGGAAGATGGTGGTCAAAAAGGTCCGGTACCGGGACGGAGGATTTTATCATAGTGTATGGATTTTATAACATGATTTTTCAAAACCAACAACTGCGAGGGTGAAGGCGATGTGCACTGTGCTGACTGCTGATGCAACCAACAATCACCAGCGGGTGCAGATTTGGGACTCAGCACTTCTCAAGGGACAGACCGACGAGGGCCGAGAATCGCGAACGGTCAACGAAATGGTGTTCAATCCTTGTAGTATGTACTCCTTTTCACTCCAAACAATTAGCAGTCTGCGGCGATAGGGTGGGACTGCCAGCTTGAAACGGGGTCGGTGGCCGAAGAAGAGGACGAGTATTCCGTGTTATACTTAAGTTGATGCAGAGACCTCTGTATACCGGTATACAGAGGTCTATGGTTAACAAAATTAGCCAGGCTGACAAAGTTATTGCAGCAAAGGCCTTTCGTAAATTTCGTAAATCTTTACTCTAGAGTCGTGATAAAATCGTTATAGTAAATCGTTAGTCATTAAATCCTTAATCAATTTAATTCAATTTAAAGTTAAATCAATTTAATAAGACACATGAATTGCCGCTCTCTTCTCGTTTTATTCGCTTCCTCAACGGCTGAAGGGCTCTATTCCTCAAAGGCTTTATTTGTTTTAACCCTAGAACGCCTAGGGGGGGGGGGGGGTTGTATCAACCCCCCCCCTGAGGTTTTTTCGAAGTGCACGCTAAACGGCTTGTCGTAGCGGGCTGAAATTTTCAATACCCTCTGGGGCAACCTTTGCGCATCTTTTGCCGAAAAAAAATTGATCAGGTCATGTCAGGTCACGGAGTTATGACGTCATAAGAGGTACAGCCTCCGGCCGGATTTTCACAAACTGAGTGCCAACGCCCGAGGTTTCCTGCCGGTGGTACGCACATCGGTTGATGGATCGTGATGAAACTTCCCATGCATGTTGGGGCAAGTATTGGCTATCATATGGTATAAGAAATTTGACCGGGTCAGGTCAGGTCACGGATCTATGACGTCACAAGAGGAACAGCGTCCGGTACTATTTTTGAAAAGCGCCCGAACCACTATTTTGCTAATTCTTGTCACCTCAATGGGAATATGCAGCAATATTAGCTTCTATAGGGAGCAAATGGACCTCCCAAATCCAAAAATACAATCAGATTTCAAAAATTTAAATTTTGATTTTTCGAATTTCTGCCGCCGACTGTGACCTTGCCGACTTCCGGCGCTCCCAACGCGCCATTTTTAGAGCTAGGGAAACGAAATACATACCAAACGATAGAGAATTGATCAAGGAACACGATAGTGAAGGTTTCAAGTCGATATCTCCCACCGTTTTGCCGCAATCGCCGCCGAAAGTTGAAAAAAGTCTATTTTTCCGAAAATTTGACCTTTGACCGGTCAAAAGTAGGTCAAATGTTGACCTAGGACCAAAAAATATACCACCAATCGCGAGATCTCGTTGAGAGCAATCCGTTGGTTTTTTCCGCTAAGCTCTACGACCTTCCGTTTCGAAACGCCAGGGGGGGGGGGTCGTAACAACCCCCCCCTGGTCGTTCGTGTTATGAGAAATGGCCTGGTCGTGCGAGGGTTAAGGAATGTTTGTTTACCAGTTCTTGAGGAACAGAATGAAGCGGAACATAGGGCAATTGATTAATCCAGTTTTAACTTAATAACGGCTTAACGACTAACGATTTACCATTATCGATTTTATGGCGACTCCAGAGTAACGATTTACGAAAGGTCTTTGCTGCATTTACTTTCTGTGTTATAAGTTCGAACTTCGAATCACTTTTCATCTCTCGTATAGGCCAAACATACTATTTAGATTGACCAAGCCCGCCCCTAGGCCTACCGTTCCCAGTCCCGCCGTCCCCAGTTTTCTGACCGAGCCCGCCCGCCGCAGACGATGCACCAGAGCTGCGTCCCCGGCTGTCGGGCGGAGAGCTGCGGCAGCTCGGCAGGCTGTCGGGCGGTGAGCTGCGGCAGCTCGGCCGGCTGACGGGCGGTGAGCTGCGGCAGCTCACCGCCGGCCGCCAGCGCCGCTCCCGCCTGCCGCTCTGCAAGCGCGTCAAGCAGGAGGTGCCGCCGATCTGCGCCGACGACGTCGAGTGCCAGCGCCACTACCTGCAGTACGTCAACAACATGGTGCGGATGCTGGACGCCGGCCGGCGCCGGCGGCGGTGAGCCGTCACGGAGAGGGGGACAGACGGCGGCGGCCACCTGCACCGAGCGGAGACCGGGACGACGGACAGACGGGCGGCCCCGGCCCTTATAGACACCGTGGAGACGAACAGGCGGCGGTCAGCGGCCCGCCCGGTTCAGACGCTGAGCTCGATAGGGGCCGGCCAGGCGGTCCGTCGGCGCCGAGCTCAATAGGGGCCGGCCAGGCGGTCCGTGGGCGCCGTCCACTGCCGTGTGACCGGAGCGAGCCGAGGATTTGGGCGCGGGCCGTGGCCGCTCGCGGCAGACGCTCCGCGCCAGCTGCACGCAGCGCGGCGGCCGCTGATGATCTCAGCCGTCCCCTCTGGCTCAGTGTCCGATATCAATTGCCATCCTCAGCGATCTCAGTGGTTCAGTGTCCGATGTCTGTGGCATAATCATAATCAACGGTGTGCATATGTGACAAATACAAGTAGCTTCCAAGCATGGCGTATTTGTATACAGGGTGTCCGGAAAGTCTTGATTGACACTTCTCTTGTTTGCCGTCTGACGCGCGCTGTGATTGGTAGACGATCAACCAATCACCGCAGGTGTAACCCCTCGTCGACCGGTTATGGGGACTCGTACCAATTATAACCTTGAAGTGGTATCCAGTCATCGATAAATGGGTGTATAGGGGAAGTTGGGGGAACGCCGAATACTTTTTTCTGACGCCCGTAGCACGCAAGGTAGACAACATAAGCTATTCTTGTTGGCGTCATTCGAGAGGCCAGTCTTTTGTCTTTTAAACATACCAGGCGCATTTGATGAATTCGCATACCGTTAAGCGCAAAAACTAAAAATATCAAAGAACTGACTTTTTCGGCGTTGCCCCGGACTGCGGGGAAAGCCGAAAATGGGATAAATGATCTACGAGGAATGCCGACATTGATGTTTTGCCAATTTATCTCAAACTTTATCCAAAATTCATCAAAGCTGACACGCGTTTTAAGAGCTTGAGGACGCTTGGTGCACACTGGAAGTTATAATTGTGTGATATAATAAGAAAATGCCAGGTAAATTATTCCTTATAGGTAACAGGCCGTTGTGCCGGCTGAAAGTGTAATTTGTTTCACTAAAAATACGCGTTGCTATTCTACAGCAGTAAAGTCCACGTAGCGTGCTTTAATAACGTGCGTAATTGCACGTTTTCGGCATTACCCCAGCCAGCCATACTTTCATTTTCAGGCCCATAACTTTTAAACGTGCTGTATAAATTTCAAATAGGCAGCACACTTATGCAAAGACATGCTGAAGATTACTTGACCGAATTGGCCAGACAAACGGTAGCATAATGAGTAAGAAATGCAGCTTCAAAGGCGCATGTAGTACAAGGGAAACGTACCTTGAAAACGCTTTTGGCGCCCTCACAGCCGAAGTATTCCAAATGACGACTCGTAACAAACATGCGATAATTGTAGTCACTTAAGCTTCCGAGCATCACTGAGACGTGGCATCCATGTCGTACGGTTTTAGAAATATCTCGAATTTCGGCTTTGCCCCAACTCCGGCATTGCCCCAGGCCCAACTTCCCCTATATGTTGCAGGCACTTTAGAAAATCAGTCATTTTGTAAAATGCCTAGGCATTTTACAAAAAGACGGCTGTTTGAAAAATGACTGAACGCAGCCAGGCTTTTCTCAAAATGGCTAGCCATTTTACAAAATGACTAGGCATTTTGCAAAATGCCTGACCAGCATGGAACGTAGATCTCACTACAGATACTATGGCCAACAGTTTTTGGACGTCTTCCTATACCCTATAGATACGTATTCAGCCTGTAGCTGATCGATTTGAAGCTCTGTGATGACGACAATGCTGAGTAACGACCAGGTTGAGTTGCAGACTCGGCTGTAGCATAAAGCATTGTTTAGTTAAAGGGACTGTCCCACCTTTGCATTAGTTCTGAGTTGAGATAGCCAAGTTGGCTGCCAGGTTCAGAAACCACTATATATCCTGGTCGCAATATCCTCAGTTTCGTGGTGTTAAAGAAATTCGTTCCCTTCATTTGAAAAGTGGGCCTTAGCTAAGGCCCTATCTCTTAACTATTAACGGCCAATTGATGACGTCATTTGCATTTTGAACGCCTGTCACCCATGTGAAGTTTCACTTGATTTACGAATAAGCTAATCAGAGACACTTGTTATTGTATGAGCCGCGTCATATTTGAGAGCAAATACCTATATTTGCTGCCAAATTTCCCCCACATTGACATGAAGTAGGTAAATCCTTCATTACGTCACAGATCCGATCTAAATGACGTCACGATAAAATATAAAAGTCGCAATATCTCAAAAAGTACACAATGAAAACGCGTAAAAACTTGCAGAATTCGTCACAATATCATGAGTAACATTTCCGAATCCTAAATGGTACTTTTTTGAAGGTGGGATAGTCCCTTTAACGCTGTAAAAACTCCCAAGTACATCAACGCCGTTCATGTTCTGCCTGAAACTAGACCTAACAAAACCAGCCGGAGACCGGCCCTAGTCAATAGGCAGGCCCGGTTGATCTACAATTACATGTAAACGAATGAGTGTAGTCTTTGTTTGATTGTGCCATTACGGACAAAACTGCATTATGTATTTGGACATTAAAAACACGTTCGAATTTAATTATAATTTCCCACTCCTTCTCTCTCATCCTCACATTTTAAGAAACATCGTCGCGCTGTCAGTTCTATTTATTATTGCAGTGCGTACTGCGATGGCACCGGCTGCTGCACGTTAGGCCATGCTTCCTGCACGTACAGCGTGCTGTGCACATCTTCCTGCATGAGCACTTCAAAAAGGGGTGGCTATCAAAGCATACAAAATCTTAGCATACAATCATCAAAACATACAAAATCGTAACATACAACGCGCAAAACCTACAAAACAGGTCGGTTAGGGGCCAGTCAAAACATACAAAAGTGCAGCGTACAAAATCGTAACGTACAAAAGTTTAACGTTCAATGTGTAAAGCGTACAAGGGCGAATCATACAATGATCTTAACGTACAAAATTAGAACGTACAATTGCAGATCATACAAGCGCGCAGCATACAAAATTGCAACATACAAAAAGAGATGATCGTATCGTACAAAATCGCTTTGTCTAAAATCGCAAGCTACAAAATGCCTCTGGTTGACGCCGGTTGAACTGATATTTAACAAGTCAGCCGCTAGATGGGGTAGTGGTACTATGGCATTGTGTTTTTTGAAAGGCACCAGGAAGTACAGTGGAATACCACCAAGTCCCTAAGAAACACGATGCCTCTGGTCGCTGCACCAGCCGCCTATCGACGCTGCGGGTGGTCTGAGGGAGCCGAGGGGACCGACGTCGAGCAGGCGAAGAGGAGAGACGGGCATTAAGGTCATGTTTTTTCGCGATAGCTCGAGACACGCCGACGATAGAGAACTGAAACGTGGCATACCTGCCCTTTGATTCAAGCCGGATCTAGTGACACCAACCGCATTTTTCGGTCAAGTCAGGTCACTGACCTATGACGTCATAAGTGAACCTCTGCACGGTCCTCAGATGCCGCAACTTCGCAACGCCCTCAGTGCCAGAGAAGCTTTCACAGGGAGATGAAATCTTCAGGACCTAGTATCCTCCAGAGGTCTCACAACTTGTATATCTCGGATTTTTCCTAACGGTCACATGAGGTCAGGTCGGTCACTTTACCTCACCACCTATAAGTCAACAGGGAAAAATCAAAGCTGCTATTTTAGCGCCGGGAACGATCTCAGACTATATCAAGCACACGAAATCGCGATTTCATGCACTCCTCGCAAGGTCCGATGCTTCACTTTTGCATTCATTTATGACTTCACTTGGGTCATAAGAGTTTTTCGTCAATAACTCCCGATCAAATGGAGCTAGCGGGTCGGGAAAGCCACCAATGGACTCAGGAAGTCCTGCCGAATCGAGTGATATGCAACACGACCTCATTTGACCAATTTCGTGACCTGGGGGGCGCTGACCTGACCTTGATCCGAGGTCAACACCTCGAGTTGACCTCACCCGAACAAAAACTAGGCATACCATTCGACGTGCCTGAGCGAGGCGAACACGATGATGCAAAAATCGCGTCTCTGGCGGCCGTTTTTTTGCGGTTATTTATGAAAAACTGAACCTGTGCCCTGGGTCACTTGACCTGACCTCAGAGGTCACCGGTTGACCTGAGACCTTAAAATCGGGTACCAGTCGCTGTGTTGCGTAACGGCGCACACACTCCTTCTTTCTGCGACGCTCTAGCTCCATCAGGGACGAAACGGCGAGGGGGTCGACGGTCGTACCAATCACCCCCCCCTCGGCCGGCGCGTATGTAGAAAACCAATAGGTCCGGCGAGGGTTAATTTGAATCTCGGTCCGACCGCCATACCCTCGCTTTTCTGGCTACGTTTCTGTGAGTTGTTAGCTTTCCCTGTTTCTGGTGTCAAGTGGCAGGCTGCGCGCCAAGTTAATGGGGCGTGGAGGTCCACCCCAGCCCATTAATCTGCAGCTAGCGGCAGCGGCGATCTTTGAAGCCGGCGTAACCGCAAAACTCGCGCTCGGTGAGGGGCATGACTGGAAGGAGCCCTGACGCGGTGCTCTAGTTCACTGAGTCGCTTGAGCCGCCAGTTTGGCGGGCGATTGACAGACATTCTTTTACCGTTATTGGTAAAAGAATGTCTGTCAATTTATGACTATTACCAGGCACGATCTGATGCAGTTACTGCTGACCTAACAAATATTTAATCTAACTTGGACGGGGGTCGGCTCCACAGAGGCCATTATGAGCATAGATGAGCGTACGGCATTTAGCTGTCGCCTGTCATATACAAGGACTGCTCCCTTTGTTTTTCACTAAAAAAAAAACAATTCTATCGAATAGTGTTTGTCTATTTCAAACAACCTTCGGTTATGTATGTACTATGTAGCGACTATGCTGGCCGTTACGAAGACCCTGAGCTAGCATCACATGGCTCAAAGTGACCGGCATTGGGTCTTAGTGACCTATTTTGACCTGAAAATAAATGTTAGCATGACAGTTGCAGGGATGTCTCGCCACCCACTACGTGCTGGAGGGCGGGGGAAGCGTTAAACCACGAGCCGCTGGGGGGGGGGGGGGCATAAAGTTGCCCTCTTTACGTTTTGTGGAATATCTCCAAAACCTGATGAGCTACGCACGTGAAACTTGGCATAGCTTCAAATGAATACCTAGGCAATGTTTAAAAAAAGTTTGGTGGTTGTAGCACTTAAGATGACGTCACAGTGACGTTATAAAGTTTTGTCGGTTTTGTCGTTTTCCGATATGGACCGTTTTTAATGTCGCTGAGCATGAAATTCAATTGTAAATGAACTAAACACTAAACAGCACCTGCTGTCATCCTAAAACATCTAAGTACACTTTCAACTAGTTCCTGACCAATAATCGGTCCTTTATATTCGGTCTCATATATCGGATATATCGTGAGGAAACTGAGAGTCGCAAATCTATAATCTGACGTCTGACGTCACTGTGACGTCATTTCAAATGGGATCGACACCAAATTTGGACATAACCTCGGCTAGCTATTCAGGAAGATGTTTGCAAGGTTTCGCTTCTCCATCTCTCCGCGTTGCGACGATGTCGTCGCAGAAATAAAGGGGAGCAACTACATATATGCCCCCCCCCCCTCCAGCGGCCGGCGGGTGGCGCGGAGGCTCAGCGGCCGCCGGGTTAAACGGCCCCATCCGATAATTCGAAGACCAATAACCGCAGTGAAATGGGCGAGGCGGCAAACGAAAGATCACAAGACATTTCCTGTGAGTGCTATAAAGTTGAATTTCGAGGTCACAGGTCGGATCAAAGTCAGGCATATTTCCTCAAAATTTCAAGTCCCAGTCATCTCAGGTCCAGTCGCCAGGTTACACGAACCGTTACAATGTGAGAGTAAACTTGGAATAATTTAGCGGCATTGGAATAACTACGTTCTTCACAGTGCTACCATCATCAAGTGTCATAATATGTATAGTCACCGTGATAATATGTATCCCGGTTTGCTTACATTTCGTTGACCTGACTTAATCTAAAGGTCATGATGTCGTTGTGCTGAAATGTATGCAGATAGACGATAGGCTATAGGCCGCGGGCTATATGAAAGCACGAGGCCATTCGGGAAATGTTCAATGCCCAAGTTGTATTTTTTTCAAGCAATTCCTCTATTTATCTTTTTTTTATGCGCGCTGCTATACCCCAGCTGATATTAGGTCGTTCAATAAGTAACGAACAATCGGTCATAACTTCTTTATTTCTTTATTTAACACTTTCAAACTTTCACAGATTATAGATCAAATGTTTCTGAATGTAGCCTTTGCCTCAAACCAGTCGCCGCCCGCCTGCACACACTTCTCCCAGCGTTCCGGCCAACGCCGGAATTCCGCCCGGAAAAAACGCGTTTTCCGTCTTTTTCACCCAGTTCTTGACAGCGCACCTGACTTCAGCGTCGGTCTCGAAGTGTTCACCACGGAGGCCATCCATCAGAGGACCAAAGAGGTGAAAATCTAAAGGAGCCAGGTTCGGACTCTAGGGCGGCTGGGGCGTGATATTCAGCCCTGTCTCGTGATCTCCTCGCGTGTGGCGTGAGACATGTGCGGACGAGCGTTGTCATGGTGTCATCCTGGTGGGCTTTCTTGAACCTGGGCAGACTATGGACAGCGGGCCGCTACATCACAGTCCTGCAGGAGACTGAGAAAAGCAATCCTGAAGAAGAGGCGCGGCTCGGATGTCAACAACATCACCATACACCATGACAACGCCCGACCGCATTTGTCTCACGCCACGCGCGAGGAGATCGCGTGACAGGGCTGACTATCATGCCCCAGCCGCCCTACAGTCCGGACCTGGCTCCTTCAGATTTTCACCTCTTTGGTCCCCTAAAGGATGGCCTCCGTGGTGAACACTTCGAGACCGACGCTGAAGTCATGTGCGCTGTCATGAACTGCGTGAAAAAGACGGAAAACGCGTTTTTCCGGGCGGAATTCCGGCGTTGGCCGGAACGCTGGGAGAAATGTGTGCAGGCGGGCGGCGACTGGTTTGAGGCATAGGCTGCATTCAGAAATGTCTGATCTATAATCTGTGAAAGTTTGAAAGTGTTAAATAAAGAAATAAAGAAGTTATGACCGATTGTTCGTTACTTATTGAACGACCTAATACAAATAGTTACTAATTTGTGTTCGTTTGGTGCAAAAACTCGGGTCTGGTCAGCCGAGGTCAATTGGGGTCAATCGAAGTTTGTGCTTATAACTTGGCACACAATGAATATTAAGCATCGACAAGGGTATGAATGTGTTTCTCTTGATCAGCTGACTAAGATTACATGCGCTATAGAGCATTAACCCTCGCCTGTGTGCGGCGTTTTCCAGCTTCTAATGTGTAGGGGGGAGGGGGACAGTTCAGAGGTGGAGATCTGTCAAAATTTCAGGGGGGCCAGGCTGGGCAGATGGAGGCGGGCTGGATGCAGTACCACTGACTTACATAGCAGTAATTCGTTTTCAGGGGGGGGGGGTCCTGACCCTCCCGACCCCCGAGATCTCCACCTCTGGGTCGGTTGGACCCCCCCCTGCCGTTCGGCCCTGCCGTTCGGTTTTTCACAAATAACTCGCGCAAAAGGCGACCGATCACAACGAAACTTTCAGTACCATCGAGTTGATCAACGTTGCATATATTCTGAAAATTTCATGACCCTGACCCAAATGACCTTTGACCTCTAACCTGTTTCTCGAGATCATGTTTAGCCGGAAGCGCGAATCAGCGCATGTGGCTCACATTATCCGCGCACTTCCAGGCTTTTTGTGGTTTTAAACGTTCAGACCTGTGAAATGATGTTGGTCCCATGCATTATGGTTGGTTTCAAGGTCACGTGAAGGTCAGGTCAAGGTCATTGACCTTTGATGACCTCGATTCACTGTTTCGAGTATTACATGTTTCTATGGCAGTTCTTTGAGCTGATTGCGAATTTGGCACCTACTTGAACATTTACGAAGTAGTTTTGATGCCTTCGTAACATGTTACGAAGCTGTCAGTGGTGATTGGGACCTACTATGGATAGCCGGCAGGGCGCCTACTGGTTGCCCTGACCTGACCTGACCCGATCTGGCTTAAATGCATGAAGACATTATCTGTGATCAAAACTAACATGATATTCGTGATCAGCGTCCCGTAAAATCCCATAGCAACCTCACTTTATGAAGTAATAACAGGTCCCGATTTTCCCGACTTTTGGGTCATTGACCTGAGGTCAAAACTAATGACCTAGAACCTTGAAACTGGGTATGATCGGCTTCCTTTCGTCACGGGCAACCCGCTCGTTTTTTTCGGCGAAGCTCTAGTTCAATCAGGGGCCGAACGGCAAGGGGGGGGGGGGTCCAACAGACTCACTATACGTTAGACGCTGGCAAAACACCTATACGGGCGAGGGTTGAATCATCTGTGAACCAACCAGTTTTGAGTGGTAAACCTGCGCCGGGCCGGGGGTTTTTGAACGATTCCATAACAAAATATCGAAACGCAAAATATCGAATCGCAAAATTTCGAACGCAAATTATCGAAAGCAACATATCGAAGTCGCAAAATATCGAAACCGCAAAATATCGAAATCGCAAGATACCGAGTCGCATGATATCGGAATCGCAAAATATCGAAATTGCAAAATATCGAATAGCAAAATATCGAAATAGCAAAATATCGACTCGCATAATATCGAAGTTGCAAAATATCGAAATGGCAAACTATCGAAAGACAATGACCAGATCGCCTTAGGTCAGGTCATCAGGTCACGCCAAGTGACCTCACCTCAGAAAAAATAAGAATGCTCGTCATAGCTACACCGACTGATCAATTGCCTTGAAACTTTCAGCGATTGATTAGAGCAACATTATCTATAAAATATATATCTGGGAATTTTGATACCGGTGACCTAAGGTCAGGTCAATTTTGCGGCTTCTCCATTATACCTAAGTCATTGGGAGAAAATTGAAAAGCGTCTGTTTTGCACGAACGCCATTCTAGACACTCTCAAACATCGAGATGTAGGTAAAATTGACACACTGAACCGGAAAATGGCAACTGTGACCCCTCGTTATGTCTCCGAGGTCATCTCAGGTCACGAACAGAATCTAACAGTTCTTCGCTAATAACTTCTGATAGAGGCGTACTAGAGCGCTGAAAACGCCTTAGATGTGATCGGCTCGACGTTGCGGATCGACTGATATGCAACATGACCTTTTCCGGTCAGGTCGTGACCTTGACCTGAGGTCAAATTTTCAAGTCGACCTTTCAAGGTCAAATTATAGTTCATTCGACGCGTCTCGACGGTAGGAGCACGATGTTGGCAAAAGTAATGTCATGGGCGGCTCTTTTGAGTCAAAAGTCATGATGAATATATCCTTCGCCCGTAAACGGTGTTGTGCCACCTTCGCCCATGCAGGGGGGGGGGGGTTGGTGCGACCCCCCTGGCGTTTGAAAACGGAGCGTCGTAGAGCTTAGCGGAAAAGACCAACGGATTGCTCTCAACGAGATCTCGCGATTGGTGGTATATTGTTTGGTCCTAGGTCAACATTTGACCTACTTATGACCGGTCAAAGGTCAAATTTTCGGAAAATCTAACTTTTTCAGATTTCCGCGCCGATTGCGGCAAAACGGTAAGAGATATCGAATTGAAACCTTCACTATCGTGATCCTTGATCAATTCTCTATCGTTTGGTGTGTATTTCGATGTCATAACTCTAAAAATGATGCGTTGGGAGCATCGGAAGTCTGCAAGGTCATTTGTGCATTGGGTCACGTCAGGCGTGTGACGTCACTGACCTGTCCCTGACCTAAAATGAACTACAAGAAACAACCGACGATGCCTGAAATGGATAGCAAATTCGAATTCAGGGCATCAAAATACCCCGAAAAGGCATACAAGTGCAAGAAGTCATTACAGGTCAACCGAGGTCACTGACCTTACCTTGACCTTAAAGGGACCCTCCCACCTTCAAAAAAGTTAATGAGTTGGCATGAAAGTGATGTCCCTTGGTTCAGAAAGAGCGAAAACGAATATCTACCAAATTTCACCGAAAAATATTCACCGGTTTTCAAGATATTAGGCTTTTACTTTTGTTTACTTTTTGGGATCTCCCCTGTTACTAGCGACTTTATTTGGAAGCAATAATTTGGCAGCCTTAAAGTGCGGCAGACGTTGCGCGCAAAGCAGCGTATACCACCACGTGTTAACGATGGTTTTAGTCTAAGATTTAAAAATCGTTAGATCTCCGCTGACGTCACAAATTCTAAGGGGGCATTCCAATGCATTAGCCCCTTAGAATCCGAAAACTGCAAGTTTGAAATTCCATATCTTCGAATTAAAGCATTTTTCGATGTTGTGAGTGCCCAAACCGGTATTTGCAGGCCATGGCCACCAATTTGGCTATCTCAACTCAAAACTAATGTTAAGGTGGGAGTGTCCCTTTAAGTAACCTTCAAAATGTCAACGGACATTGTGCCAATGTCAAATCAGCCAGTTATGATTCTAAAACAATCCATCAGTGTGTCAGGTCAGTCGGCATTTATACCAATGTGAAGCAATCTCCAATTTAGCGTAAATCTGGCCGGAGGTTGTTCCCTTTATGACGTCATAACTCCGTGACCTGACATGACCTTGACAAAAAAATACCAAAAGTTGCGCAAAGGATGCCCCATAGGGTACTGAAAATTTGAACAGGCTATCTGAAACGGTTCGGCGTGTAGCTAAGAAAAACCTCAGGAGGGGGGGGGGGGGATGCACCAACATGGGCGAGGGATATTTGTTACATTGATCTTTCTCGTACGACCAATAACGTACTCGTATTACAAAATGGATGTCACCATCAAGTTATACGCCAAAATGTGGGTACCCATAAAAAATATGTCATATTCCACGATAACCAACTTTGATTTTCGAGGACATGCTCTTACCTGGCTTACCTAACCTGACCTGACATTGACCTTGACCTGGCCTATGCTTAAGTGATCCCTGCTTAAATCTGACGCTTGTGTAGCACTCAGATGAAAGATTGTGCGCAATCCTGACAGAGTTTGTTACGAGAGATGCCTAGTTCGAGGTTTAAAGTCCATGCTATTAAAAACCTAATTTCAGGTGTTTGAAATAATCTTGAACCGACCTGTGACCTCGGAACTCAACTTGAAGGTACTCATCAGAAGCATCTCGTCGCGTTACTTTGTTTGCTGCCTCGCCCGTTTCGCTGCGCCTCGAGCTATGGGCTATGGGCTATGGGTTCTCCAGCTATGGGCTGGGAAAGTTAACCCACCCCCTCCCACCCCCCACCCAGCAAGTGGTGTGTGGCGAAATACTCCAGCAACTGCCGGGCTTACCCTCGCCCGTATTGGTGTTTTTGTATCCTCGAACGTATGGGGGGGGGTCCGTTGGAACCCCCCTTGCAGTTTGGCCCCTGATCGAGCTAGAACTTCGAGAAAAATCGAGCGTGTTGCTCGTGACGAGAGGAAGCCGGTGATACCCAATTTTAAGGTCCTAGGTCATTGGGTTGACTTTCCAGGTCAGGTCAATGACCCGAAAATCGGGAAAATCGGGACCTGTTAGAACATCGTTAAGTGAGGTTGCTACGTTTTATTCGGGGTGCTGATCACGAAATCCATGTTAGTTTTGATCACAGATGATGTCTTAATGCATTTAGGCTTGGTCAGGTCAGGTCAGGTCAGGCCAACCAGTAGACATCCTGCCAGGTATTCAATACTAGTACGTGTCAACCGTTACTGACAGCTTCGTAATATGTTACGAAGACACCAAAACGACTTCGTAAATGCTCAAATGGTTGCTAAATTCGAAATCAGCTCCTAAAACTAGCATAGAAACATGTAAACCTCGAAGAAGTGAACCGAGGTCATCAAAGGTCAGTGACCTGACCTGACGTTCAGGTGACCTTGACACCCACCATAATTCATGGGACCGGTATCATATCACATGTTTGAATGCTTGAAACCGCAAAAAGACTGCAAACGCGCGGCTAATACGAGCCGACATCCGCCGGATCGCGATTCCGGCCAAACATGGTCTCGAAAAATATGCCACAGGTTAACGTTCATTTGGGAAAAGGTCATGAAATATTAAGGGTAGGTGTAAAATTGATTGACTCGAGGGTACTGAAAGTTTCATCGATCCGTTCGATCCCCCCTCCCCCTATACGGGCGAGGGTTAAGTCATTTGAATTTCATTTGCAGTTGTCAATTTGATTTACGAATTATGTTCCGGCAGCTATTGTCAAAATAAGCAAAATGCAACTCAATGTACCAAGCGCCACTTCGTTCCCCGGCCCGCACGGAGCGGGGATATAACTAGTCAGGCACGGCCTTGGCCGTTTCCTCTGGGACCGCACCGTCTGCCGAGGGAGGGGAGACCTTGCCCAGTCTGAGGGAGGGGGACGACGGCGCCACCGGGACGCCCCGTCGCTCCGAGACCAGCGCTCACTGTATAAACAAGCAAAAAATGATGGCCGTGCAAAGCTTGTCTGTGTTTTAACAGAGGAGGCATCTAGCGGAATATTTCGTAACTACGAAAACTTCTAACAAAGATGTCGCTTGAAGCGCAGTTGAGATTGTAGGTTTTGATCCAACTGAAAATTGACATCTCAAGGACGACGAAATAATACAAATTTATATGAAATGGTTTTGTATGATGCGTACTTTGATTAATGCCATTAATTTTCCACTGCCTTTTGTGTGAAAGGATTTTGTACCTTGCGATTTTGTATGACACGATTTTGTATGCTGCGCTTTTGTATGTTTTGACTGTCCCCTACCCGGCCTGTTTTGTAGGTTTTGCGCTTTGTATGTTACGATTTTGTATGCTTTGATGATTGTATGATAAGATTTTGTATGCTTTGATATGGAGCCCTTCAAAAATCCCTGGCCGGTGCCCCCTGACGCGAGACGCGCGGCCTGTCGCACGCTGACTGTGCCGTCGGGGACATAGACACGCCGGAGATGCTGACCGCGGCAGACGTCCAGCTGGTTGCGGGTGTCAGCAAGGCGCCCGTGTCGGGTGCCAATCGTGTAGAGATCGTCGTTAACCTGAGAAGGTTAACGACGTAGGACGTAGGACGAGAGCGTTGGTTTCAAAAGACACTAACGCCTAAGTGTGTGGGATCGAATCCTCGCGACCTCTAATAGTTTTACAGATACAGGCCGGCATAGGGCCAGTCGTTTGTTGACGCTCCAGATCGATCATTTTAAATCCAGCAGCGTCGCTGACGTGGGGATTGGAAATGTCGCGGGCCTGCACTTCTCAAAATAGAGGTAGGTATGGACTTCCCACTGCTGGACTCCTCTGGTCATAATGCTGGACTCCTCGGTCCACCCATAAGATAGAGATGACATGCACTTAAAATCGTGGCGATTCAGTGGGTCTTTTTAAGCAACTTATTTTCAGCCAGTAGCGTGCCAATATGGCTGAGGCATTGTTAGTCTGAAGAAATCATTACGGAGCGAGCGTAGTCTTTCGTAGATTAACGGAAATTTCTGAGTATGAGCGGCCGGCCGGCCGTGGTTACGCTTTTGCGAGGCTTATATCTCAGCAACCACTTGACCGATTTACATGCGGTAATTTTTGTAAGGCAGCTTCATTCCTTCTACCAAGTATTGGACTATTCTCGATGCGTGTGGTTGACCCCACTGCCACGTGCAAAACGAAGAGGCGTCAGTTTGTAAAACTTGCAATATCTCTTAACTACTGGGCCGATTGTGCTGAAATTTGGTACATGGTTAGGGACCAGTTAGTAGGGTGCCGTGCAAAAGTCAGTTGGGACCCATTTTGCACGTGCGCACGTGCAGGGTGCCGCTTTCAGATCTCGAGAACGGCTAGGCCGATTGCGCTCAAATTTGGCACATCGCTAGGGACCGGTTAGTAGGGTGCAGTGCACGAGTTAGTTGAAGGTACCTCTTGCAATTTCGCACGTGCAAGGCCCACCCTCTCGCTCGCTCCGTTGGTCGCCCCAAAAGGCGTTTTACTGGTTAAAAATATTGCTGTTCTTTCCTGGTTGATTTCATTCCTGAGGTAAGCAATGATTTTTGTAGCATGATTTCATTTTGTGTTTTTATTGAATTCCTTAAAAGCTCGCCTAAAAACATTGTCTCTCATTCAGGCTCTCATCAGCCCTGCAGGCGGAGGGGGGGGGGCTCCCGGCTCACTGAAAAAAGTTTTTACCATCAATTTACTAAGTTACTAGCTTTGGTAAATTTTACCATCAGCCTACCATCATATTACTACCAGCCTACTATGGTGCTGAATACTATCCTGCCTTGACATGTTGATATTACCATGGTTACGTTTATCAGGGGTGGTTTTGTACCCCAGTTTACAAGGTGGTAACCACCTGAGGCTAGTAGATACCCTCGTAAGCTAATATTCCCTACCATAGTAAAATCAACCTTTCCACGGGCGGATCCAGCAGGTGAATTCGGCGATCAAGTCTCCTCCTTTCCATAGAGGTGTTTGCCAATTTTTGATATGTTGGAAGGAGCGTCATCCAAGGACTAGCTGAGACCCTGAGCAATTAATAGTTTTATGGACGAAAGGCCAGAAATTTCTTGCAACAGTTCCCTGGGTGTGCTTCTGCTGCTATGGTAAGGTATACCATGGCAACACCATGACAACACTACACCCTTACTAACAATCCACGTGCGTCTGACTCTGCTGCAGCGGCGCCGCCATGTCAGTTCCGGCCGCGCGCCGGCGTTGTGAAGGTGCTCCGTGGTTTTAAATATTTGAACGGTGATTGTGTGGGTGGTTAGCGTAGCTGACGGTGGAGGATACTCGGAAATAACAAGTAAGTCGTTGTATCTTCAGCATAATAATACTTATCTCACGAGTGCCATTTCCAGCAAAGATCGCAGCCTTTGTTTCGGTTCATGTTGTTGAATTTCCTTGAGACCCTGTTGGACCGGGTAGGGGGAGGGTGGTGGGGTGGGTATCATTGCGGGCATTTCCCAGCGTCGGAAATCAACGTGTTTTTTTATTTGTTAACCCACGCCTCACTGGGGTATGTGCTCTAACGCGCCCCACAGCACGTTACAGCACGTTACAGTGGGGGGGGGGGGGGGGCTCCTAACTCCGAAACTACTGGGCCGATTGTCAAAATTCAAACGGCCCCTGGTAGCCCTGGAAATATTGTTGAGCGAAGCCTAATGTCATTGACCTCGAGGTCATCGATGACGTCACAGGTCAGGTCAAAGTAAAAATATCAGCGTCTTGGCACTCTGGGCGCCGGCCAACAAATCAGATCAGGCTCATTTTTTGTTTGCACACTCGTGAATATATGCGTAACATAACCTGAGGGTACCGAACTTGTACTTCGAATTTTTCAGGTCAAGGCCATCTCATCCCAGGTCACGAAAGCTTTATATCGTGCATCGGTGACGTGAGACATGTTTTATGGTTCATGTAGGCCATATATATCGAAATCAGTGTTGTATGTGTCAGTTTAGGCCATTTTAGCTGAATATAGCTGAGGTCAGGTCAGGTCACTTTAGGTCAAAAATGGTCAAATTTTGAAGTTGACATTTTTCAACAAAAAAGGTGTTTGTCAGATGAAGTTCACATATATTCAACGCATATGTGTTCAAACACATATAGACCCCGTTTCCATGGGCATCACTGATCCGGATCAGCAAACTTAAATCGTATTATATTTCTCGAACTCTTCGTTACATGATATAATTCCAAGTGGATTAGGCTTATATAATCAGTTAATCCCTTATTTTCATTTTCATATATTGTCTAACTATACTGGATTAGCTAATCCATTTTTACTGATCCGGATCAGTGATGCCCATGGAAACGTGGTCATATTCTGCTTTTTTTCATTCAGAAACGTATATGTAAAAAAATAAAAAATACAATTTCTGAGTTTTTATATTTATAATTTTCAAAATATTCAACATTTCGAAAGTCCGAAATCAGTTTGGTAGCCCTGTAGAGTCCACCCATGCAAAAAAAAGGATCTAGCTTAACCCTCAAGGCGGTGGGGGGGGGGGGCATTTTTTGCATCCATCTTTAGTTTTTTTTCGATATATCTCCAGAACCGCTGCGCCGATCTTCACCAAACTTTCAGTACCCTTTTGCACATTGTGACCAATTTTTTTTTCCAAAGGCTATGATAAGTTGGCCGCTACGTCGGAGTGACGTCATTTCTGCCATTGTCGACCAAAAAAAAAAAGCTTCGCGGGAAGAGCTGTCAGGTCTATAAATTTGATTATGCATAAAAATGTTCAAGACATGAAATGTGTAGAATTACCAGGGCTACTATACTGTTCTCTCGATTTTGTTTTTGAAGTTGACCCCAAAAATAAAAAGAAATAGATATAATAGCCAAAAAATCCCAAAAGTTTTTCGATTTTCGAAACAAACGGAATATATGTAATAGCCACTATGGACTTCTATTCACATTCCAAGTATTAGATCGATAACTCCTTTTTGCCAAGTTATAACAAAAAAAAACTGTTCAAAATTAATGACGTCAAATTTTCAAACTCGATTTTGGCAATTCTAGACCACAAAGCGCAAAACAAAGACCACCATTAGACTCGCCGTGACGAGTGGCATCGAATCAATACCAATTTTATGCGAAACTATCAACTTTGACCTGAAATTTGACCTTTTTGACCTGACATTGACCTGACCTCCACCAGAAAGTGACCAAAAAAACCGTCCCTGATGGTCTTATAACCAACACCATTGAGGCGAATATGAAAAATTGGCCATAAAACATGCATCGCACAACCCTACTTAGTAAAGATAGGTTCATGTGCTGACCCTTGGTGATCGGACCTGGTATTATCAGTGACCTCCAATAGCAACATATGCTCGTATAATAGGCAACTCACGCCCTATCGCTGATTTTTGACAAAATGCCCTTTACTCGATGTTGCAGCGCATTCCTTAAAAGACCCGTGAACGGTGAAACATTTTATCTTTGACTTGGCCTGTGATGTCATCGGTGACCCCGAGGTCAATGAAATTGAAGTTCCCTCGACAAATTTAACAAGGCTATCGAACGCCATTTAAATTTTAACGATCCGTCATAGTAGCTTCGGAGATTCGGGGGGGGGGGGGGGGTCAAAAATCCCCCCCCCTCCCACCGCGCGGAAGGTAGCCGGGAGGCCCACCGCTTGCCGGGTTAAAACTCAGATCTTGAGAGCGATTACCGTTGTTCAATGCTTTGCATCAAAATCGGCCGAACATGATGTCACTCTGGCGTCATTTCCGGCCGATCTATAGTAGCTACGAAAATTTTATTAGTGCACAAGGTGTCAAATAAATTGATGCAGCCGAAGGTCCTAAAAGCTTTGTTTTGATACGTCCAGCGGTTTTAAAGATATTGCGTAAACACGAGAGGGGCTATGAATAGCCCTCCCCACAGTAGGGTGGGGGTTAACCCTCGCCCGTATTGGTGTTTTTCCAGCCACGAACGTTTAAGGGGGGGTCCGTTGAACCCCCTCCTTGCCGTTTCGCCCCTGATTGAGCTAGAGCTTCGCGGAAAAAACGAGCGTGCTGCCCGTGACGAGAGAAAGCCGATGGTACCCAATTTTATCCTAGGTCGTCGGTCCTAGGTCATCGGTTGACCTTCCAGGTCAGGTCAATGACCCAAAAGTGGGGAAAACTGGGACCTGTTAGAACGTCGTAAAACGTGGCTGCTATTGGGTTTTTTAGGGAACTGATCACGAATATCATGTTAGCTATGATCATAGATGATGTCTTCATGCATTTAGGCCAGGTCGGGTCAGGTCAGGTCAGGTCAACCAGTAAGGGTTTTGCCGGGTATTCGTAGTAGGTGCACTAGGTGGCAACCGCCTCTGACAGCTTCGTAACATGTTACGAAGGCACCAAAACTACTTCGTAAATGTTCATATATGGTTGTTAAATTCGAAATCAGCTAAAAAAACTAGCCTAGAAAGATGCTGATAAAACTCGAAAAAGTAAACCGAGGTCATCAAAGGTCAATGAACTGACCTGACCTTCTGGTGACCTTGACATCCACCCTAATGCATGGGAGCAGCATCATATCCCATGTTTGAACGCTTGAAACCACGAAAGGACTGCAAACGCGCGGCAAATGCGAGCCGACATACGCCGAATCGCGATTCCGGCCAAACATGGTCTCGAAAAGTAGGTCACAGGTCAAAGGTCATTAGTCAGGGCCATTACATTTTTTAGGGTAGGTGTAAAATTGATTATAACTCGAGGGTACTGAAAGCTTCGTTGCGGTCGGCCGCTTTTTACGCGAGGTATTCGCGAAAAACCGAGGGGGAGTCCGTTCGACCCCCCCCCCTATACGGGGGAGGGTTAACAAGCCAAAACGTTGCTAATTTTTATTTTGATCTGACCTGTGACGTCAACGGTGATCTCGAGGTCAATAAAATTAGGTTTTGCTCGACAGTTTTTCCAGGGCTATCAGACGCCGTTTCAGTTTTGACAATCGGCCCAGTAGTTTCGGAGTTGGAGCGGGGGGGGGGGGTTCTATAAATAGCCCCCGCCTCCCCCAGTGGAGTGCGTTACAGAACATACCCCAGTGGGGCGCTGGTTAAGAGTAGAATTTTTGAATTATTGCCAACACTCAACACTGCACCTCATGGCAATTAATTCATTATAGGGCATTTTACCTGAACCAGCCTCTGGCCTAATGTCCCAAATTTGCTAAATTCCTCACCCTACAAATCCCCTGTTCTATTAGATGCTGCCATTTTTTTAAAACAACTTATCTTAAATCCTTGTTTCATCAAACTGGGAGCTAGGTCACGGGACACTGCGAGTCAAGGTGGGAGGGGTAGGAGATAGAGTGTCACTGCAGCACACACAATCAATCTTTCCATTGGTTTATCTTATATCAATGCCTGCTCTTTTCCAGAGCTGGCTTTCGAAGTTCGAACCTTCGGTATATGGCTACCAATGCCCTTGGAGAAGGTGTTGCGTGATAAATCGCTGGAAGGGCGACATTCAACGATTGTGTGAAAAGAGACCGATTGCATTGTGATGATAAAGTGAACTGTAATAATTGTTGTTCATGCGCGTTGTTTGGTTATGTGCAGACGTAACTTTGTTTGTGGCCAAATGCTTTTTATGTGTGAAATATTTCATGTAGGTTACTAGGTAGATGCTTTGGAAAAGTGAAGAGCTGCTTTGTCGACTGCTAGGTAGATACTGTCATGCATGCTGTTGTGCATCAGTAAGTGGCTGTCGTAATGATAAACAAATTTGGCATGGATAGGCTAAAGCACAGCATATGAAGCATGCTGGTTGATGACTAGTAAGATCCTGTTAACCGACTGGTAATATCACAATAAATGTCACATAGTAAACTATTGTTTTACGATGGTTGGCCAGCAAAGCAAAGCTGGTATCCAGATGACAAAAGGATGGTTTTACCATGATAAGTCATTAGTAAGCATTACCAGGGAGTAGCTAACGATAGTAAAGTCCTAGTTTCGTGCTAGTATCACGTGGGTTTTTGGGCATGGTATGACGACATATAGTTACCGTGTTAATACCATGGTAATTTTTACTGGCATTGGTATTCACATGGTTTTACATTCATATTAGGCCTAGTATTTGGGTCGTAAGTTAGTTTACCATAGGTAAGAGGCTGTTCAAAATATGACCACCACTCGAAAACTAACTAGGGTGGTATTTTTCTTAGTAGGCGGTACCAGGATAATACTAGCGTTAGTAGAGCTTTGGTTTCTTATTAGTTATGCTTTAGTTTCAAGGTAGTATGATGAAAAAATATTACCGTACTAAGACCATGGTATTTTGATGAGCATTGGTAGTTGCATAGTATTCCTTTGATATTGGGCCTAGTATTTGGATCGTAAACTGGTTTACCATAAGTAAAAGGCTGTTCAAAATATGACCACCACCCAAAAACTAACTAGGGTGGTATTTTTTTCTTTCAGTGCTACCTTCCGCGCGGTGCGGGGCATTTTTTGCCCCCCCCCTCCTTGTATCTCCGAAACTACTGGACGGATCCGTAAAATTCGAACGATGTTCGATAGCCCTGTCAAATTTGTCGACGGAACTCCAATTTCATTCACCTCGGGGTCACCGATGACGTCACAGGTCAGGTCAAAGATAAAATGTTTCGCCGTTCACGGGTCTTAGGGAATGCGCTATAACATAGAGTAAAACGCATTTTGTCGAAAATCAGCAATAGGGCGTACGTTGCCTAGTATACATGTTGCTATTAGAGGTCACTGATAATACCATGTCAGGTCACAGGTCAGGTCACCAAAGATCAGCACACGAACCCAACTTCACTAGGGTTGTGTAAAAACATACGATGTATGTTTTATGGCTCCCCTGACATGGTCCCCCCCCCCCAAAAGGTCACAGGTCTGAGGTCATTTGGGTCAGGTTCATGGAATTTTCAGGGTAGGTTTCTTGAGATTTGGTCGCAGCGACGAGTTCCCGATTTTAAGGTCTCAGGTCAACCGGTGCCTTCTGAGGTCAGGTCAAGTAACCAAGGGCAAGGGTTCAGTTTTTCATAACTTGGCAAAAAAAAAAAACGGTCGGAGAGCTGCGATTTTGGCATCATCGTGTTCGCCTCGCTCAGGCGCGTCGAATGGTATACCTTTTGTTCGGGTAAGGTCAACTTGAGGTGTTGACCTCGGGTCTAGGTTAGGTCAGCGCCCCCCAGATCACGAAGTTTGTTGAAAGAGGTCATGTTACATAACTTCCCGACTCGCTAACTCATTTTGCTGGGGAGTTATTGATGAAAAACTATAATGACCCAAGTGACATCATAAATGACGTTACGCAATGTCAGCAATGCAAAAGTGAAGCATCGGACCTTGCAAGGCGTGCAAGAAATCACGATTCCATGTGCTGGATATAGTTTGAGATAGTTCTCGGCGCTAACATAGCACTTTTCATTTTTCCCCATTGACTTATATTTAATGGCGAGGTCACGTGACCGACCTGACCTCATGTGATTTTTAGGGAAAATCCGAGATATACAAGTTGTGAGATCTCTGGAACATACTACATCCCGTAAGTTTCATCTCTTTGTGAAAGTTCCTCTGGCACTGACGGCGTTGCGAAGGTGCGACATCTGAGGACTGTGCAGAGGTTCATTTATGACGTCACAGGTCAGTGACCTGACCTGACCTGAAAATGCGGCTGGTGTCACAAGATGCGGCTTGGATCAAAGGTTAGGTATGCCCAGTTTCAGCTCTCTATCGCCGGCGTGTTCGGAGCTATCGTGGAAAAAAACCTATAGGGGGGACACCCTCCCCCCTCCCCGTCGGCCGGCGAGGGTTAATGATACATGTAGTACCTGATACGAGCATAAGGTTAAAACATGCCTAATTTCATTTCAATTATTACGCTCGAAAGCGTTACAGCTTAACAAAAAAGAAAAGCTGTACTTAAAAATAAGCGAATGTGAACACAATCTCCTTGACCGAATCCTTACAAAATGCAAGTCACGGGCCATGGCACCCCAGAAAACCTTGCTTAAAAAGACCCACTGAATCGCCACGAAATCAAGTGCTTTAACATAGGCGTGTCATCTCTATGTATATAAGATCTCTATGGGTCCACCTACCATTTTACAAAATCCACCTAGGCATTTTACAAAATGACTGATTTTCTAAAGTGCCTGCAAAATATATACCTAGTAGATACCAATGGTCACTGACGGGTGAGACTAAATGCTTACTTCAAAATCTAAGCTGCGTTGCGGCATTGGCGGTTATGTGCGGCGTGTATGCCGCATGATTAGTAAGCGGCGACCACTAAATTAAAGACTCAAACGCTCCGACCGGTTTTCAATGAATAACACTGCATACCAAAAATGCCAATCGCTCTCGTCATAAGATATTTAGATTTTAATAACTAAGTTATCTACATCATCATTTTGAACCAAATTCAACTTAATACCTTCATACCTTAAATACCTTCAACTTAACTCACTCATTCCTTCCTTCGTTGCCTCCAAACAGTCTTTCGATTGTCTGGAAATCGTATGCTAAATCCCGTACCTGTATGCGACTGGTGCATATAAAGGCCGATGTAAGAATTTGAATAGGCTCTCGCATGCGATTTCCTGGCTACCCAAAAAAGTATGTTTCAGTCATGCTACCAAAACATGGTATGTCAGCCCGGTCACCGGCTTATGGTGCTCTGCTTGTAGTGCCCCTGACCGTCACCGACTCTCTTCCCTCCTGAACCCTCGCCCGTATTGGTGTTTTTCCAGCCGCGAACGTATAAGGGGGGGGGGGGTCCGTTGGACCCCTCCTTGCCATTTGGCCCCTGATCGAGCTAAAGCTTCGCAAAAAAAACGAGCGTGTTGCCCGTGACGAAAGGAAGCCGATGATACCCAATTTTAACCCTCGCCGGCACAGGCCATTTTGCGTCCTTCGACGGCACGGTGGGGGGGATACGACCCCGGACCCCCTCGCGTTTGGCCCCTGATCGAGCTAGAGCTTCGCGGAAAAAAAAAACGAGCGTGTTGCCCGTCACGAGAGGAAGCCGATGATATCCAATTTTAAGGTCCTAGGTCATCGGGTGACCTTCCAGGTCAGGTCAATGACCCGAGAATCGGGAAAATCGGGACCTGTTAGAAAGTCGTAAAGTGTGGCTGCCATGGGGTTTTCCGGGGTGCTGATCACGAATATCGTGTTAGTTTTGATCAGAGGTGATGTCTTTAAGCATTTAGACCAGGTCGGGTCAGATCAGGTCAGGTCAGGTCAACCGGTATGGGTCGTGACGGGTATTCGTAATACGTGTCAACCGCTTCTGCAGCTTCGTAACATGTTACGAAGGCACCAAAACTACTTCGTAAATGTTCAAATGGTTGCTTAATTCGAAATCAGCTCTAAAAACTAGCCCAGAAACATGTAAAACTCGAAAAAGTGAACTGAGGTTACCAAAGGTCAATGACCTGACCTGACCTTCAAGTGACCTTGACATCCACCCTAATGCATGGGAGCAACATCAAATCACATGTTTGAACGTTTGAAACCACGAAAAGCTTGCAAACGCGCGGCTAATGCGAAACGACATACGCCGAATCGCGATTCCGGCCAAAAATGGTCTCGGAAAGTGGGTCACAGGTCAAAGGTCATTTGGGTCAGGGTCATGAAATTTTTAGGGTGGGTGTAAAATTGATCAATGCGAGGGTACTGAAAGTTTCGTCACGATCGGCCGCTTTTTACGCGAGTTATTCGCGAAAAACCTTAGGGGGATTGCATCAACATCAAATCGACCCTGTGCCAGCAAGGGTTAAGTTGAATGTATTAATTTGGTTCAAAATAATGATGTAGGTAGATAACCTAGTTATTCAAAGCTAAATATCTTATGACGAAAGCGGTTGGCATTTTTGGTATGCAGTGTTATTCATTGAAAACCGATCGGAGCGTTTGAGTCTTAAATTTAGTGGTCGCCGCTTACTAATCATGCGGCATACACGCCGCACATAATCGCCAATGCCGCAACGCAGCTTAGATTTCGAAGTAAGCATTTAGTCTCACCCTCACTGACTGCCTGCCCGCGGTGGCCGGAGGCGACTTGAACGATGGGCGAGCTCCAGTACGATCTGGCGTTTCGGGTGAAGATCTGCCATGACAATTCCTTAGACGATATTCTCAGGCCAATACGAACGCCGTCGTCTCGCATCTATTTGTGTAGGTATATTCCTGCAACTTCGAAATTTTGGGTGCAAGATCTGCTTCCGCAAAGGCAAATCTGTTTTCTTTTTGCCCTCTTCCGTATTGCTAGTTAACCCACGCCCCACTGCGGGGGGAGGGCTATTCATAGCCACCCTCTCATTTTTCTGCAATAACTTCTAAAGCGCTAGACGTATCAACGCGAAACTCCGCGCCATTTCGTTCCTGTTGGAGACAGAGCTTCGCGGTAAAGACCAAAAAGATTCTTTGGGGAGAGACGAATCCAATGAATGATACCCAGTTTTACCTTATCAGGTCAGTCATTGACCTTCCAGGTCAAGTCAAACTAAAAAAATGTTGCTGTTTTGGGTCACCGTTGGATATCAAGTGCGCTGCTTATCATATACCGATGACGATGCCGTTTTCTAGTGCCAAGCCAGCTAGAACCTCTTTGTCACACTACCCGACCAGGTTTTTCCTGCTGAGGTCATTTCAGGTCAAGTTAGGTCAAGGTCAATAATATGTGTTTGTATGTCTGTGTGTGTCTGTGTGTATGCGGATGTGTGCACCGATTGTTTATGGGTCCATGTTACATGAAATCATGATCTGAGAAGCTTTTACCAAAAATTCAGTCAAAAAACTTCACGAAAAGTAAATTCAGCTTGCCTAAAACGCAATTATTTTAGATGACCTAGGTTGACCTTGACCCTGACCTTGACATCTGTGCATCGTCGAACAACATGTTTTATGATAGGTGGGAGGTAAGACTGGCAAAAAAAGGCCGAAATCAAGGTGTCAATTAAGCTCACAAGGCCCATAGCCAACGCAAGATGTTGAGAATTGCTCATTTGGCTCATGACATGACCTGAAAAACAAGGTCATATCTCCGAAACAAAAAATCACAGAAACTTGAAATTTTCAGTGGACGTAAAAAAGGATAGAGGAGCAGCTATACGAAAAATTAGCCTTCTAGCTCTAGAAATGTTGAGTGCAGATCAGAAAGACTACCTGGGGTGGGGTGGCAGCCCCCCCCCCATGTGCGGGCGAGGGTTAAGCCGCTAACGTATGTGGTTGGGGGGAGGGGGGGGGGGGCGTTAGATCCCTATGTTGGGCCTTAATCGAGCTAGAGTTTCGAGGAAAAACAAGTGCTTAACATGAGGTCAATTTTGAGAACAATACCTAGAAAGGCCCGTGAAAGAGCTATCGAATACCCCTGTGGCTCTTTTGGTTCCCGATCCCGAGTTAAGCGTCGGGTGTTTCGAAAATTGTTGAAATGGACAAAATTTGACCTTTAATGATCTCTGGTGACCTGACCTTTGACCTGACCTAAGAAATAAACGAAGTATTTCCGCCATTATTTTTGACGCTCTTTCGAATGCCGCTTACCGTGTGTCGCTATACGTGGTCCAGGAGCCGAGTGAGATGGAACCACCCGCCCAGGAGTAGCTAGTTAGGTCCCATTACAGGGTAGCCGTACCCGCTCTCAGCGGACATATCCGTCGAGAGCGGGTGTACGACCATCCTGCAATGGGACCTAACTTTACTGCTGGGAGGGTGTTAAAAATGGTTGCGGATAGGGGTACACGCGAGGCACCGGTTTACTCGCCGGTTTTGGGTGAAATTGTTTACAGTGCATTACTTTCGAAAATTGAGATATGATGAAAGAAGGCTATGGGACGCGGATTACGTATCAAATATCAATTCAATGTTTTATATGCTATCAGCAGCTTCACATCACGTCGAGCAGTATGGTCGGTGTCCTAGTCTTTACATGAGATACCTCTTTATAGGAGAAAGACTAAAGAGAAACGCTTGCCCAGGGTGAAACTTCAGCCTTTGCCCAGTTCGGTATGGAAGCTCAGTGCTGCCCCCTCGATTTCGACGAGCCTCTAGTTAGAGCGCTTTCCGCAGTGCCATTCCTAGCGCTAGTATCGATGTCTGCTGCATCCTCACCACATTGGTTTTAGGAGCCGAGTTGAGCCGAGTTGGAGGATGTAGAATAGAATATGAGAGCTTCTCTCCTTACTGGGCAAATGTTTTGAGGAAAATAAATTTGCTGGCGCAGCAAATGCAACATTTTATGTTACTGAGGTCTATAATCATGAGGTGACCTATCAGCCAGGCTAACGAGTAACGACCCAAAGGTCTGCTCAGTGAAAAATCATAATTTTTATTGAGTCTATCCCGAGCACGACCGGGTTATATAATATAACCCTCGCCCGTAAACGGTGTTTTGCCACCTTCGCCCATGCAGGGGGGGGGGATTGGTGCGACCCCCCTGGCGTTTGAAAACGGAGCGTCGTAGAGCTTAGCGGGAAAGACCAACGGATTGCTCTCAACGAGATCTCGCGATTGGTGGTATATTATTTGGTCCTAGGGCAACATTTGACCTACTTATGACCGGTCAAAGGTCAAATTTTCGGAAAAAATCTAACTTTTTCAGATTTCCGCGCCGATTGCGACAAAACGGTAAGATATCGACTTGAAACCTTCACTATCGTGATCCTTGATCAATTCTCTATCGTTTGGTGTGTATTTCGATGTCATGACTCTAAAAATGATGCGTTGGGAGCATCGGAAGTCTGCAAGGTCATTTGTGCATTGCGTCACGTCAGGCGTGTGACGTCACTGACCTGACCCTGACCCAAAATGACCTACAAGAAACAACCGACGATGCCTGAAATGGATAGCAAATTCGAAATCAGGGCATCAAAATACCCCGAAAATGCATACAAGTGCAAGAAGTCATTACAGGTCAACCGAGGTCACTGACCTTACCTTGACCTTTAGTAACCTGCAAAATGTCAACGGACATTGTGCCAATGTCAAATCAGCCAGTTGTGATTCTAAAACATTCCATCAGTGTGTCAGGTGAGTCGGCATTTATACCAATGTGAAGCAATCTCCAATTTAGCGTAAATCTGGCCGGAGGTTGTTTCCTTTATGACGTCATAACTCCGTGACCTGACATGACCTTGACAAAAAAAAAACAAAAGTTGCGCAAAGGATGCCCCAGAGGGTATTGAAAATTTGAGCAGGCTATCTGAAACGGTTCGGCGTGTAGCTAAGAAAAACCTCAGGGGGGGGGGGGTGCACCCCCCCTACATGGGCGAGGGATATTATATTCCATAACACGAGTGAATGGAGAGCTCCACAGAGCCTCTATATCTATCTCCGAAACAACACCTGCGATTTTCACAATTCAAGCAGCTTTTGATAGCCCTGGAAATAAATTGCCATGTCAAACCATTTTTGGTTGACCTCGAATTCACTAATGGGTCTGAAGTCAGGATGAAGAAAAAATATCATTATCTATGCATGGTCAATGGTCACACTTCGGGCTTTGAAGGCAGCTAAGCGGGTCATACCGGGGCTAATTCATCATATGCAATTGCATATTGCATACCACTACATGCTCACTATAAATGTAGGTATAGTGATGGTACACACATTTCAAGTACCGAGCCTGTATTTGGTATGTTACAGGTCAAAACTGTAGGTCAGAAAAGGTTACCAAAGTCACGGTATTAAATAAATATTGGCCATGTGACTGACGTTCAATTGAGCTAACAAATGGAATTATGGAACTAAAAAAAAAATGTTAAGCGTTCACGGCTACGGCTGAGGTCATTTTTATCTAAAGTGATGTTAACCCGCGCCGGGACGGTGCTCCGCGACTTCCGCGCCGGGTCGGGGGTCTGAACACCCTCCCATCTAACTCGGCTCCTGGGCCACGTAGCGACACGTGATAAGCGGCATTCGAAATAGCGTCAAAAATCATGACGGAAACATTTCGGTCATTTTTTTGGGTCAGGTCAAAGGTCAGGTCGCCAGAGGTCGTCAAAGGTCAAATGTTGTCCATTTCAACAGTTTTGGAAACTGCCAAAGGCTACACTGAAAACAATTTAATCCAAGGCCCGCGAGTAAACCGGTGTTTTGCGGGTACCCCTATCCGCAACCATTTATTTAAGCAAGCCAGGACATTACTTTTGCCAGCATCGTGTTCCTCTCGTCGAGACGCGTCGAAATAACTATTCGTTGACCTTGAAAGGTCATTCTGAAAATTTGACCTCAGGTCAAGGCCATGACCTGACCCGAATGGGTCATGCTGCATATCAGTCGATCCATATCGTCGAGCTGAATACATCTGACGTGTTTTCATTGCTCTAGCACGTCTTTATTAAAAGTTATAGCAACAAAAAAAAAACTGCTGGTGACCGTTCATGACCTGAGATGACCTGAGGGGCACACAGGTGCATATTTCCGATTCAGTGTGTCATGTTTACCCATGAACCGATGTTTGCGAGGGTTTTGGGACACCATTCGTCCAAAAGAGTCGCATTTCAATTTTCTCCCATTGACTTATAATGGAGAGGTCGCAAAATTGACCTCACCTTAGGTCACTGATATCAAAATTCCGAGCATAGACCTCTGTATACAGAGGTGTCTGTTCCGAGATATAAATTTTTACATACTGTTACTCTTAGCAATCGCTGAAAGTTTCAAAGCGATCGTTCAGTCGGTGTAGATATGACGAGGATTGAAACTTTTTATGATGTGAGGTCATTTGACGAGACCTGGTGACCTGACCTTGAGAGCCCTGGGTCTGCCTCTGTAATTTTCACAGCATGTGGGGAAAAATTGCATGAGCAGGTGTTTTAAAGGTTTTTGAGATATCTGCGAAACACCGCAGGGGGTTGTTCAAACGGGTACCGGACAAAATATCGAAATGCAAAATATCGAAGGTAAAATATCGAAGTGACAAAATATCGAAAGACAAAATATCGAAAAGACAAAATATTGAAAGACAAAATATCGAGAGACAAATATCGAAAAGGCAAAATATCGACATACAAAATATCGAAAAGACAAAATATCGAATACAGCATATCATACAGACAAAATAACGAAAGCAGAATATCGAAGAAACAAATAGGGGAGGTTGGGGTAATTTGGCCGGTGGTATCAATTGGCCGCCCCCATCTGTACAATATCTGAATAAAGTGAATGAAATAACTCTAGTCTCTATTCATTTGTCATGGGTAGAACTAACTCGAGGACAAGCCGCCCCCATCTGTACAATATCTGATAAAAGTGAATGAAATAACTCTAGTCTCTATTCATTTGTCATGGGTAGAACTAACTCGAGGACAAATGTCAAAATTTCCCCCTTCATATTTTTCTTCAAAATAAATAAAACGTGAATTTCATTAGAAAATGGCAACTTTTACTTCCGCTTAAAAAGTTGTATAACATGTAGTATTTGGGCTGTAAACGAATCCCGACATTAGCGACATTCTGGGGGGTGTTCAGCGGTTGCAAGAGCAATTTCATTTAGTTCCGTACAGCCATGACGACTTTATAGACAAAAATTTTCAGAATAGCAATGTGGGGTTATTTGGCCGGGACTAGCGGGGCAACTTGGCCGGTGCGTTCAGGGTCGCTTTGCTGGGACGGCCGAGTTGTCATGGTCAATTATACCATAGATGACATAATTCATGACCAACTTTGACCATCTTGATGCCTTGTTTCCTATTGGACAGCTGTAAGGGCATGTGACGTCATCAAAAATAACCAAACGTTTTTTGCTAATAAATCCTAACAGAAAAAAGGTACAGCCGCGCAAATGGTCTCATTGTGTTCAGCTCGTCAAGGCGCATCGAATGACATACATGATGACCTTGAAAACACGTGACCTTGAGGTCAAGCGACTTGAGGTAGCGTGACCTGAAGTCAACCTTTAACCTTGACCCCTAAAGGTCAACACACATATGTTTCGATGCGTACTGACGAGAGAATTACGATGCTAGGTACTTTTATTTTTGACCTAGCTTGATTACCTCAAAAGTTATTCGTAAAAAACTGTGATCGCACTTAGAGCCGCTATTTTGACTATTTTCGACCCCTGTGACCGCTGAGTCAACCTCCGAAATGCGTCAAATGCGTCGTAAGACACACGTCATTGCTGAATGTGAAGCTGACTCGCCTATAACAAAAAAATCCCGGCCTCAAGAACACCGGCCAAATTGCCCCATGCCCCGGCCAAATAACCCTGCAAGTGGGGCAACTCGGCGGCATTGCAGACCTTTGTAATACGTCACATTTACTATATAGGTAATTACTCTATCATTTCAAGCTCACTGTCCAGTAAAGTAAAATGAATGCGACACCTGCCAGCGTTGAGAAAATGCAGAAATGTGTCGTCAATTTTAAGTTAAATCGTTTTCTAAAAAAGCGGCCAAATTACCCCAACCTCCCCTATCTAATCGAAAGCAGACTATCGAAAAGACAAAATGTCGAAAGGTAAGGCTAGGTTAGTATAGGTTAGGTATGGTTACGGAGCGAGCGAAGCGAGCGGAGTCTTTCCTTAGATTAACCTTCGCCCCAGAGTGGGGGGGGGGGGGGCATATGTTACCACCCTGTCGCGTTTTTTGCGTGTAAATAAAAAACCGCGGCCGCTTGGGGTAGCTTTTGGTACATCAATTTTAGACAATGTGTGAAATTTTTGACCCCAGGTCATGTCAGGTCAGGTCACCAAGTCAAGTTAACTGACCAAGCCTAAAAAAAGTTTGCAATCATGTCCAGCCTGCAGTGTTTGTCAGAAAGGTTTTAAACTTGGTGGATTGCATGCTGTTATGGGCGCCTACAATTTGTATATCTCGGATTTTTTATATCCATGACATAAGGTCAGGTCAGTGGCGTGACCTTTCCATTACAAGTCAATGGAGAAAAATGAAAATGCCTCTAGATCCGTGTGTACGCATAGGAACAGTCTAAATATTTCAGAATCACAATGATGTAGTCCACTCGTGTTGACCAAGGTGTCATTTTTGCTGATAGCCTCTAGAAAGGTCATCCGAGGTCATTTGAGGCTACAAACAGTTTTTTTGCCAATAACTCGCGATTGGAAAGAGATAGAACGCTGGGGATGGTCTCATTGTGTTTGTCTTGTTGAGACGCATCGACTGATATGCAACATGACCTTTTCCGGTCAGGTCATGACCTTGACCTGAGGTCAAATTTTCAAGTTGACCTTTCAAGGTCAAATTATAGTTCATTCGACGCGTCTCGGCGAGGGGAACACGATTCTGGCAATAGAAATGTCGTGGCTTTTTGTAGTCGAAAGTTATTGTCGAAAAACACTTTTCGTAAAAACAGCTCTTTTTGGAGTTTTTGCCCTCTTGACGCTAAACGGTTGACCTGAGGTCAATATTGATAATGACCTTTTCAAAAGAAGAGTTTAAAAGCTATCGATTGCTATTCCATGCGTTTTTCTAGCTACCGTAGTTCCTGAGATAGCGGCATGTTTTCTGAAAAATATAATGACAATTGGTAAATGTTGACCTTTGATGACCTCTGGTGACCCCAATATTTCTGTAAGGTGAAAAATGACTGAAATACTTTCAAACGTACGCATTGAGAGCTATCGACTGCTGTTTACCGCGTCTTTCTGTCCCTCTTAGTTTTGAGTTAGAGGTGGGTGGTAACATATGCCCCCCCCCCCCCCACTAGGGCGAAGTTGGCTGAGACCGCCACTGGGGCGCGGGTTAACGGAAATTTCTGAGTATGAGCGGCCGGCCGGCCGGCCGTGGTCACGATTCTGCGACGCTTATATCTCAGCAACCACTTGACCGATTTACATGCGGTAATTTTTGTAGGGTAGCTTTATTCCTTCTACCAAGTATTGGACGATTCTCGATGCATGTGGGTGACCCCTTATGCACGTGCCACGTGCAAAACGAAGAGGTGTCACTTTTGTAATATAGTTGCAATATCTCGGTAACTACTGGGCCGATTGCGCTGAAAGTTGGCATGTAGGTAGGCACCCACTAGGTAATGCATATCCATGTGCCAGAGTTGGGGTGCTGCTGCACGTGCGCACGTGCAGGGGTCGTTTCCAGATCTCGAGAACGGCTGGACTGATTGCGCTCAAATTTGGTACACGGTTAGGAACCAGTTAGTAGGGTGCCGTGCACAAGTCAGTTGGGACCCATTTTGCACGTGCGCACGTGCAGGGCGCCGCTTCCAGATCTCGAGAACGGCTGGGCCGATTGTGCTCAAATTTGGCACATCGCTGGAGACCGGTTAGTAGGGTGCCGTGCACAAGTCAGTTGGAGGCACCCCCTCGAAATTTTGCACGTGCAACGCCCACCCTCTCGATCGCTCCGTTAGTCGCCCCAAAAGGCGTTATACTGGTTAGGTTAGGTTGAGAGTGGATTATTATTTTATATCAAATATGACCTGTTTCCGTATACCTATAGAGACGCCGAGAAAAGGGTTGAATCAATTCTTGGTTCAGTTGTCCACTGATTCAGCTGTCCACTGGATTTGCTGTCCATTGGTTCAGTTGTCCACTGGTTCACTTGTCATTGGTTCAGCCACGGAATATACAGGGTGATTTTACTTACAGGGCAAAAAGTTTTCTAGCCTAGAGGTACCGAAACATATAACAAACGCGGAAAAATATATCCACGTGAAAGAAAATTGTTTGTCATTTTGTTTTCAGGACCTTTTAGAGACTTCTTGGGACTCATGCTGTAATGAAAGTTTCCTGAAAATGGCACCCAAAAAATGTTCTCCCCGAAATCGCCATTTATTCCAGAGCAACGACGCTGGGTTTGCTCGAGTATGGAGCCGCGAGAAACATCACCATATACTCTCAGGCAAAACTTCCGCACCCGATTTGAGAAAACGCCACATAAGGTTCTTCCAGGAAGTTATTCCAGAGATTTGTTGAGCGTATTTGTCCCTCCTACCGAAAAAGACTGCTGGCTGAAAAGCCATCTCGGAGCTGACTGTCGCCCGGCGCACCCTCACTTCGAGCACGCTCTGTAAGCCTAAACAGAGCTCAAACCTAAAGTTTCTGTGAGCAGATGAAATGTCAGAATGTGCTCATTACAAAAACATATATTTTATGGCAGTTGATGTGTTTTCTGGTACCGCCATTGCTCTTTACTTATTGCCCTGAATAAAAAATCACCCTGTATAGTCTACGACAGATGTCGTAGACTATATATATCCTTCCAGTGGTTCAGCTGTTCACTGGCTCAGTTGTCATTGGTTCAGCTGTGACTGGTTCAGTTGTCATTGGTTCAGCTGTCACTGGTTTACTTGCCACTGTTTAGTTGTCATGGACACTGGCGGATCCAGGCTTGCGTTTGGGGGGGGGGGGGCAACTCATGCAGGAGCCAAACCTAGGGTACCCCCAAATCCTGTTTTCTCATCGGATTTAGGCCACTTATTTTTCGTCACAGCCCTGACACTATGAATTTTTTTTTTAACTGAAAAGAAAAATATATAAATGGTAGCCCACCCGACCCATGCCTTTATATTACTTTGTAAACACTTACCATTGTTTTTATCGACCAGTTAAAGGGACCCTCCCACCTTAACATTAGATTTGAGCTGAGATAGCCAAAATGGGGTCCCTGGCTCACAATTACCGGTTTCGGCACGCACTCACAACATCGAGAAATGCCTTAAATCGGAAATATTGAATTTCAAAATTGCAGCATTTTGATTCAGAGGGGCTAATGCTTTTGGATACCCCTCTGAATGTGTGACGTCAGCGGAGATCTAATGATTTTTTAATATTTTACTAAAACGTTTGGTAGCATGCGGTGGTATAGGCTGCTTTGCGCGCAACAAATGCCGCACTTTCAAATAAAGTCGCTAGGAACAGCAGCGGATATCCCAAAAAGTAAACAAAAACAAAAGTCTAATCTCTTGAAAACCGGTGAATATTTTTCGATAAAATTTGGTAGATATTCGTTTTCGCCCTTTCTGAACCTAGCGACATCACTTTCATGCCAATTCATTAACTTTTTTGAAGGTGGGAGGGTCTCTTTAACCCGCTTCGAGTCAGTGCTTGGGTCCCTTTGCGGGCCGGAGGTGGTAAAACAGCCCTGTCTAACTCGGCTCCTGGGCCACGCCCTGATTGAACTATGTTTCATTATCGTTTGGGGGAGGGGGAAAACGGGCCACTTTAGACCTCTGGGAAGGGGGCATGGCCCTAAATGCCCCCTCCCTGGATCGGCCAGTGTAAGAAGAGACCATTGGAGCTGCAGTTGGGTACCTCAGACATCAGGGTACGCCCTCAGATGTATGTATAGGACTCGCATGGAGACCTCTTATGCTATAGTGTACTGAAAGGACCCAAAGGAGCCTGTATATATGGGCTCCCGGAGATAGACGTGGGCCCTCAGGAGCCCGCCAGAGCCCCAATGAGGGATAAGTGAGGGATACCAAGTGCCTGCAATTGCATATTGCATAAGCCATAACGCCTTTACAAATCAATATATTATGCATCAGTGGCAGATCCAAGGGGGGCCACATGGGTCATGACCCCCTTGGTGCCCGGGGGCACCACAGGCCTGTCAGGGGCACCACCGGCCTAGTAGGGGCACCACCGGCCCGCCAGGGGCACCACAGGCCTAGCAAGGGCACCACGGGCCTGTGAGGGGCCCCACAGGCTTGTCAGGGGCACCCCAGGTCTGTCAGGGACACCAGAGACCTGCCAGGGGCGCCGCCGGCCTCGCAGGGGCACCATGGGCCTGTCAGGGACACCAGAGGCCTAGCAGGGGTACCACAGGCCTTACAGGGGCACCACCGGCCTTGCAGGGGCACCTTGGACCTGTCAGGGGCACCACAGTCCTGTCAGGGCCCAGGGGCACCAGCGGCCTAGCAGGGGCACCACAGGCCTGCCAGGGGCACCACTGGTCTAGCAGGGGCACCATGGGCCTGTCAGGGGCCCCACCGGCCTCGCAGGGGGCACCACCGGCCTCGCAGGCATCACGGCATCACGCAGGGGCACCTTGGGCCTGTCGGGGGCATCACGGGCCTGTTGGGGGCACTTTAGGCTTGTCAGGGGCACCACAGTCCTGTCAGGTCCCAGGGGCATCAGCAGCCTAGCAGGGGCACCCTAGGCCCGCCAGAGGTACAGCCCACCGCTAAAGTAATGTAGGGTTTTACCAAACTCAACGGTTGGCTTTGACTGGCGATTGTTTAATGCGAAGTGATTGAAAAGAAGATGTCAATAGCTAAAGTTGCAGCTGCAAGGGTGACGATACATATAAGCTACATACATTCAAAGTTTCATTGTAGTCTGGCTAATCGTTCCTAAGCTTCAGAAGCAGAACATACCCATGACTGAAACCCCACATTACTTCTGCTGTGGACTGTACCACGGGCCTGCCAGGGTCCAGGGGCACCACAGGCCTAGCAAGGGCACCACGGGCCTGTCAGGGGCACCTCAGGCTCCCGTGCCCCCCCCCTCCCCCCCAGATCCGCCAGTGATGCCACACCACGCGAAACACCGCCAACTACCAGCTGCCGCGCCATAAACACGTGCCAACAACAGTCTTTTTTTTTAAGGTCGACTCCGCTCGCGCAACTTTTGACTGACCCTCACTGCTACTATATTGCTTCTATATTATGCTGTGGAAAGCTTTACTTCACCAAGTGGCTAAAAACCTCCATCAAGGTATATTTTCTTAGCAATTTTTCTGGCGTTTTTTTTTTGGGGGGGGGGGGCAAACAGGCCACTTTAGGCCTTTGGGGGGGGGGGCATGGCCCCCGTGGCCCCCCTGGATCCGCCAGTGGTCATGGAATAAGTTTTAGTGCCTCGCCAATTATCCCACCCTGTTATTATCTATTCCAATCTGTCCCACCAATTATTAATTATGCGACTCGATATTTTGCGACTTCGATATTTTGCGCCTTCGATATTTTGTTTTCGATAAGTTGCGTTGGATATTTTGCGATTCGATACTTTGCGTTTCGATATTTTGTCATGGAATCGTTCAAGTTCAAACACCCCCTCCCCCGGCCCGGCGCGGGTCAACTGAAGGTGTGGTCATGATCAAGTGAAAAAGGTGAATGGTCAGAAACTTTTTTCAAATTAAAAAAGTCATTGGATGATATTGTCATTGGCACCATCATATTGCTGCCTCTTTTGTATACGACGTCTAAGCCGTGGTGAAAATGCATTTGAAATATTGAAAATGTTTAACAGTCGACTACAACTCTGTCGGAGGTATTCTCTATGGAGCTGTGTGCTGAGTGGCGCATGTTTGCCCTGACCTGTATTTCCGACTGTTTGTGTGAGTTGCCTGGAGAGCGGAGCGGGCAGTGTCCGATGGGAACCGGACCTGCTGCCGGTCGATGGCGGGGCTCGCGGTGTGTGATGGACATACCGACGACCAACGAGCTAATCAGTGATTCAGCGAACACAAAGAGGAGTTTGATGAGCATACACCATAGTGTTAGTACGCATTCTGCAGGCCCGAACAGTGCATCTTGCAAGCACAAGCAATATCAGGTACGACACCATTACCAACCTGTAGGATGAACTGAAATTGCGGTTTTCATCGACACTGGAAACAACTAAAACTACCGGGCCGCCTGCTCTCATCAAGGGCTTATGTTCACGATACAACAGCGCACCCAGCTGCATGCATTCGCAACGGCGCAAGCATGCATATATTCACGTGCGAATAAATGTGGGGACTGTTGACGAGGGTCGCCGAGCAGCACTCGTAGTTCCGCCGATCCTGTGCTCGGGCCGTGGGAGCGACGAGTCGCCGCTGGCGCGGAGCGTCTCCCGCGCGCCACGGCGACCGATCAACACGGCGTGCTCTGTCGGTCCGGCCGGCCGGGGTGGGCGCGCGGCGCGGCTCAGAGGGTCAGCCGCCGCCGGCCGACACGTCCACCGGGTCTCCAGCAGCCATGGCCGGCACTCGGCCGTCCCTGGCCCTGCTGCTGCTCGCTGTTCTGATCTGCATAGGAGTTAACGGTGAGTATAGGATATAGGAATCAAGCGTGCGGACACGCCCTGGTGGCCTTTCCCAAAATTATGTCGTGGATTATTTAACCCGCGCCCCACTGGGGGGGGGGGAGGGCTATTCATAGCCCCTCCCGTTTTTCTGCAATGACTTCCACACCGCTTGACGTATCGACGCCAAACTTTCAGTACCTTCGGCTGCATCAATTTGACACCTTGTGTCAAAATATGAACTTCGTAGCTACCATCGGTCGGCCGGAAATGACGTCAGAGTGACGTCATGTTCGGCCGATTTCGACGCAGAACATTGAACCACGGCAATCGCTCCCAAGAGCGATTGAGCGAGAGTTTTTAAGCTAGATCCAATTTCTTTGCTTAAAAGGACTCAGAATAGACTGCGTATCAAACTGCTATCTCGGATTTTCAAAAGTTTGAAAATTTCGAGAAAAAATTATACCTATAATAAAATTCAAAATTTACCTATACCTATTTTCATATTTTTTTCAAAAAGTCTTTTCGAAAAAAAAAACCGGAACCGGGAACATATGTGATAGAAAACATTCCTTATGACTTACTCTAGCAAGTTTAAGCTAAATATCTTCAAAAATGGCTAAGTTATACGCATTATTGCAAAAAATCACAATTATTAATTTTTCAAATCAATTTTTCAGTACGTTTTTGACATCGTAGAGCAATATAAGTAGCACGATCGTGTTCCTGAGCTCAAACTGCATCCAATAGACACCTTTTCTGTTGAAAAATTATAACTTCAAAATTTGACCTTTTTTGACCTGAAAGTGACCTGACCTAAGCCAAATTCGACTCAAAATGATCTCGAATGACTCAGACGACATCAAACTCGAAATCAATGGCCTAAATGGACCATAAAACATGTGTCACGTGACCGACGCATGATATAATATTTCCGTGACCTATGATAGGTAGCCTGACACTGACCTGAAAATCAAAGTACAAGTTTGGTACCCTCAGGGTATTTAAGCATCTTTTTACGAGTGTGTAAACCAGAAATGAGCCTGATCTGACTTGTAAGACGGCGGCCAGAGCCCAAAATGTGAATAAGCCAAAATGCTAATAACTTTTACTTTGACCTGACCTGTGACGTCATCGGTGACCTCGAGGTCAATGAAATTAGTTTTCGTTGGACAGTTTTTTTCCGGGGCTATAAATCGCCGTTTAAATTTTGACGATCGGCCCAGTAGTTTCGGAGTTAGGGGGGGGGGCTATGAAGAGCCCCCCCCCCCCCAGTAGGGCGTGTTATACGCAGACCCCAGTGGGGCGCGGGTTAACCTGCGATATCTTCTACACCAATTTGGAGTATTCCGTAAAATTTGAGACAATTTATTCACAAGCTTTTCGACATTCCGATCCTACTGACTTCCGTCACTATAACAAGACATTTTTTACTAAAAAGGTATACGTTTGAAGTCACTTAACGCTCGCAGTTATAGGGGAGGGGTCAAACTGACCGACCCCTCGGTTTGTCGCAAATAACTCGCGCAAAAAGCGACCGATTGCGACGAAACTTTCAGTAAGCTCGAGTTAACTAATTTGACACCTAATCTAACAAAAAAAAAAAAAAAAAAATCATGTCCCGGACCAAAATGACATTTCACCTGTGACCGATTTCTCGAGACCATGCTTGGCCGCAATCGCGATTCGGCGTGAGTCGGCCCGCATTATCCGCTCGGTTGCAGTCTTTTTGTCGTTGCCCTCACCGGTTGCCACCCCAAGTTATTTTTCTGTTCTGCACTAAACATTTTCAAAGCTAGAAGCCTGATCTTCGTGTAGCTGCTGCTGCTTCTTTATCCTTTCTGAGCGTCCACTAAAAACTTCGGGTTTCTAATGTTTTTGTTTTCGGAGATATGACCTTGTTCTTCAGGTCATGTCATGACCCAAGTGACCAATACCCAATATTTTGCGTCGGCTATGGGTCTTGTGAGCTTTTGACACCTTGATTTCGGTATTTTTTGCTAGTCTTACCTCCCACCTGTCATTAAACATGTCGTTCGACGGTGTAAATACATACAGATGTCAGGGTCAAGGTCAAGGTCAACCTAGGCTATCTAAAAACATTGAATTTTAGGCTAGCAGAATTTACTTTTCGTGACGTTTTTTTTACTGCATTTTGGGTAAAAGCTCCTTAGTTCAGAGAACGTTTATTTTCTTTACATTTACTTTTCCTGACGTTTTTTTACTGCATTTTTGGTAAAACACCTCAGTTCAGAGAGAGAGAGAGAGAGAGAGAGAGAGAGAGAGAGAGAGAGAGAGAGAGAGAGAGAGAGAGAGAGAGAGAGAGAGAGAGAGAGAGAGAGAGAGAGGGAGAGAGAGAGAGAGAGAGAGAGAGGGAGAGGGAGAGGGAGAGGGAGAGGGAGAGGGAGAGGGAGAGGGAGAGGGAGAGGGAGAGGGAGGGGGAGGGGGAGGGGGAGGGAGGGGGAGGGAGAGGGAGGGGGAGGGGGAGAGGGAGAGGGAGAGGGAGAGGGAGAGGGAGAGGGAGAGGGAGAGAGAGAGAGAGAGAGAGAGAGATAGAGAGAGAGAGAGAGAGAGAGAGAGAGAGAGAGAGAGAGAGAGAGAGAGAGAGAGAGAGAGAGAGAGAGAGAGAGAGAGAGAGAGAGAGAGAGAGAGAGAGAGAGAGAGAGAGAGAGAGAGAGAGAGAGAGAGAGAGAGAGAGAGAGAGAGAGAGAGAGAGAGAGAGAGAGAGAGAGAGAGAGAGAGAGAGAGAGAGAGAGTTTATTTGTGAATACTACGGCTTCGAGATTAACTCGCACAGCTCGTGCTTGACCAAAACAGTAAGCACGAAGCAGGTAAAAGGTTTGGTGCATATCGCAACAGTCACTTGGTACTCATAATATCCCATGTACTCGTAATAGGGAAACACAAACCAATCGGTGAACACATCAGTATACACACAGACACACACAGACATACAAACACATATCATTGACCTTGACTTAAATCGACCTGAAATGACCACAGCCAGTAAAAACCTAGTCGGATAGTGTGACAAAGAGCTGGCTCTAACTCGGCCAGCTCTTTGTCTTTGGTTCTAACTCGGATTTTACAAAAAAAAACTTAACACTTTTGATACGGCTAACAGCTTTTCTTTTTTCGCCCTGCTTCATCATGCTTTTCTGAAGGACAGATATGTCTATCTATGACCATAGTCTCTCCATAGAGTAACCAAGGTGATGATGAATGCATGATTTTGTATTGTATCGATTCACCGGTTGATTATTACAGGCGAATCGGAAAGTACAAGTTCGTGCGTAACATCAGTCGAAACCGATGGCGATACATCCACCGACACTCTTTGTAGCACCTCAGGAGACGGTGACGGATCACAAGACGGAGACGGAACAGAAGACGGAGACGGAGAAGGCGGAGACGGAGACGGAGAAGGCGGAGACGGAGACGGAGAAGATGGAGACGGAGGGGACGGAGACGGAGAAGATGGAGACGGAGAAGATGGAGACGGAGGGGACGGAGACGGAGAAGATGGAGACGGAGACGGAGAAGACGGAGATGGAGACGGAGAAGACGGATATGAAACACAAGAAGAAGACGGGACAGAAGATGGAGACGGCTCAGGTGGTGACGGAACACAAGACGGAACACAAGACGGAGACGGGTCTGGTGGTGACGGATCACAAGACGGAGACGGGTCTGGTGGTGACGGATCACAAGACGGAGACGAGTCTGGTGGTGATGGGACACAGGATGGAGACGGAACACAAGATGGAGACGGGTCTGGTGGTGACGGATCACAAGACGGAGACGGGTCTGGTGGTGACGGATCACAAGACGGAGACGGGTCTGGTGCTGACGGATCACAAGACGGAGACGGGTCTGGTGGTGACGGATCACAAGACGGAGACGGGTCTGTTGCTGACGGAACACAAGACGGAGACGGGTCTGGTGGTGACGGATCACAAGACGGAGACGGGTCTGGTGGTGACGGATCACAAGACGGAGACGAGTCTGGTGGTGATGGGACACAGGATGGAGACGGATCACAAGACGGAGACGGGTCTGGTGGTGACGGATCACAAGACGGAGACGGGTCTGGTGGTGACGGATCACAAGACGGAGACGGGTCTGGTGGTGACGGATCACAAGACGGAGACGGGTCTGGTGGTGACGGATCACAAGACGGAGACGGATCTGGTGGTGACGGATCACAAGACGGAGACGGATCTGGTGGTGACGGATCACAAGACGGAGACGGGTCTGGTGGTGACGGATCACAAGACGGAGACGGGTCTGGTGGTGACGGATCACAAGACGGAGACGGATCTGGTGGTGACGGAACACAAGACGGAGACGGATCTGGTGGTGACGGATCACAAGACGGAGACGGATCTGGTGGTGACGGATCACAAGACGGAGACGGGGCAGAAGACGGAGACGGTTCTGGTGGTGACTCCGATGAAGCCACAGGGGACGGATCGGCGAGTGACTCGAGAGAGGACTGTACCATCGACTACGGCGACCTATCCGCAAATGCTTCCAGTGTTAACATCACCTGCAGAGAGGTCAATGTAACAGGTGAGCCATTAGTGTGTAGCTGATGATTTTTTTCTTTTTGAGATCACGCCTAACAGTTTGACGGTACTTAAAGTAAAATATTCATATTGTATAGCATACAACTTGTTATCGAATGCTGAATCTTGCGTTTAAACTTATCAGTGATGCTGATCAAATAAGAAAAATAGTCAGACGCTTAACAAACTTGCAGACAAGCTTTGATATCGTTTGAATTAGGTATGCGTTTTTCTCTCATTTACTAGCATACCTAACATATGCGGAGTGGGCATACCTGTTTTATTTGCGATATGTGTTTGTCTATCTATTTGATTCGTTTTTGTTCGGCACGGGAGTGAATGACTTGCAAATGGTTTACGAAATGTCAGTGATGGAGGCTGAGAGAGGGAGAGGGTGTGTGTTCGTGTGCGTGTGAAAACAGGATACTGAGTGCGGGAGTGTGTGTGATGAGATGGACGGGCTGTGATTGTTGTCATCGGTCAGTGATCGAATGTGGAGAAGTGAACATCGATCAGGTATGCATCATTTGTACGCATATGAGGCATACGGCCGCTGTTGAGAATCCGCCAAAACAAACACAGTTCATATGTTACCCTAACAAATAGGCGAATTAATCAGTAAATTGTGCTTGTTTAAAAAAAATGTTTTCCGTTAAATTTACATATAAAGCATACATATTTACATAGGAAGTTTTTCATCCTTCAGCATAAAGATAAATATTGTTACACATTCATTTTAGATGATAAACATCCTTAGCAGCCTTACGGCAGGCAGTTAACAAATTTGATCGAATTGCCATTTAGTTAGGCTTATATAGCTACCTTTTGTATTACTGCATAACTACAACATTTCATCTAATTCTTGTGAACTTATAAAGCCTGCCACCTGCCAGTATGTAGAGCTGACCGACCTTCCTTTCATGCCCCCGGGACTGGAGAGCCGCGTCGCTCGGTAAGAGCCCCGCCGTGGTCGCCTGGGTGCTCGCCCTCACCCTACCGTGGTGTGGCTGCTCGCCGTGCCGTGGCCTGGGTGCTCGCCATGCCGAGAACCACCCCAGACTGCGGCGGCCACGACAGCAGCCGAACAGATTCATCGGACCGACCGATCGGGACCAGCCGAACGCGCCGACCCTCTGTGCCGAGTTGGATGAGTGTTTTGTAGTACGTTTTTATAAGATGTAATGTATGTACAAGTACAATGTGTCATATGCTGCGAGTCAAAAGTATGACAAAATGAAACAAGGTGCTGAACTGCAGACAGCGTGCGCCTGAACATCTATCTCCAAGCATCTTCTGACACTGAAAACCTGCGCAGTATCAGCGGCACACTCATTATCCCACTGGAGCCAGGGTAATCGGCGCTACATCCAGAAACACGGCACATCTACATAAATAGTGTATTGTCTCGTGTTTACATGTCGGTCGCCGACAGCTCGGCAATATTTGGTAGGTGTGTCGGAGCGCGGCGGCCTGTCATCGCCGCGGCTCGGAGCGCGCACGGAGCACAAGCCGACCTACACGCACGGAGCACAGGTCGACCTACAATACTGAGGGCTCGCACACGGGGCGCGAGGGGAGAAAACGGAGGGAGCGGAGGGAAGAAGACGGACGGAGTGTGTGTGATCACTGGGCGGGCGCATCGGCCGGCTGCTCGGCGTCGGCGGCGGCAGCGCCCTCGCCTGCCGACCGGACGGCGGGCCGCAGCAGGTCACGCGCGTCAAAGCCGTCCGTGCAGGTGAAGGTGGGGCAGCAGTCGGGGAACTTCTTGGTGAGGTCCGCCTCGCGCGTGTAGGTGCACTCCTTGACCGTCTTTACCACGCTGGGGCCACAGTCGAACACCTGGCGTCACAGACAGGGCGCCGGGTCAGTGAAACGTCGCAAACACAATGTGTAACATATACGCGCACTGTCCTGTGGATTATCCTAAAACATTCCTCAAATGTGTTACTGCTTCTGTGCTATTCAAAATTACATTCTGATCTACCTTTGAAAGACTTTCAAGCATGCATGTAACAAAAGCTCATGGAAATGCTATCGATAGTGAGGTAAAAAAAAAACAAAAAAAAAACAAGAACACAGTTCTGAGACAGCAGTTAAACTCAGACCCCCCGCTGCCGTAGAGTGTGAGTTACCAGCCCACCCACGTCCCAGCGCCGCCGCCCACCTGCTCGAAGAGGCCGAGCTGACCGTCCTGGTTGATGGGCAGTGCCATGCACTCGGCCATGGCACATACGCCGTTGATGTTCCACGTGTCGTTGACGTTATAGAACTCGTAGTTGTTGTACGAGAAGCAGCGGCCGGGGTAGTCTGCGGGAGAGGGCGGCGGTCAGCCACGGCCAATGGGAGCAGTCCGACACTACCACCAACTAATGTCTAAGACGGGCAGTTTGTGTATTAAGCGACGCATGCGGTCGAACATCACTGTACGCTTCATTATTTGGAGCATCTAGATGTGTTCCACGCCTGTGAAATAAGAGCTGCCTGCTCAGGTTAGATTAGATGGTAACTCTTTTCTTGCATCCTTTCATTTTACGTAGCGCAGCTCTAACGTCATCAAAGTGTAGCTCCCATGCACAATACCCAGTCCCATCTTCACTAGCTTTCCTCTACCACCCGCCTCTCTCTCTCTCTCTCTCTCTCTCTCTCTCTCTCTCTCTCCCTCTCTCTCTCTCTCTCTCTCTCTCTCTCTCTCTCTCTCCGGTCGCCACTCACCCCTGAGCACGTCGGCCGGGATGGTGCGCACGAAGACCTGGCCACTGCCCGGGGTGGGCAGCTTGGCGATCACTTCCTCCAGCTTGGGGTCGGCCGCCGGCGCCTGGGCGCTCACCAGCGCCGACAGGCCCACCGCCACCAGGGTGATGCCGATGCTGCACACGAGGGTCTTCATGGTTCTGTCCTGTCGGCGACGCGCCAGAGGTCAGAGCAGGGCAGGGCAGGGCGGGGTAGGGCAGGACGGGCAGGGCAGGGCAGGGCAGGGCAGGGCAGGGCAGGGCAGGGCAGGGCAGGGCAGGGCAGGGTAGGGCAGGGCAGGGCAGGGCAGGGCAGGGCAGGGCAAGGCAAGCAGGGTAGGACGGGAGGGCAGGGCAGGGTAGGGTAGGACTGATCAGGCCAGGGCAGGGCAGGGCAAGGCAGGGCAGGTCAGGGCGGGACAGGGCAGAGCAGAGTAGGACTGATCAGGCCAGGGCAGGGCAGAGTAGGGCAGGGCAGAGTAGGGCAGGGCAGAGTAGGGCAGGGCAGGGCAGGGCAGGGCAGGGCAGATCAGGGCGGGCAGGGCAGGGCAGGACGGGCAGGACGGGCAGGGCAGGGCAGGACGGGCAGGACGGGCAGGGCAGGGCAGGGCAGGGCAGGGCAAGGCAAGGCAGGCAGGGCAGGACAGGGCAGGGTAGGGCAGGACAGGACAGGGCAGGACAGGACAGGGCAGGACAGGACAGGGCAGGGCAGGGTAGGACAGGACAGGGCAGGACAGGGCAGGACAGGGCAGGGCAGGACAGGGCAAGGCAGGGTAGGACAGGACAGGACAGGACAGGACAGGACAGGACAGGACAGGGCATGACAGGACAGGGCAGGGCAGGGCAGGGCAGGGCAGGGCGGTGGCAGGGCAGGACAGGGCAGGGCGGTGGCAGGTAACGTCGGGGTGAGAATTGTTTAATTGTTTTGTTGGGTTAGGCCCTTTCGGTCGACAAGACCATTGCAGGGCCGGAAGGATGATAGGAATTAGGGGGAGACATTAGTCTGGGCAGGCACCCTAGAGAGTCACCGGGGCTGAGCCCGTCCAAATGGACAGGCCGACCAGCCCCCCAAGCACTCTCTGCACCCGGCTACGGGGTGCAGCTCCCTCGGGAGCAGCGGTGCCGCTCCAAGGGAGCAGCCCGCATGAGATAAAGTTGCCTGTCCAGCCCGGAGGGGGGTTGCGGTGTTGGGGAGAAGGATTTCAGTATCCTGAGGATAGAAGCACGGAACGGTGGGGGTGAGAATGCATGTCCAAAAGCTTTGAACAATGAATAGCGCAAAGCTGATGTCGAGTATTTGTGTAGTTCTGAGCCGAGATTCCACGGAGGAATGCAGCTGACGTAAAATTGGCGAGGCTCTGGTGCACATTGCAGAACAAGGCGAAAAAGTGAATTGGGTGTATCAAACTTAGCTTGCTTTGTCTTCGTGAGCCGTAAAACATAGTTCGCATTCTGATTACTGTAAAAATAAGTCCATACTTTACATCACGCGAGGAGTTTTGTGTTCATTTGGGCCTTATGAGCAGAAATGCTGACATTGGCTTGAAATTAAGGAGAACAATCCAAGTAATTGGATGCAGAACTGGGCCAGATATTTCACGCGATCTACAGGTTTTCGGCTAATAAGGAGCTAGCATTAACAAGGACCACTACAACAATGTTCAGCTGTAACTTAGAGAGTGACTTTGCTTTCGGGCGAATGAGCAGCACAGCCCTGCGATTAGGAAAGCTAACCGGGTCCGCGCGAGCTCTCTGCGGAAAACTGGCGGCCGGCTGTCGGAGCTGGCGCGGCCGGCCCTTTCCTGTGCGACCAGCACCGAGCGGCCGTCCATTTGAGGCCAGAAAACTACCAGCGCCGCGGATCGGCGCCGGGCGCGTGCAGTGGTTCAACATGCAAGGCGTCTTCGGGGAAGGTGGAGGCACCCTGCCGGCGGCGCGGCGGTGCCGGCGCAGCAGTGCCAGGGTCAGCCGGGTGTCCCCGGACACGGACAAGGCCGGCCGATAGCGAGCGCGCCGGCAATCAGACCGGGGGCGGCGCCACACCAGCCACCCTGACCTTGTTGGTCGGTGGGGCGGCACCGCACGCGCCATCGCACGAACCCGACCGGCACGGGTCCGAGCGGGGCTGACCTTGGACCGGTGGCCGGCGCCGGGCCCTGCAGTCACTTTCTAGCCTGCTGTTGGGGCGCCGCCGCCAGCCGGACCCGGGCCAACCGGGCACGTGATGCAAGCGACACGGATCGGTAAATCAACTTCACTCCGGCACCTCGATCACACCAGCCTTTCCGTTGTGAAACCGCGTTAAACAGACGGCGGTGACAGGGAGGGCAGGCAGCCGGAGCTACCCCGTCACTGAACCGGGGCAGTCGCGCACGCGGATAATCCCCAACTGATTGATGTAAAACGGCTCTTATGTAAGGATTTAGACCAGGCACGAGTTTCTAATGCGGAGCTTATGTAAGAATTAAGCTCGTGCAGAGAGTTGTAATCTGTGCTTTTTCACATAGCGGGCGCGTTTCAGGAAATAAGTCGCCAGCGCGGTAGCTACGATTCGTTGCAGTCTCCGTTATGGTGCTGTGTTTCGTTGCAGTCTCCGGGTTCACCGGAATGCAAGAGGCTATAAAGGATAGGTAAAGTTAGGAGGCCGTTTTCTATTTTTCTGTTTTCTGTGACTAATAACAGAGCTGCAATAGAATACTGGACGGGTTGTGTTTTTATGACAGATTCCAGGGAAGGATCTATATAGCTTCTGGCCATTGTGATACTGAAATTGATAAGAATGAGAAAACAAAACAAAATTCTTCAGTAAATACAAATCAATAAAATTACATAAACTCAACAGATCCAGTAAACCCTTATTAAAGTTGCAGTCTTTTAGAGTGTTACACAATGATAAAATGTTGTTCGCTAGTTTTCATTTCCTTTTCTCCTTCACAATTGTGATGAGCTGGCGTTGCCTCACACAGATCCAATAGCACATAATGAGGGGTAATAAGAAGAAACTTGTAACGCAATGATATTTGTCTCACTTGTTAATCGCCTCGAAATAAATTAACAGGCTTCATATTCATGATCAGAATTTTCTGTTAGAAGACTTTCCTCAGATGGTAAATTATTGAACAGACAAATGACAGACCCTATCGTAGAGGAACAGGTTTCATTTACAGGCTCAATGGGACCCATGTTCCTGTTCAAAGATCTATAAAAGGAAGGTATGAAAACTTTAGAAGGCGTTAAAAAGTAGCCAATTTGTGTGATAAGAATAATGCGGATTATTAGTGGTGCAATGGATTCAATAAAAGAATTTATACACAAGCTTGATTCAACTTCACTCTCAGCTTTCAGGATCACCCGCCTAATCTGGCTTATAAATTACTAGCTATATTTCTACAAGGCGCGTTTTGCAAGAACTTTTGCAGTAAGCACTTGAAAATGAGTTTACTATCTAAAAAGTTGGCGTCTTTCAGAGACGTGAGAAGTGTTTGATAAAGACCATTGAGATCTTAGTGTTTCAAATGATATGTTGTAAACTTATCGGCTAGGAGGTTCATTTTTTGCTCTATTTATTTGTAGCTAGAATCGAGGAAAGCTAGTGTGATAAAGCAGCTAAAAAGGCATAAGCGTTTCGCTCAATGCATCAAGAAGTTCTGATGATCTGGACATCACACCAAGTGCAGGTCACCGTTCTCATCATCCGGCGGACTCTCACACAGCAGCACACGGCTCCACATGTCACGGCGTCGTCACCAGGCGTCACCAGGCGTCACCAAGCGTCCACACACGGGCTCGGCGGCGGCAGCAGCACTTACCTCTCCGTTTCTCCGAGTGAACTGCGCCCGGCGCCGGGCCGGGGCCGGATTTATAGCGGCCGGAATCAGTGGCGCGGTGTGCCGTCAGCGGCAGCCGGCCGGGGCGGAGCCGGCGCGGCGCGACCGGCCCGGGTCACACACCCTGCACACACACACAGAGAGACACAGACAGAGACAGACACACACACTGCACACAGACAGAGAGACACAGACAGAGACAGACACACACTGCACACACAGAGAAACGGACATAGACACAGACAGAGGCAGACAGACACTGGACACAGACACAGAGACGGAAAGACATACAAAGATAGAGACAGAACAACAGTCACACAGACACAAAGACACACACCCTGCACACAGACAGAGATGGACGCGAGTCACACAGACCAACAGACACATAGACAGGGACGGACACAGAGATACGGACATACGCAGGAGAGACCGATATGCGTACAGACTACACATACTCAAGCCATAGACACACACATGCAACTGGAAAAACGCATTTGCAGACACATACGAGCTAGAAATGGCGATCATTTCTGCTCGTACACACACAAGCAGAAATGAACAACCAGACACACGGTAGTGAAAGGAGCACGACATTGAAGACACACGGACGTTCAGTCAGACAAACGCAATTAGGTTACAGTACGACATCGAGCAGTGCACAGGGGCAGAGAAGCAGTCTCGCCGGCGTAACCCGAATCAGAGATCGGCAGCAGACGGTGCCGGCCGGGAGACGGGCCCACTCTGGTGACCTGGTGATGAGGTGGTACACTCGGGGGCAGATTGATGTTCCACAACTCTTTATCCACCGGGTTCCTATGGCTCAGCATTGACAGCAGCCGCCTGGTACCGGTAGACTGTGCCGCTTCACTTACTTGTCAAGCGGCACAGCCTACCCACACCGTATGCCACCGGTCTGGGTCGGTGGCTGAAAGGCGATGTGGGCCGCCTGTGACGTCAGCGCAGCGGTGAGGGCCGAGCCTGGAGGCATGGCTCGGGTCGGCGCGGCGCGGCGGCTGGCGAGGGCTGGGGAGTGAGGTGGGGTGGGAGCACGGACCATCGCGCGGCTGAGCGAGTGTAGTTAACTTTCGCGTCTCAAGGCGCCAATTATTCTACCTAACAATTATGCTAAAGCAGTTGTTAAAATATCCTATCCCAAGACAGCGCCTATCATCATACTTGCCATGCACATTACGACACAAACGTGGCATTGGGACAGCCGATAGAATTTATATCACACGTGCATGGAGTTGCGGAGCTACATTGTTTTTAACAGATAAGTGTTAAGGCCTTGATTGAGCTCATTGGTGTCTATTATTTCGCACAGCAATCGTCCAACTCCAGACACGTGGGAACTGGGGTTTTTGGATAGCGCGGCGTCCCAACTTTAAGCAACTCTTACTGTTCCTCTAATGTGTGGTCGCAGCCACCAATAATAGCAAACCGTTCCATCTAGGAACAAATAAGTCGCGCACCTGGGACGGTTCGAACCGGGTTTCTCCAACCGGTCACCCTACGACGCTAGCGTGTATCCACTGAGCTGCCGAAACCAGCGACCACCCGCCGCGGTCAAACGCGATCAAACGTCAATTGTCACAATACTGTCATTGGTGGTCAGCGGGTGAATGTCATTTTGTTTTGTGCAGAGGAAGACCGCATTCTCGGTAGCTCAGTGGATGAACGCTCGTGTCGTGAATTGGCCGGTGGGAGAAGCCCGGTTCGAACCCCCCTGAGTGGCCGACTTTTTGGCTCCTAGTTGGAACGGTTTGCTAATGGGGGCTGCGACCACATATAAGAGCAACAGTAATAATCGCTTTAAATTGGGGCGTTGGCTGCGGCGCTACTCATAACCCCCAGTTCCCACGTCTCTGGACGATTGCCGTGCGAAACAATAGACACCAATGAGCTCAATCAAGGGCTTAACACTTATCTGTTAAAAACAATGTAGCTCCGCAACTCGATGCACGTGTGATATAAACTCTATCGGCTGTCCCAATGCCACGTTTGTGTCGTAATGTGCATGGCAAGTAGGATGATAGGCGCTGTCTTGGGGATAGGACATTTTAACAACTGCTTTAGCATAATTGTTAGGTAGAATAATTGGCGCCTTGAGACGCGAAAGTTAACTACACTCGCTCAGCCGCGCGATGTCCGTGCTCCCACCCCACCTCACTCCCCAGCCCTCGCCAGCCGCCGCGCCGCGCCGACCCGAGCCATGCCTCCGGGCTCGGCCCTCACCGCTGCGCTGACGTCACAGGCGGCCCACATCACCTTCCAGCCACCGACCCAGACCGGTGGCATACGGGTGGGTAGGCTGTGCCGCTTGACAAGTATGTGAAGCGGCACAGTCTACCGGTACCAGGCGGCTGCTGCCAATGCTGAGCCATAGGAACCCGGTGGATAAAGAGTTGTGGAACATCAATCTGCCCCCGAGTGTACTAGTGACCGCAGCGGTGCTGTATTGCACTAGACGATGACAGAGCTGTCCGCAGCGGCACTAGTGGTACGGTGGCGCTGGTTTACACCAGATAGTAATTGGTACAAGGCTAGTTCCAGTTTGTGATAGACAAACGAAAGGCAAAGCAACTTCACCCTGCCTTTATTCTTTTTTTGGGGGAGTAGCTTCACGTTCAACTCCACTGACGTTCTCGGTCCGCTCTGCACGGGCATCAGGTTCACATATTTGGCTGATGTAAGGTCGATCCCCACAGACGAGTTCTCTCGAGAGAACCGCCACCTGCGGGTTCACAACGGCCCCTTCCCCAGACGAGGAAACAAAACTAGGAAAAAGTAAGGAAGAGAAGGCAAAAAAAAAAATCACGCTGCAAGCTGACGCGCTGGCTGTCCTCTCTCGACTGCCATACGGCGTCTTTCTTCTGCGCTACCCTCCCGCGCCTGCCTCCCCCGCGGCCATGCGCCGACTCCCTCCCTCCCCGCGTCGTAGCTGCCCTCGTTCCACCCCCTTCCCCACTCCCTTCCTCCCTTCGCCGTGTGTCGCTCCCCTGGCCGTCAACATGCCTTAGCGTCTCCGTCGCTAAGGTGGCTGCTGCCGGCCGTAAAGGAGTATGGGATATCAGTCACTTACGTACAATTAAATGCTGTGATATTATAGATTATTGATATTAAAAAATTCAAAACTGAGAACCAGCATCCTAGGTATTTAACCCTCGCCGGCACAGGGTTGTTGATGCAAACCCCCCTAAGGTTTTTCGCGAATAACTCGCGTAGAAAGCGGCCGATCGCGACAAAACTTTCAGTACCCTCGCATTGATCAATTCTACACCTACCATGAAAATTTCATGACCCTGACCCAAATGACCTTTGACCTGTGACCTACTTTCCGAGACCATGTTTGGCCGGAATCGCGATTCGGCGTATGTCGGCTCGCATTAGCCGCACGTTTGCAAGCTTTTCGTGGTTTAAAACGTTCAAACATGTGATTTGATGTTGCTCCCATGCATTAGGGTGGATGTCAAGGTCACCTGAAGGTCAGGTCAGGTCATTGACCTTTGGTGACCTCGGTTCACTTTTTCGAGTTTTACATGTTTCTAGGCTAGTTTTTGGAGCTGATTTCGAATTAAGCAGCCATTTGAACATTTACGAAGTAGTTTTGGTGCCTTCGTAACATGTTACGAAGCTGTCAGAGGCGGTTGACACGTATTACGAATACCCGTCACATCCCCTACCGGTTGACCTGACCTGACCTGACCCGACCTGGTCTAAATGCTTAAAGACATCATCTCTGATCAAAACGAACACGATATTCGTGATCAGCACCCCGGAAAACCTCATAGCAGCCACACTTTACGACTTTCTAACAGGTCCCGATTTTCCCGGTTTTCGGGTCATTGACCTGACCTGGAAGGTCACCCGATGACCTAGGATCTTAAAATTGGATATCATCGGCTTCCTCTCGTGACGGGCAACACGCTTGTTTTTTCCGCGAAGCGCTAGCTCGATCAGGGGCCAAACGCGAGGGGGGGGGGTCGTACCAACCCCCCCCCCCCCTGTGCCGTCGAAGGACGCAAAATGGCCTGTGCCTGCGAGGGTTAAGGCATGCTAAGTGTTGCCAGATAAGTATGTTTTTCTTGTCGACCTGCGAACAGTTTTTGATAGCTCTATTTAATTGCACCGATAAAATGATACGCTCTCTGATGTAACAAGTCACGAAAGCAATCACCCATGAGCGTGATTATCAGGCTTTGTTAACGTGTGAGCCAGATGACAACGTTTTCACAACGTGGTCTGTCCGCCCGCCATTGACAATGACAAGAGGCTTTGACAGATAGCTGAAGATATGACAGCTGATTGGTGTCAGAGTGCGACAAGTGCGTTTTTGTACCAAGACCTGCTGTTGCGAAGGGTTGAGTTAAACCAGTTCGAAAACAAGTGGTGTGATTGAGCCACAAACATGATGACTTCCTCAAGAACAGAAAGTTACTATTACAGCGTGTTCAAAAGTTTTTTTTAAGTGCACTTTCAAAATACGCTCCTCTCAGTTCAAAATTTTAAGTGTCTTCATTCATGCTTATGCAGTCGCATACACAGAACTCTGTTTTCGACAATATACATATAAATAGATGGCTGCAGAGGAGCAAGTAAATACATAAATAAGAAGCCGATTGAATAGAAGCTGAATTAAACGACGTTGATCATATTGTAGACGTGCCTCTCGCGAAAATTATCTGGCCAGCATGGAGAGCTGGCGTCTAGAACCAACACTGTATTGGCCAAACAAAGCACATGCCCGTGCCGCCGCCCCACATTATACTAACACGCACATGCGGCGCTCGACCCAACGCCGGGTCGGGGCCGCCCCGAGGCAGCCAATCAGCGGCCGGCAACGGGCACCGCTGCGGGCGGCCCACGACCCGGACCACGACAGCAGCGCGGCAGCGGGAGGCAGCAGCGCTCAGCAGCGGCCACCAGTCATCCCCAAAGTCAGCGGTGGCAGAGCCCCCTGGCCGAGGGAGCCCTTTAGGAATATTACAGAGCTGTGAGCCTGAGCTCTCAGGCTTCAAACCCTACAATTTAAAAAATTACCGGTGCCAAAAAATCCTTCAGAGCCATATACTGATATTGGTATACGTTCAAAACTACTTACGTACGAGGGGGTACCCAAAAGAAACGGGAATTGTTTCATATCTGTTTATTCACTGATCCCTACACATCGTCACTCATGTCATTCTTAAAGTACTCTCCTTGCGAGACAATGCACCTATGCAGACGCGTTTTCCAGCTCTCAAAGCAGCTCCGGAACTCTTGCAAGGTGATGCCTTGCAGAGCCATCGTCGTTTTTGCTTTTACCTTATCAAAGTCGTCGAAATGGTTTCCCTTGAGGTCTTTTTCATTCTGGGGACCAGGAAAAAGTCGCAGGGTGCCAAATTCGGTGAATAGGGAGGGTGGATCCGTGGGGTCATGCATTTTTTGTCCAAAATTGTTTGACATGACTCAAGGCGGTGTGCTCTGGCACACTGTCGCGATGAAATCACCACTCCCTGCTTCGCCACCTGTCGGGGAGTTTTCGTCTCAGGCCTTGTTTCACACACGCCGCAGAACGTCCAAGTAAAACGTCTGATTGGCAGTTTGACCAGGGAGGAACAATTTCCTTTTGCACACTTCCCTTTGCATCGAAAAAACAAATCAGCATTGTCTTGACATTTGACTTCACTTGACAAGCTTTTTTGGGGCGCTTTTGGGATAACATTTGACCACTTTTGGAGTGCGAAAATCATTCATAAACCCGCGTCTTGCTCACAGCAGCATATTTGCATGCTGCTTGAAGCATTGGAACCGTTTCAGTCGCGGACTTCCCCAGCAGGAAACAAAATTTCACAGATGCGCGTTGTTGCTCAGTTCCGCTATGAATAAAAAACGACGGATCGGGCGGGAGTGCTTCAATAAAGACGTGCGCCACGCGGCCGCGCCTCTTTGTTTCGTCACCTCACGGTGCAGACTAAGTCCCAGGGGCCAGACTGGTTTGCCCCTATCAGGGCAATGCCGAGCTACAACTGGCTTGACCTACAGAGAACGATTCCTGTTACTTTTGGGTACCCCTCGTATAGTGGGTGCACTTTTACCCATTTGTTTGAGTTCGTTGCTATTAATGCACATGAAAGTTAATGTAATAAACATGCTCTGTGTCAAGCGTAGACATTGAATTGCGCTTACAAGTCCTGGAATTCTGCGCCTTTACAGACATGAGTCACCTGCCCAGTACTCATTCACCTTAGCAGGCAGGTCGGCGTAACGCGATTAGTCATCGCCTTCGCAGCTGTTAGTGCTGCTGGCTCCATATCACAAACGATGTTGATAGCGAGCCAACGACACGCATGTGCACTTTGTACCGTGCATGAATGACATAGAGTGGCACGTCAGTCTAGGCACAAGGTCACCTGAGTGAGCTGTTAAGCACCACGCCGGCTGCGGCTTGAATTTGCGTTCCAATCTTTCTTTGTTCCGGTACCTAGATACACCTTTGATTGCAAGATCATCAGATTTCCTTTACCAGGAAGATACCATGCATGATATTTTGACCATGGCTATTGTGAAGAAAGAACACGTAAGACGGTCACTATAATGCAAACGTTGCTTACTCTATATACAGTAGGCCTCTACATAACAGCTGCGATTACGGTCATTCAGAGGCCAGTCTTACCAACAGAAAAATAGCCGCCTGCCGGAATCTTTAGTCTAAAGACCGCTTCACACACAGAATGAAACGGCAAATCCCTATCCGCTTACGTGCCCATAACGTTTACGCTCCATATGTGAAGCGGTCTTTAGGCAAAAAATTCCGGCAGGCGGCTATTTTTCTGTTGGTAAAACTGGCCTCAGCTCCCTCTTTTTCCATGGATACATTATACACAGGACTAGTTCAGACGATTAGAGGTCTATTATACGGATATTGTTTAGATCGTCCTCGTTTAAGCTCCACTGAAATTCCTTAATGGAAGCCTCATTAAAAAACCACATGTGCAGAAGTTACGTTCGTCAATATGCAGCAGGGTGTGAGCCGAACCCGTCCCCACCACCGAGGGTGTCACTGCGTGTCACCCTGTCATGCAGTTGCCGTATAGCCCTCTGCGGCGCCCCTGTCCGTCAGCGCGGCGGATGGACGGTCGGAGGACACGGCATCCGCGCAGAGTCCGGCCGGCGCCAACACGGCACCAGGTCAGGGCCGAGACGCTGCAGGCACGGTTAGTGCAGCGGCGCCATCCAGTCCTGTGACGAATGTATAATGTAGGGGGACTGACCAATCGGCGCAGATGGTGACAAAGAGAGGGGAGGCGGCCGACTGAGACGCAACTTAGTGAGGCACCACCAAAATGAATAAAATGTGTAGTAAGTAGTGATGTCAATTACAGAAAATCGGAACACCGATACCAAACCAACTACTAACCAAAACCGTGGGGAAATACCGAAACCGAACCAGCTTTGAAAGATGAGGGAAATACCAACTTTTTATCCATTTCCATTTCATTTTAGCCATTCATTTTAGCCTCTTATACATTAGTAAGGGTTCATAATACCAACAAAATACCAAACACATTAGGATTGAAATACCAAATACAAAGTTGGTATCGGTTTGGTATCGGTATACCAAAAAGTTGGTATCCGATTGACATCTCTAGGTGTAAGCCTATAGGTATCGAAATCCGGATAGCTATCGGCTTCGTGTTGCGACAACGTGAAATATGTCGTGCTCGAACGTGCATCACCAGTCCATTTCACAGCGTCACATAGACGTCATCTTTGGCTCATCTGTATAAACGTTCAATAAGTACCTATTGACAGCAGTGTTGACTAAATTAAAAAAGAATGCTTCACAATAAGTGTACAAGAATAAAACGTAAATATGATGCACAATGCATGCATGTACGTACATTGTACAACATACAATGTACATTAACATATATTAATATATTGTGTTAATATATATTACCCAAGTGAACCGCTTTTGGCTTAGAAACGAAAGCGGCCAGTGCAGCGCCCGGAAGCGGAAAGCAGCTAACGCGAAAAGAAATCACCTGCTCACGTTTCCAGATCACATGAGTAATGCCAGCTTCATTACACGCAAACTGGATCTATGAAAGTGGAACTATTTTGTTTAAAAATGCATTGGACTGCATTGGCACAACATTGATGTCTATTTGAAGGTCCGGGTAGAAGAAATAAGCGTTGTTTTCCGGAACATAATTTGTGATATCTACATTGAGGATGCATGACTTTTTTTTCTGCCAAACACGCATGCATGTTGCATCTAATTCAAGCCACAATAAGTACCTCACTTGTGCCATGAAAAAGCGCAGACAAACCAGAAAAAGAGCTACACAGAGCGCACAGTGGTCGAGCGCACTGACCTAGGGCGCACTTAGAACCGGACTGCCGATTTCGCCGGACGGGCCGGTGACATCATACATCAGTGACGTTTGAGCGACCCGCATGGCAAAGCTGGTACAACTCAATGGTACAGAACAATATAGGTATGGTATACGAGACGGACATGAGCCGCCACTATAGAATGTAAAGGAGACGAGAAGGCGATGCCTTGTTTTCTATAATCATCCCCGACTGAGGGGACACGTACTGTAGCGTGCTTCTCTCTCTCTCTCTCTCTCTCTCTCTCTCTCTCTCTCTCTCTCTCTCTCTCTCTCTCTCTCTCTCTCTCTCTCTCTCTCTCTCTCTCTCTCTCTCTCTCTCTCTCTTTCTCTCCCTCTCTCTCTTGCTCTCGCTCTCGCTCTCTTGCTCTTTCTTTCCATACCGTTCATGACTGAGTGCATGTAAATTTTCATCGGGCTGTAGTACATCGTCTTTCCTACGCCTGTCCTCTTTCATAGTATCACTTTCAATGTTGTCCAAATATAAGACAGTAGATAGGTAGCAAAAAGTCTGTTCCATATCAAGCTTACGACCGAAATGCTCTGCAGAAAGCAGTATTTGATTTCTGTTCGCATAACTCTTGCATATTAACCCTCGCCGGCACAGGGGGGGTTGATGCAACTCCCCCCTAAGGTTTTTCGCGAATAACTCACGTAAAAAGCGGCCGATCGCGACGAAACTTTCAGTACCCTCGCATTGATTAATTGTACACCTACCCTGAAAATTTCATGACCATGACCCCAATGACCTTTGACCTGTGACCTCTTTTCCAAGACCATGTTTGGCCGGAATCGCGATTCGGCGTATGTCGGCTAACATTAGCCGCGCGTTTGCAAGCTTTTTGTGGTTTCAAACGTTCAAACATGTGATTTGATGTCGCTCCCATACATTAGGGTGGGTGTCAAGGTCACCTGAAGGTCAGGTCAGGTCATTGACCTTTGGTGACCTCGGGTGACCTCGGTTCACTTTTCGAGTTTTACATGTTTCTAGGCTAGTTTTTGGAGCTGAATTCGAATTTGGCAACCATTTGAACATTTACGAAGTAGTTTTGGTGCCTTCGTAACATGTTACGAAGCTGTCAGAGGCGGTTGACACGTATAACGAATACCCGTCACAACCCCTACCGGTTGACCTGACCTGACCTGACTCGACCTGGTCTAAAGGCTTAAAGACATCATCTCTGATCAAAACTAACACGATATTCGTGATCAGCACCCCGGAAAACCACATAGCAGCCACAATTTACGACTTTCTAACAGGTCCCGATTTACCCGGTTTTCGGGTCATTGACCTGACCTGGAAGGTCACCCGATGACCTAGGACCTTAAAATTGGGTATCATCGGCTTCGTCTCGTGACGGGCAACACGCTCGTTTTTTCTGCGAAGCTCTAGCTCGATCAGGGGCCAAACGCGAGGTGGGGTCGTACCAACCCCCCCCCCCCCCTTGTGCCGTCGAAGGACGCAAAATGGCCTGTGCCGCCGAGGGTTAAGACGCAAATTATAGAACGAAGAAGAGAAGTGCCGAAGGCATTTCGACCGTAAACTTGATATCGGCTAGCATCGATGATATAATGGCAAAGGTACATCCATCGACTGGTCAAAGAAAAGATCTTTCATACTAAATATTTCTACATTTCAGCGAGGAGTGCATTCTTGTATAACCCTGAAGCCAGACCATTAAAAATGTGCTTGCACTGATTGCGTGTTTGACGATCTGCCGTGGCACTACATAGCTGTGTCGTGGCTCCGTGCATTCCTGTACGGTGCACCCCTTTACATAGTCCCGGCCAAACGGTGAAGTTCACTCGACCAGGAAACTAAGGTGCAACACGCCACAGAAAACACACCACTAAACACATTTGCGTTTAACACAATAAACCTTTTTTCTCAACAAAGGCAAATGTTGAGGCGAGCATAGTTCTAAACTTAGAGCGTGGTAAGCATAGAGGTCTGCACCGGCCGGCTGCAGCCGCGGCTGGCTGCATCCTCACGGTTATGGGGCGGGGCGGCTGCAAATATCTCCAAGAGCACGGCTACGGCTGTGGTCCCGGCTACGATATTTCAAGCTCAATCGTAAATACTGAAATATGAAAATTTCTAACGCCCAAACATACCATCTGATAAGCAGTCTAACCTGTAGAGATCATGCCAAAGGATGCCAAGCAACTGGTAAGGTTTTGTTGTCTAGCGTCTTACGAGTAAATATACGCGCGTTATCATCGTACGTAAATACGTACTTACTTTGGTTGCTCGGTTGTGTTATTATGAACATGCACATATGTATGTGCATGTCGTAAGCAGATCGTTCATCAATATGTGTCTGAATCACTCCGGGTAATTTCAACGGGCGGCACTTTCCGGCGTTGTGCCTCTGGCGTGCGGCTGATTAATAAACAACTATCGTGTCCGTGATCTGTTCTAGTGTTGTACCAATTGTCCGACCAATTCACGGCCGGGAGGACCGATTCACGGCAGGAGGACCTTGCAGCTGCAGAGCGCGGATTACGTCATTGGTCAGCGCGTTCCTCGAATCTGGTCCGGTAGCTGCCCGTGCACAGGGGCGTCCCTGAGACCCGCGGGGCAGCCGGGCCACAGGGGGCGTCCCTGGGACCCGCGGGGCAGCCGGTCCACAGACCACAGGGGACGTCCCTGGGACTCGCTGGTCCATCCCGGGGCGGTCCAAGGATACCGACAGGCGTGGTCGGCCGACTGATCGTCTGAACTCGCCACACAAGGATACCGGCGGGAGGAGACTGGTCGCGGGTGGCGGCGCGGCGACCGAAAGCCAGCGGGGGCGAGGGGGCTAGTCTGTGCGCATTTTTGCTCTGGTCAACACTATTTTTTACCATGGACAATGGACATGTCTAGAGCACCCACATATTCTTGATTTAATCAACCTTATATGGGTGCCTTAGGCTGGTAAAAGCTCTAGAAAGCAGGGAGGCTGAGTCGTACATATTTTAGACGTCTGCGGCTGCCGCTCTATATAACTGACCTGGCGACTCTGGCTTTGGCTCCTCTTCCATGTTAGCATATTAGCGTATTATTAGAATAGGTAAGCGTTTTAATAAAATAAACCTATCAAGATGCGCTCAATTTGACTGCTATGCATATATCAAACACATGCTATTCAGCTTATTCTTCTTGCCTAAGTCCTAACAATCTGTTTCGAGATAGCCGTGCAGCCTGCAGACGCACTCACGTCAAACAGAGACTTTCCAAACTGTGTGCAGGCTGACAGGCTCCGCCCGAATACTCGTATACCGCTAACTGGAAAGTCTTTGTTTGCAGCCGGCGCCTCTGGCCGGGCAGGACCGGCCGGTCGCGCGCTGTCAGGTCTGGCCGTTACACTTCCCCAGTTATTGGCTGACTAACCGGTTACCGAAGCCGGTATGGTGGCGCCGTGCAATACGGCACACGCCGCCGCCGTACAGTGCAGTTCGTTGCCCCCGCGCGCTGACCGGCCCAGGGCGCTGTGTGCCAGCTGCTCCTGGGGTCGGATTTACAGCCCAGCTGGGTGACTAACGCACTTAGAGGATGCCAAAGGCTCTATGATAAATACGAGATGGAATTCTAGTCCCATTCATAAATCCGCAGCTCACCACTCGATCACATCAACTACGATAGTTCAACCGGAGTAAAATGGTTGTGACTTGTGTCCATCAGTCCACCCAAATCTTACGCAACTGCCTCCGGCGGTGTAGTGATTAATGAGACCACAGCCAGGTGCGACAAAATCGGCGCCACGTGTCCAAACACGGCGTGGTTGAGTGCCTATGACGTCATTTACCAGTCGCTGGGGGGGGGGGGGACCGGCTGGTCAGGTCGGTCGGGGTTGGCGGCAGCACGGCCCCACTACTCTGGAAGAGGGGGGGGGGGCTGAGGCACAGGTCACGGCACGGACAAAAGGAGGTGGACAGGTCGAGCTGGCGGAAAGAACTGGACGCACCCGGTTATCTCCAGAACACTGCGTCAAGTGGGTCTCCTTACATCGCAGCCGAAATTGATCGACTGATATGATAAATGGTATTGGGTTCGTAGTCTAGAAAACTAGCAACTTCGCTGAGGTCATTTAGTTATTACCACGACAGCTTCTCACGGCTAGAAAACGTAGGCACGCTGAAGCTGTCAGCAAGCGGTGCAGGGAGATAGTAAATCCGTGACAGAAGGAAATAACTACATAGATAAATCGTCTATCCGAGTCGTCGACAGCCTGCCGGTGTTCGAACAAGTGAGTGTAGCAGACGAGCTCACAAAGCAGAACCGTACCGCTCTAACCAGGCATTGCATCATTTCGACCATTAAAACCACGGTCTAGGCTCCATGGTGCAACGGACCTGACACTCACTGTGACTCCGCAGTTTACAAAGAACAGACGGCTTTTATTATAGATATTAAGTTAAGGGAATTATTATAGATATTAATTATATCTATAATAATTTTATAATTATAATAAAATTATAATAATTCTATTATAGATATTACCTAAGTTAAGGATATTATAGACACAGTTAAGGGAAATGTGCCGATTGTTAAATGCTTAGCGACCCCTAAGCTTGAAGCCCATTGCAGCAGTGCACTGACCCTCGGTTCGTTTGCACGGCGAAGGTCTATTCATTATTGTTTGAACATTCATCTACACATTCAGTGCATATTAGTTTGCACTTAGCCTTCACCATAACGTCAGAATTCGAGAGCTCGTAAAAAAAACTTTGAGAGAACCTTTGCAAGAACGCACATAGGGACGTTGCTCCCTTTGGCGACCTATTCCGTCGATGGTTCAAGGAAAGGTTATCAGCTTGGCAAACCATTCAAAGCCCAGGATCAACCACAAATGTGGCATCAATAATTCTGAGCAGCAGCCAGACTCCACGCTACAGTTAGTGAGTCGCTAGCCGAGCTTTCATCCACTCCCGTGTGTTTGGCAACGCCCGCTGATCTGCCGGAGCACACCGTGATAGTTTCGTCACTCGGCGACCACGGCCCAGGCTCACGGAACATTTGGCAACGGACGGGAGAGCGGCAGGGAGGGGTCCGTGAAAGGCCGGCCGACCACCGGCTCCCCTCCTCTCCAGACCTCTGTCTGGCGCCCCGCCCCTCCTCCCCAGACCCCGAGGTTGACGTTCAGTGCCACCCCTCCCTCTCCTTTCCAGCCCTCTGGACCTCTGTGTCGATAACCGCCACCGACTGTCCCGCGGGAGACCGTCGGACAATAGTCAGTGGTAATGCATTCGATTGAACAATCAATAACGACTATCATGTCAGCTAGTCAGAGTCTCAGACACAGACTGGTGTTGCCATGAGTTCTTGTTACTTTTTTTCTACACAAAGCACGGCGATCGGGACAGTTTCCGTAACCACTTGACGGCGTGATAACGGTCGAGCTTTATCATGGCGTTTCAGTAGGTATGTAAAACAAGCATGAGGCCTAACAAAAGTTTTAGTACCTATTTTGCGGCTGCACTATTTTGACACCCTAAGCCCGAAGTAAAAGTATCTACTATTGGTCGGCAGAAATAATGATAGGCCAAACTAAACATAGCTACACCAGGGATATTACGAGCCAGAATAAATTTGCCACTGGTATAGACCCCGTCGCAATTCAGACCGACCAGGAAACTGTGTCTGTAGATTGAGTAAGTGGCCACTGGCCACCTCCTTTGTTTTGGAGGCCAAGCTCGTAGGCTAGTCACAAGTTGCGGAAGTAGGCTACGAGTAATTTCTGGAGTGAGACAGGCTCATTACATAACCAGATGAGATGCAGGTGATTATTTTGCGTTGTGATGTGGGTCGTTTGTGGAGCACTGTCACGAGTCTGCCACCGACCAGCCACCGGCACCTGCCGACCAGCCCGGCCTGACGGCCCCTTCGTGACCAGGAAACTGGTGTGTTCGGCCGGGCCGGGCAAAATGTGCCCCCTGTCCGCCAGTGCAGCGGCGCGCGGCGGTTTTTGGCCTGTTCCGCCTGCCTGCCCGACCCACACTCACGTGCAGGGGGGGGGGGGCAGCTGGTAGGGGGTCGTGTGGGCGTCGTTGACTTGACACGTACACAGGATGCGAGGTACCGGCGCGCGGCGGGCCCAAGGTTTGACCACAGCGGGCGGCGCTCGCGATACGGCCGACTCGCGGAAATCACGGACCCTCCGACTGATGGCGCCGGAGCGGCGCGGCGCGGCGCGCTGGGTGTTTGTTTCCCGATACTGGGCGGCTCGTCACCGCAGGCGGCCTGTGGGAGGAGGCGGAGGGTCCGACAGGGCGGCAGGGGTCTGACCCCCGCTGCAGTCGGCGGGGTCGGCCCGTCACCGCCGCAGGCGAGGTCGCCGGCGCCGCCAGACGAGGAAGGACTGCCGCCGCCCGGCGACAGGCGCCCCGCCCGCCTGCCGGCCGCCCCCTCAGCGGAGCGCGCGCACCAAGGCCGAGTACGGGGCGGGTCGCTCTCCGTGGCAGGAGGAGACCGACTGATCGTTCTCAGGTAATATGAGTGGCTCTCCGTCTCCCAGCTGGCACAAAAACGGGACGCGAAGGCCGGCGAGGTAGAGAGGCTCATAGAAAAGGTGATCCTGTAATTCACTTCTGGCTTGTTGACATGGACCCAAGAGTTGTCTCCATTTCAAGGTGGTGCTGAGTGATGGCCTAAAATAATAAGTTGTCACATTTGGAACACTTTTCAAGCGTTTAAGGCATCATAACACTGGACTATAGCACCATAACGGTTTGACATTCAGGAAGAACACACTGTAAACAATATTTACTAACTTCCGTGTTGTCCTGCAGCAAATCTCACTAACCCAAAGTGTGATCAATGGCGACATCTCACTAACCCACGGGCGTGTGAATGTCAATTGAACACGCCTTGGGCTAGTGAGCTTTGCCAGGATAACAGGGAAGTTAATAAATATTTTTTTTACAGTGCATATAATCATGGAAGTGTCCAGGGAATGAAGGTCGCTTCGACAGCGCGAAGGCCAATGTGCGGGACAATGAGAGGTAGGAACACGGTGATGGCGCATCCCCCGAGATCCAGACCACGAACTCTTCAGAGATTCGGCTGTAGTGCATTTTAAAATCACATACAAAAGGCCTACACGGCGCACGTCTTCCTACTCGTAAAGGGAATTTTCAGATTAACCTTGGATTCAGCCGAGTTCCGAATATCAACAGTGAAGTGGGGGGGGGACGTCCCTAACCGATTAGGTGGTCATATACCCTGTAAGGGCGCCGTGGGGACTGGGGGGAAGGGGGGATCAACAGCCGACACGACACGGCACTACTCCGTGCATACAGGTCAGCCGACCGAACCAGCAGCAGCCGCCGCACTGCGAGTGGCGCGGCGATGACCACACAGCGAACGCTGCAGCCGTCGGCGCTTTATCCCTCGCGGGCCCGGGGGGGGGGGCGTTTTTCGCCCCCCCCCCTGGCGAATATTTGCGATAGCTCCCGAACGCTTAGGAATAGGAAAGCGAAACTTTCAGTACCTTTTCTCCCATCAATTTGACATCTTCTGAAGTAAAAAATTTGGACCTTGTCCCATTGATGACGTGACAAGGTCCATTTTTCTAGACCCCTGCACGGCAAACTTCGGCTTCACAGGCGCAAACTTCAAATAGCTGCTAAAAATAGAGTTTTAGAGATAAAGACAAATTACGAGCACGGTTGTGTAGCGTTTGACCTAGAGAAAAATAGAAAAATAGTTTTGGTGACCTGAGGTCAGAGGTCAGGTCAACGACCCCGAAATGTGATTTTAGTTTTTCGCAAATAACTTTGCTAAAAAAGGTACTAGAGCTACGGCAATGGTACCATCGCATTCGCCTTGTCAAGCCGCGTCGAATGATATATATATTTTGTTCGGAAAAGGTCAAGTTTTATGTTGACCTCATGTGACCTCGAATGACCTCTGGTTGACCTTGACACATGAGAGGTCATCTCTGATGGATTTGTACCCGCTGATCACGAATCTGGCATCTATTTTCCTCTAAGCCTTCATTTAGAGCTTCTGGAGGGCAAAACTGTCTTATTTATTATTACAAGCTTGAATCAGTGAAATAGCCTCTAGCAGGGATACTCTTCTGTGACCTTGACCTTTGAGCAGCCTTGTATCGTAAGATGAAACACAAATAGGGAACTGATAAGCCTCAAAACATTTCAAAACATCTTGGAAGCTAGCACGCAAGATGTGCGAAAAAGTGCCAAGTTTGAGGTCAATGTTGAGCGTGACCTCGACCTTGACCTTTAATTTTAAGCACATTTTCGGAATCCTCATATTCTCTTCTTTCGTTTGACACCCAATTTTGCCGGTTTGATGCAGCCTGCCGTCCTCTAGAAGGCTTACTTTGAGATCACTACACATGTGCCGGTTTTTGTCTTTGACCTTGACCTCTGACCTTGAAAATTGACCTGAGGTCAAAAAATTTAGGTGCTTTAGAATCGTCTCGTAAGGACCTTTCGTTTGGTACCGCTTTTGTTTCCGTAGCTCCCTTATTCACGGAGTTAGACAGGGGGGGGGGGGCGAAAAAACGCCCCCCCCCCGGGCTGCGGTGGTTGGGATTACCCCCCGGGCCCGGCCGGGTTATGGTATACCTACCCTGCGAGAAACACACCTCTGAGGCAACATACACCTTCTATTGAGAACACTGAGATTGTCATTGAGAAGTCTGAAAAATATCACTGTTGTGGCGAGAACTAATTTAGTGGCGCTGACCGCGCAGCCGATTGGCGCGGACGCGCAATTATCGTTTGAGTTTTACGCCTTTGTTGATAGTGTTGGTCGTTGCGGTGATTATGATTTTATATTACGATCGACACTTAGTTAGTAATATGTTTGGTTCGAAATGGCTTTGTTCAGTTTCGATCCTTTATTTCGCATAACCTGTTCACCCCCTCTCTTTATGATTGCCAACTGTTTTGGGTCGTAAGGACGAAGAGGTGTCGAGTCACCTCTAGAGCTCTTCCGTTCTTGACCTTGGCCGAGATAGTGCCATGTGTTTTTCTGTTGTGTGTGTGGGGGAATAAACCGCAAGTGAGGCGGACGCAGGTTTGTCCAAACCTCCCCCACCCCGAGGGCACAACAAGTGGCGACGAGGCGTAAGTTTTTACGCGGCCGTGATAACTGTCGGCCATGGATTTTTCGGTGGCCCCTGCGCCGTTTTTGCCGGCGGCCGGCGCCGAGCCCGGTACGGCCTGGCCGCGGTGGATAAGGATGTTCGATAACTTCCTGGTGGCCGTGGGCGGCGGCTCATTTTCAGCTGCGCGCAAGGAGGCCATCCTTCTCACGTGCCTGGGGGCGGAGGGGCAGCGAATTTTCGAGTCCCTCCCAGCTGCTGTCAAGCAGGAAGGCGAGGACCAGTACGCCTTCACCAGGCGGCGCCTGGAGGCCCAGTTCGCTCCTCGCCAGAACGTGTGTGTGGAGCGTTACCGTTTCAGGAGCCGGGTGCAGCAAACTGAGGAAACAGTCCAGCAGTGGGTGTCGATACTGCGCCAGCTGGCCAGCTCCTGTGAATATGGTGACAGAACCGACGAGTTCATAAGGGACCAGGTCATCGAGCGTACTAACTCTTCCAAGTTGCGACAGCGACTTCTTATGGAGGGCTCTGACCTGACTTTGGAGCGCACCCTCACCATCAGTGACACACTTGAGTCGGCTGAACGTGAGGCTCGGGTGATGGAGACACCAGCTGCTCCAGTCCCTGTTCAGGCTGTCCAGCAGCAGCAGCAGCAGCGTCGGCGGCCTCAGCGTGGTGGGGCCAGGACCCGTGCTGCTGGTCGGGTCTCCACTCATCAGCAACAGCCTCAGCAGCAGAGGCCGGCAGGGAGTAGCAGTAGCCTGTGCTGGGGGTGCGGGCGTGCTGGACACAGGCGAGGGGACCAGTGTTGCCCTGCTGTCAATGTGAAGTGCTCCAAATGTGGGAAAGTGAATCACTTTGCCCAGCACTGTGTCCAGAAGCGAGTGGTGTCCAGTGTTCAAGTGCTGGCAATCGGGGCATCACCAATGACTCTGACAGCCCAGGTGGAGGGGAGGGAGGTCGTGTTCACGGTAGACTCTGGCTCCCCAGTGTCCCTCCTCCCCAGACACCTGGCACCTGGGGCCCTTGAGCCAGCAGCAGAGCGCCTGTGCTCATATGGGGGGAGTGTGTTAGATGTGTTAGGGGTAAAAAGTGTAAATGTGTCATGCAGGGGGGAGTGTCATGATGTAACTGTGTATGTTGTGCCGCATGGTCGTGCTCTGATGGGCCTGGACATGATGAAACTGTTCAAAGTGTGCATCATTGGTGACAGTGTATGCTCTGTGTCCACAGACCCGTCCTGTCATGCCAGCCCAGTCCCTTCGCCCGTCGGGCCAGCCGAACCTGCCAGCCCTCACGCCGGTCAACCTGCCTCACCGTCCGGACCTGCCTCTCCGACTGGACCTGTTTCTCCGTCAGGAGAGCAGCCAGCCATCCTGGGCTACCAACACCGGGTGACCATCGACCCAGGGGTGGCGCCAGTGCGCCAGCCCCTGCGGAGGCTGCCCTTGGCAGTGCTGGACGAGGTGAGTGCCAGGCTCAAGGAGCTGGAGGAGCAAGGGATAATTGAGAAGGTCAGTGCATCTACCTGGGTCTCTCCTCTTGTGGTGGGAAGGAAGCGGGATAGGTCCATCCGCCTGTGTGTAGACATGAGGCGGGTCAACAAAGCTGTGATTACGGATGGCTACCCGCTCCCCAGGATCGAAGATGTCCTTGACCGCCTGAGTGGGTCTCAGGTCTTTTCCAGGCTGGACTTAAAGGATGCATATCACCAGCTGGAGCTCCATCCTGACAGCAGAGACCTAACGACTTTTATAAGTCATCAGGGACTCTACCGGTTCCGGCGCGTCAACTTCGGCCTCGCGAGCGCCGGGCCGTGCTTCCAGAGAGTGATGGCGTCCATGCTGGAGGGGGTGCCAGGCGTGGAGGTATACCTGGACGACATCCTGGTCCACGCGCCGTCCCAGGCCGAGCACGACGCCCGTCTGAGGGAAGTGCTGCGGCGTTTCGATGCCCACAAGGTGCGGGTCAACTGGCCCAAGAGCGTGACGAATCAGAGCGAGCTCTCCTTTCTGGGATATCTGGTCTCGTCAGCTGGTGTCCGCATCGACCGGGAGCGGATCAGGCCGTTATTGGAGGCGGCCGAGCCGCGGGACGAAAAGAGCCTGCGCGCATTCCTCGGTGCCGTAGGGTACCATGCGCGGTTTCTGCCGCGGTTCTCGGACGCAGTAGAGCCGCTGAGGGCCGCGCTCCGGGCGGACCAGTTCGAGTGGACGGCGGCGCTGTCCAGCGCGGTCCGCCGCGTCAAGGACGCGATAAGCGAAGCACCAGCACTGTGCATGTTCAGCACGGAGCTACGAACGGTGCTCTCCACTGACGCCAGTGACGTCGGCTGCGGTGCGTGCGTGACGCAAATGGACGCCTCGGGTCAGCCCAGGGTCATTGCGTACGCCTCGAAGTCTTTCTCGGCGGCCGAACGCAACTACTCGGTAGTGGAGAAGGAGGCGCTGGCATGTGTATGGGCCGTCGAGAAGTTTCGCCACTACCTGTGGGGTCGGCGATTCACCCTCCGAACCGATCACCAAGCTCTCTGCACCATTTTCGGTGTCAAGGGCTCCAACCGCGTCGGCCGGCGAGTCGCGAGGTGGGAGGCCCGGCTGCTGGAGTTTGCGTTCGACGTCGAGTACGTCAGGTCGGAGCGGAACGGAGTGGCGGACGGCCTGTCCCGTCTGCCGGTCGCCGAGACCTGGTGGCCTGATGATGATTCTATCCAGATCGCGGCTCTGTCGTTAGCAGCAGCAGTCACGGAGGAGGAGCTGCGGGACGCCTCGGCGTCAGACGAGTGTCTGGACGTGATCCGGGGGTACCTCGCCGGACGGTGGCCTCGCCAGAGGGATGTCGATCCTCGGGCGACTGGTTTTTACCAGGTGAGAGACGAACTGTCCCAGCTCGGACCGCTGCTTTTCCGCGGCGAGCGACTGGTTGTGCCGGCGGCGCTGCGTGAGCGCGTCCTGAGGAACGCCCACGAGGGTCACCAAGGTGAGACAAGGACCAAGCAGCGCCTGCGCGCGCAGTTCTGGTGGCCGCGGCTGGACAAGGAGGTACGTGACCTCCTGCGGAGCTGTGAGGTGTGCACGCAGCATGACGGCCACGTGCGGCAGGAGCGGCCCCCTCTCCAGCCGATTCCTCTTCCGGACGGTCCGTGGCAGCGCCTCATGATCGATGTGATTGGGCCCATGCAGGGGCCCCAGCACGAGCGGTACGGCATCGTCTTGTGCGACATGTTCAGCAGGTGGCCAGAGGTGGCGCTGTGTCGGGACGCGACGGCGGCGTCTATAATCAGCTTCCTGGAGGCGGTGTTCAGCCGCGAGGGGTTGCCGTTGGAGCTGGTCTCCGACAACGGTCCAGCGTTCCGGTCTGCCCAACTCCGTAATTTTTTGACCCGACTGGGGGTCAAGCAGACTTTCAGCTCACCATACTCTCCGCAGTCCTGCGGCATGGTGGAGCGTCTGAATCGGACGGTAAAAGACGCCATCCAGTCGGCCCGGCTGGCCCGGGAGCCGCGCTCGGAGTACTTGAGGCGGTTCCTCACTGAGTACCGGGCTACCCCGCACGCAGGTACGGGAGAGACGCCGTTCCGGCTGATGCGGGGGCGGGAGGCACGGACGTTGCTGGACGTCGTGCCAGGTGAGGTTTCCTCGCCGGACACCGGCGGTGAGCTTCGTGCGCGACACGAAAAGTATCAGGCGGCCTACAAAGCCAGATATGACCGGGGGTCGACCGGCGCCCCGCGCTGGCGCGTCGGCGACTGGGTTCGGGTCCGACAGCCGGTGAGTGGACGTGTGGAGGGCCAGAGGGCCGTGCAGATCAGCCGGAGGACTGGCCCGGTAAGTTACCGGCTCACCAGCGGCGAGCGTGTCCACGCTAGACGCTTGGTGCCCGGCCGGCCAGAAGGTGAGGACGCGGCCGCGCCGCGGGGTGGTCCCGGCGGTGGTGCTTATCCAGTTCCTGAGCCCCGCCCCACGCCAGTGCGCACCCGCTCCTCGGCACTCAGAAGTCCTGCTCACAGCCGCTGTCCAACCCCAAAGTGTACCGCCCCGGCGGGTGAGCCAGGGCCCCGCCGTAGCAGGCGGGGTCGCAGAGGCCCAGATCGGTTCACTCCGGGCGAGTAGCGTTTAGGATTGGGCTATCATCGTAAGTTACGTTTGATAGCTGTGAGTGTAATGGTTTCCGCGGATAGTGGGAGGCTTAAGAAGCGGGAGTGTTTCCCATTAAAGAGAGGGGTGGTGTTGTGGCGAGAACTAATTTAGTGGCGCTGACCGCGCAGCCGATTGGCGCGGACGCGCAATTATCGTTTGAGTTTTACGCCTTTGTTGATAGTGTTGGTCGTTGCGGTGATTATGATTTTATATTACGATCGACACTTAGTAATATGTTTGGTTCGAAATGGCTTTGTTCAGTTTCGATCCTTTATTTCGCATAACCTGTTCACCCCCTCTCTTTATGATTGCCAACTGTTTTGGGTCGTAAGGACGAAGAGGTGTCGAGTCACCTCTAGAGCTCTTCCGTTCTTGACCTTGGCCGAGATAGTGCCATGTGTTTTTCTGTTGTGTGTGTGGGGGAATAAACCGCAAGTGAGGCGGACGCAGGTTTGTCCAAACCTCCCCCACCCCGAGGGCACAACAATCACTTTACAATTCGAGTGAGTAATAAGCGTGCTCACTAGGAGTCACCCGCGTGCTATTAGAAAAGCTATTAGACATTCTTAGGACGCCTTGAATACTGGAAAACGATGCTTATTCGTAGCCGTTCGCGACTTTTTCCGATATGTCCATCACCAACTCCATCTGACTAAAAAAAAAAAAACACTGCGTAACCATCATCCCACATGATAGGGGAGAGCGGGGAGAGTTGTATCATGTCCAAGTTGTATCAGGGCGAATTGTGCCAAACTTATCCAATGGATGGCGCTCGCGACACGACCAGCCGATGAGGTTTTCCGGGCGCCATCTTTCCCTGTTCTGTCTTGTGGCTGAGTGGACGCGTCTCGAGGTGAGAGCCGATTTTATGTTTTTTTAATGTCATTCTAAAAAAATAAGTTGCAAGAAAATGTGTGTTCTGGGCATTTAGATGTGCACGAATTTGAAAGATCTCCGTAGCGGTGGTGAGGGTAGGTTCTAAGGCTGCGTGAGTGAAAACGGATTTCTCCAGCTGTCCGCTGTTTTTTGAGCACGAGGATGTTTTTTCCAAGATGGCGGCTAGGTACATGTTGTATCAGAGCCGGGTGGGGTATGTTGTAACATGTATGTATGTATGTATGTATGTATGTATGGGTATGTTGCTTTTGATCGCGAAAGCTAAGCCCTGGCTCGCGTTTATAGGTAACTAGTCAATGCTCGTTCCATTTCGGCACAATGTGTTGGCTTCTTTGCTCTTAACGGGCCACTTTTGCGTCTAGTCTGTTGATGTTTCGTTCGGATTGCATTGACCTAAGTTTGGTCTAATAAAGTGAAGCCTTTGAGCATACCTATACATTGTATTAACCACATTTATTGTTGTTGTTATGTTCAAAACCAGTAGCAAGCACACTCCCTGAAACGTGAGATAGTGATACAAATTACCCCACCATGTGATACAACTCACCCAAGCCATGGGGCAAGTTGTATCAAAAACATTGTTCTATTCGGGAGACCGTAGAAGAAAAACTGGTAGAGGTAGCGGAAAAGTTACTTTGCACAAAAAAAGCAGAAGAATCAAGGAAGGAGATAGTATGGAAATAATGAGTTTATCACGGATAGTTACGAGGTTATGGGTCTCGGAGTAAAAACTGATACAACCCACCCCACTCTCCCCTATTAGCGCCAGGAGAAGCATTTTGTACACCACAAAAAAACTTCATCGGGTTCCCGTCACTAAGGCTCGGCGATGGAACATTTCCCATAAATGAGCTGTAGGCGCGATTTGATAGGCCTGGTTGTCCCCCTCGCGGACCCGGGGAACAATATTCCCCCCCCCCCTGACGAATATTTGCGATAGGTACCAGTAGCTACGCGAGCGCTTAGGAATAGAAGCGCCAAACCTTTATTGCCTTTTCCCCATCTATTTCACATCTCCTGCAGGAGATGACTGACTGCAGGAGTAAAAAAGTTGAACCCAACCCCTTTGATGACGTCACTGGGTCGATTTTAGACCCTTGCACGGCAAATTTTGACATCACAAATTTGTGAACTTCAAACAACTGTCAAATATATGTAGTTTGAGAGATAAAAACAAATTTCGAGCACGGTTGTGTACCGAGTGATCATTTTGGTATGATATAAAAACAATTGTTAATATCAGCCATGTTTTAAGCTGGATAGTTAACCCTCGCCCGCACATGGGGGGGGGGGGTGGTTGCCACCCCCCCCCCAGGTAGTCTTTCTGCTCTGCACTCAACATTTTTAGAGCTAGGAGGCTGATTTTTGGTATAGCTGCTCCTCGATCCTTTCTTGATGTCCACTTGTTGCCGACGCCTGTTTGCAGGTCAGCCCACTACAGTTGTTATACATATCGAAAAGCCAATACACTTTTAGGCGAAAAAGGCACTATTCCAGGCCCATTTTTGATTTTTTTGCGATATTAGGTAAAAACAGAAGCTTCTTATCCTAGGAAAAATAAAATGGGAAATCTCTCAAAGGTGGCACACTACCTTTAAATAGAAACTGAATTAAACGACGTTGATCATATTGTAGACGTGCCTCTCGTGCGAATTCTCTGGCCAGCATGGAGAGCTGGCGTCTAGACCCAACACGGTACTGGCCAAACAAAGCACATGCACCGTGCCGCCGCCCCACATTACACTAACGCGCACGTGCGGCGCTCGACCCAACGCCGGGTCGGGGCCGCCCCGAGGCAGCCAATCAGCGGCCGGCAACGGGCACCGCCGCGGGCGGCCCACGACCCGGACCACGACAGCGGCGCGGCAGCGGGAGGCAGCAGCGCTCAGCAGCGGCCACCAGTCAGCCCCGAAGTCAGCGGCGGCAGAGCCCCCTGGCCGAGGAGGGAGCACTTTACAATGTCACAGAGCTGTGAGCCTGAGCTCTCAGGCTTCAAATCCGTACAATTTCAAAAAAAATACCGGTGCCAAAAATCCATCAGAGCCATATACCTACTGATATTGGTATACGTTCAAAACTGCACTTACGTAGTGAGTGCACTTTAACCCATTTGTTTGAGTTCGTTGCTATTAATGCACATGAGAGTTTATGTAATAAACATGCTCTGTATCAAGCGTAGACATTGAATTGCGCTTACAAGTCCTGGAATTCTGCGCCTTTACAGACATGAGTCACCTGCCCAGTACTCATTCACCTTAGCAGGCAGGTCGGCGTAACGCGATTAGTCATCGTCTTCGCAGCTGCTAGTGCTGCTGGCTCCATATCACAAAAGATGTTGAGCGAGCCAACGACACGCACGTGCACTATGTACCGTGCATGAATGACACATAGTGGCACGTCAGTCTAGGCACAAGGTCACCTGAGTGAGCTGTTTAGCACCACGCCGGCTGCGGCTTGAATTTGCGTTCCAATCTTTCTTTGTTCTGGTACCTAGATACACCTTTGATAGCAAGATCATCAGATTTCCTTTACTAGGAAGATAACATGCATGATATTTTGACCATGGCTATTTTGAAGAAAGAACACGTAAGACGGTCACTATATTGCGAAAATGTTGCTTATTCTACATATGTACAGTAGGCATCTACACAAGAACTGCGATTACGGTCACTCAGCTCCCTCTTTTTTTCATGGATACCTACTATATACATAGGACTAGCTCAGACGATTAGAGCTCTCTTATTACGGAGCGAGCGAAGCGAGCGTAGTCTTTCCTTAGATTAACGGAAATTTCTGAGTATGAGCGGCCGGCAGGCCGGCCGGCCGGCCGTGCGGACGCTTTTGCGAGGCTTATATCCCAGCAACCACTTGACCGATTTACATGCGGTAATTTTTGTAGGGTAGCTTCATTCCTTCTACCAAGTATTGGACTATTCCCGATTCATGTAGGTGACCCCTTATGCACGTGCCACGTGCAAAACGAAGAGGTGTCAGTTTTGTAATTGTTGCAATATCTCGGTAACTACTTGGCCGATTGCGCTGAAAGTTGGCATGTAGGTAGGCACCCACTAGGCACTGTATATCCATGTGCCAGAGTTGGGGTGCTGCTGCACGTGCGCACGTGCAGGGGTCGTTTCCAGATCTCGAGAACGGCTGGACCGATGGCGCTCAAATTTGGTACACGGTTAGGGACCAGTTAGTTGGGTGCCGTGCACAAGTCTTCACAGGCGCAAACTTCAAATAGCTGCTAAAAATAGAGTTTTAGAGATAAAGACAAATTACGAGCACGGTTGTGTAGCGTTTGACCTAGAGAAAAATAGAAAAATAGTTTTGGTGACCTGAGGTCAGAGGTCAGGTCAACGACCCCGAAATGTGATTTTAGTTTTTCGCAAATAACTTTGCTAAAAAAGGTACTAGAGCTACGGCAATGGTACCATCGCATTCGCCTTGTCAAGCCGCGTCGAATGATATATATATTTTGTTCGGAAAAGGTCAAGTTTTATGTTGACCTCATGTGACCTCGAATGACCTCTGGTTGACCTTGACACATGAGAGGTCATCTCTGATGGATTTGTACCCGCTGATCACGAATCTGGCATCTATTTTCCTCTAAGCCTTCATTTAGAGCTTCTGGAGGGCAAAACTGTCTTATTTATTATTACAAGCTTGAATCAGTGAAATAGCCTCTAGCAGGGATACTCTTCTGTGACCTTGACCTTTGAGCAGCCTTGTATCGTAAGATGAAACACAAATAGGGAACTGATAAGCCTCAAAACATTTCAAAACATCTTGGAAGCTAGCACGCAAGATGTGCGAAAAAGTGCCAAGTTTGAGGTCAATGTTGAGCGTGACCTCGACCATGACCTTTAATTTTAAGCACATTTTCGGAATCCTCATATTCTCTTCTTTCGTTTGACACCCAATTTTGCCGGTTTGATGCAGCCTGCCGTCCTCTAGAAGGCTTACTTTGAGATCACTACACATGTGCCGGTTTTTGTCTTTGACCTTGACCTCTGACCTTGAAAATTGACCTGAGGTCAAAAAATTTAGGTGCTTTAGAATCGTCTCGTAAGGACCTTTCGTTTGGTACCGCTTTTGTTTCCGTAGCTCCCTTATTCACGGAGTTAGACAGGGGGGGGGGGGGGCGAAAAACGGCCCCCCCCCCCCGGGCTGCGGTGGTTGGGATTACCCCCCGGGCCCGGCCGGGTTATGGTATACCTACCCTGCGAGAAACACACCTCTGAGGCAACATACACCTTCTATTGAGAACACTGAGATTGTCATTGAGAAGTCTGAAAAATATCACTTTACAATTCGAGTGAGTAATAAGCGTGCTCACTAGGAGTCACCCGCGTGCTATTAGAAAAGATATTAGACATTCTTAGGACGCCTTGAATACTGGAAAACGATGCTTATTCGTAGCCGTTCGCGACTTTTTCCGATATGTCCATCACCAACTCCATCTGACTAAAAAAAAAAAACACTGCGTAACCATCATCCCACATGATATTAGCGCCAGGAGAAGCATTTTGTACACCACAAAAAAACTTCATCGGGTTCCCGTCACTAAGGCTCGGCGATGGAACATTTCCCATAAATGAGCTGTAGGCGCGATTTGATAGGCCTGGTTGTCCCCCTCGCGGACCCGGGGAACAATATTCCCCCCCCCCCTGACGAATATTTGCGATACCAGTGGTCAAGCAGACTTTCAGCTCACCATACTCTCCGCAGTCCTGCGGCATGGTGGAGCGTCTGAATCGGACGGTAAAAGACGCCATCCAGTCGGCCCGGCTGGCCCGGGAGCCGCGCTCGGAGTACTTGAGGCGGTTCCTCACTGAGTACCGGGCTACCCCGCACGCAGGTACGGGAGAGACGCCGTTCCGGCTGATGCGGGGGCGGGAGGCACGGACGTTGCTGGACGTCGTGCCAGGTGAGGTTTCCTCGCCGGACACCGGCGGTGAGCTTCGTGCGCGACACGAAAAGTATCAGGCGGCCTACAAAGCCAGATATGACCGGGGGTCGACCGGCGCCCCGCGCTGGCGCGTCGGCGACTGGGTTCGGGTCCGACAGCCGGTGAGTGGACGTGTGGAGGGCCAGAGGGCCGTGCAGATCAGCCGGAGGACTGGCCCGGTAAGTTACCGGCTCACCAGCGGCGAGCGTGTCCACGCTAGACGCTTGGTGCCCGGCCGGCCAGAAGGTGAGGACGCGGCCGCGCCGCGGGGTGGTCCCGGCGGTGGTGCTTATCCAGTTCCTGAGCCCCGCCCCACGCCAGTGCGCACCCGCTCCTCGGCACTCAGAAGTCCTGCTCACAGCCGCTGTCCAACCCCAAAGTGTACCGCCCCGGCGGGTGAGCCAGGGCCCCGCCGTAGCAGGCGGGGTCGCAGAGGCCCAGATCGGTTCACTCCGGGCGAGTAGCGTTTAGGATTGGGCTATCATCGTAAGTTACGTTTGATAGCTGTGAGTGTAATGGTTTCCGCGGATAGTGGGAGGCTTAAGAAGCGGGAGTGTTTCCCATTAAAGAGAGGGGTGGTGTTGTGGCGAGAACTAATTTAGTGGCGCTGACCGCGCAGCCGATTGGCGCGGACGCGCAATTATCGTTTGAGTTTTACGCCTTTGTTGATAGTGTTGGTCGTTGCGGTGATTATGATTTTATATTACGATCGACACTTAGTAATATGTTTGGTTCGAAATGGCTTTGTTCAGTTTCGATCCTTTATTTCGCATAACCTGTTCACCCCCTCTCTTTATGATTGCCAACTGTTTTGGGTCGTAAGGACGAAGAGGTGTCGAGTCACCTCTAGAGCTCTTCCGTTCTTGACCTTGGCCGAGATAGTGCCATGTGTTTTTCTGTTGTGTGTGTGGGGGAATAAACCGCAAGTGAGGCGGACGCAGGTTTGTCCAAACCTCCCCCACCCCGAGGGCACAACAATCACTTTACAATTCGAGTGAGTAATAAGCGTGCTCACTAGGAGTCACCCGCGTGCTATTAGAAAAGCTATTAGACATTCTTAGGACGCCTTGAATACTGGAAAACGATGCTTATTCGTAGCCGTTCGCGACTTTTTCCGATATGTCCATCACCAACTCCATCTGACTAAAAAAAAAAAACACTGCGTAACCATCATCCCACATGATAGGGGAGAGCGGGGAGAGTTGTATCATGTCCAAGTTGTATCAGGGCGAATTGTGCCAAACTTATCCAATGGATGGCGCTCGCGACACGACCAGCCGATGAGGTTTTCCGGGCGCCATCTTTCCCTGTTCTGTCTTGTGGCTGAGTGGACGCGTCTCGAGGTGAGAGCCGATTTTATGTTTTTTTAATGTCATTCTAAAAAAATAAGTTGCAAGAAAATGTGTGTTCTGGGCATTTAGATGTGCACGAATTTGAAAGATCTCCGTAGCGGTGGTGAGGGTAGGTTCTAAGGCTGCGTGAGTGAAAACGGATTTCTCCAGCTGTCCGCTGTTTTTTGAGCACGAGGATGTTTTTTCCAAGATGGCGGCTAGGTACATGTTGTATCAGAGCCGGGTGGGGTATGTTGTAACATGTATGTATGTATGTATGTATGTATGTATGTATGGGTATGTTGCTTTTGATCGCGAAAGCTAAGCCCTGGCTCGCGTTTATAGGTAACTAGTCAATGCTCGTTCCATTTCGGCACAATGTGTTGGCTTCTTTGCTCTTAACGGGCCACTTTTGCGTCTAGTCTGTTGATGTTTCGTTCGGATTGCATTGACCTAAGTTTGGTCTAATAAAGTGAAGCCTTTGAGCATACCTATACATTGTATTAACCACATTTATTGTTGTTGTTATGTTCAAAACCAGTAGCAAGCACACTCCCTGAAACGTGAGATAGTGATACAAATTACCCCACCATGTGATACAACTCACCCAAGCCATGGGGCAAGTTGTATCAAAAACATTGTTCTATTCGGGAGACCGTAGAAGAAAAACTGGTAGAGGTAGCGGAAAAGTTACTTTGCACAAAAAAAGCAGAAGAATCAAGGAAGGAGATAGTATGGAAATAATGAGTTTATCACGGATAGTTACGAGGTTATGGGTCTCGGAGTAAAAACTGATACAACCCACCCCACTCTCCCCTATTAGCGCCAGGAGAAGCATTTTGTACACCACAAAAAAACTTCATCGGGTTCCCGTCACTAAGGCTCGGCGATGGAACATTTCCCATAAATGAGCTGTAGGCGCGATTTGATAGGCCTGGTTGTCCCCCTCGCGGACCCGGGGAACAATATTCCCCCCCCCCCCCCCTGACGAATATTTGCGATAGGTACCAGTAGCTACGCGAGCGCTTAGGAATAGAAGCGCCAAACCTTTATTGCCTTTTCCCCATCTATTTCACATCTCCTGCAGGAGATGACTGACTGCAGGAGTAAAAAAGTTGAACCCAACCCCTTTGATGACGTCACTGGGTCGATTTTAGACCCTTGCACGGCAAATTTTGACATCACAAATTTGTGAACTTCAAACAACTGTCAAATATATGTAGTTTGAGAGATAAAAACAAATTTCGAGCACGGTTGTGTACCGAGTGATCATTTTGGTATGATATAAAAACAATTGTTAATATCAGCCATGTTTTAAGCTGGATAGTTAACCCTCGCCCGCACATGGGGGGGGGGGGGTGGTTGCCACCCCCCCCCCCCCAGGTAGTCTTTCTGCTCTGCACTCAACATTTTTAGAGCTAGGAGGCTGATTTTTGGTATAGCTGCTCCTCGATCCTTTCTTGATGTCCACTGAAAATTTCAAGTTTCTGTGGTTTTTGGTTTCGGAGATATGACCTTGTTTTTCAGGTCATGTCATGACCCAAATGGCCAATTCTCAACATCTGGCGTTGGCTATGGGCCTTGTGAGCTTTTGACACCTTGATTTCGGCCTTTTTGCCAGTCTTACCTCCCACCTATCATGGAACATGTTCGACGATGTACAGATGTCAAGGTCAAGGTCAAGGTCAGCCTAGGTCATCTAAGATAATTGCGTTTTGGGCAAGCGAAATTTACTTTTTGTGAAGTTTTTTGACTGCATTTTTGGTAAAAGCTTCTCAGATCATGATTTCATGTAATATGGACACAAAAACAATCGGTGCACACATCAGTATACACACAGACATACAAACACATATAATTGACCTTGACCTAGCTTGACCTGAAATGACCTCAGCAGCAAAAATCTGGTCGGGTAGTGTGACAAAGAGGTTCTAGCTGGCTTGGAACTAGAAAACAGCATCGTCATCGGTATATGATAAGCAGCGCACTTGATATCCAACGGTGACCCAAAACAGCAACATTTTTAGTTTGACCTGACCTGGAAGGTCAATGATTGACCTGAGAAGGTAAAACTGGGTATCATTGGATTCGTCTCTTCCCAAAGAATCTTTTTGGTCTTTACCGCTAGGCTCTATCTCCAACAGGAACGAAATGGCGCGGGGGGGGGGGGGTGGCAACCACCCCCCCATGTGCGTTCTAGGATGGGAAAATGGCATGTGCGGGCGAGGGTTAAACCAAACACACCCATAGAACGCACACGGCGGAACATTTTATCCGGAACGCACCATCAGTCATCAATGTCAACAGCCTGCTTAGATGACTGATGAGGTGCCCAAAGTATGCACACCTCGTGGCAGGGCTGCGGAGTCGGAGTCGGAGTCGGAGTCGGTCGGAGTCGACAGTTGTGACCGGAGTCGGAGTCGGAGTCGATTTTAGAAACCCGAGCCGGAGTCGGAGTCGGAGTCACCGAAAATCTGTCGACTCCGCAGCCCTGCTAGGTCTGCGGAGTCGGAGTCGGGAGTTGGAGTCGGTCGGAGTCGACAATTCTGCCCGGAGTCGGAGTCGGAGTCGGAGCTGGTTTTTGAAAGCCGGAGTCGGAGTCGGAGTCGTCGAAAATCCATCGACTCCGCAGCCCTGCCTCGTGGACCGTCGACCAGCTGAGCTCCGCTCGACGCAGGATTTGTCTCACCATTTTCCGCTGGTTATCGCCGTCCCATTGGTGATGTCTTCTACTACAATTTTAGGTGAAAAATTGTATTCGGCTCACATCTGACCACTGACCTGACATTATGTGAGACCAGACACTCCTTTGGGCAGCCTTGTATGGTGCGATATCATAAACCACAAATACATAGATGCCTGATAACCTTCAAAATATTTCAAAACATTCTGGAAATTAGTGTACCTACAAGAGGTACGAAAAGTGTTAAGTTTGATTGAGTAACATTTTGAGTATGACCGTGACCTTGACTTCAAAGTTAGGGCACATCACCAGATTCCTCGGATTCCCTTCTGGCGTATCCCACCCGTTTTGACCTGTTTTATGCTTCCTGCCGGCCTCTGGAACATTTTTTTTTAGATCACGACACGTATGCCGGTTTTTGTCTTTGACCTTGACCTCTGACCTTGAAAGTTGATCTGAGTTAAAAAAAAAAACTAAGTGGCTTAAGAATTTTCTCGTAAAGACCTTTCATTTGGTAACAAGGGGGAAATATTGCCCCCCCCCCGGTCTGCGGTGGTTGGGGTTAACATCCACACCACACTCTTCAGCCTTCCGATAAACCGTCTGGTTAGTTGGTTCACGGGGAGGCCGGAGGAACGTTCGTGTTTGAAGAACGTTCATCAAAATAGGGCACTTTCATTTTATCTGGCCCAGATCGACCAAACATAAAAAAACGAAAACAAAACAACGGTAGTAGGCCACAATGTAACATAAGACAATACCAGCAGGCAGTAAGAACTCCCAAGAGCCAAAAACGCTCTTTGAGACAATCAGCTCTCGGCCGTCCAGTGAGGGAGTGTGACCGTGATGACGTCACAGACGGCGGCTGCCGGTCTCCTTGGGGACCGGCGGAGCGTGACGGCGCGTGACGCGGCGCTCGTTAGTGACCGCGCCGCACCCGTCACGCCGTCACCGCGGCCGTGGCGAAAACGGTCCGGCCGGCGGCGGCGGTGAGTCACCCCCCCCCCAGGGGGGGGGGGGGACCGCCGGGCCAGAGTGGGTCATCGCTGGTCACCGGGTGGTCGTCGGACCGGTCCGTGCAGCCCCCCCCACCGCCATTGTGGACCGCTGATCCCGGCAGAAAGCTGCCCTTTTAGTTGTCCAACCGGTTCGCACAAATACGTTGTGTGGCTTTTGGTTAAACACGATTCACTGAATTATGCGGCTATTGGTTTCCAGAAAACCCGTGGGCAACAGCCGTAACTAGCTTATGTAGTTACGAGGAAATTCATTGCTGGCTTAGCCTACCGTTGGTTATGGTGAATCTCTGATTTTCGAATTTTCGATATCGGTGACCCAAACTCAGGTCCATATTGCGACCTCTTCAACTAATAAGCCAATGTGTGAAAATAGAATCGCGACGTTATTGAACCAAACGCATTCGCCAGGCCGGGCCACAAGGCGCTCACATTGATAATTTTCCGTTAGGTATAACGGAAAATATGTATACCTATAGGCAGGGCTGCGGAGTCGATGGATTTTCGGCGACTCCGACTCCGACTCCGGCTTTCAAAAACCAGCTCCGACTCCGACTCCGATTCCGGGCAGAATTGTCGACTCCGACCGACTCCAACTCCCGACTCCGACTCCGCAGACCTAGCAGGGCTGCGGAGTCGACAGATTTTCGGTGACTCCGACTCCGACTCCGGCTCGGGTTTCTAAAATCGACTCCGACTCCGACTCTGACTCCGGTCACAACTGTCGACTCCGACCGACTCCGACTCCGACTCCGACTCCGCAGCCCTGCCTATAGGTATATAGTATATTGAAGACCTCGCTTCGCCCGCTCGCAATTATCTTAAGTGTGAAAGGGCGCATAGTTTCGGAGTCGTGATAGCGTTGATCCGACACCGCTCCAACTCCTGGAAATTCATTAACTCCGACTTCGACTCAGGGTCGATCATCAATGCACTTGCACTGTCATCATCAGGGCAAGTCCATGTAATCGAGGACACTTCTGATAGCTAGCCGAACCTCAGAAAGATGAGCAACGACGGCGATGCAGCCGATGTTGTTTTGGTAGCAGCTTATCTCTCCACGCTGTCTGCTCCTGTGCCTCTCTACAGCACGCTAGCACGATGGGAGATGTGAGTGTCACGCCGATCCGAGTGGCTGTTTATCGTGTAGTATCGTGGAGACAAGATCGCAACTGACCAATGACCTGAGAATGTCTATGGTTCATCCACAGACTTGACCTTTTCAACTATAACATACAGCATTGGCCGAAGCTACTATTTTTTAATGTTTTTTTAGAAATACCATTTGCTTTGCAAAACAGTTTGAAAGTTGGGAAAACGCCGGTTAACATCAACACCCAGCAGGGTGTAAAAAATGCATTCCCTCCCATACCAACAAAGTTCAAACTCTCAGTTGTTTGTGTAACACCCCTCGTTGTGCTACGCCATCAAGCTGATAAGCTGCCACCTAGCGGTCGAGTCAAGGTCTAGTGTAGGTGGCGCAGCCGTCGGAAAATCCACACGGGCATCGTCGACTGATAGGGTGAAAACCCGTAATGCGAGGGGTATCTTGAAGAAATGCACGGGTAGACTGCCACCTTTTTTCCACAAAACGGTTTTCACTAGAGCTGAGCCACCTATGTCCCAGACTGAAGTCGGTTTTCCGAAATTCGAACCCGTTTGCGAGAAATCGGAGACCAAAGTTCAGTTTGATGCCATTTTTTTTTAGTCCAAGAAAACCGACATCTCTACTGTTTATCGATAACTTTGAAACATGAATTTTCTTATCTTTTGGTAAATATATGTCAAAACTTTGATTGTTTCGAGATCAGAGAAGAATTTTGGAGAGTCAAAATAAAAGTTAAACTTATATATTCAGTAGTTCATTTTTCCCAAAAAAGTGTGGGAAATGGGGTTTAACATGGGCCAGACCCATTCCAAATGAGCCATGATTTTTAAATGTTTTACGAACTTAAATGCAAAATAAATTAAACATGACCAATTTCTTATGAAATCATATATTAGTAAATCATAAAATACCTTACTTTTTCAAATAAAATGTAATAATCTTATGACCTTGAAGTCTAGTGATGTGTAAACATTGTCGCTAGACATTAACCGATTGATAATTGTATGATAATCGACAATTTTTTTCGCGATTCACGTGATGATACTTTGTCAGGTGAATTCTAAAATTTTGTTTTGTCCAGGGAATAAATCATAGGCCGATCTGAGAAAACTTTTTGAAGGTGGCAGTCTTCCTTTAAGTCACAGTAGGCTTCCAGAAACGGCACTTACGACGAGCAGAAGGTAAAGAAAGCGTAATTTAGGGTTCTAACGATCCTCACCATAGCAATACGCAGACAAGCCGGCTAAGCTGCGTCTGCTACTCAACTAGCTCATAGGGAGGTGAAACTGTAGCGTATGGGTAGTGGGTCCCGACCATCACCTGCCGCTCCCAGTTCCCACTAACGCTCAGCGGGACGGGGCGCTAGCGGCATCTTTACCGAACTGTGACATTGACTGACTGAGTGGCCCTAACAGCCGAGTCCCGGAAGTACTCCTGGGGACTCGTCGATATTGACTATTGATGTGAGGTCATCATCGCGAGAGGCGCGGAGATAACAGTGAGTTCGATTGGAATGGCTAATCACCGAGACGACTCCATGCTGCTCCTGTCATACCTAGCATCACTCCATTGTAAATCAGGGCCCAGCGAGGGAAGTTCGGAGCCACCGCGCCGCGCTGCCCGGTCGCAGAGCCTCCATTCCGGCCAAAAAGACGTCCGTCCGTCCACCAAACGAGGCTTCTCCCTTATATCTAGCATTAGCAGCGGGCATCCCCCTCCCCAACGCGTGTGTTCAATTTAAATGCGGGGTTCTTGTATGACGCAGAACCCAAGTGACCTACCTAGAGTGTATGGGACACTAAAACGTTAATTCTTCAGAACCGTAAGTGCGAGATCCGACCCGATTGACGATCTCTTGCCAACCCCATCGGCTAACCATGCAAGGGCGTCGTACCTGACCCCGCCCCCTCGACCTGTTACCTCTGCGCCGTCCCCTCGGTACTCGATACCTGACCCCGCCCCCTCGACCCGTTCCCTCTGCGCCGTCCCCCTCGGTATCCGTCCGGCGCTCTCCACGACAAAGCACGGCGGCGTCGCGTCGCTTGTTTGTATTGTTTGACCACCGCGCTACGCCGTCAACACACAGCAGCCGCCCACCTTCTTGATCTTCTCCTCGGCCAGACGGGAGAAGAACTTGGCCTTGACGATGACGGGCTGCTTGGGCAGCAGGCCCTTACCCAGCACCTTGTAGTAGCCGGCCTTGACGACGTCAATGACGGGCGCCTTCTCCTGGTGCTTGGCGAAGTGGTCGCGCGTGTCCTCAGAGACCAGAGACCACACCTTGTCCAGGTTGATGGCCGGCCGGAACTTGCGGTTCTTGTGCACGTGGAAGTCACGCATGCCAACCTGACACACAGGACACGGATGTTAGTGGCAGCGGCGGTGGCCTTCTGACATTGCTAGGTCCGTTTTCCTACATTCAACAAACTGAAAGGAATCGACCGCTAAGTCGTATCTTGAAACAAAACATGTCACGAATCGTAGCAATTTGGGGGTGGGGTGGCATGGAGGTGACTTTAAATTGAAAATACCCACAGTAATAAATCTTAAATTATCCATGAAGTTCAACTTTTACTTTCATGAGCTATTGTATGTTATAAAGTTGGAAAACGCGGGAGGCAATACGATACAATGTTCCAAAATTACATTTTTGCTCGGGTGTCAGAGGGGAAACTGCTGACCAAAAATTGGATGAGGGTGAAACATTGGCTAGGTAAGGCCCAACAAGAGAGGGAAGGGATACAAAACATGACTGTATCTACAATTGTGGCAGATAGTAGAACGCAAAACAACCATAAAAGCTGATGTTTCTCAGTGGAATTGGCAGTGGAAAATTGGGCTTGAAAACTGGAGGTGAGAGTAGAACACGATCTTCATTTGGATGTCGTTTCCCACCCAAATCGACACATTTTGGGACACTGATACGATAAAAAAGAGACATCCTCCAATACTCTTTGCAAATGTATGATATATCGTTTACCCATTTAATAGTAAATGCTGTGAGCATATAAGGGCTGCTTCCTAACTATCTTCGTAAGTTCCTAAAGCAGTACTGAGCTCTGTTCAGTCGCTGTTTTTAAAGGAAATAGTTCACTTTTAACATGGGGTTTGAACTGGAATATCAGTTCCGTAGCTTGAGCTGAGACAAGCACAAATCGGGAGCTTTTACGGCCCAACGGTCACCCTAGGCAAGGACATTCCATTTTTCGTCCCGAAAAAGTGACCTTGCTGATGTGTGCCTTGCAGGAGTCATGTCCCTCTTTAAAAGCTGAAGAGTTCTTCCTATATTAAAATACAGAAAATAATCTTTCTATAATAAGGTTTTATTTTCATTGCTGATCATCTTGAACATAAAAAATCACAAGTCCATTGAAAAAAACTAAGTTCGTGAAAGTGAACTATTCCATTTAATCAGCATGCTGTCGGTTTTCCCACATAAGGAAGTTAATTGCCGGCGTTTCTTGGCCTCTCATTGGTCAAAGGCATAAAACACGAGAATCTGACCAATGAGGAGCCAAGAAATAGTAGCAGGCTCGCCGCCCGATGGAAAAAAACTGCGACCGAACAGCGCCCTGGTCTTCCTTAAAAATACGGGTTTCAGTAAAATTACATTTCCTTTATGACATTTAAGCCACACATAACTAGAATAAAGCTGCACACCTCAGTTTACTCGACCTTTTTAATATTCATCTCATACAGAAGAACATGTTTCACATTGGCTCATTAGATAGCCCAGAAATTAATCTGAGAAGCATGCCAGAGCGGCAAAGACGCAATAATTCCGACTGGCAGCTGCCGCGGTCGACCCACCTTTCCGAAGTAGCCGGGATGGTACTTGTCGAAGTTGATGCGGTGGTGGTGCTGGCCACCGGCGTTACCGCGACCTCCCGGGTGCTTCCTGTGCTTGCCTGTAAACCAACAAACATACCGTTATGATGTGACAAAGTGTCGCCTTTTCCAATAACATACGTTAGTGCACACCGGAGATCTCAAGTCATAAATACTTTACTCGAAATAAATCCAGTGTTTCATATATGAGCAAAAATGGGCATACCTGACCTTAAAATGTATCAAATGGCTTGCATGTGAAGGGAAATTATAGACGTCGTATCCCCAATAACTTAAATGACCAGCATCCCAACGTTGTATTTTGGCTTGGATGTCAGAGGAGAAATTACTCTCCAAAAAGGGGGATGAGAGTGGCATACATTTATACACAAGTGTGATGAAAAGTAGGATGCAAAACCACCCACACATGTTTTTCTCAGTAATATTTGGAGTCGGAATTGCTCTTAAAATTGAAGTTGAGAGCCCTAAATGGTTTTCATTTGGATGTTGTTTCCCATCCAAATCAACAAGATTTATGAAACTACAATCCCAGACAAGGCGAGAGAATTTTTTCAACAGGAATAGCATATAATATGTTTAGGATATTCATCTCATATCAGAGTGTGAACATAAGCCGCAGCAGAGGCAACCTCCTTTTGTAAAAATCAGCCTCCATGTTACTGTCCCTGCTACAGCTTCGGTTCACGCCATGCTGGACTAGTGGTGCATACTGAATGGGCTGAATAAGCCTAGCATGAGGTGTAGGGCCCTAAACCAACAAATAGAAGCAACTAGCATGACACACAATATTACTGGAAAACTACACCAGACACAAATAATAAACTTACCAATGCGGCCATGGCCATGGCTCACTTGGCCACGAAGCTTCCTGGTCTTCTTCTTGTTGGTTGACTGAAAAAAAGCACAGATTGATAAGTAGGCATCAATAGGATAGGTATGTAAAAGCTTTATCAGCCTTGCCCAGGTTTATGCCTAAATCAGTTGGGAAATAATTAAAATGAATAACAATGGAATGAACACAACACCCATCACTCACAAATTGTAGTCAATTAAACATACTTCATGCTAAGATCTAGCCAATATACAGGGTGATTTTTTTTAACTGTTAAAAAGTAAACGTCAATGGTGGTCCCTAAATCGGAAAATCGCCTGCAAAAAAGCAATGCACGTGATAGAGAAATCTGGGACATTTTGTATGGTGTCATCATTTGTCCCTTTTAACCGACGGCCTCGGCCCCAATGGAGCCTGAAAATGTTCCACCAATCGGGCACGCATGGTCCACTGCCGTTTAGTAAGGAATGACACAAAACGATGATTTTGAAGCATTGAGGCAGTTCGAAGCATAGGATGATCAAGGAGATACCTCAGAAAAACGTTAAATAACGCACGAACAACCTTGTAGTCATAAATAACCTTCACACGGTCCATCTGGCGTATGTGCAGCCTCTGAAGAATCAGTCTTCAGGGAGAAAGAAAAACAGCGAATCAGACACCACCAGGGCCGCCAGTATCAAAATCCTCGACCTGCCCTCCCTGAACTTCTAGTTTTTGGACCCAGCTATGGCAGATATAACCAGAAAACAATGGAAATATCTGGCAGAGCTGAAAATGGGCGATAGGAGCATTTTCAGTCCGCCTAATGAGTATGGGAGTCCATGGTGCTGTTCAACACGTGCTCAGGCGGGCTGAGTCATGTCGGTGAGATAGGGGGTAACTTCAAGCACAAGTAAAATACACGATGGACGTTCCTTCACATCGTGTCTGCATGAAATCAAAATGTCCCAGAATGCTCGTCATCCTGGTATACAATTTTGCAACATAGATTTCCATTTTAACGCCACTAGACCTCATTACTTTTTAACAAGTAAAAAAAATCACCCTGTAGTTATGCAACAGGGTGGAAAGTAATAACATGAAAATGTATTTTCTTACAATGTCAGCAGTCAGTGGAGATTTTGTATGAGCGCGGGCTGTCATGGAATATCATTGGTCGTGTTTGTTGTTGCTTTATCTATCACAAGTGACCTGACTTTGAATGATGACCTGGAAAGTCTTTAAAAGGTCTCGACTTTGAATAATGCAGATGACATACAGTACACAAGACCAAAATGGGCAAAGAGCCCCATTTGGAGTTGCCACAGAAAGTGTTTGTGATGATTTTGGCTGGACTGGAGTGGAAGGAATTGGCAACAGTCTCAGCTTGCCATGTTGAAGACATACCCCTAAAAGTGTGATCTTTTATCGGCCCTTAGACAGCAAGGCGACACTTCTCTGACTAGTGAATGGCATCAACAGAGAATTTATCAAATATTATCATACCTACACTAGTAAAAATAAAGTCAAAATGTTTCTAAAGTGAAGAACTCAGCCCTAACACTGAACACAAACTAAATATTGATCCTATTTTGCCACCAGCCTAAAAAAAAGATCCCCCAATCACCTGATGAGCAAAATATAGGTAATGATTCTGCTACTCAGGCAGAAATATTTTTCTTACAATTGAATTTTGTAATTATTCATTAAACAAAAGGTGTGTTTCAGAAAAATAAGCTGATTTTATATTGAGATGTATGTATAAAAATTATTCATTATGGTAAGTTTATTTGCAGTCTTGTTGATTTATATATCCCCATAGTTACGAGTCATATTTCAGTATGTTCTACAGGACACTAAGCATTATTTCAGGCAGGCCAAGTGGTTTTCATGAGAGGGGTACCAAAAATGGCATCCTTTTTAGATCCTTTATACAGGACCCTATGGGAGGAAGTGCTGTCACAGGATCATAAAATAGTACTTTAATGTTTACTTATTTCCCTGGTAAGTCACCAACTGAACAAGCAGGGCGCATTGAAAAACTAGGGCCCCATTAGATAAAAAATGGAAGCAAAACACAGGACAAAGATGAGCCTAAATGAATTTGAACGTGGTTGGATCAGCCCAGCAGAGCAGAGCAGCAGGGGTTGGAGTTGGTTATATAGTCTTGGAGCAGCCATGGGAACAGACTTTTGACCCAAGCAGTGTTCATGGGCACCACAAACTGCTGAGTGCGGTGTGTGCAGTGTGCAGCAGGCCTGGGGGTAGGGGATGGGTAGGCGGTTCTAACGTCACAGCTGCGTGCGGTGGACGGTCCAGTGTCCACTGTGGCTGGTCCTGACCGACCGCAGTTGGGCGCACTGTGGTAATTCCGGTCCATTTATAGAAACGTTGCTATACTTGGAAACGTTTCCAAATATAGAAGCGCTGCATTCCATAAATGGAAACGCTCAGAAGCACCGATCATTCTGGACAATTTATTTTAAAGTAAGATGCGTTATAGAACTTTCTAGATGGTGGAATGCCATCTAGTAGCAACAAGGAAGCACTCAGGTGAAAATGACACGTCAATTTCGCCAAAACTTTTAACATCTATTTAGCCCAAATTAGCCAATATTCTGCCAAAAATCAGCCCAAATCAGGTTCTGGACGTCATATTTGAAGGGAAACCTTAATGGAAGTTTATCTCTTATTCGCAATTTCTTCTACATTTTACACAAATGGGAAATCAAATCGTCATCATTACCATGGCCCACCATGGATTTCTTCGGGCCTCCTTGCTATTATTAACTCAAATGTTGGCTTGTCACTGGTGGTAACCGTTTTGTGCGAAATTTCGCCAGAGCTTACGAAGATCGTAAAACAGGTGAGCGTGCACCTACCATTTCCAAATATAGAAATGCAGCGTTTCCATATTTGGAACAAGCGTTTCTATATGTGGAACATCGTTTCCAAATATAGAAACGTTTCTATATATGAAACGGAATTACCACAGTGTGCCCGACTGACCGCAGCGGTCGCTGAGTGCGGTGATTGTGATGGAAGGATGACATAGGGACACAGTGGGCGGTGCTTAAAGCCTGTACAGTCCAGCTGCACATCGAGCCCGTAAACAGCCCTCTGGACTTCAGCTAGCTTCCACCGAGGCAAATAAAACGCAGCAAATACGATTCCGACGCTAATGAAACAATCAACGAGCAATTCAGTCTGTGAACAGTACCTATTAAAATTGCGAAACAAAGCAGAAAACGATACCCTCTGCAAATTCTATTGAAACCGATCGAAGAAAACAGCAACATAAGTTGAATTTTACATGAAAATTCTACAAACACACGTGAACTCACCATTGTAAGCCACGGATGTTTTCGAAAGGAAACAGCGCTGCCTTTTAGAAAAGAATTAGTCTGATTGCTAGGCCAAAATCAAAATGTTTTATCTTGCTCGGCTTACGTCTTCTTAATGGATTGTAAATAAAATATTTGCAAAGAAATTACTGCTTAAAATCTTAAGTGAAAATGAATGAAAAAAATGAAGACAAAGGGTATGTCCGGGTATGTCCTAGAAAGTCATTTGAGGCACTAAAACTCAGTTAAAAGCCTAATATTAGCTGGCAGCTCCTATTTCATTAAAAAAAAAAAAAAAAATAGAGATCGACTGACGATAACGGATAATCATTTTTAGGTATTTTTAGGAGGCCGCCCTTCATTAGCGTCGCCACGGGGGGGGGGGGGGCAAGCGGGGCAGCTTGCCTCCCTAACCTCGGACCGGGCACCCCCTGAGATCGATACAGATCCGATGAGATTTTGGAGTTGGGAAAAAATGGGGGTACCTTTCTGAGAATGCCTGTGAGGTCAGACTCGGTTGGAGCGTGCGCCGTACAGTTCAAGCCAGACTCGGAGTCGCAATCGCCAAAATCTCCGACTCCGACTCCAGACCCGGAAATATCAATGCTGTGATTCATTCAATGTTCCTAGTTGGTTCTGTATTACATTTTATAGCTGACTTTCATAACTTTGGAGTGTTTACGCCTAATTTTCGGTCATAGCGACACGAAATCTTCGGGGCCTTTCTCAACTCTCGTCAAATGCACACTGGCGGATCCAGGGGGGGGGGGCACGGGGGCCATGGCCCCCCCCCAAGGCCTAAAGTGGCCGGTTTGGCCCCCCCCCAAAACGTCAGAAAAATGCTAAGAAAATATACCTTGATGGAGGTTTTTAGCCACTTGGTGAAGTAAAGCTTTCCACAGCATAATATGGAAGCACTATGGTAGCAGTGAGGGTCAGTCAAAAGTTGCGCGAGCGGAGTCGACCTTAAAAAAAGACTGTTGTTGGCACGTGTTTATGGCGCGGCAGCTGGTAGTTGGCGGTGTTTCGCGTGGTGTGGCATCACTGGCGGATCCAGGGGGGGGGGGGCACGGGAGCCTGAGGTGCCCCTGACAGGTCCATGGTGCCCTTGCTAGGCCTGTGGTGCCCCTGGACCCTGGCAGGCCTGTGGTGGCTCTGGCGGGCCTAGGGTGCCCCTGCTAGGCTGCTGATGCCCCTGGGACCTGACAGGACTGCGGTGCCCCTGACAAGCCTAAAGCGCCCCCAACAGGCCCGTGATGTCCCCGACAGGCCCAAGGTGCCCCTGCGTGATGCGCCGATGCGGTGATGCCTGCGAGGCCGGTAGGGCCCCTGACAGGCCCATGGTGCCCCTGCGAGGCCGGCGGTGCCCCTGGCAGGTCTCTGGTGTCCCTGACAGACCTGGGGTGCCCCTGACAAGCCTGTGGGGCCCCTCACAGGCCCGTGGTGCCCTTGCTAGGCCTGTGGTGCCCCTGGCGGGCTGGTGGTGCCCCTGCTAAGCCGGTGGTGCCCCTGACAGGCACCACCCGGGCACCAAGGGCGTCGTGACCCATGTGGCCCCCCTTGGATCTGCCACTGATACATAATATATTGATTTGTAAAGGCTAGACCGGTGGTGCCCCTGGCAGGCCTGTGGTGCCCCTGCTAGGCCCCTGGTGCCCCTGGGCCCTGACAGGACTGTGGTGCCCCTGACAGGCCCAAGGTGCCCCTGCAAGGCCGGTGGTGCCCCTGTAAGGCCTGTGGTACCCCTGCTAGGCCTCTGGTGCCCCTAACAGGCCCATGGTGCCCCTGCGAGGCCGGTGGTGCCCCTGGCAGGTCTCTGGTGTCCCTGACAGACCTGGGGTGTCCCTGACAAGCCTGTGGGACCCGTCACAGGCCCGTGGTGCCCTTGCTAGGCCTGTGGTGCCCCTGGCGGGCTGGTGGTGCCCCTGCTAGGCCGGTGGTGCCCCTGCTTGGCCGGTGGTGCCCCCGGGCACCAAGGGGGGTCATGACCCATGTGGCCCCCCTTGTATCTGCCACTGATACATAATATATTGATTTGTAAAGGCGTTATGGCTTATGCAATATGCAATTGCAGGCACTTGGTATCCCTCACTTATCCCTCATTGGGGGCTCTGGCGGGCTCCTGAGGGCCCACGTCTACCTCCATTCTCCGGGAGCCCTAGACGGGCTCATTTGGGTCCTTTCAGTCCACTACAGCATAAGAGGTCTCCACGCAAGTCCTATACATCTGAGGGCGTACCCTGACGTCTGAGGTACCCAACTGCAGCTCCAATGGTCTCTTACACTGGCGGATCCAGGGAGGGGGCATTTAGGGCCATGCCCCTTTCCCAGAGGCCTAAAGTGGCCCGTTTGCCCCTCCCCAAACGATAATGAAACATAGTTCAATCAGTGCGTGGCCCAGGAGCCGAGTTAGACTGGGGGTGTTTTACCACCTCCCGGCCCGCAAAGGGACCCAAGAACTGACTCGAAGCGGGTTAACTGGTCGACAAAAGCAATGGTAAGTGTTCACAAAGTAATATAAAGGCATGGGTCGGGTGGGCTACCATTTATATATTTTTCTTTTTAGTTAAAAAAAGAAATTAGTGTCAGAGGGCTGTGACGAAAAATAAGTGGCCTAAATCCGATGAGAAAATAGGATTTGGGGGTACCCTAGGTTTGGCTCCGCATGAGTTGGCCCCCCCACAAAACGCAAGCCTGGATCCGCCAGTGCAAATGCACGTCAAATGTCTGCGACAGACTCAAGATAGATACCGTTCAAGTGCCGCATGGCTCATGAGCTTGCTTTTCACACAGGCTCCTAAGGAGCTCGACTGAGCTCTAAGAAGCTTTCCGAGGACCAAAACCGGCCTCTGAGAGTCCCACTGGTGTCCATGTTCTCTGGGGGCCCATACAGGGATCTTTGAGGACCTCATAGGTAAGTATCATACGTAGACTTCTGAAGGGCCACACGAATCTTAGAGGATTCGTGTGGCCTGTGCTTCGTGTGGAATCTTAGTATTTTTATCTGTGCTTCGGTACACGAGCTTTGGGTGGTTACGGTATTCGTCCAATATTTATTTTTTAGGGGGGGGGGCTGGAGTGGAGTGATGGGAAGTTTGGGTGAGTTTGATGGGGAGTAACTAGAGGTATACCATGAAGCTGTAAACGGAGTTTTGGGGAATAATGGAATGGAGTAATCGGGAGTAATTATGAGGCAGTAAGAGAGTCATTGAGAGTAATGGAAGGGAGTTTCAGGGAATAGGTTGTTAGTTTTGATAGGGTAAAGGAGAGAAATGAAGAGTTTTCTAAAACGGTAGGGAGAGTTACAGAGAGTTTCTCGAGGGAAGTTTTGGGGTGTAATGGAGAGTTTTGGAGGGGGTGTAATGAGGAGTGCCACCTGGGAGTTTTGGGGTGTCGTTTTGGCGAACACCCCCTCGGGGTGTCATGCGGAGTCAGGATTTTTCTCAGTGTTGATTCGATGCAACTCGTCGCGGGGAGTCTAATTGTGTTCTTTGTTTTGCGCTACGAGGTCTAGATTAAGAATAGCTAAAAATTGAGTTTGAATTTTTGACTTCATCAATTTTGAACATGTTTTCTTTCGCTAGAACTTGGCCAAAAGAGCGATATCGATCTTAACCCTATTCCTGGCGGGGGGGGGGGGGGGGCTCAGGAGCCCCCCTGAGGTTTTTTGGTTATTACTCCCAAACGCGTTGAGCTAGGAAGCTCAAATTTTCTGACCTTTCCTAAAAGGCTTCTACGCAACATGTCTGAAAATTTTGAGTTGATCTGACCTCAGGTCAGGTCACCAGAGGCGGTTTGGTGACCCTACCTCAGAAAAGTTTGCAATCACGCCAGAGCTAGAGTTTTTGACCGATCAATTTCTTCTCTTCAGGCTTTAGTTAGGGTACCAGTATGTGCAACTTGTATATCTCGGAATTTTGATATCGGTGACCTAAGGTCAGGTCAGTTTCGCGACCTCCCCATTATAAGTCAATGGGGGAAAAATCAACTCCCTGTTTTTACCACTAAAACGGGTCGGAATGGCCCCATATACCATACATGACTTCATATACGATCAACCTTCACTACCTTGAGGTCTGTTTTGCTGTTGGGCAGCTGTGAGGTCATGTGACGTCATCAAAGGTCACCAAAGGTTTTTGGCCAATAACTCCGTACAGGAACAAGATACAGACGCGTGGATGGTCTCATTGTGTTCAGCTCGTCAAGACGCATCGAATGAATACATGATGACCTCGAGGTCACGTGACCTGAGGTCAACCTTTGACCTTGACCTTTCGAGGTCAACATATATATCATTCGATGCGGATTGACGAGAGGATCACGATGCTGCCCTTAGTTTGTTCCTATCTTGACTAATTCGAAAGTTACTCGAGAAAAACTCTCTCCATATCTAGCGCCGCCATTTTGACTTTTTCGACCCCTGTCAGGGCCTCGGCTAAGGAATTTTGACTGGTGGGCCACTTGGGCAGCGACATGGACTGACATTCGTAGCCATAGCCCCCCCCCCCCAATTTTCGATTTCTCCCCAGATTTTGGCCACTTTATTCTGCAAAAAAACGTCAAGATGGCATTCAAAAAATGTGAAAAAACGGGGCTCGACCCCCCCCCCGACTCTTCAGAGAGAGAGAGGAGAGAGTAGGGACCCACAACCCTCTCAGTGGTGATACTCCCGCGGTGCACATAAAATCGCACAAGCACGGAATATATAGTATACGACATATCGTAGTACATATCCACATATCGACATGTCGTAGACTATATATTCCGTGGCACAAGTATGCACACAATATTGACGCAGATTATATATAAAACTTTGGACGATAACTTACGGCCGTGAGTGGATCGCGCGCCGACTAGTCGGAGATTCGGAAGCGGTCGGACGGGATCGGGCGTTGTTGGGTGGATCGGGAGGAATTGTGAACAGCACGAGTGCAACTTTATATATAAAGTGGGTTGTAGCAGGAACCCCAAAAGGGGGTTGTAGCAGCAACCCCAACATCTCTGAAAATGATCATTAAGCCTATTGGTGTCGCATGGAAAATAATTGGCTCAAAAGCCCAAGCGCACTGCGCAACCCTGATATTTTCTTTTAAAAGAAACTAAGTTATGTACACGTTTACTTCTGGTGAACAGTGTCCCAAACTTCAGATTTCTCTTGGGTGTCTGAGTGGAAAATTCGAGCCACCCAAAATGTGAGAGTAGAAAATTATCCATTCTTATTCTTGAGTGTCATCTTCAGCCCAAATGATAAATTTTTGGAACGCTGACTGTGAACGGTTCGAAATTCGTCCAACTGGTCAGATGTGTGACTGCAAGCATCATACCGGTCGTGAAGACGCATAATATCGCTTGCAGACTTCAATCGGCTGGAAGTCGCCGACACTACCTCTAGTTTGACTCTGGCCCCTCGCCCGTATTGGTGTTTTTCCAGCTGCGAACGTATAAGGGGGTCCGTTGGACCCCCCCTTGCCGTTTCGCCCCTGATCGAGCTAGAGCTTCGCGGAAAAAACGAGCGTGTTGCCCGTGACGAGAGGAAGCCGATGATACCCAATTTTAAGGTCCTAGGTCATTGGTTGACCTTGCAGGTCACGTCAATGACCCCAAAGGCGGGAAAATCGGGACCTGTTAGAACGTCGTAAAGTGTGGCTGCTATGGGGTTTTTCGGGGTGCTGATCACGAATATCATGTTAGGTTTGATCACAGATGATGTCTTCATGTATTTAGGCCAGGTCGGGTCAGGTCAGGTCAGGTCAACCAGTAAGGGTATTCGTAGTAGGTGGCAACCGCCTGTGACAGCTTCGTAACATGTTACGAAGGCACCAAAACTACTTCGTAAATGTTCATATGGTTGCTTAATTCGAATTCAGCTCCAAAAACTGGCCTAGAAACATGTAAAACTCGAAAAAGTGAACCGAGGTCATCAAAGGTCAATGACCTGACCTGACCTTCAGGTGACCTTGACACCCACCCTAATGCATGGGGGCAACGTCATATCACATGTTTGAACGCTTGAAACCGCGAGAAGACCGCAAACGCGCGGCTAATGCGAGCCGACATACGCCGAATCGCGATTCCAGCCAAACACGGTCTCGAAAGTAGGTCACAGGTCAAAGGTCATTTGGGTCAGGGTCATGAAATTTTCAGGGTAGGTGTGAAATTGATCAACGCGAGGGTACTGAAAGTTTCGTCGCGATCGGCCGCTTTTTACGCGAGTTATTCGCGAAAAACCATGGGGGGTCCGTTCGACCCCCCCCCTATACGGGCGAGGGATATCGTGTCTATCGGCGAGCCGTCTGAGATCGCTCGCAGGCTTATCCCCGACCGTCTGAACTGGTCTGTTCTTTATTCGTAGTTTTTCTTTTTACCGACTGGTCTGCGGCAGATGCTTATGTGACTGCAACCACTCGATCGATCGGAAAGCTTGCAAGAACTCTCGCAGACCTCGATTGGCTGGAAGCCGCCGACACTATCTGTAATTGACAGTGGCAGACGTCTTTCGCGATTATTGCATAAAATTTAAAGCCTCGGTCACACTTCACCGGATTAGACCAACGGACGAGAAACGGACGAGAACTGTCAGCGTCCGGTGATGTCCGTTTGTTTCCGTTGGACGTCTGTTTGTCATCCGTTAACCCGCGCCCTGCTGGGGGTCCTGGATTTCCACGCCCTGCAACTCCGCCAAAACAATTACGATGTCGTACTACTGTCGGAGACCTGGCTACGCCCTTCTACGCCAAACAGACTCTTAGTGCTCCCAGGCTACTCCCTCAGCCGCACAGACCGACCTGATGGCCGCGGGTACGGCGGCGTCGCGATCGTAACAAAATCGGATATCACATCAGTGCCCATCAAGTTCCCAAGTTTTGAGCGCGGCTGCAGCCAGCTCGAGTCAAAGTGGGCGCTGCTCAAGCTCGACAAAGGTCGTCAACTCATCGTATGTTCTTTATATCGCCCCCCTCGCCACTCCGAAACCGCTTTATGTGCCGATTTCGCCGACCTTGAAAATCAGTTACAAAGAGTACTTATCGATCACCCTAGGACCCCGCTCGTCATCTGCGGTGATATAAACTGTGACCTGCTGAAGAAAGAACCCAACTTTCGTGCACGACAGCATCTCAGCAGCTTCCTATCGGACTACTCCCTAGACCAGCTAGTAACAACTTCGACTTTCACTTCCGGTTCGCTCCTTGACGTGTGTATGGTGAACAAAGTGGACCTCTTCTCTAATACCCGTGTTGAGTTTTGTCATTTTAGTCCGCATAAATTTATTAGCGTAGATGTCAACGTCCCCAAACTGCGTCCGAAGCCTACAATCATCTCAGCTCGTTCGCTCAACCGCGTTGATGTCACTGCCCTTAATTCTGATCTGGAGCTTGTCGACTGGGAGCCTGTGTTTACCGCCGCGACTGTTAGTGATCAGTGGGATGCATTCGTGTCCAATTTTTTGCCTATTATCGACGACCACGCCCCACTCAAGCGTATTACCATTCGGAACCCCACAGCGCCCCCGGCCTCTGCTGTCACACGGAACCTTATGTCCCAGCGCCGCGCCTCGCTACGACTGTCCGGTCGTCAGTCGACAGCTTACAAGGAGCTGAATCGCTCTGTTCGGGCCGCGCTGCGTCGCGACCGGCGAGAGGAGCTACAGAGAAATATCTGCGAGCGGGGCCCCAATAAGGTCTGGCAGTCTATCAGGACAGTTGTAGCAGGGAAAAAGGACGGTCCTAGTGTGCAGCCTAATTTACCCGCCGATGAACTGAACTCATTTTTCGTCTCTGTCGGACCTCGCATCGCTGCGGAGGTCCGGTCTCTTAACACCGCTACCGATCTGAACGTTCGCCTCCCCCGGGTCGGTGCATGTCGTTTTCAGCTCCGCGCGGTCACTCTCGGCGAACTTGGTCACACTATCTTCGGCATGCGCAACTCAGGCGCTAGTGGGACTGATGGCATTTGCATCCGAATGTTAAAGTCCGGCTTCTCAGCTATCGGTCGCGTCATACTTTACATTATCAATACGTGTATTACCAACTCCGATATCCCCGATTCCTGGAAACATTCCACAGTCCACCCCATCTTCAAATCAGGCAGCCCCTCGGATCCCACCAACTTTCGACCAATCTCATTAGTCCCCGTGATTATGAAGGTTGTGGAACGCCTCGTACATCAACAGCTTTACCACTACCTCTCAAATAACTATCTCCTTGCCTCCTCGCCGCATGGTTTTCGCCCCCGACACTCCACAGAGACCGCTCTACTGTCCGTCACAGACCAAATCCTCGCAGCCTCTGATAGGGGAGAACTTTCACTGCTGTGTCTCCTTGACTTAAGCAAATGCTTTGACGTCATCGACCACGAACTTTTACTTCAAAAACTGGCCATGCACGGGATCGAGACCTCTTGATTTTCTGCTTTTCTCACGGGACACACCCAGAGCGTGTCCCTATCTAATGGCGCCGGAGGTAGAGTACTGTCTCGGCCGCTTCCAAATAATATGGGTGTCTTCCAAGGATCTGCCCTGGGACCGTTACTCTTCACCATATTTTCGAACAACCTCTCGCTATACGCAGGTGACGCCACCGTTTTCCAATATGCGGACGACACCCAGGTTCTAGTGAGCGGCCGTGCCGACGACCTCAGATCGCTTATCTCTCGCATGGAAGCTTCACTCGCATCAATCAGTGACTGGTTCTGTCTTCACGCCCTCAAGCTAAACGCAAACAAAACACAACTCATGGTTTTTGGCAGCAGACAAAATTTACGGAAGGTACCCGACTTCAGCGTCTCTCTTCGTGACTCTGTGTTGCAGCCAAGCGAGCAGGTGGGGAATCTGGGTGTTGTCTTTGACAGCGCCCTGTCCTGGGAAGCACATGTGTCCGAGCTTAGTCGTCGGTGTACTGGCTTGTTGATCGGACTGTCTCACGCACGAAATTGTCTCCCTGACGGTGTCATTAAAGTTCTCGTGACATCTCTGGTCATATCACGAATCAACTACTGCCTCACTGTGTACGGTAACGGGACTCAGAAAAATTTTGACCGACTCCAGAAAATTTTGAACTTTGCCGCTAGAGTGATCTTCGGACGGCGTAAGTTTGACCACGTCTCGGACCTGCGCGACAGACTTGGCTGGCTATCACCAAAATCCATGTCAGATTACCTGACACTCACGATCGCGCAAAAGGTCATAAAGCATGAAGATCCCGAGAACCTCGCTGCACTGTTCGTCCCTAATCAAAATTTTCGAGACAGGCACACACGGCAGGATCATCTCCTTCATCTTCCCCGACCGAGGCTTGAAACCGGAAAACGGCGTTTTGAGTACCGCGCCGCGGCGCTGTTAAATAGCCTCCCACCCCAGGTAGTGCAGCTGCCACCTGCCAGCTTCGCCCGGTCTGCCAGGGCCGCGCTGATTAACAAATCCCCGCTACGCCGCTGACGAGTCTGTTTAGTAGTAGACGAGGCATGCCGCCAATAGGTGGACGATCTGTTTGTGCTTATGTATATATATATATATATATATATTGTTTGTCTTATGTACATATGTAGATGATTATTGTCGCGGCCCCATCGATGGATGACTGTCGTCTAGTGCTGAGTGTTCTTCCCCCTGCCCGCATGACTGTTACCCATTATACTCGGATGTAAGCCGTAATCGCCACGCCATATGTGGAAGGCTTTTGGTGTCAATACATACATACATACATACATACATACATACCTGCTGGGGGGGGGGGTGTTTGAACACCCCCCCTTCTAACTCGGCTCCTGGGCCACGTAGCGATACGCGGAAGGCAGCGTTCAAAAGAGCGTCAAAAATAATGAGGAAATCACTTCGGTCAATTTTTTGGTCAGGTCAAAGGTCAGGTCACCAGAGGTCATTGAAGGCAAAATTTCGCCGATTTCCAGGTCGAATGTCGACAATTTCCAAGAAGCCAACGCATAACTCGGGAACCAATAGAGCTACAGCGCCGCGGAAAAGCGCATTCGATAGCCCTATTAACGCCCTTTCTGAGTAATGTTCTCAGATTTGACCTAACGTCAACGGTTTTGCCTGCAGGGGGCAAAAACTGCAAAAATAGCCGATTTTTTCGGAAACAGTTTTTCTGCAATAACTTTTGACCCAAGCCTTGTACGAGCTTACTTTTACCGGCATCGTGTTCCTCTCGTCAAGACGCATCGAATGAACTATAACTTGACCTTGAAAGGTCAACTTGAAAATTTGACCTCAGGTCAAGGTCATGACCTGACCGGAAAGGGTCATGTTGCATATTAGTCGATCCGTATCGTCTAGCTGAACACATCTAAGGCGTTTTCATCGCTCTAGCATGCCTCTATCAAAAGTTATTTGCGAAAAACTGTTAGATACCATTCGTGACCTAAGATGACCTCAGGGCATAAACAGGGGTCACGGACACCATTTTCATGTTCAGTGTGTCTAAAACACTTGTAATTCAGTGTTTGGGAGTGTTTATAATGTCTTTCGTCCAAAAGAGGCGCATTTCAATTTTCTCCCATTGACTTATAATGGGGAGGTCGCAAAATTGACCTGACCTTAGGTCATCGATATCAAAATTCTGAGATATACATTTTGTACATGCTATTGCTCTTAGCAATCGCTGAAAGTTTCAAAGCAATCGGTCACTCGGTGTAGCTATGACAGACATTGAAACTTTTTATGAGGTGAGGTCACTTCAAGTGACCTGGTGACCTGACCTTGAATGACCTTGGTCTGACATTTTCACAACATGTGTAGAATTGATGTATGATAAGGTGTACCAAAAACGGCGGCGCTCCGCGCCGCCGTTTTTGAGATATTCGCAAAAAAACCGCAAGGGGGGGGGTGTTCAAACACCCCCCCAGCAGGGCGCGGGTTAATATCCGTTCCATGTCCGGTGGTGTCCGGTTGAGCACACCTGACCGGACACCACCGGACATGGAACGGATATGAACGGATGAGAAACGGACGTCCAACGGAAACGAACCGACATCCCCCGGACATCACCGGACGCCGTCCGTTTCTCGTCCATTGGTCCAATCCGGTGAAGTGTGACCGAGGCTTAGTCCACTTGGCACTTAGTCCACTATAGTTCACTTTTTACCCCAAGAGGATATTGACAATAGGTTGAAGTTTTTTTTCACAAGAATATGTTTCACCGATGGGTACTTTACAGCCTGAAAATGTACGATAAGATCTGCTAATTCAATTTGAAATGTGAAAAATGTGAAAACTTAGATTTTTCGGAAAATTACTGGTGGGCCAAATCTTTGAGGCTGGTGGGTCATTTCGGGTCACTGGTGGGCCATTTGGCCCACCAGTTAACCCTCGCCCGTAAACGGCGATCTGCCACCTTCGCCCATGCAGGGGGGGGTTGGTGCGACCCCCCCCTTGGCGTTTGAAAACGGAGCGTCGTAGAGCTTAGCGGAAAAGACCAACGGATTGCTCTCGCCGAGATCTCGCGATTGGTGGTATATTTTTTGGTCATAGGTCAACATTTGACCTACTTTTGACCGGTCAAAGGTCAAATTTTCGGAAAAATAGACTTTTTCAACTTTCGGCGGCGATTGCGGCAAAACGGTGAGAGGTATCGACTTGAAACTTTCACTATCGTGTTCCTTGATCAATTCTCTATCGTTTGGTATGTATTTCGTTTCCCTAGCTCTAAAAATGGCGCGTTGGGAGCGCCGGAAGTCGGCAAGGTCACAGTCGGCGGCAGAAATTCGAAAAATCAAAATTTAAATTTTTGAAATCTGATTGTATTTTTTGGATTTGGGAGGTCCATTTGCTCCCTATAGAAGCTAGTATTGCTGTATATTCCCATTGAGGTGACAAGAATTAGCAAAATAGTGGTTCGGGCGCTTTTCAAAAATAGTACCGGACGCTGTTCCTCTTGTGACGTCATAGCTCCGTGACCTGACCTGACCCGGTCAAGTTTTTTATACCATATGATAGCCAATACTTGCCCCAACATGCATGGGAAGTTTCATCACGATCCATCAACCGATCTCCGTACCACCGGCAGGAAACCTCGGGCGTTGGCACTCAGTTTGTGAAAATCCGGCCGGAGGCTGTTCCCTTTGTGACGTCATAACTCCGTGACCTGACATGACCCGGTCAAATTTTTTTTTATCAAAAGATGCGCAAGGTTTGCCCCATAAGGTACCCAAAATTTGGCGGCGCTGCACGCCGCCGTTTTTGCACTATTTCTGAAAAACCTCAGGGGGGGGGGTTGCACCAACCCCCCCCTACATGGGCGAGGGTTAAAATGTTAGCCGAGGCCCTGATCCCTGTGACGTCATCTTTGACCAGACCTGAAAATGACCTTAGTAAAAATTGTAGATCTTGACCGTGCGTATCCGATGCCGTTTACCGTTTGTCGCTGCGATGTGTAGTTTTTGAGATCTGAAGGGGGGGGGGGGCCGAATCGGCCCCCCCCCGCCAGTTTCTTGTCCCGGCGCAGCCCGCCAGGAATAGGGTTAAATTTGGTATGTGGATAGAAGGTGGTAGGGACAATTATATTTATTCCGTTTTTTTTCGAAATTCAAAAAACTAAAAAACTTTTTGGATCTGTCGGCTATCATATTCATTTTTTATTTTTGGAGGTCAAAATCCAAAAATTTAAAAAAATCCGAGATGGCAGTTTTATAGCCCTGTTGATTCTACACCTTTTATGTCTGAAACATTTTTCTGTAGGTGTCTAAAACTGTAGGCCTGACAGCTCTTCTCGCGAGCCCTTTTTTGTCGAAAATTACAGAAATGACGTCACTCCGACGTCATTAGCGGCCAGCCTATCATAGTCTTTGAATTTGTTGGTCACAATGTGCAAAAGCTATTCGCGGGAGGGTGCTGAAGGTTTGGTGACGATCGGCACTGCGGTCTTGGAGATATATCAAAAAAAAAACTAAAGGGGCAAAAAAAAAATCCCCATCCCCACCGTCTGGAGGGTTAAGGAATTGGGAAGGTCATGCCGCCGCAATCTTTCTCTCGTAAATACAGCTGGTAATTCACTGGGCCATGATTCCACGGAGAGGCACTCGCCTGATACAGACGTCGGACGCTAACTGATGGTGCGCTATCGGATAGTCTCGAGAGCTCGTGGATAGCATAACGATGGCACCACATAGGGACGGATGCTCCTTTACACGTGACCACATCGAGCACACTCCTCCTATTTACGTAACACTGCTGGCCTGAGCAAGAGCTGTTCTTCTACGCCATGTATACCGGGCTGGTAGTGCTTGTCCTCCTGCTGAGGTGAAGGCTGTTTGTGCTATCACCACTATCACGGCGGACTTTCCGTGATCACTAGCTCCTTCACCCTAACTATAGTGGCGGAACTGTTTTCATCCACCGCTTCAGGTCTTTGGTTGAGCACTTCATCATATGATCTCCGGAAACACGGGAGATAATAGCCGTTTTCACGACGGACTATCCGGCGAGTGCACCTAATTTGACCAAATCTGCACCTAATATCTTTTACTGCAAATATCTTTATTTTATGAATTTATTTCAGTGTTTTAATCGATGATACTCTCTGATAATATGACAAAGCAGGCATATAAGAAATTAGTGCAACCCTAACTGATAGCTACTAAGAGATACACTGAACCTAATTTGACCAAATCTGCACCTAATCTGATAGTTGGGGCATTCCACGATAGATCGTACCACTTTTTTCCAATTTGACACCCTCATCTCTCGGATTTTAACGATAATTGGTCTAAGGGGTAATCAGGAGCTCTGAATCCTCCTGTAACAATTTCAGGCTTATCAGATGAGTGGTTTTTGAGTTATAGTGTATAACATGTTTTGGATCTTGCGTTGCAGCCCCAAGTTTGGTGGGCTGTAACTCTAAGACGGATAATCCAAATGCCAAATGCTATACGGCATTGAACTTGCATTGAAACAAAGAATAAGATGCATTTTTAAAATTTTGAAATATAAACTATTTTTGATATATAACACATCGAGTTTACTTTCATTTGCATTTTTATGCCTTTGGGACCAAATTTTTTTGAATTTTTATTTACTTAAAAACATGTTTGGATAATTTTTAAGTAGTATGCAAAAAATTAGGAAGGTGTTCTTTCTATAAATGTACTTATTTTGCGTCACCGTAATGGTCTCGAATTGTGATTTCGGAAGAGAGCCTACAAATGGTGTGGTAAAGCTGCCTAGTGACATCACTGGTTACTGAAAGTTCAATTGAAGTCATTTTTGCCTCACTTTGCATTGTTGACCTTGCGTGACGTCATTCGTACGTCACTAGGGTCATAAGAGTTTTTCGTCAATAACTCTCGATCAAATTGAGTTAGAGAGACGGGAAAGCTACCAATGGACTCGGGAAGACCTTGCGAATCGAATGATGTGCAATGTGATCTCATTCACCCAGCTTCGTGGCCTGACCCGACTGTTAACCATCTCTGTGGCGGCGCTGTTTGTCCAGCGCCGCGCTGGTTGGCTTTGCCCCGGACTCGGACGGTCACGTGATGCCCGGGGGCTGGCTGCCGGTTGGGCCGCCCGGTCGGGGAGCGGGGCCAAATACACGGCAGTGTGCTGACCCGAGGTCAGCGACTTCAGCTGACTTCACCAGAACAAACAGTATACCATTCGACGCGCCGGAGCTAGACAAACACAAAGATGCTAAAATCGCGGCTCTGCGACCATTTGTTACGAAGTTATCTATCAAAAACCGGACCCGTCATTTGGGTCACTTGAAATGACCTCAGGGGTCACCAATGAACCCGAGACCTTAAAATGTGGTATCATTCGACGCATCTTGTAACGGCGCACATGCTCGTTTTTTCCGCAAGGTTCTAGCTCCATTAAAGGCGAAACGGCGAGCTGGGGTCATACCGACCCCCCGGAAACCCATTTTGTATACATTTAAATGAGGAACTTATAGAAAGAACACCTTTCTAATTTTTTGCATGTCGATTTTAAAGGACCTGAGGTTTATTTTGAAGAAATAAAAATGGCAAAAATTTTGGTCCCAAGGGCCATTATAGACAATTAAAAAAAAATATTACGACTTTTTTCAATATGTAAAGCTTTTCTTTCTGATTTTAAAAATACTGTATTAATCTTTGATTCATCGTTAGTTCAAAGCTGTTTACCGTTTGTTGCTTGCTTAGCTCGTTTTTGAGTTATAGCTCATCAAACTCACCCTTACAATCTGAAGTTTAAAAAATATTATGCAATGTAACTCAAAAAGTTTTCATCTGAGAAGTCTGATATTTTGGTAGGTGTTTTTGGAGCCTATGATTACCCCTTGTACCAATTTTCATTCAAATCTGAGAGATGAGGGTGACGGGCCTGGTACGATCTATCGTGGAATGCCCCAGTTGGAGATCGTTCCCGGCGCCAGAATAGCAGTTGTCATTTTTCCCCATTGACTTATAATGGTGAGGTCACGAAAATGACCTGACCTCATATGACCTTTAGGAAAAATCCGAGATATACAAATTATGAGACTCATAATGGATACTAGATCCTGCAAGTTTCAGTTCCCTGTGACATCTCCTCTGGCAGTGACGGCGTTGCGAAGTTGCGACATCTGAAGACCGTGCAGAGGTTCACTTATGACGTCATAGGTTAGTGACCTGACCTGACCAAAAAATGCGGTTGGTGTCAAAAGATCCGGCCTGAATCAAAGGTCAGGTATGCCAAGTTTCAGCTCTCTATCGCCAGCGTGTTCGGAGCTATCGCGAAAACCCTATGGGGGGGGGGCGGCACCCGCCCCTCCCCCCCCCTCGGCCGGCGAGGGTTAACATTTGAAGCGTATTTATATATTTCGCTAAAAGTTTTTCCTTCCATCGTGAAGCCCATGGTCTAAACTATCAGGCTAGACCCCGAAAATATTGATAAAGCCGTCTAATATATATTTTTTCTTTCCTACATTACCTGCTATTTTTCTCCGTACGAAAACGGGTCCACGATGCTTGTCGCGGAACTTAGTGTTTGGGCTGATGTGGCGTGGACGCTGTACACCATAGACGAAAAATATTTGCAGATTCGTGGTCCATGGACATTTCTGAACTAAGTGACAGTTTATTAACTAAATTTGCGAAAGGTCGGCAAATCCACCAATGTCGCGCTAATTCCGGCCTCGGTCCGGGGTCCCATCGTGCAGTGTGACGAAATTATTCAGGGTTAGGAAGGTTACACCGGCAGACCTTATCTACTTGGTAATCGAAGAACTGAAATACCAGCCAGGGGTTGCAAAGATTATCTTTACCCCAAGCCCCTAAGCTTTATTGACAGGGCATGCTTTTGCTGCTCGCGTTGATGCTTTTATCGAAGTAGGTACTTAAAAGACCATTCTTTCAAACATAAGTTCACTATGCCTGTTTTGTCAAATTAATGATACAGTTACGTACAAATCACACAAAAACCATGATTAGACTACTGAGCGTGTAATCAAAATGTCATGCACTGTCGTCCCTGCACCAAGCATTCTCGGGGCAACCGACCCTATCGGAGAAGCGACGAGTGCTCTTCACTTGTGAGGCAGGTGGAAACAGCCTAACGTGACCATTGTTATCTATACATTCTGGGCGGTTACAGTCAACAAAATCACACCACTATGGGCCGCCACCACTTGAACTCAGAGAGCCGGCGGCCATGTTTTGTCGGTCACTTTTTATGCCAGCAGAGAGTGAGAAGTGAGAATTTGGTGCCAGCACGTCTCCATGGAGATAGAACGGGCAGCCCTGCTCTCTCTCTCTCTCTCTCTCTCTCTCTCTCTCTCTCTCTCTCTCTCTCTCTCTCTCTCTCTCTCTCTCTCTCTCTCTCTCTCTCTCTCTCTCTCTCTCTCTCTCTATCTCTCTCTCTCTCTCTCTCTCTCTCTCTCTCTCTCTCTCTCTCTCTCTCTCTCTCTCTCTCTCTCTCTCTCTCTCTCTCTCTCTCTCTCTCTCTCTCTCTCTGTCACTCTACCGACAATCGACATACATGTATACTTGGATTGACTACTGCTAATTTATCGATGGAAAGCAGGGATGCGGAGCCGTGGAAATTTCAGACGGCTCCGGCTCCGGCTCCGGCTCCGGAGAAAAAAATCGGCTCCGGCTCCGGCTCCGGCTCCGGGTGAAATGTCATGGCGGCTCCGGCTCCGGCTCCGGCTCCGAGTAAAATGATCCGGCTCCGGCGGCTCCGGCTCCGGCGGCTCCGGCTCCGGCTTCTACGCAGTACATCCCCTATGCGATCAATTAAATACGGGTGGAAGAAAAAAGGCGATAGGATTGGTACACGTTGCTTCTGTATTTGTATAACAAGGCTAGTTTGAATACCACATTGTTTTACGCCTTGTACTGTCAAACCGAACTAGGTAAATAATTGTTTCCTCTTAACCCGGCAGTTGCTGGGGTATTTCGCCACCCACCGTTTGCTGGGGGGGGGCGTTAAACGCCCCCAGCCGATAACTCGAGAACCAATAGGCGCAGCGAAACGCACGAGGCGGCAAACGAAAGAACGCGACGAGACGCTTCAGATGAGTACTTTAAAGTTGAATTTTGAGGTCACAGGTCAGGTCAAGGTCAGGTCAAACACCTGAAATCGGGCTTTCAGTAGCATGGACTTCAGGACTTCGCAATGGGCGCCTCTCGTCATAAACTCTGTCAAAACGGTGCACAATCCATCATATAAGGCCTACAAGAGTGTCAGCTCCATGCAGGGGTCAGTCAAGCATAGGTCAGGGTCAAGGTCAGGTCAACCGGGCAGGCACATATCCCCGAAAATAAAAACAGATATTCGCAGCCTGTGACACATGTTTTATGGGTAATTTGGGGCGTAGAACACGATGGTGACATTCATTTTATCATATGTGTACGTGTTTGGCTAAAAAAGTTCAAGTTAAGAAATTCATGTATCATGGTCGTGAAGTAGTCACGAGAAATTGCCAAGATTCAGTTCAAGATTTTGGAAAATGCGGAACGATAATCAATAATCGAAGATAGCCATGTGATTCTTCATGGTATTGGCAGTCTAATGGCGTTTACGGCATGTCTATATGTCTATTCTGTGATTTTATATGATTTTTTGAACATATGCCGTTTTTGGTCGAAAACTCAGAAATCATGACGTCACTAAAACCTCGATATCTCAAAAATTTTCCGACCGATTTTTTTGAAACTTTGTCACAATAAACTTCAGTCAATTCCCTACAGATACCCAAAATTTGGCGCGCCTGCGGAGCGCCGTTTTTATGCTATGGCCCGGCGAAAAAAGTGGGGGCGTTTAACGCCCCCCCCCCCCAGCAACTCGCGGGTTAACCCACTAATGCCGGAATTTTTATTTTTTTATTCTTAAGTTGTCCTTAACAAATGTTAACCACACGGGTCCCAGTAAGAAAACTGTGCAAGCTTAAAAAAATTGTTCCATCAGTTCTCAAGTTATAAGCATGGGTCATAAATGACCCAACCGGCATTAGTATAGTCACAAATAAGGAGTTATATCACGAAAACCGATTTAGCTAGATACCTAGTATTGTGTATATTGTATAGCGGTCTCAGCCAAACAATATTAAGAGGCAATGCTTTGCAACGTCTCATTGGCGAGGCCGTTGGTGCCACTGGCAGGCCTGTGGTGCCCCTGTTAGGCCTCTGGTGCTCCTGACGCTGTCAGGGGCACCATAGGCCTGACAGGCCTGTGGTGTCCCTGGAAGGACTGTGGCGCCCCTGGGCCCTGACAAGCCTGAGGTGCCCCTGACAGGCTTGTGCAGCCCCTGACAGGCCTGCGGTGCCATTGCTAGGCCTGTGGTGTCCCTGGTGGGCCTGTGGTGCCCCTGCTAGGCCGCTGGTGCCCCTGGGTCCTGGCAGGGCTTTGGTGCCCCTGACAAGCCTAAAGTGCTCCCGACAGGCCCGTGGAGCCCTTTACAGGCCCAAGATGCCCGTGCGAGGCTGGTGGGGCCCAATGTGAGGTCGATGGTGCCCCTGGCAGGCCTCTGGTGCCCCTGGCAGGCCTCTGGTGCCCCTGGTATGTCTGTGGTGCCCCCTGGCAGACCTGTGGTGCTCTTGCTAGGCCAGTGGTGCTCCTGCAGGCCTGTGGTGCCCATAACAAGCCTGTGGTACCCCTCACAGGCCCGTGGTGCCCCTCGGCCGGCCGAGTCTCCGGCCCGCCCCGCGTCACGGCCCCGCATGACCGGTCCGCTCATGATATCCCAACATCGCAACACTAGGCCTGTGGTGCCCCTGTCAGGCCTGTGGTGCCCCTGATAGGTCGGTGGTGCCCCCGGGCCCCAAGGGAGGTCATGAGTGACCCATATGACCCCCCTCCCTTGGATCCGCCACTGTGATCTGATCACAACCCCCAGAAATAAATAATCGTATAATCATTAGTTGCTTCCCTTGTATTCAACATACGAGAAAATTGACAACACTATTGCCGGCTGGGTCATTTATGACCCAATGATATTTATCGAGGGAAAAAAGTTATCCGATGGCGACAAGAAGGGCAAAAATATACATCACGCCCTTTTCAGACAAATTTAAATGCCAAGTGGACGATCATTCAACAGATAGTAAAGTGCAAACATGATATATTACTTTTTGGGACGGCGCGCCATTGCCAGTGACCGGCGGCTGTGCAGTCCCGTCGTCTTTGGCTCCAGAAACTTCAGTGGACGAGCTCACACAAGTTTTATGCGGCTCCGACGCTTGTCACTGAACCCACAAATCCAACAAAACACACGCAAAAGTTCCTCAAAGTGCCACTTGCCTCCATTGAGAAAAAAACATTAAGATTTTGCTTTTGGGTCATATATGACCCAAGCGTATGACCCAAGCGGCATTAATGGGTTAAGAAAAGGAGCCGGAGTCGCCCCCTTTTTTGACGGCTCCGGCTCCGGCTCCGGCTCCGGGCTATATTGTTTCACGGCTCCGGCTCCGGCTCCGGCTCCGGGCAAAATATGCCGGCTCCGGCGGCTCCGGCTCCGGCTCCGGCTCCGGCTCCGCATCCCTGATGGAAAGAGTTGCGTTTTGGAACACAATTCAGAGTGTGTTTACTTTTTGTTTGCAACTGCGTATTTATGATGAATGTGTATATGTGTGGGTGCTTGTGTAATGTGTAGGTATGTGCGCGTTCAAGTGTTCACACCTATCTAAATCCACACCAGCAGATGAGGGCCGGCCCGAGAATGACAGCTGATGGGCCTCCTAAATCCTACAGCCCAGATAGTAGGACAGCCTGAAGTGATTGAAGGTCATTGACACGGTCTGGCTGTCTGAGAGAGCGATACAAGGGATTATTTGTGTGCGTCTTCAACAGCCCATTGTCACCTTCTTATGACCCAATGACTACTGCGATAAGTGACAGATAAATAAAAATTATCATTTTGTGAGTTCCTTGTCTACATTGACCGTTTTCGCGACGGACTATCCGGCGAGTGCACCTAATTTGACCACATGCATTTATTTCATTGTTTTAATGCGATGATACTTTCCGATAATATGACAAAGCAGGCATATAAGCAATTAGTGCAACCCTATCTGATAGCTACTAAGAGACACACTGAACCTAATTTGACCAAATCTGCACCTAATCTGCACCAAATGTGCACCAGATGTGTACCAGATGGCCGTCGTGAAAACGGCTAATGTGACCAAGATTAACCTGTCAGGCACAACTTTTGTGTGGCCCATGTTAGCTGATGAAATTAAGTATATGAATGAATAATTAATATCTCAGACAGATATCTCAACTTTGGCTGAGTTTTTCAATATATAACAAAAACTGAGCCCGGTTAGCTGCAAATAACATTAAACTTTGATCGCTGGAAGGCAATCTTCAGTTTCCCCCATTTTTCTGATGTAAGTTGGTACCTACTAATGCTTAACCCGCGCCCCGTAGGGGGGGGGGCAAAAGGGCCATTCTTGTCCTTTTCCAAAGATATCTCCTAGACGGCTGCAGATGCAGATATCGCCACCAAACTTTCACAACCCCTCTGGGCATTAATTTTACACATCGTGATAAAACATTTTTCTAGAGGCTATGATATAGGTTGGTCACAAAAGATGTGAGAATTACGTCATATTCTGCCATTTTCGACCCCAAAAAGGCTTCACGAGTAGAGCTATCAGGCCTACAGCTTTGAAGATACAGAAAAATGTTTTTACATAAAAGATGTAGAATTGACAGAGCCACAAAACTGCTGTCTTGGATTTTTCAAATTGTTGGATTTTGACCTCCAAAAAATATAAGAGTGATTTTTTGAATATAATAGCAAACGAAATCCCATTTTTTCGAATTTCGAAAATCGGAATATATTTGTTAGTACCTAACGTATCCCCAATCCACATACCGATACCTCTCTTTTTTGGCCAAATTATAGCGAAAAAAAAAACTGTTCAACAATGATGACGTCAACTTTTTAAACTCAATTTTTTGTTTAAATTCAAGACCACGTAATGCAAAAAAGGACTACCGTTAGACTTCCAGTGACGAGCTGCAACGAATAGATAACCACTAGGGTTACCCGCGTGCTCCGCAACGCGAAGAAGGGTTATTTGTGACCAGTGGGTATTGGGTTGGTCTGTGTTGATTTGGTTGGTATCCATTTCGTTCGAATGCTTTTTGATGGCCAAAACAAAAAAGATACATCGCATCGAGGTGCCCCTGTCGTATTATCATGCGTTCTACTTAAGAATGATTCGAAAACTGGCGTGAAGTCTTTTGAGGGCCATCGATGAATTTCGCTAAAAATGACGATGTAATGGTTTGGAACATTTACATTTTTTTAAGAATACTGTTGCTTATAATGTAAAAATGAAGATTGAGCCTTGGACAGAATTGAATGCTCTTTCCAACGGTACCATTTTCAACTGCCAAACGTATCAGGTTATACAGCAAAACCCGTGTGAATAATAAAGTGGCACATCATCGACACACACCATTTTCTCCCGTGATTTGTACCACCTTGGCGTCGATCAATTAGCTATTCACAATTTTCCCATGAGAGGCGGTACATTTCTCTTGCCCACAGGCGTTGTTTCAACTCGCTCTGTTTAACGGTCACCTAAAAATAAAATCAAGTCCAAAATCCGTCAAAAACCGCATTTTTTTTCAACAAAAGTGCCCTCACGGGTGCACGTGGCACGTGCCTTCCTCTGCATCGTACACCATTCGACAGCCCGCTCAATTATCTACACGATGCTGTTTTCCCCGTGCCGATCGGGCCCAGGGTTACCGAGATATTGCACGGGGATCGGACCCGTGTCGGGCAAATTCGGCCATTTTCGCCCGATTTTGCAAGGCGATTTATACATGTAAAGTCTATGACGCGAATTTGCACTTTTTGAGCATGCGCCACGCGCTCACTACCAATCCGATCGAGCTAAGACCCCTCAAAGGCACGTCGCGCATCCTTGATCTATAAGTTGTGCAAATTTCACCGGGCTAGGTGCAACGGTCTGGCCTGTAGTCCACGCAAAGCACCACCAAGTCGGGACCTCGGTAACGGACAGACGCACCCTCCTCAAATAGTAATATAGATTTTATGCAAAAATATCAACTTTTAAATTTGACCTTATTTGACTTGACCTTAATCGCATTTGTCATGTAAAACGGACCATAAAACATGTATCCAGAGGCGGATCCAGCTCAGAGTTTGGGGGGGGGGGGCAAACCATAACAATTTATCGATTCTTTCCATGCCTCGTCCATAGGCGTACCTAATGTTAAAATTATGCCGTTGGGGGGGGGGGGGGGCAAATGCCCATTTTGCCCCCCTGGATCCGCCACTGCATGTATCACACGACACTTTCATTTGACCTGACCTGTGACATCATCGGTTAGACCGAGGTCAATGAAATTTGGTCAATAGTTAGTTCCGTGGTAGGGCTATCTATCGAACGCCGTTTGAATTTTGAAAGTCGGCCTGTAAATTTCCGAGGTCTTAGGGGGGGGGGCGAAACGCCCCTCCTTCCCCCTTACTCTACAGGTGGTAGGGTCCACCGATAGCCCTACGGGGTGCGGGTTAACCCGTGCACCGACGAGGGTCCACGCCAACTTTGCATAGGCGGGAGGGGGGGGGGGAGGAGACGGATAACCGCCCACCCCAAGATCTAAAAATAAAGCAAGCTAGCGACATGCGGTATATGGCATTGGATTCAAAAGGACAAGGGCTACAATGTTTACTAAAATGTTTAAGATCATTGTCAGGTCAGGTAAGAAATGACGTCACATGAATCAAAATAATAAAGATAGCGGCATAAAAGGTCAAGAGAGTTTTCAAACTAGTTCAGCCTGAAAAGGTCATTACCGAGCTGTGGGATGATAGGATAGGCTGGATTGGACAGTGCGGGACACCGACAACGATCTACAGAAGCGAGGCTGTTCCGGTGGAACTGGAATGTCCCCTGGGAACAACCCGCCAGCGCTGAAACGGTCACCCCGGAGAAGGTGTAATCCTGACGTGGATTTGCCCTCACCACCCAGGTTGCCAGGTGGGGTTTCCCGCTAGCCCTTGACCAGGTGGGGTTGCCCGCTAGCCCAGAAAAGAAAGCGGGAGGGGGATGGAAGCGGATGGTTTTGTCCTGAGTAAGGCAAGGACGAATGCGAACAGGTAACAGGTCAGATGTGATCTGGTTCTAGATAATCAAATTTTCAGTTTACGCATAAATATGGTTAACTCAAGAGGACTGAATTAGCCCTTCGCAATCCATCGTTTTTTTTACGCTAGATATTTGCGAAAAACCGAAGGGGGTGCATCCGACCCCTTATTCCGCGCCCCGTTGGGCTCTGCCGAGCAACGCGCCCTGTTGGAGAGGGGGGAGCAATTTGGCCCCCCCCTAAGATCTCGAGAACCACGCAACCTAGCGACAAGCGGCAAGCGGTGTTGGATAGCCCTATCAGGGAACTACCTTGTTACCCAATTTTATTGACCTAGGTCAAACCGATGACGTCACAGGTCAGTTCAAAGGCCGAACTTTCACCGTTTACAGGCATTTCAAGAAATGCGTTGCAAAATCGAGTAAGATGCATTTCATTGAAAAGCATCGATGGGGAAATATTCTTCAAAAACATTTTTTGCTATTTGAGGTCACTGATACCAGGTCAGGTCACAGAGGTCAGGTCACTGGGGGGTCACAATATGAAAGTGTCGTGTGATACATGTTTTATGGTCCATTTTACATGACAAATGCGATTATGTGGGTCAGGCAGCCTTTGGGGCCAGCTAAGGTTACGTTTTGGTCAAGGTCAGGTCAAGGTAAGGTCAAGGTTAGGTCAAGGTCAGGTCAAATTAGGTCAAATTTTAAAGTTGATATTTTTGCATAAAATGGGTGTCAGTTCGATGCAGCTCGTCACGGGGAGTTCAATGGTGGTCTTTGTTTTGCCCTACGTGGTCTAGAATCGCTAAAAATTGAGTTACAAATTTGACGTCATCATTTTTGAACAGTTTTTTTCGCTATATCTTGGCCAAAAAACGCGATATCGATCTGAAATTTGGTATGTATATAGAAGAGCGCAAGGACTATCACATATATTCCGGTGTTTCGAAATTCGGATTTTTTTGATTTTTTAATTTTTCTAAAAAATCAATTTTTTATCTTTTAGGGGTCAAAAACCAAAAATTTGAAAATCCGAGATAGCAGTTTTGTAGCGCCGCTTTTTGTCTACTAGACCATATAAAGAACTTTGAAATTGCTTGGTAACTGTAGATTTGGTGAGCGTTTCAAGATTGCATGTTTTTTGCTCATTTTTGCTCGAACATGACCTCAGTTTGACCTCAATAACTCCTGACCTAAGGTGACCTAAGACTTGAAATTTGGTGTGAAGGTGTCAACTTGATGCCCAGGAAGGTACCGTTTTCTTGCTATTCAGGAAAAACCACAGGGGGGGGGGGAAATTGCCCCCCCCCCCAACGGGGCGAGGGTTATCAGTGCGAGTTATAAACTAAGTTTTCCCCGTGACGATGTCATAGGAATAGTCGATCTACTCCAGCGAACCTACCAAAAAACTGCCAACCTTTAATTATTATATGTACTGTGCGAACTGCAGTGCATACCGCATATTATGCACTCGTCGGTTAGACATGTATACTGCGCGCTTCTCAGTGACTTAGTGTAATGCTCTGCGACTCGTGATGTTTGTGATAGTGTGCCGTTATCGAACACGAGACCTCTGGGTGGCGCTGCGCCGACCTTGAATGTGTGCTCAGAAGAGGGGGTGGCACACAGAGGGAGCAGCGGGATCTCCGGCCACTTCAGACAGCCGGTGGGGGGACGGACTATCAGGTGGGGCCGGCCGGCCGGCTATCGGGCGGCGCCGCGGCGGCTCGCGCCGGACCGCGCGCGGCAGCACCTGCCAGTCGTGCCGGGGCCGGCCAGCGGTGAACAGGAGCCTGGAGGGGAGCGCGCCAGCAATAGGGACCGACTGCTAGCTGCCTGACGCCGCCTGCCGTCCACCGTCCACCGCCCACCGCCCGCCGCCCGCCGTCCACCGTCCACCGTCCACCGTCCACCGTCCACCGTCCACCGTCCACCGCCCGCCGCCCCCCTGGTCCATCATGGAGCCGAGCACCCGGTACTCGGCGCTGCTGGTCGCCGGCCTGCTGACGCTGGTACTCGGCGTCGTGCTCGGCTGGTACGGCTTCCCCACCATCATCGACAACATGATCGAGAAGGTACGTTCTTGAAGGCGTCTGGCTAGAGGTGGCCGGCGCCCGCCGACCTCCGTGCGCCGTGCATCGGCGGCGAGATGTGACGGGAGCTGCCGCAGAACTGAAGCCGGGGGTGCTGCTTAGCTATACGACGACCAGTTGCTGACCTGATCAAAGCTTGATGTTCAATTCATATTTCATTTGACGTCTTCTGATTGGCTTCTGAGCTAGTGCAATTAACTAATATGCACATGGAGTTTTCAACTTTTGCCTGTTGTAATATTTACCTGGTTCCCTGTAGTGTGCACCTTAACTGTAAGGATTATATTGCATAATTTGAGTTGAATGCACAGTCACATATTCGTTTCGTCCTCGACTTGCTGTGAGTTGACCTAGAAATTCCCGTCCGAAACTGGGGCATTGTTCGGACGTTACTGCGCGGCGTGCTGCGGTGAAGACGGACTGACTGGCGCGGCGGCAGGAAAGTTGGATGCGTCAGGTGGCGAGCCGGTTTTCCTTAACCTTCCAGCCTCTGTGAACGAGCTTGATGCGCCGACAAGAACTGGTCCATTTTACCGCTTCTGTAAGAGCCTTTATTTCACAATAACTTATACGCTGCCATAAAATGTAAGGGTATGACAAAATCAGGTCGTTTCAAAGATGCAAAACCATTTTGATTTATTCGAGTTTATGCTTTACCAGTAGGTACTCTGGTCTAAATTTTGTTTCACATCTAAACACTTTAAAGCTAACTATAAAGCTGTACAACTTAACGCGACACTCTCAAATTTTATTCCATCAGACCCATGGTGGTGGCTGGCTGATTTTTTTTTTAAAGTGGTTCCTAGCCTTATTTGCGCTGGTATTGGATAAGATTCAACTCGATTTCAGCACAAAGCTAACCTATGCTAGATGTAAGGCAATCCTTTTCTGGTTAATTGTGCAAGTTATGCTGCAGAAATAACTACGTCAAAAAGATGTATCGTTCGGACGTGAGATTTCCAAGAATAGGATAAGTGTGTGGGGACGTACGTAATTATTGTGTTTTAGACCCATGATGAGCAAAATGTGCAGATGGTACTAAAGATAGCGTATCAATATGAAGCATGTTCTTTGCACAACGATTCTATTTCTGGGCCCTGAAATAGGGAATAACATTTCTTCTTCCCAGTCACAATCGCGTTGTTTGACAGCATTAGTGCCTTTGCTATGTAGGAAAGCAACCGTCCATACGTTTAGTTTGTTCTGTAAAAAATATGTGCAATCAAAATTACGTCTACTTGTGTCAGACCTCAGGTTCTGACATGATTTCCTCCGACACCGCAACCACCCATTCCACGCCACAATGCGTGCAGTTGGCTGTAAAGCCTGTTGTGAATGGCACCAATTATACGGTACCCACCGCGGTGCCTTGTTCTTCATGGGCTTGTAGCGTACCGAAATGTAAAATAAGGTCACTCACAAGCCCAAACATTATTGAGATTCTGGGATAAGACAGCGTCTGAAATCACGCAGCTCACCACGAGCCTGATCCTGACAGAGCCGTTCAGGTTTCTGGCCAGGCCATCACGAGGTGCAGTGTCTCGGGCCGTCGTCGACCATACAAATACACGGCTGTCGGCGGGCACTAACGGAACTGAGATATATCACGCAATTTTTTGAGTAAATATTCCTATATAGGTGATTCTCGGACACGGTGATATGCACGTTACTTGGCTAGTAACTCATGTACTTGATCTACATAGCTGCGTAACGTTTGGATGGCTTTCGTCCGTCTTTTTTTGCTTTTCTTGTTATTTGTTTGTTTGTCAGTTTCCTTTTTGCCGAGTAGGTGAGAAGAGAGGGCATGCATGCGCAAATACGCTACCTCTATAGGGATGCAATGATATGTTACATGCAATATGTATGCAAGCATGTGTCATACACTGGCCATGGAATTCGTGCCATGATGGTCACCCAGATGCATCGGCTAGTAAAATTCGGGAAGAATGAATTATGCTTCCAACAGCAAAACCATTTTTTAAGCAACAATCATTTTAACTGGTTGTATGTATGTGCACTGGGGAATACTATGCAGGTAAATATCCCTTCACGCTAGACTGGGCCATGTGAGGTCTAACGAAGTCGTGGAAGGTCTAACGCCCAAATCACTACTGCCCAAATCACTACCTCATCACGGCGCAACGTGCACGTCACACCGTTGTTCGCTGAGCTTAATTGGCAGAATTTAGACAAACTTATTGTGGAAAAGGATATTCTCACGATTCATAAGATTCTAAAAGACGGAACTTATTCCGCAAATCTAAAAACTCTTGTCGAGTCCCGCGCAGACATATCAGCACGCAGCACCCGGGCCGTTGAAGCTGGGCAGCTCCAGCTACCCAAGGTGCGCACTGAACGTGCCCGGCGCTTCTTTACCTACCGCGCCGTGGCTAGCTGGAATGGAGCGCCACCAGCTGTCCGGGAGGCGCCGACCGTTAGGCAGTGCAAGAAGAATATCAGAGAGAATGCGTTAGTGTGATAGTTTGTGCAATGTTTATATCTTAGGTGTCATTGTTCGTTCGCCTTTTAGGTCGTTTAGTACCGCTCCATTTACTGTCATCTTTTACATATATTTCATGTACCTATTGGATGGTGATTTAGCTTACCTCAACATTTTATAGATGCTGTTATCGTGGTATTTTAATATTCTTATCGTGTTCTTGTATTTTACTTTTCTTTTTGTCTTTTTATCTATGCCCGAGATGTGAGATGATTTTCATGTATACTGACACTACAACGTAAAAGCCACTACGTGGATGTTGTAACGAGCCTAAATAAATAAATAATAAATATAACGGAAAGTGAGCGGAGTCGCCCAGTGACCCAGCGCCATTTCCGTGAAATATTAGGAAGATTCACTTCACGCTTCGCGCTCGCTCGTGTTCAGCTGGGTGTTTTCCCAGCTCTGCTTTTGGACAGCTCACTCAGTCAGGCAGTCATCGTAGCGGCCCTATCTTCCGATCTGCGGCGCGTGTGAAAGGTGTTCCGAGTCATGCCGACCAGCACTGGCGGCCGCACAGAAAGTACGTCTGGCTATCTATACCGCAATCTGAAGGCACCACTCGGCGGATGGCGGCGCTTTCAGCACTCAAGTGCCTCAATTGAAGTGCCTCAAAAACTGAAATACAGCACTCACGTGCCTAAAAATCGTGTCTCGCGTTCATGTTCAATGTTTATGACCGTACATCGCCTAATGGCTGATGATTGATGACGCATGCCATTTATTTATAAGCAATAAGCATTTAGCATAGCTTGCGTTGTGTTATTTAGTGCTTTGGGTTAGGAAATCGAAATCACCAAACTATATCTGTTACATCCCAGCTTACCCAATTGCTCCTATTTATTTTTCGGCAACTCTTATCAGATCATTCTTGTTACCCGTCTCCAATGTTTCTGTAACTCGTTTAACCGTTCTCCACGGTATGAATACGATTGAGCTCATCCACTGCGGCAGGTTTCGTGACCCGCGCCGCGCTGGGGGGGGGGGGAGGGGGTGTTTTAGCCGGCCCAGCAGATTTTTCGCAAATATCTAAAAAAAAAGCGGCAGCGAACACCTTATCATGCTCTATTCTGCACATGCTGTTAAAATTTCAGACCTGGGTCGCCCAAGGTCAGGTCACCAGGTCACGCCAAGTGACCTTACCTTAGAAAAAAGCAATTAAATGCTCGCCGTAGCTGCACCGACTTAACGATCGCTTTGCAACTTTTAGCGATTGATATATCAGTATCAGATATATCGGTATCAGTATATATGTTGCAGGCACTTTAGAAAATCAGTCATTTTGTAAAATGCCTAGGCATTTTACAAAAAGACGGCTTTTTGAAAAATGACTGAACGCAACCAGGCTTTTTTCAAAATGGCTAGCCATTTTACAAAATGACTAGGCATTTTGCAAAATGCCTGACCAGCATGGAACGTAGATCCCACTACAGATACTATGATTAACAGTTTTTGGACGTCTTCCTATACCCTATAGGTATGTACGTGTTCAGCCTGTAGCTGATCGATTTGAAGCTCTGTGATGACGACAATGCTGAGAAACGACCAGGTTGAGTTGCAGACTCGGCTGTAGCATAAAGCATTGTTTAGTTAACGCTGTAAAAACTCCCAAGTACATCAACGCCGTTCATGTTCTGCATGAAACTAGACCTAACAAAACCAGCCGGAGACCGGCCCTAGTCAATAGGCAGGCCCGGTTGATGTACAATTACATGTAAACGAATGAGTGTAGTCTTTGTTTGATTGTGTCTTTGTTTGACAGCTTTGAGTACCTACCTACTTGCATAGTCCCAGTTAAAAATATCAAGCTCCACATCGGGAGAATCATCAGGTCGCTTGGCGTAGGACGAGAGCGTTGGTTTCAGAAGACACTAACGCCTAAGTGTATGGGATCGAATCCTCGCGACCTCTAATGGTTTTACAGATACAGGCCGGCATAGGGCCAGTCGTTTGTTGACGCTCCAGATCGATCATTTTAAATCCAGCAGCGTCGCTGACGTGGGGGTTGGAAATGTCGCGGGCCTGCACTTCTCAAAATAGAGAGAGGTATGTATGGACTTCCCACTGCTGGACTCCTCTGGTCATAATGCTGGACTCCTCGGTCCACCTATACATGCTACCAAAACGTACATAATTAGGTACTCATATCTACAACACGCTGCTCAGTCATTTTGTAAAATGGCTAGGTATTTTGTAAAATGCCTAGGCATTTTGCAAAATGACTGGAGAGTCAGTCATTTTGTAAAATGCCTAGGCTTTTTGCAAAAAGCCTGGAAAATCAGGCATTTTGCAAAATGCCTAGGCATTTTACAAAATGACTGATTTTCTAAAGTGCCTGCAACATATATACATGAGCTGGTAAACTCTGAATTTTGATATATATGTGACCTAAGGCTATGGTCAATTTTCCCGACATCTCCATCATAAGTCAAGGGGAGAAAATTAAGATGCGCCGCTTTTAAGCGAACGTCAAACTTAAACACTCTAAAACATCATACGAGTATACCTAAAAGGTAACCATGACACATTGACTCGGAAAATTACCTCCCATGGCCCCTTGTTATGCCCCTGAGGTTATCTCAGGTCAAGAAAGGTCTGCTGCAGTTTTTTTTTACAATATCTTTTGATAGAGACATTTTAGAGCGATGACAACACCTTAGATGAATTCAGCTATAGATGAACTCAGCTCGACGACATGGCGATTGACTGATATCCTGCATAACCCTTTTCGGTCAGGTCACGACCTTGACCTGAGGCTAAATTTTCGAAACGACATTTCAAAGTCAACTTATTGAGCATTCGAGGTGTCTCGACGAGAGGAACACGGTACTTGCAAAAGCATTTTCGTGACATTTTAGAGTAAAAAATTATTGCAGAAAACGTGTTTCGTAAAAACGGCTATTTTAAGAGTTTTTGTTTTCTGGAACCGTTGGTTTGAGGTCAAACCTGAGAAGAGAACTTATGCCAGAAGGAGCGTTAAAAGAGCTATCGAGTATGCTTTTTCGCGGCGGCTGTAGCTGTAGGTTGGCTCCCGAGCTATGCCCCGATTTGTCGAAAATTGTAAAAATAGGAGAAAATTGATATTTGATGACTTTTGACCAGAATACCTTATTCATTATTGTTGACGCTCTTTCGATACCACTTATTGCGTGTGACTACGTGGTCCAAGAGCCGAGTTAGACGGAGGAGGGGGGGGGGGAGGGCGTGAAATCACCCCTTCCTCCAGCACTGTATGTAAGTACCTACCTACGGAATACTCGACCACCAGCACGGCGCGGGTTGTAAGTAACTGACCAGGAACACTGTTGACAAGCTGTTCAATTTTTGCAGGAAATGGTGCTGACCGAAGACTCGGAGAGCTTTGATCCCTGGAGAGCTCCAACGTCAGAGATCGATGTGTTCATGCAGTTCATTATGTTCAACGTCACAAATCCTGCAGAGGTTAAAAGAGGAGACAAGCCAATTTTGGAGGAAGTCGGTCCATTTTCATACAAGTAAGTACCGTAGGCAAGTGAATGTTTCATTTTAATATAAGACTAGGTAGTTTTTTTTGCTCTAAGCTTAATACGAAATGAAATTAGATGAAATATTGTTCATTCAATATAATTTGTTCTAAAAGACCGAGAAAAGAACAGGGCATACGGTGTCGTTTCAATGTTTTTAGATTTTGGTAATGCCTTTTGGCTTTTACTTAGCACAGGCAGATCCAGAAAGGTGGTCCGAGACGCTGCGCCCCCCCCCCGTCAATCTTCAAATTTCAGCTCTCCGCGGCATTCGATTTCATTGCCGCGGTCTTTTTGAACAAGATATATTCGATGTGCCATATAAGTGCCACTGTTTCTTTTCATTCGCACCGGTATTCGGTAGCCTGCTGCTATACTTTTTATAGCTTGTGAAACTTGAGCTAAGTTGATCGCTTAACCCTATTAGTGGCAGGGGGGGGGTTGTTTTTATCCACCCCTCAGGTTTTTCGGGAATATCTCCGAAACCGCTGAAGCTACGATGCTGAAATTTTCTGACTTTTCCTAAAACTAAATTGGACACATTCCCTGAAAATTTCAAGTTCATAACTTTACCAGGGGCGGCTCCAGAGCACTGGGAATCGGGGGGTCCTATTCGTGAAGCGAGTCATTTGGGCGAAGATCACGATGCTGCACCAGTTTTACGAACAGTGAATGAAAGGTATCATGTGATAACATATACAAAGTTATTGTGCATCCTCTTTTGACACGTTTTTGCTATAATAGGCGGATCCAGGCGTCCAAAAAGGGGGGTTATTTTTTACCTCCCAACATAGGTGCCCTGACACCGCCTATGCATGACCAATACAATTTTAGTCGTTCTCTCATAAGAAAATTGTAACATAACAAGACCATTGCCACCCTTTTTAGAAACAGTACCAACAAAAACCTTATTTACTATACTTTTTGTGTACCCCCAATCTCAATGATCTGTATCCGCCTATGATTTTTGAAAATGCATATTTTTAGGATCCATGTGAATTCCTGGTTCATTCTCTATCGATCGGCAAAAGTTGCGTTAAGATTGGTTCAGAAACCTGGCCGTGATAAACAGTCTAAAATGTATCTGCAATTTGCCCGTTTTTACCCCCCTCTACCCCCCTATTGACATTTTTTAATTTTTTTTTTAGAAATGTAGATCTCGTTGAGCCACATCGAATGCCGTTTGAATTTTGAAAATCGGCCCGTTAGATCTCGAGATATCAAGGGGGGTCGTAAACAGCCCCCCCCCCCCTGCCACTAATATGGGGTAGCCAGGAGCCTGCCACTAATAGGGTTAACTGAAGTATTTGTATTCGTGTGTGTTATGACAATCTATTCTTACCTTGATTCTAAAAAAAGAGCGGTTTAATCGCATCTCTGGAAATGTTTCCTCCATCACGTTTCCATTCACCGATTCCTTTGGAAATGCAGTAAATACAGCTCTCGTCCGTAAACTATACTGCGGCCGGCTGTTTGGGTTTCATGTTCACTCATGGTGCGGCCAAGACATGACGGTGTGTGACCGTGTGATGGTGTGTGTCTGCGCAGGGAGAACCGTCAGCGCATCAACCTGACGTGGTCGGAGGACGGCACAGAGCTCACCTACTACGAGGTGATCTCCTACTTCTACGACCAGCCGTCGTCCTCGCCGGACGTCAGCGAGGACACCATCATCTCCACCATCAACGCGCCCATGGTGGTCAGTACACGGGGTCAGGCCCGGCTCACCGGTCCGTGGGACACGCGGACAGTCCTCAGGGGTCAGTACAGTTAGTCAGCGGGACTCACTGGTCTGTGGGACACTCGGGCAGTCCTCAGGGGTCAGTACACGGGGTCAGCACCCGGCTCACCGGTCTGTGGGACACGCGGACAGTCCTCAGGGGTCAGTACAGGGCAATCTGGTCCGAACAGGGACGGCTCTGAGTAGGGACAACTTGCTGTCTGAGTAGGACAGTCTGGTCGGGGCAGGGGACGGCTCTGCAGCGGATAGGGAATGTGCCCACGTCGAACTGTCACAGATGTGTGTGCCTCGCGTGTGTCCGATAAGAGTGCGTTTCTGACGATTCATACCGTGATATTAACCTGACCCCAGGGTCTCGTTTCATAAAGCGAGTCCGTAGCTTACGGCGGTTTTTGGTCTTGTATTGCAAGTGCATGTGAAGCGATGACGATAGTTTGAATCGTTGAATTATTTATCTGGCAAGCAAGAGCAGAAGGGAGGAGGTGTAATAAATCTATCGCTTCACATGCACTTGCAATACAAGACAAAAAACCGCCGTAAGCTACGGACTCGCTTTATGAAATGGACTCGCTTTATGAAACGAGGCCCTGCAGGTTACAGATTCATACCGATGGCGAATGGACATTTTTCTCTCCCTCAGGTGCTCGCTGCGATGGGAGACGAGCTTCCCCTGGGAAAGTCAGTGCTCTTTGGAATGATTAACACGTATGAGAAGGGAGAGAGTTTCAAGCTGTACAAGGCTGGCGAGCTACTCATGTCCGGTGTCGACGACCCTCTGATGGCGGCGGTGGCTGCCAGCCCGCTCTCTGTTCTGCTGCCGCCCACCTTCAGCGATGGAAAATTCCGGCTCTATGGGGTAGGTCATCATACGGATGTGGGAGAAACGTTTTGTCATATGGATGACTGGTTGTCTATGAATTGTAAAATCGGCTTTCTCTTTGAATGTACCTATACCGAATTATTAGTTGAGATATAAGTGTTGAGACGTTTCCACTGTAAATGTTTTTTTTTTTTGTAGCGAATGCATTGCTTCTGCATTCTGAAACTACCTCTCATAAACAGCCCTAATCCAACCAGCGGACGGTGACTCCTGTGCTAAGGCAGACACGCTGCCTCTAACGCTAGCCGCTGGACCGCACTGCAGTACAATAACACCGTAGACGGGCCGTACACGATCAAGACGGGCAAGGACGACATCAACCAGTTCACTCGGATCCTGTCGTACCAGAACGCCTCCGAGCTCAGCTACTGGAGCACTGACTACTGCAACATGCTGAACGGCACCGACGGCATCACCTACCCGCCCAACACGGGCGAGGTGGACCGCGTCTACATCTTCAACAAGGACCTCTGCAGGTCAGCTGCCCGTCGGGGCAGCTCCCCCCACCCCCGATCAGCTGCTCAAAGAGCAGCGCCCCAACGATGATCCCTGCTCAAAGGCCCAATTGCATATCAATCATCCGTATTGATGACCTGAACAAAGTGCAGGCGATTTCATCGCACGACCATGGCTCCATTAAAAGTTAGTGTAAAAAAAACAACCAATGACCCACCTTTTATGATCCAACATAACCTTTGGAATGACCGCTGGTCATCAGCTGCACTGCATCTGTCCATCGCATATGGGCGGAGTGGTCATGTTTCAGTAAATATCCTAAGGTTCTGACGCGTTTGTTCAAATAAGTATTTACTTGAAGGTACTATTCCCCCTTTGACTTATGATAGTGAGAGCACAAATCTGACCTGACCCCAGGTCACAGGTGTGAATGATACGAGATAGAAAATTATTTGAATTGATTCTCTAATCCTTCTAATGCACCGAGTTTCAAAGTTTTTATTTTATTTTATGAATTTAGTCCGAACCTTTTTTTGATGGGAAGGATTGACAAGGACAGAGCCCCCGCTAAGCGAAGCTTGTTGCGGTGACCCTGCCCTCTACTCTCCGATCGCGCAATTCCAGTTCATATATGGAAGAATTTAGAGTCCAAAGTTTAACGTGCGCACATAGCCGCCCACGGCCGGTCCCCTCACTGACTTCACCTGGCTACGGCCTGCCACCAACCGCAACCATACCTGTCAGGAGGCCCAAAAATGTCAAGCGCCTGTCGCGCTTCGAACCCGGACTGTTGTATAACTGGGAACGCGTGCTCTCACCAAGCGGAGTCCAACGCTCTACCGACTGAGCTACGGGACCGTCTAAGTTCTAAGAGATAAGTTGAAAAAATGTCGAAAACGATATTTTCAGAGGCATGACTTTTTTTAGAGGCAAGTTGACCTAGTGGCATGACCATTTGTGACCGGGGAAAAATTAACACACGATGCAAAATTGATGTATAGCTAAGCAGTCAGTGCAAGCAGTGATGTATACCTAAGGCAGTCAATGCTCCAAGTTTCATGGCACTGCGCGACTCGGTTTTCTTTACGCACGCAAAGAAAACTTTAAAAATCTGGAGTGTGGCCAAAAACTCGCCCCATCTTGGCGAGAGCTCATCTCTATTAGCTCTAATGCTTCATTGCCTTGATTCTTAGTTTACCTTTTCTGTGACTTAACAAAAAAATAACTTTAATAAAAAAAACCGGTCTCATGTTGGTTTCGGCACTTAAGAGGAGTTTCTGGTCCCATTAAATTGTGTTCTCTTCCACAGGTCGATTTACCTCGACTACGAGAAGGACGTGGAGTATTTCGGCATCCCTGGCCGCCGGTTCGCGCCCACCAGGGACGTCCTGGAGGACCCCGCCATCAACGAGGACAACCAGTGCTACTGCGTGGGAGAGTGCCTGAAGGCGGGCGTCATGTCGCTCAGCCCCTGCCAGTACGGTCAGTGCTCCAATATTCACTGCCAGTACATGCAGTCAGTGCTCACTACCAGGACCTACGGTCAGTGCTCCCTGCCCCTTCCTGTACTTGTCAACTGCCACGGTACCCTCGGCCTGCGCGGCCAGCGTTCCCTACCAGTACAGTCAGCGCTCCCTGCCATTACAGTCAGCGCTCCCTGCCAGTACAGTCAGCGCTCCCTGCCAGTACAGTCAGCGCTCCCTGCCAGTACAGTCAGCGCTCCCTGCCAGTACAGTCAGCGCTCCCTGCCAGTACAGTCAGTGCTCCCTGCCAGTACAGTCAGTGCTCCCTGCCAGTACAGTCAGCGCTCCCTGCCAGTACAGTCAGCGCTCCCTGCCAGTACAGTCAGTGCTCCCTGCCAGTACAGTCAGTGCTCCCTGCCAATACAGTCAGTGCTCCCTGCCATTACAGTCAGTGCTCCCTGCCAGTACAGTCAGTGCTCCCTGCCAGTACAGTCAGTGCTCCCTGCCAGTACAGTCAGTGCTCCCTGCCAGTACAGTCAGCGCTCCCTGCCAGTACAGTCAGTGCTCCCTGCCAGTACAGTCAGCGCTCCCTGCCAGTACAGTCAGCGCTCCCTGTCAGTACAGTCAGTGCTCCCTGCCAGTACAGTCAGTGCTCCCTGCCAGTACAGTCAGCGCTCCCTGCCAGTACAGTCAGTGCTCCCTGCCAGTACAGTCAGTGCTCCCTGCCAATACAGTCAGTGCTCCCTGCCATTACAGTCAGTGCTCCCTGCCAGTACAGTCAGTGCTCCCTGCCAGTACAGTCAGCGCTCCCTGCCAGTACAGTCAGCGCTCCCTGCCAGTACAGTCAGTGCTCCCTGTCAGGACTAGTACAGTCGGTGATCCCTGCCAATCAGTGCTCCCTATCAGTGCCTACAGTCAGTATTATTTTATGCGTTATTCAGGCTACCGATATATCGGTGGCCTTGGATAATACATGTGACTGAAGGTCCAATAACCGGTGCGGAAAAGATGTAGGTACCACAGGCCGTGCCAAGAAACTAGGACGAAACGTGACACGCTCACCCGCCTTGCCCCGGGCTTATGGGCTAGACTAGAGCCTGTAGTATAAGGTGATCCTTCAAGACACGCTTGCATCAGTTCCCGCAACCCTTGCCATTTATATTCATGATTGTATTTTCACAGGCGCACCCATCGTGGCCTCCACGCCTCACTTCTATATGGGAGCTGAGGAGTACATCAACCAGTCGATCGGCCTTTCACCCGATAAGAATCGTCACCAGACGTTCATTGACATTGAACCGGTAAGACCATAAGAGACGCTAGGTGTCCAGACCGATGTATAGAGGCGAGGGCGGATACCTCTTTGCGCGAGTTCAACAATAAGGCTGCCTGGCCCCGTATAATACAATGCTGTGCAATGCTGCTATTTAAAGTCCTCGATATCACTCACCATACATGCTGGCTGGCAGCTGGCTGGTGCAAGTCACAAATGATTAGCTTGGTTTTATCGGAGCATGTTCTGCGGCCAGTCATGTGATCTCGTGAGGTATCTTTGCAGCATCCGCTGTACTCTGTCACGTGGTCTGACGTCCACAGTACACCGGTCTGGCGATGAATGGAGGAAAAAAGATCCAGATCAACCTGCAAACCAAACGCTACCAAGGGCTTGTTAAAGTCAAAGGACTGGAACACATCCCTGAAATGTTGTTCCCCCTAATCTACACGAACGAGGTTGGTAATTAAAGGCTAAGTTAACCCTCGCCGGCACAGGGGGGGTTGATGCAACCCCCCCTAAGGTTTTTCGCGAATAACTCGCGTAAAAAGCGGCCGATCGCGACGAAACTTTCAGTACTCTCGCATTGATCAATTTTACACCTACCCTGAAAATTTCATGACCCTGACCCCAATGACCTTTGACCTGTGACCTCTTTTCCGAGACCATGTTTGGCCGGAATCGCGATTCGGCGTATGTCGGCTAACATTAGCCGCGCGTTTGCAAGCTTTTTGTGGTTTCAAACGCTCAAACATGTGATTTGATGTCGCTCCCATACATTAGGGTGGGTGTCAAGGTCACCTGAAGGTCAGGTCAGGTCATTGACCTTTGGTGACCTCGGGTGACCTCGGTTCACGTTTTCGAGTTTTACATGTTTCTAGGCTAGTTTTTGGAGCTGAATTCGAATTTGGCAACCATTTGAACATTTACAAAGTAGTTTTGGTGCCTTCGTAACATGTTACGAAGCTGTCAGAGGCGGTTGACACGTATTACGAATACCCGTCACAACCCCTACCGGTTGACCTGACCTGACCTGACCCGACCTGGTCTAAATGCTTAAAGACATCATCTCTGATCAAAACTAACACGATATTCGTGATCAGCACCCCGGAAAACCATATAGCAGCCACAATTTACGACTTTCTAACAGGTCCCAATTTTCCCGGTTTTCGGGTCATTGACCTGACCTGGAAGGTCACCCGATGACCTAGGACCTTAAAATTGGGTATCATCGGCTTCGTCTCGTGACGGGCAACACGCTCGTTTTTTCCGCGAAGCTCTAGCTCGATCAGGGGCCAAACGCGAGGGGGGGTCGTACCAACCCCCCCTTGTAGTGCCGTCGAAGGACGCAAAATGGCCTGTGCCGGCGAGGGTTAAGGTAGCCGCCAAACTGTTCTCTAGTTGATCTTCAAACTACTTAGAATATTGTGTCTTGATATTTATTGTTTTTCAGCTGGGATGGGCGTACCTTTATGTTACATTTGGAAAAAAATATTCTTGCACTAGCCTTTCTTTAACTTTTGAAAGGAGCCTTAGACATAAGATCCACTTGCTTGGGCTTCTTCTCAAGTCCACGAACGATGTGCTGCTGCTGGTTGATAACTGGTCATTTTCTGCGACTTCCTGGTATCTGTCCCCTGCTGTGCGGCGGCCTGCCCTGGCCGTCTGGCGTCCCTCCTCTGTGCACAATTATCTCAGCCCTTCATCCTCCCACTACCCAATGTCGCTCCATGCCTCCCGGGCCGGCGTGCCTCCCCCTCAGTCTCTGCCCCGTTCCCCGACCTCCCCCTGCGCCCCCTCACCCCCGCCCCCCCCGCCGCACGCTGCAGACCGCCACCATCGACCAGGCCCACGCCGACGAGCTCGACAGCGAGCTGATGACGCCGCTGAAGATCCTGACGGGCACCCAGTGGGCGCTGATAGCCGTCGGCGCGCTGCTCGTGGTCGTGGCCGCCGTGATGCTGGTCCGTAGCAGGAGCCGCGTGCAGACGGTCAGTTTGGCGGGGCCCGCGGCCCGCGGCCGATCCCACGGCCCGGCCGTCGTGCAATGTGCCACACTCTCTCATATCTCCGGCATTTGGCTATATGTAGGTACTAGATAGCCGGTGCTGGCAAATGCGTATCCAAGGTTTCCAAACGATTCCCAAAAAAGTCAATATACGATAGACTGAAATTCAGTGCGAAAAATAGCTGCATTTGGTCATTGTTTTAGGTACCTGAAGTTAATCCAGCACTATCAGTCCCATGTACGACACTTGCAACATTGGGCTCAGCAGAGACGTTGCTCATTAGGTTTCTCGCACAAGACCACCATTCATGCTATAGCACATTATGATACAATTTTGCGTTACAAGTTTGACCACTAAAACATTCGACACTTGGAAATGGCATCAAATTACTTCAACAAAACTTGTGAACTAATTTTTCACTCTCCGTATCTAATAGTTTGTGGTGTTCTACATATTTCAGGTGTAGCAGCGGAACCAGCGCTCATGCTGCGCCTCACGTAGCAGGGCCGGTCTCTGACTGACGACCGACACTCGCGCTGTGCAATGGACGACTCGGCTCAGTGCCGGGACAGATGGGAACCCTCGGCGGCCCTCTGAGACGGACGCCCGCGCTGACCAATGTTAACACAGTGGCGCGGAAAGGAGCGCACTGGCCCACCGTGCGCGGCGGCCCGGCCGAGGTCGCCGCACAGTGGGCGGGGCGAGCGGAGAGCCAGTAGGGTGACCCGGTCGCCGATACCGCGGCACCCCGGCACAGGCCTCGCCTGCGCTGCCCCGTGTCACTGCCGCGCTCACTGGCCTCTGAGCTGTTCTCGTGTGCCAATGTGCGCTCATGTATAAGATGTGTATTATATGTAGTTATTGGCTACTTTCGGAGACATCGCGTATGTGCCTGAAGTGACTCGCAATTCACGTGGACTATATGGTATATAAATGATGTTTGCTTGTGGACAAGAAATGTGTGTTTGCAATGTCAATAACACCACTATCATATGCAAAATAAAGAAAAATTATGTAAATAAACCACGTTGAACAAAATACATGCCTGTGTGTAATAGAATATGATAAGTTATAACAAAATGCTACATCACATGACGATTACGCCATCATCGTGTGTGAGGCAGTGAGCCATTAACATGGGAAATTTTAAGGTCACGTGGCACGTGCGTCGTGCACCAGATTGTCCCCGGAGGAGAGACCCATACCGGAACCTAGATCACCTGGCCCACTAGAAATCCTGAAACAATCGAAATTTTTGAAGCTGTCGTTTTCTCTAGTACCTATCAAGATGTAGGTATATAGGTACCGATCTCAGGCAACTCTTGCCAAATTGTCAGGGAACTCAGATTTGTTTTTCAATAAAAAAAAAACAATTCTAACCAATAGTGTTTTAACTATTGACAACAAACCTTCGGTTACCTTTGTCGCGGACGGTATGTGGGGGGTAAGTCATGAACGGGGCAAAGTGGAAAACTCAAAATTGGCAATAAGTTGTCTCCACCTGGACAGCAAACGTTATTGATATTATAATGTGTCGTCATGCGTTTACCTCGGTCACTTTTTGGTTACATGATCTACTATGAAATACAATTTGATATTAATCTTGCCACTGGCGGATCCAGGGGGGGGGGCCACGGGGGCCATGCCCCCCCCCCCAAAGGCCTAAAGTGGCCTGTTTGGCCCCCCCCCAAAACGCCAGAAAAATTGCTAGGAAAATATACCTTGATGGAGGTTTTTAGCCACTTGGTGAAGTAAAGCTTTCCACAGCATAATATGGAAGCAATATAGTAGCAGTGAGGGTCAGTCAAAAGTTGCGCGAGCGGAGTCGACCTTAAAAAAAAAGACTGTTGTTGGCACGTGTTTATGGCGCGGCAGCTGGTAGTTGGCGGTGTTTCGCGTGGTTGGCATCACTGGCGGATCTGGGGGGGAGGGGAGGGGGGCACGGGAGCCTGAGGTGCCCCTGACAGGCCCGTGGTGCCCTTGCTAGGCCTGTGGTGCCCCTGGACCCTGGCAGGCCTGTGGTACAGTCCACAGCAGAAGTAATGTGGGGTTTCAGTCATGGGTATGTTCTGCTTCTGAAGCTTAGGAACGATTAGCCAGACTACAATGAAACTTTGAATGTAGCTTATATGTATCGTCACCCTTGCAGCTGCAACTTTAGCTATTGACATCTTCTTTTCAATCACTTCGCATTAAACAATCGCCAGTCAAAGCCAACCGTTGAGTTTGGTAAAACCCTACATTACTTTAGCGGTGGGCTGTACCTCTGGCGGGCCTAGGGTGCCCCTGCCAGGCTGCTGATGCCCCTGGGACCTGACAGGACTGTGGTGCCCCTGACAAGCCTAAAGTGCCCCCAACAGGCCCGTGATGCCCCCGACAGGCCCTAGGTGCCCCTGCGTGATGCCGTGATGCCTGCGAGGCCGGTGGTGCCCCCTGCGAGGCCGGTGGGGCCCCTGACAGGCCCATGGTGCCCCTGCTAGACCGGTGGTGCCCCTGGCAGGCCTGTGGTGCCCCTGCTAGGCCGCTGGTGCCCCTGGGCCCTGACAGGACTGTGGTGCCCCTGACAGGCCCAAGGTGCCCCTGCAAGGCCGGTGGTGCCCCTGACAGGCCTGTGGTGCCCCCGGGCACCAAGGGGGTCATGACCCATGTGGCCCCCCTTGGATCTGCCACTGATGCATAATATATTGATTTGTAAAGGCGTTATGGCTTATGCAATATGCAATTGCAGGCACTTGGTATCCCTCACTTATCCCTCATTGGGGCTCTGGCGGGCTCCTGAGGGCCCACGTCTATCTCCGGGAGCCCATATAGACAGGCTCCTTTGGGTCCTTTCAGTACACTATAGCATAAGAGGTCTCCGTGCGAGTCCTATACATACATCTGAGGGCGTACCCTGATGTCTGAGGTACCCAACTGCAGCTCCAATGGTCTCTTCTTACACTGGCGGATCCAGGGAGGGGGCATTTAGGGCCATGCCCCCTTCCCAGAGGCCTAAAGTGGCCCGTTTTCCCCCTCCCCCAAACGATAATGAAACATAGTTCAATCAGGGCGTGGCCCAGGAGCCGAGTTAGACAGGGCTGTTTTACCACCTCCCGGCCCGCAAAGGGACCCAAGCAGAAGCGGCAATCTAAAGACCCTCCCACCTACAAAAAAGTTAATGAATTGGCATGAAAGTGATGTCGCTAGGTTCAGAAAGGGCGAAAACGAATATCTACCAAATTTTATCGAAAAATATTCACCGGTTTTCAAGAGATTAGACTTTTATTTTTGTTTACTTTTTGGGATATCCGCTGCTGTTCCTAGCGACTTTATTTGAAAGTGCGGCATTTGTTGCGCGCAAAGCAGCCTATACCACCGCATGCTACCAAACGTTTTAGTAAAATATTAAAAAATCATTAGATCTCCGCTGACGTCACACATTCAGATGGGTATCCAAAAGCATAAGCCCCTCTGAATCAAAATGCTGCAATTTTGAAATTCCATATTTCCGATTTAAGGCATTTCTCGATGTTGTGAGTGCGTGCCGAAACCGGTAATTGTGAGCCAGGGACCCCATTTTGGCTATCTCAGCTCAAATCTAATGTTAAGTTGGGAGGGTCCCTTTAACTGGTCGATAAAAACAATGGTAAGTGTTTACAAAGTAATATAAAGGCACGGGTCGGGTGGGCTACCATTTATATATTTTTCTTTTTAGTTAAAAAAAAAATTCATAGTGTCAGGGCTGTGACGAAAAATAAGTGGCCTAAATCCGATGAGAAAACAGGATTTGGGGGTACCCTAGGTTTGGCTCCTGCATGAGTTGCCCCCCCCCCAAAACGCAAGCCTGGATCCGCCAGTGAATCTTGCATTGTTTACCTTCAGCCTTCAGGCGGGAAGAAAGCAAAAAAAAAAGGAAAAGAATCCATCCTATTTTAAACCTCTTTAACCCGCGCCCCACTGGAATCTGTGTATAACACGCCCCACTGGGGGGGGGGGGCTATTCATAGCCCCCCTCCTAACTCCGAAACTACTGGGCTGATCGTCAAAATTCAAACGGCATCTGATAGCTCAGGAAAAAACTGTCGAGCGAAACCTAATTTTATTGACGTCGAGGTCACCGATGACGTCACAGGTCAGGTCAAAGTAAAAATTATCGATATTTGGCTTGTTCACTTTTTGGGCTCTAGCTGTCGTCTTACCAGTCAGATATGGCTGAGTTTTGGTTTATGTACACACTCGTGAAAAAATGCTTTAGATACGCTCAGGGTACCAAACTTGTACTTTGATTTTCAGGTCAGGGTCAGGTCATCATATGTCACGGAAATCTTATGTCATAAGTCGGTCACGTGACACATGTTTTATGGTCCATTTAGGCCATATATTTCGAATTCGGTGTCACCTGTGTCATTTGAGGCCATTTTCATCTGCATATAGCTAAGGTCAGGTCACGTTCAGGTCAAAAAGGTCAAATTTCAAAGTTGAAATTTTTCATCAAAAAGCATGTTTATCGGATGCAGTTTGAGCTCAGCAATACGATGGTGCTATTTATATTGGTGTACGATGACAAAAACGTACTGAAAAATTGGTTTGAAAAAATTTATAATTGGGATTTTTTTGCAATAATGCGTATGACTTGGCCATTTTTGAAGATATTTAGCTAAAACATGCTAGAGTGAGTCATAACCATGTGTTCTATCAAATGTGTTCCGGTTTTGTCCAAAAATCAAAAAAGAGTTTTAAAAAATATAAAAAATATAAATTTTGAATTTTATTATATATAAATTTCAAATGTTTCCAAAATTTGAAAATCCGAGATAGAAGTTTAATAATGCAGTCTATTTTTAGTCCTCTCATGCAACGAAATTGGATCTAGCTTAAAAGCTGAGCTCTTGGGAGCGATTGCCGTTGGTTCAATGTTTTGCATCGAAGTCGGCCGAACATGACGTCACTCTGACGACATTTCCGGCCGACCTATGGTAGCTACGAAATTCATATTTTGACACAAGGTGTCAAATTGATGTAGCCGAAGGAACTGGAAGTTTAGTGTCGATACGTCAAGCAGTTTGGAAGTTATTGCAGAAAAACGGGAGGGGCTATGAAGCACCCCAGTGGGGCGCAAGTTAACAGTAAACAATTCCAGGTGTACAGAGGCAAATATGTTTCTCATATAGGAGCAAAGAAATCACCGGTTCCCGCTTTGCCCAGGATTTGGGGCAAAATGGACAAAATGCAAAGATTTTAAACTTTGGCAATATCTCCTATATGCAAACGCCTTCAGAAAAGAGACGAAGTTGAAATGAAAGGCAATTTAACCCGCGCACCGACGGGGGTCTGCGCCAACTTCGCACCGAGCGACGGGGGGGGGGGGGGCGGATGACCGCCCCCCCCCCTCCCAGCCAGCAATTTTACTCCGGGCCCAAGCAGGCTAAAGTGCGGCTTACCCGAGATTTTAGTCGGGCTAAAGTCGGCTAGGGCTTGGGCTAAAGTCGGCGTATGACACAAAAACGCCGACTAAAGCCCATGCTCTGCCGGAGGTATGCCCGCTCTGCGAGCTCCGGACAGCCGTAGTTGAGCCCTAGTTGTGCGACGGTTGGCGGTAGCCTGATGTAAGCCCGAGCAAAACGTGACTGGCGCAGAAATGCGCATGCGCGAACAGCCGATCAAGTATGGCTAAACTCAGGCTTTACACCAGTTAGCCAAAGGAGAGAGCCAGCTTGATCAGCCCGAGCTCCGCCCAAGTTGAGCCTGCTTTGAATGCGCGGGCGGATGTCGGGCTGAGCTGCAGCTGGCCACACTCGGGCATAGCTGTGGCATGCCCAAGCTCAACCCAATTAAAAAATGCATTGGTTTTGATCAAAGTGGGCAAATCCAAGATAAGCCCAAGCTGCCTGACGTTTGCCATAGTTTAGCCCAAGCGAATTGCTGGCTGGGCTGAGATCTCGAGAACGAAGCATGATAGCGACAAGCGGTAAACGGCATCGGATACGCACGGACAAGGTCTACAATTTTTACTTAGGTCATTTTCAGGTCAGGTCAAAGATGACGTCACAGGGGTCGAAAAAGTCAAAATGGCGGCGCTAGATATGGAGAGAGTTTTTCTCGAATAACTTTCGAATTAGTCAAGATAGGAACAAACTAAGGGCATCATCGTGATCCTCTCGTCAATCCGCAACCAATGATATATATTTTGACCTCGAAAGGTCAAGGTCAAAGGTTGACCTCAGGCCACGTGACCTCGAGGTCATCATGTATATCATTCGATGCGTCTTGACGAGCTGAACACAATGAGACCATCCGCGCGGCTGTATCTTGTTTCTGTACGGAGTTATTGGCAAAAAAACCTTTGGTGACCTTTGATGACGTCACATGACCTTACAGCTGCCCAAATGCAAAACAGACCTCAAGGTAGTGAAGGTTGATCGTATTTGAGGTCTTGTATGGTATATGGGGCCATTCTGACCCGTTTTAGTGGTAATAACAGGGAGTTGATTTTTCCCCCATTGACTTACAATGGGGAGGTCGAGAAATTGACCTGACCTTAGGTCACCGACATCAAAATTCCGAGATATACAAATTGTAGCTACTAATGACCTAATAACATCCTGCGACTTTCAAAGGCCTCCGACATCTACTGTAGCTCTGGTACGGTGACAAAGTTGCAAAAAAGTGACTTGAGGTTGGGTCATTCAAAGTGACCTGGTGACCTGACCTTAAAAGTTAGCAGATTCAAACTTGCACACCATGTGTAAAATTGATGAGAGAATAGTTGTACCAAATTTCGCGGCGCTACGCGCCGCGGTTTTCCCGCTATCTGCGAAAAACCTCAGGGGTGCGGATATCCGCCCCCCGTCGGTGCGCGGGTTAATAAAGGCAATGCTGACTTACAGGATTCTTTCTACAGGATGCTAACTGTAGGAAGATTCTTTCTAAGTTTGAAATTGAAGCGTCGGCATCGGAAAATAGGGTAAGGGTGGCGGCTTTGTCTCGATCATCTCCACTGACTCATACTAAGGAAGTTCAAGTTTTTGATTAGTGGTTCGCAGGAAGTTATCTCGTTACGTCGCGTCAAGCGCGTCTCAAACAACGCACGGTCCGAATATTGCAATTACTTAGCAATGTTTTACGCGATAGCCCTGATAGGAATGCCAATTGAAGAGGATCAAATGTCGTACCTATCGCTGCCATAGTTTATGAGTGGCTGTCGATGCCAAAGTGCCTATTATGTTTGTTTCGACACTGCACTGGTGACACTTGGAAAAACCGACCCTCGTCCCTGTAAGGCTTCTAACACGTCTCAAGTGACAGAGTAGATGTGCAACACTTGAAGTTCGCCGCCCGATTACCTACAGCGCACCAGAGGCGTAAGTCGTGTAAGTTAGTCATCAGAGCACCGATGAGTGCATCGTGACTCATTCTGTCCACGCTGGCTGATTTATGACGGGAGGGGGGAGGGGAAGACATCTTGAATATTTAGGCTTAACCCCCGCCCACGTAGAGGATGCAGCTCCCCCCCCCCCATATTTTTTTCGCAGTAGCTTGGAGCACGCTGTCGATAGGGACCTGAAGCTTGGCATACCTAATCTTTGATTCAAGCCGGAGCTTGTGACACCAACTTTATCTTTATCTTTTCGGCCGAGACGTAAGTACATACGTAGAACAGCGATAGGTCCAGCGAGGGTTAGCTGCTATGCGCTTTAGTTTATACAGTCGAGAATTACATGTTTATCAAAGTCGGCCATTTACTTTTCTCAACAGCGCTCTGGTCTCAGCCAGACACGCGCTGGAGTCCCAGCAAGATCAAAGTTTGACATCAGGTCACGTGACTTCGAGGTCATCATGTATATCATTCGATGCGCCTTGACGACCTGAACACAATGAGACCATCTGCGCGTCTGTATCTTGTTCCTGTAAGGAGTTATTGGCAGAAAAAAAAACCTTTGGTGACCTTTGATGACATAAGCTGAACAAATAAGTCACATGACCTTACAGCTGCCCAACAGCAAAACAGGCCTCAAGGTAGTGAAGGTTGATCGTATATGAAGTCATGTATGGTTTATGGGGCCATTCCGACCCGTTTTAGTGGTAAAATCAGGGAGTTGATTTTTCCCCCATTGACTTATAATGGGAAGGTCGAGAAATTGACATGACCTTAGGTCATCGATATCAAAATTCTGAGATTTACAAATTGTAGCTACTAATGACCTAATACCATCCTCCGACTTTCAAAGGCCTCCGTCATCTACTGTAGCTCTGACACGGTGACAAAGTTGCAAAAAAGTGACTTAAGGCTGGGTCAGTCGAAGTGATTTGGTGACCTGACCTTAAAAGTTAAGAGGTTCAGACTTGCACACCATGTGTAAAATTGATGAGAGAATAGTCGTAGGGTAGCCTGGGGCAAGACGCCCCAGATAATTTATTTTGCTGCATAAATTTTGTCCAACATCACCTGGAAGGCCAAATTTGTGCTCAATGCGTTCTTTGGACATTTTACTTTAAATTGCACCCCTCAAATGGATTCACTTATGATCGGACTCCAAGCTAGGAAGTGATTTGTGAAACAACTGCAAATGGGGCATTTTGCCCCAACCCCAGGGCAAAACGCCCCACGGCCTGGGGCAAGTAGCCCCATACTTTAGATTAAAGATTTAACATGGTAGTTGGCTAAATCTTATGTGAGAGGTCCGTTAGACCTCTGGAGGCACGGCACTGAAGTTACACTGAAAACAATTTAACCCAAGGCTGGCGAGTAAACCGGTGTTTTACGGGTACCCCTATCCGCAACCATTTTTAACCACCCTCCCAGGAGTAGTGCTAGGTCCCATTGCGGTGTAGTCGTACTTGCTCTGAGCGGATATAACCGCTGTCAGCGAGCAAGTCCGCTGAGAGCAGGGACGACTACACTGCAATGGGACCTTACTGTACTCCTGGGACGGTGGTTAAAAATGGTTGCGGATAGGGGTACCCGCAAAACACCGGTTTACTCGTGGGCCTTGGGTTAAAACCCTCGCCCGCACATGCCATTTTCCCATCCTAGAACGCACATGGGGGGGGTGGTTGCCACCCCCCCCGCGCCATTTCGTTCCTGTTGGAGATAGAGCTTAGCAGTAAAGACCAAAAAGATTCTTTGGGAAGAGACGAATCCAATGATACCCAGTTTTACCTTCTCAGGTCAGTCATTGACCTTCCAGGTCAGGTCAAACTAAAAACTGTTGCTGTTTTTGGTCACCGTTGGATATCAAGTGCGCTGCTTATCAAATACCGATGACGATGCTGTTTTCTGGTGCCAAGCCAGCTAGAACCTCTTTGTCACACTATCCGACCAGAATTTTGCTGCTGAGGTCATTTCAGGTCAAGTTAGGTCAAGGTCAATTATATGTGTTTGTATGTCTGTGTGTGTCTGTGTGTATACTGATGTGCGCACCGATTGTTTTTGGGTCCATATCACATGAAATCATGATCTGAGAAGCTTTTACCAAAAATGCAGTCAAAAAACTTCAAAAAAAGTAAATTCAGCTTCCCTAAAACGCAATTATCTTAGATGACCTAGGTTGACCTTGACCCTGACCTTGACCCCTGTACATCGTCGAACAACATGTTCCATGATAGGTGGGAGGTAAGACTGGCAAAAAAGACCGAAATCAGGGTGTCAAAAGCTCAAAAGGCCCATGGCAAACGCAAGATGTTGAGAATTGGCCATTTGGGTCATGACATGACCTGAAAAACAAGGTCATATCTCCGAAACCAAAAATCACAGAAACTTGAAATTTTCAGTGGACATCAAGAAAGGATAGACGAGCAGCTATACGAAAAATCAGCCTTCTAGCTCTAAAAATGTTGAGTGCAGAGCAGAAAGACTGCCTGGGGGGGGGGGGGTGGCAACCACCCCCCCATGTGCGGGCGAGGGTTAAATTGTTTTCAGTGTAGCACATTCCATGCTGTCAGGTGCTCAGCTATGACACTATTGTATGAGCAGGTTTTTCACCTACCTCATAAGACCAAGTAATAAATTATTGCAATGCAAATGTTAACAAAATACTTCCTTTGCCATCCAGTTGCTGAGAAAAATACACATAAAGGCATAGAAACTTACTGTTCGCCAGCTACCGAACATAAGGAAGTGGGTAGCCCGAACAACACATGAGGTAAAACGCCCCAGGGGCTTTTTGCCCCGCGACCTACTGGGGCGTTTTACCCCATCACGTAGTTCGGCCAGAGAACAACGCCTTGCACTCCAGGAAGACATAATTTAACACGAACCAACCCGGCATGATAAGCGTTAGACAATAGTTGTTCAAAATACATAAAAGTCGTTAACCTAATGTGGACCATAAAAGAACGCCATGATACATAATCTGACAACAAAACATAAAAATCACTCAAAAAACACATTTTTGGCTATATCTCTCGAAAGAGTCATCACAATTTCTTTTCAGTCTGCTCATATAATGATCATATAGTGCACGTTTTATAGAAGAGATGATGTTTCCCCAGAACCCTGCCAGTTCCGAGAAACATCGGTGAGGCGTTTTACCTCGGCGGGGCGACTTGCCCCGGTCTACCCTACTAAATTTCGCGGCACTACACACAGATAAAAATTTACCCCTCTACGGGTAATTTTACACTTATGGGTACCGGTACACAGTGATGCAAATGGGGTTCACGAGTGGCCATAAATACGAAAAAGGCCCAAAATTCAAGTTCACTTAATCTAATAAATCGTAATATGGTCAGTCAGGCAAATGTTTGGGGTGTCTGAAAAAGTATGATTTTAATGTTTTTGTCAAAACCGGCCTCGTGTAGGATTGTCAGAAGTCGAGACATTTTTGATGTCGTAAAATGACTGTCAGGTACTTGAAATTCAAGTGCCGCTAGCGTGCGTTCATGTCATACAAACTGCAAAAATTATGCATGAAAATGATCCCAGAAACCTGCTGCTTCTAATGCCACGTCATAAAAAGCCGCATCTATTTTGGTTTGGCGGTGAGCTAACTATTTGTAATCATGTTGCAACCGCAGTTTTTTACCAAAAATATTTGCTTTCAATTCACCCACAGCACTTCACACAGTGTGTGCCCGTTAGTGCACCATATCATAGCATTCCCTAATCATTTCTGAGTCGCATCGTGAAAGAATTAAGGCGCTAGCACAGGGCTGACCGGCGCTACAGAAGTTTTCGTCCGGCACGGTCGGGTGCCGCGGCGCAGCGGACGGCCCGGGCGGCTGCGCCGCCGCGCCGCCCGAACGCCGCGCGGCGTCACCCACCCGCCCACTGCGCGCCCACTGCGGCACCCGACCGCCCGGACAAAAACCTCTGTAGCGCCGGTCAGCCCTGTGCTAGCGCCTTAATTCTTTCACGATGCGACTCAGAAATGATTAGCGAAGGCTATGGTATGGTGGACTAACGGGCACACACTGTGTTAAGTGCTGTAGGTGAAACGAAAGCATTTTTTTTTTCTTAGTAAAAAACTGCGATTGCAACATGATGATAAATAGTCAGATTACCGCCAAAGCGAATATGATACGGCTTTTTTTGACCCGGCATTAGAAGCAGAAGGCTTTGGGGATCATTCTCATGCATAATTTTTTCAATTTGTACGAAATGAACGCAAACCAGCGGCGTTTGAACTTGCGAGTGTCTGACCGTCATTTTACGACCTAGAAAATGTCACGACTTCTGACGATTATACACGAGGCCGGTTTTGACAAAAACATGAAAACCATGTGATTTCAGATGCCCCAAACATTTGTCTACTGTGCCATATCGCAATTAACTCGATTTGGTAAACTTGACTTTTGGGTATTTATGGCCACTCGTGAACCCCATTTGCATCACTGTGCGGTATCCCGATTTCTCCGGATATTAAAACTCGGACAGAAATAATTATACACCATTTATTTTGGGTCCCTGTACACCTATGGTTCTTTTTACACACATTGTAGCAAATGTACGTACCTGATATGGGTTTACAGTACCATGCAGATTCGGGTACCATTACCAAGAAGAGAGGGCACCTCTACCTAACAAACCAGAATCGGTGGTGTAGGGCTACTCTACCAGCATGTTTTTCTATCGCGCCGCAGTTTTCCCGCTATTCTCGAAAAACCTCAGGGGGGGGGGGTAGCCGCCCCCCGGTCGGTGCGCGTGTTAAAACCCCTCACATAGTTGAAGTTAAAACGTTTCGTATTAAGTATACCACCAGATTCCGTCTACTTCTCCTTAGCTTCGTATGTGATGGTGCTCTGAGGCTATCAGGCGATTCCGCGATCTGCTGCGGTACACTGTATCAGTCCCCCTCACTCCCCCCCCCCTCATTCCACATGGTAACGACAGCGTCGCGCCCACTCGATTTTTACGGCCTGTCATTTAGGACCCGCCCTCTAACACGGCGACATTGGCCGGAACGGCATTAAAGGGCGCATTAGCGGGGCGACAACGCAAGGTCACGTTGTTTCGGTCGACAAACACTTCAGAGCGATCAACGCGATAGGTGGATCCCGCTTATCAGCGCGGGCAGGGAGGGAGATCACGTGAGGGAGCCCGCGAGACACTGCAGCGCCCAACTCGACAAGGTGTTAACCCGATTACTGGTTGGCTTTGTGGACTACGTGTTGGGGGTGAGGGGGGCGATTGGGCCCCCCTTGATACCTCGAAAACTAAATGTCCGATCTTAACCCTCGCCGGCACAGGGGGGGGGGGAGTGATGCAACCCCCCCTAAGGTTTTTCGCGAATAACTCGCGTAAAAACGGCCGGTCGCGACGAAACTTTCAGTACCACCCTCGCATCGATCAATTTCTACACCTACCCTGAAAATTTCATGACCCTGACCCAAATGACCTTTGGCCTGTGACCTCCTTTCCGAGACCATGTTTGGCCGGAATCGCGATTCGGCATGTCGGCTCGCATTCGCGCGTTTGCAAGCTTTTCGTGGTTTCAAACGTTCAAACATGTGATTTGATGTTGCTCCCATGCATTAGGGTGGGTGTCAAGGTCACCTGAAGGTCAGGTCAGGTCATTGACCTTTGGTGACCTCGGCTCACTTTTTCGAGTTTTACATGTTTCTAGGCTAGTTTTTGGAGCTGAATTCGAATTTAGCAACCATTTGAACATTTACGAAGTAGTTTTGGTGCCTTCGTAACATGTTACGAAGCTGTCAGAGGCGAATGACAGGTACCTACTACGAATACCCGTCACGACCCCTACCGGTTGACCTGACCTGACCTGACCTGACCTGGTCTAAACGCTTAACGACACTACCTGTGATCAAAACTAACACGATATTCGTGAGCAACACCCCGGAAAACCCTTTAGCAGCCACACTTTTCGACTTTCTAACAGGTCCCGATATTCCCGATTTTTTGGTCATTGACCTGACCTGGAAGGTCAACCGACGACCTAGTACCTTAAAATTGGGTATCATTGGTTTCCTCTCGTGACGGGCAACACGCTCTTTCTTTCCGCGAAGCTCTAGCTCCATCAGGGGCCAAACGCGAGGGGGGTCGTACCAACTTGTGCCGTCGAAGGACTTAAAATGGCCTGTGTCGGCGAGGGTTACACATACTAAGACGCTCATGAATTGCTTTGAGGAACCCGATAGTTACCTCCGCCTCTGCACTGCGTGCTTCCAGACAAGATACATTCGTAATTTGCAACAAAAAGTGCTCATTTTTCATCTTTTCTTGACTCATAGATAACATGATAGATTCATGTTATCAATGCTTGAGTCAATGCTGTTGATGACTGGCCACTGAGGGGGTCACATTCAATGATCTGTTGACCAAAATTGGGCAGGATGCCCACTATTTGACGCTGCTGTAGGGAAGACAAACCTCGACAAGTGTTGTCAGTTGTTACCAACTTTTCGTGAATAACGCTTGGTGCCTTTTCTGCAGTACCTACTATGAACCGAATCACTGCTCTCCTCTGGGCGTCACCCATCCTATCCGCGATGGCAAACTATGTTACGATTAATTAGCAGCCCGAATAAATCACAGGGCAGACTTAATGGCTACGTAAGTAGACATCCCAATAGCACATCATTTAACACACCGCCTTGCACGCCAAAATTCCAACTGACAACTCCTTCATTATTCAGCCCGGAACTTTTTGAACGCCCCTCGTAGATTATTTGCTTGAGTTTTCGTGATCTGATGCGGTAATGACCTGGCGTTGGACCCTCGGGAATCAGGTTGCATCACCCACTCAAATCAATATGCCTATGGCCTATTCTGGAGCACCGTGGCACCTTCCGAAGTCAGTGTAGGGCCTCCAGCGGCTGGTGTGGAGACGGAGCGGGGTCTATTTGGGGCGGTCGCGTGGTGTGCGGCACTCAGAGGCAGTCATGGACCTCTTTAACCCTTGAGTTGCTGGGGGGGGGGGGGGCGTTAAACGCCCCCACTTTTTTCGCCGGGCCATGCCAAATTTTGGGTACTGTAGGGAATTGATTGAAGTTTATTGTGACAAAGTTTCAAAAAAATCGGTCGGAAAAATTTTGAGATATCGAGGTTTTAGTGACGTCATGATTTCTGAGTTTTCGACCAAAAACGGCATATGTTCAAAAAATCATATACAATCACAGAATAGACATACAGACATGTCGTAAACGCCATTAGACTGCCAATACTATGAACAATCAAATGGCTATCTTCAATTATTGATAATCGTTCCGCATTTTCCAAATTCTTGAACTGAAACTTGGCAATTTCTCGTGACTACTTGACGACCATGATACATGCATTTCTTAAATTGAACTTTTTGAGCCAAACACGTACACATATATAATAACACGTACACGATGGTGACATATATAAAGTGAATGTCACCATCGTGTTCTACGCCCCAAATTACCCATAAAACATGTGTCACGGGCTGCGAATATCAGTTTTCATTTTCGGGGATATGTGCCTACCCGGTTGACCTGACCTTGACCCTGAGCCTGACCTATGCTTGACTAACCCCTACATGGAGCTGACACTCTTGTAGGCCTTATACATATGATGGATTGTGCACCGTTTTGACAGAGTTTATGACGAGAGGCGCCCATTGCGAAGTCCTGAAGTCCATGCTACTGAAAGCCCGATTTCAGGTGTTTGACCTGACCTTGACCCGACCTGTGACCTCAAAATTCAACTTTAAAGTACTCATCTGAAGCGTCTCGTCGCGTTCTTTCGTTTGCCGCCTCGTGCGTTTCGCTGCGCATATTGGTTCTCGAGTTATCGGCTGGGGGCGTTTAACGCCCCCCCCCCCCCAGCAAACGGTGGGTGGCGAAATCAGGCCCATGTCACTCCACTTTTGATGACATCATAAGGGGGCCTCAGGACAATAATGGCGCGGTGCGCCACAATCACTTCCAAGCTACTAGCCAACAGCCGCCATTTTTGAAAATATTATTTTGAAATAAAGTTACAAATAATAAAAATATTGTAATAAGGTTGTTTATTAAATCGATACCTTGTCTAAAATCTTACTGAAAAATAATTTCTTCATAGTAAAAATATAAGCTCGATGCGCTTTTACGTTGCTTTCCTGCTACTGCAGAGGGTTTTTAAATCGTCTATATCTTCAAAACCGGCCATTTCTTAGCAAATTGCTGCCCTTTTTTTGTCGCTAGAAAATTAGTTGGGCTTTCCATTGACATCAACGGTTGAGCGGTAGGTGTAGAATGCCATCAATAATCTTCAAATAAAATTAGTCATTTTTACGTTCTAAAGGAACGGAGTACCCCTTGCGAGCATCAGGGGTGACGTCACTCAGGATCTGTCTCTGATTGGTCGGCGGGGGAGTGACTGTACCTTCTATAGATGACCTTGGGCGAAATACCCCAGCAACTGCCGGGTTAACCCTCGCCGGACCTATTGGTTTTCTACATACGCGCCGGCCGAGGGGGGGGGGGGGCGGGTACGACCCCCCCTCGCCGTTTCGCCCCTGGTGGAGCTAGAGCGTCGCGGAAAAAACGAGCGTGTGCGCCGTTACGAGACGCCGAGATTGGTACCCGATTTTAAGGTCCTAGGTCAACCGGTGACCTCTGAGGTCAGGTCAAGTGCCCCAAGGTACGGTTCAGTTTTTGGTGAATAACTTCGCAAAAAACGGCCGCAGAGCGCCGATTTTGGCAGCATCGTCTCGCTCAGGCGCGTCGAATGATATACTTTTTGTCCGGGTCAGGTCAACTTGGGGTGTTGACCTCAGGTCAAGGTCAGGTCAGCACCCCTAGGTCACGAAGTTGGTCGAAAGGGGTCATGTCGCATATCATTCGATTCGGCAGGTCTTCCTGAGTCCATTGGTGGCTTTCCCGACTCGCTAGCTCAATTTGATCAAGAGTTATTGACGAAAAACTAATATGACCTTGATGACGTCATAAATGACGTCACGCAAGGTCAACATTGCAAAAGTGACGCATCTAACCTTGCAAGGAGTGCATCAAATCACGATTCTGTGTGCTTGAGATAGTTGGAGATCGTTCCCGGCGCCAGAATAGCAGTTTTCATTTTTCCCCATTGACTTATAATGGTGAGGTCACGAAAATGACCTGACCTCATATGACCTTTAGGAAAAATCCGAGATATACAAGTTGTGGGACTCATAATGGATACTAGATCCTGCAAGTTTCATTTCCCTGTGACATCTCCTCTGGCAGTGAGGGCGTTGCGAAGTTGCGACATCTGAAGACCGTGCAGAGGTTCACTTATGACGTCATAGGTCAGTGACCTGACCTGACCTAAAAATGCGGTTGGTAGCAAAAGATGCGGCTTGGATCAAAGGTCAGGTATGCCAAGTTTCAGCTCTCTATCGCCAGCGTGTTCGGAGCTATCGCGAAAAAACCCTATGGGGGGCGGCACCCGCCCCCCCCCCCTCGGCCGGCGAGGGTTAACCAACTGGTTTTTCAAGCCTCTTAGAATCCACCAAGGACCAGAGTCCAAGACACGACACCTCATTGTCAGCTACATGCACCTACTGTAGCCAGAACCTTTTATACGTGCAATGTGCATTGTGCATGTGTGCTGATTTGCCTATGTGTTTATTTTGATATTTATTATCAACTGATTAGTGACGAAAGATTGGTAGGGCCCAGCGAACTTTGGTAGGGTCCAAATAAACATTGGTAGGGCTCGGGCCCTACCAGACCTATACAAAACGACGCCCCTGCCGATGACGATGCCGAATTGTGGTGCCAAGCCAGCTAGAACCTCTTTGTCACACTATCCGACCAGGTTTTTGCTGCTGAGGTCATTTCAGGTCAAGTTAGGTCAAGGTCAATGATATGTGTTTTTTCAATGATATGTGATTTGGCCGGTCCCGTAGCTCAGTTGGTAGAGCGTTGGACTCCGCGTGGTGAGAGCACGCGTTCCCGGTTACAACAGTCCGGGTTCGAAGGGCGACGGGCGCTTGACATTTATGGGCCTCCTGACAGGTATGGTTGCGGTTGGTGGCAGGCCGTAACCAGGTGAAGTCAGTGAGGGGACCGGCCGTGCGCGGCTTTGTGCGCACGTTAAACGTTGGACTCTAAATTCTGCCATAGAACTGGAATTGCGCGATCGGAGGGTAGAGGGCAGGGTCACCGCAACAAGCTTCGCTTAGCGGTGGCTCTGTCCTTGTGAATCCTTCCTATAAAAAGGTTCGGACTAAATTTATAAAAAAAATGTGTTTGCATGTCTGTGTGTGTCTGTGTGTATACTGATGTGTGCACCGATTGTTTATGTGTCCATATTACATGAGACCATGAAATGAGAAGCTTTTATCAAATATCAGTCAAAGAAACTTGACGAAAAGTAAATTCAGCTTGCCTAAAGCGCAATGTTTTAGATGACCTAGGTTGACCTTGACCCTGACCTTGACATCTGTACATCGTCGAACAACATGTTCCATGACAGATGGGAGGTAAGACTGGCAAAAAAAGGCCGAAAGCAAGGTGTCAAAAGCTCACAAGTGTTTAGTTGTTGTTTTTCGGTTCGAGGTGGAAATACATAAACGGATTGAAGTGATTTATTAGCTGCGATACGTTAAGCCGAAAGAGATACACAAAACGTAAACAAGTATGGCGAGCGCCAGCCCACGTCCCGTGCGCCAGTCACGCCGCTTGGCGCGCACGGTCAGCTGGCGCCAGCAGGGGCGCTCACAGGCACCTGGCCCAGTGGGGTCGCAGAGGCGGTCCAAGTAGGGGATTCCCGGATGAAAAGTCAAAACGTTAAAAGTAAACGGATTAAAAGTCAACGGACATTAAGACAACAGACAGAAAGTCAACATCGCAAGAAGTCAAAGGACAAAATGTCAATTGAACAAAAAGTCAACCTGCCAAAAAGTCAACACGCCAGAAGTCAACAAGCTAAAAGTCAACACGCAAGAAGTCAAAAGACATAATGTCAAAGACACAAAAAGCCGACATGTCAAAAAGGATTTTGGTTTTTTCTTTGGATTTTTCGTAATTTGACTTTATGTCCTGTTGACTTTTCGTCTTTTGACCTTTGTCCTCTTCACTTTTTGTCCTTTTGACTTTTTGTCCCTTTGATTTTTTGTCCTTTTGACTTTTTGGACTTTGACTATATGTCTTTTTGACTTTTTGTCCTTTTGACTGTCTGTCCTTTTGGTTTTTGACTTTATGTCCTGTTCACTTTTTGTCTTTCGACTTTTGTCCTTTTTACTTTTTGGCAATTTGACTTTTTATATAAATGCAATGAAAACCCTAAGCCTCATGCTAATAATTGTATTGAAAATAGGGCCAAGAAAATGAGACTCATTTTCTTGTCTCATTTTTCAATTTCATGAAAATTTCATGAAAATTGTCTCATTTTCTTGGCCCTATTTTCAATACAATTATTAGCATGAGGCTTAGGGTTTTCATTGCATTTATATATATAATCATGAGCCTTAAAACCGCGCTCTCTTTCATCATTCAACATAAGCATAATTTGACTTTTTGCCGTTTTTACTTTTTGTCTTTTGACCTTATGTCCATTTGACTTTTTGTCTTTTGACTTCTATGCTAGTTCACTTTTTGTTCATTGACTTTTTGGCAATTTAACTTTTTATCTTTTGACGTTTTATCCTTTTTGACTTTTTGCCTTTTGACTTTCCTCTTTGTTGACCTTTTACTTGTTGACTTTTAATATTTCTGACTTCTTGCTTTTGACGTTATGTCTGTTGACTAATCATCCTTTTACCTTTTATCATTTGACTTTTTGTCCGGAACCCCAAGTAGGGGGCCTCGGGGGGGGGGGGGGGCTATAACAAACACAACAGGCACCTGGCCCAGTGGGGTCGCAGAGGCGGTCCAAGTAGGGGGCCTCGGGGGGGGGGCCTATACACAAACACAACAACAAGACCCATAGCCAACGCAAGATATTGGATATTTGTCATTTGGGTCATGACATGACCTGAAAAACAAGGTCATATTTCCGAAACCAAACATCACAGAAACTTGCAATTTTCAGTGGACGTCAACAAAGGATAGAGAAGCAGCTATACGAAAAATCAGGCTTCTAGCTCCAAAAATGCTGAGTGCAGAGCAGAAAAACTACCCGGGGATTGGCAACCACCCCCCCCCCCCCACCACCACCACCACCACCATGTGCGGGCGAGGGTTAAGCTCATATGAGGTCAGATCATTTTCGTGACCTCACCATTATAAGTCAATGGGGCTTATAGTTTTCAGAGGTCAGGTCAGTTTTCACCATTTTGTAGATCACCAGTAATCTGGAACCAAGTAATTGCCTCGCGTATCCTAACCTTCGAGATTTCCCCTCCAGTATATCCATTTTTAAGAAATAGAAATGTCTTATGCATATCTTCATTGATGACTATTAGATTTTCCAATAGTTCAGGTGTATTACTTGCTCTTGCCTTCTTTCTTTTTACCCTTATAGAGTTTTTTTCTTTCCATATTTACTTTTTTCCCTGATAGTTCTGAGCCCCCACCACCACATCCGTTGCTTCCTTGACTTATTGGCGCGTGCAGCGGGACCTCAGGAAGTTGAACAGCCTATATCCCAAACACATTGGGTGGAGACTTCCACTGGCGTCTAACTGGCGTCTAACTGAGCAGACGTCCAAGTTGGCGTCTAACTTGGCGTCTAACTGTTGGACGGAGACTTCCAAGCTAGACGCGTCTAAAGTTAGCTGTCGCCAGATAGACGCAGCTGCCGTCCAGCTAGACGCGTCTAAGACTTAGACGCTTCCAGCTAGACGCAAAATGGAAGTCTCCACCCATTATGTCTAGTGTTAATCATAAACGGGATTAGCATTGCACTCCGTTTAGCATGTATTGTTAGTTCATCGATATAAGTATACATATTTATTCATACATGAATTCATTTACTGATTTACAATGGCCATTCAACACTACGCTACTCAAGGTTTCTTTCCAATTCTATAAATAGGGTAGACCGGGGCAAGTCGCCCCGCCGAGGTAAAACGCCTCACCGATGTTTCTCGGAACTGGCAAGGATCTGGGGCAATATTCTCTCTTCTATAAAACGTGCACTATATGATCATAATATGAACAGACTGGAAAGAAATTGTGATGACTCCTTAGGGAGATATAGCCAAAAATGTGTTTTTGGAGTGATTTTATGTTTTGTTGTCAGGTTATGCATCATGGCGTTCTTTTATGGTCCACATCAGGTTAACGACTTTTATGTATTTTGAATAACTGTTATCTAACGCTTATAATGCCGGGTTGGTTCGTGTTAAATTATGTCTTGCTGGAGTGCAAGGCGTTGTTTTCTGACCGAACTACGTGATGGGGTAAAACGCCCCAGTAGGTCGCGGGGCAAAAAGCCCCATGGGGCGTTTTGCCTCATGTGTTGTTCGTACTACCCACTTCCTAATGCTCGGTAGCTGGCAAACAGTAAGTTTCTATGCATTTATGTGTAGTTTTCTCAGCAACCGGATGGCAAAGGAGGTATTTGGTTGACAGTTGCATGGCAATAATTTATATTGGCCGTTTTCACGACGGAATAGCAGGCATCTATTTAATCCCCATTTGATCCTTTGGTTCCTCAGGAGTTTTAGTAGTTCTTTTTAGTAGGTTCCCCAGCTTTCGAATGAATGGTGCGTTAGTTTGCTATGTTTCTATTAAATATCACATCGATTTACTTTATCTAAGGATTTATCAGTAATATCAACATAAAGCGTAAGCACAATTATAAAATTATGAAATTATTAAATACTAGAACAATAGTTATAAAAAAAATACTGAGTTGTCAGGCTACAAAGAATATATTCATTTATGGCGCACGACAGACATTTAGAAAGCAGCGCCCTGTTTTATTGCACGCTGCTAGCCGCTTCCATTGGGTTTTGCAGGCCGACGTCATTGGTCGTTACACGTATGATGTCACGCGACTTGTGGCCTGTCACGGCTCTTAAATGATCTCCACTAAATGAATGCAACAATGGCCTTTTAAGTTGATCTCTGTGGCCATCTGTCTATGGAGCGACCAATATGAAAGTTGGGTGAATTTACCGGGGTTACATGACTATGAGCAAGCAAATGTGTATCAGGAATGGATTTAGGTGGAGAATTGCGCTGGACCATGAGTGCTCGAACGCTCCCAATTCCACGCCGGTTTGGCTTTGGAGCCGAGACAGACGATGCGGGTCAAGGTCACCGCTGGGGTAACGGTGGATTGGCTGCGCCCGAGCACCCGTAACGCGGCACAATTCTCCATCTATGGATTTTCCTATTCGCTCAGCATTGTGATAGGCGTTCGTAATAGCATTTACTCTGCTCATGTACCTATCCCCGGTTATTTAAAAGAAGTTTTTGTGGGGGAATATCACGGCTTTAGGTACTCGGTGGCCCTATTCACGACTTTCAAAGAATGCTCCGATAACTAAACACCGCACAGACCTACTGCATTAGTGAATCTGACTGAAGGTCTGTGGAATTACATCCCCCCTCACCACACCCCTAAAAACTCATCCAGTGTCCAAAACCACTTTTATCGACTCGCCAAAAAAAAAAACAAAAAAAAACACACACACACACACACATGCACACACAAAGCATGGGGCATGTCAGCTCTCAGTTCATTTATCATTGTCTTTACCATGGTTCAATTGCATTGCGCGATTTAAAGCACGTGAGTGCCTATATAGTATATATGTAGAAAATAATATCTACAGCAAAACATCCAAAATTACAAAGGCTACAATGCTTAAAAAGTAGGTTCATCAAGGAAGCCCATTTTTACTTGCGTTGTGTTGCCAACCATGCGATTCCACACACACACACACACACACACACAATGTTTATTATCAAAGACAGAAAGATTCTGGAAGAATGCAGCAGAGGGATGCAAAAGCGCAAAGCGCTTGAGTTTGAGCATCACTCTGGAAGAAGAAAATACAAACAAACAGACAAAAACATACCAGATGAGATCCTAAACTTAAGATGCAGAAAACATTTGATAGGCAAAACTCAAAGCATACGAGTTGGCTGTCGCCGCCACGACAGACACCGAGCAGTAGAGCAGCGTGCGCGAGCCACCGCACGGTCAGTCCGGAGCGCCACGTCCAACCGCAGCCTGACAACCTAGATCAAGGTGGTATCTTGGTGTTGAATTTAGTGTTCTGTAAACCGGTTTGATGATAAAATGAATTTTTGAAAGAGATGTGCGACCGCGCAGCCGCTCTCATCGTCCAGAGTTTCACCGTGAATAAGGAAGTCAAGTTTTTGCTTAGGAGAAATTTCATTTAGCTCAATACCTATTTGATAAGAAATAGTTTGAAACATTTCTAGCCTTAGTGGTTCGTAGAGTGCACAGTCAAGGATATAATGCCGAACGTTCTCGTTTGGAAAGCCACAAGCACACATTGATGTTTCACTTTTTTGAATTTGGAAGAGATGAGAGTTCAGGTGACTCATTCCGGTTCTTAGTCTTGTGTGTAAAATATTTCCCAATTTAGACCCAGTTTCATAAAATTTTGGAGGCTTGGTCACCCCCAGCCGCTCAGAAATGGTCTTTTTGAAGGATGTTCGTGGCAGGGATCGGATGGTTTCGGGGAGATCATTCCAGTGTTTAGCCGTTGATGGAAAAAATGAATTATGGTACGAAGTGGTCCGGCTAGGTGTCGTTGTATGTGTACTGGCATTCCTTAAGACTCGTCCGGTGTTTTCAGCGCGTGTGTGAGGCATTGTATTTTTAATATATTGTGGTGTGTACTCTTCGTGGCTGTTGAATGTGTGATAAAGTGTTATTCTATGCATGCGTCTTCTCGTCGATAGTCTATCCCACCCTAAGTCGAGTAAAAGCTTGTCAGTTGGTGTTCTAAATAAGGTTGCTGTCACGAGTCTTGCCGCTCTGTTTTGTAGTCTCTCGAGTCGCATGGCGTCGTGTGTCGTGATATGTCCGTCGTATACTGTGTCGCAATAGTCGAAGTGTGGTCTGATATACGTCTTATAAATTTGGTCGAGAATGGGCCTGGGTACGTACTGTGCAATTGGATATAGTGGGCTTAGTGAATGGTTGACCTTTTTACAAATTTTGTTGATGTGATGGTGAAAATGTAGGTCATTGGAGAATGTTAATCCCAGATGAGTGTGGTTTTCATGAATGGGTATGGGATTCCTACCAAATGTGAGACGTGGTGCTGTGAAATTATTTCTACGTGAAAATGTTTGCTGGACTGTCTTTGTTATGTTGAATGTAATTGCCCATTTTCTGCCATATTTATATATTTCGTCAAGGTCATTTCGTCCAGGCAGAACATGATATTTCCATGCTGCTCCGACGGTGGGCTGGTCTTGTTTGGGCGTTCCTCTACTGTGACGTCGGTCACGCCTGCCCCGGCCAAGGCGCAGAGGCCGACGTGTCACCATCCGGTTGCGGTCCTCAGTCGGGTCGCAACGTGTACCTCTTCCGCAGCGTGGAGCGCGCTCCCGCTGGGCAGCGATACAGCCAAAAGTAGCATGCGGGCGGCCAGCGCTGCGCCGGACAGCGGACCCATGCCGGGGGTATGCCGGTCTCGGCCATTAGCGGGGTCGTCGGGGCCGAGGCTGTACATACAGCTGGTGACCGCGTGAGCCGCCAATCGAAGCTCACGGCTTATAAGCTCGACGCGGGCATCACACGCCGTCCCGATGGGAGCTCCACGACGCCGCCGCGAACTCCAGCGCGGCTCGCAGCGCGAAGACCAGTACGGACGGCCGGGGCAAACGGCGTTCGGGAGTCGCAGGCGACGTTCTGCGGACAGAAAGGGTTGGGCATAAGCTGGTCGGCAGGACACTCTTGAGCCGAGCCTTTGATGTAATTACAGATGATCTAGAAGCATGCACAAAAATTCATGACACACTATTCTCATTTATGTATTTGCTACATATTATATGATATACCAGCTCATGATCAGTGACGCATTCTGGGCAATATGTTCTAAAGTGAAGTAACTGAAGTTACAGCTTAAAAGCTTAAAAAACAGCTTAAAAAAAAACACACACATTCGATAGCTTATGAGAATAACATGCCTTGTGTGCTTAATGCAGGAAAATATTTTTTCACTTTTTTAGAAACAGCAAAAGAGTTGTCAACAAGCCATGTCAACTATCTAAACAATTTTTATGGAAACTGGCAGCTAGCTTAAAGTTCCACAACGTTTCCGGAGCACCGTACCCAAACTCAGTTCATGTTACAAGAAAAAACAGTAATAATGCCTCCTAATTTTGAATGAAATATAGGTATGAGTAATTTGATTTGGAAAGCAACAAATTTCCGCACATCATTTTAGCAAAATTACTATTTTCTTCAGCCATCAGGTTACACAAAACTATAGTAAACTTTATGATCTAGTTTACACAAAACCAAAGCCCCGATTTTAACAAATGTAGATTAAATTTAAACAATTTTAAAAAATGTATCGTGGAGAAAATGAAAAGTGTAGATTTGTAAAGCCGGGATATTTCACGGATTAGGCACTTAAAGAAATATCTTCACCTTTCTTTGAGCCACCAGCCTTCACCCAAGTTTTACACGAATGTAGTGAAGCAGACAATGTGGCAACTCAAAATTGTGATGGTTTGAGATAATTATGACGGTAAAAGAAAAAGCAACACAAGGTTCCTTACCCTCGTTTTTTTCACATGGGTTCAGATGAGGCTTCAACTGTTGCCGACCTGAGGAGCTATAGGGACTTGAGCTTTCCAAAACTCAATTTCTAAGGGCACTGAGCAGTGTTTGGCTTTCACACGAATGCGATAGTAAGTTATATGAAGTTGACAAAGCAAGCAAAGCAAAGCATGATGCCCCGCGCGTCCGCCCGCGACCACGCCCCGCGTCCGACTCCCGACCGCCGCGTGACCCGAGGCGCCCGGCTGTCACGTGACCTACCGGCCGGGACTGCAAACGGCCTTCACCACCATTCTTGTATGACGTCATATCCTACTGAGGTGCTGATTGGTCGGAATTAGATACCTGAAGGTAATTATCTGCCATAGTTATTTTTGTTTCATTGTTTTGCGTGTTTTCTTATATGAAATGTAATTAAAAAATTTGCCATATTTTAATCACCATTAAAACATAACTGAATAGGTATGAAAGAGAACTCGATATATACTTTCCTTGTTTTTAAGAATTCCGGAATTAGATACCCGAGGGAGCAAAGAGGGAGCAAGTTGCCACGCTGATTTGATACCTCATAGTCGAAAGGTGGGCTACTAGAACCGAAAATTGCTGTGTTTGTAAATAAATAAGTGATTTGAGGGCAAGGAATGCCCGGATTTAAACTTCTAAAACTATTTTGAACATAAAATATTTCAGTTTGAGGGATGTTAAGGCCTCAAAGAGTAGGTACTTTTCAGGTATCAAATAAGTTCTTCTGCGAAAGTTCCGTCGTGAAAACGGCTTATTTGACCTTATGAGGCAGGTGAAAAACCTGTTCATACAATAGTGTCATAGCTGAACACCTGATAGGATGAAAGGTGCTAACTTCAGTCCGTGCCTCCCGAGGTCTAACGGACCTCTCATATAAGATTTGGTCAACTAGCATGTTTAATCTTTAATCTAGAGTATGGGGCTTCTTGCCCCGGGCCATGGGGCGTTTTGCCCTGGGGTTGGGGCAAAATGCCCCATTTGCAGTTGCTTCACAAATCACTTCATATCTGGGAGCCCGATCATAAGTGAATGAATTTGAGGGGTGGAATTTAAAGTAAAATGTTCAAAGAATGCATTGAGCACAAATTTGGCCTTCCAGGTGATGTAGGACAAAAGTTATGTAGCAAAATAAATTATCTGGGGCGTCTTGCCCCAGGCTACCCTACCCCAGTATCGTACCAGTTTGTACCTGCCTACGTTCCCGACCCCTGAACGATAATGTGATTGAACCCTTCCTAACGTTCCTCTCCGACCATCTGCCCCTACAGCTGAGCTACACGGCTGGACAGGGTCCGGTCGAAGCCCGGCGTCATGCTGCTGTGGGTTGCTGCGGCCTGCGACGGATGGCGGCTGTTGCTTCCGCTCCCTGAGGAGGTGCCGTCCTTGTGGCGCACAGGGCGGCTACCCACGGTTGCAGCCCGATGGCTTCATTCTCGGACGCGGCCCGTTGGATGTGCGACGACCGGCACCTTGCGACCGCTGTGGTGACCGGCAAAGGCTGCTGTCTGCTGTCCCAGCGCGGGCGGCATTTTCCCGCTGGGACTTCTCATGTGCACCTGTACTTACCTACTTGACAACGGCTCCGGCCCTCTCCTGACTTGACAACGGGCTACATCTTCTTGCTGCCATGGGGTGGCGCCACTGGTGGGACGAGCGCCAGTGGAGCAGGCGCCATCTCTGAGGCGGTACTGCCGACCGGCTGGCTAAGGGCGTCGAGCGCCTGATGAATGCTGCGCTGAACGGCGATACTGAGTCGCCGCTCTCCGGTGCGACCGACACGCTCATGTCGACGTCCCAGTGAGCTTGTTGGACACGACTACGGGGCAGCCGGCTAGACTGCATTCTCGGCCGCGGCCCATTTGATGTGCGGTGACCGGCACCTGGGAGCCGCTGAGGCAGCCGGTGATGATACCCCCCCCCCCCTCATAATTTGGCAGCTGGCTGTAATATCGTGCTGCTGTGGGGTGGCGCCGCCGGTGGAGCGGGCACCATCCCCATCGACCTAGGCCCGGCTGGTGCTTGTCGCCGGGTGCCAGATCGTCGTCGTCGTTGTTCCCTCCAGCCCCCTAGGGGGCGTAGCCGATGAGGCTCAATTGGGCGCGGTAGCCGGCGGCCAAGGCCGCCACCGCGCCGTCGTCCCTTGCCATAGACGCTTCCAGGTGAATATTACCCAGGCGCCGCAGGCGGCGTCCCGCCAGCGCCGGGCATCGGAGCAGGACGTGTCGTGGAGTGTCCGCCTCCTCGCGGCAGACGCGGCATCGTGCAGCAGGGCAGCCCATGTCATTGCACTGCGGGCAGTCGGCCTCGGGACGGCGGCCGATGCGGTGCAGGTACTGCGCCGAGCCGCTCCAGTGTCCTGCTCGGAGCTGGTGAATATCAACCGCGACGGCACGGTCGGCCTCCAGGACGGGGCCGGGACGGCGGTCGGCCCATATCGCCCGGTACCAGCCGTCCGGCCAGCTCCGCTGCCAGGCGCGCGCAGCGTCTCGTGCAACGGCCTTGCATATCGTGCCACCGTCGATCGGAGTGTCATGTTGGGGTAGGGCGCTGGCCTCTCGGGCGAGGGCGTCCGCTCGCTCATTACCGGGGAGCCCGCAGTGTGCAGGGACCCACTGCATGGTTACTGGTTGGCCCCCCTCGGTGAGCGCGGCCAGCAGCCTCCATATATCTGCGGCCAGCGGAGTCCTCTGGGTCGCCGGGCCGCTCCGCAGGAGGGCCAGCGCCGCCATCGAGTCGGTACAGACGACAGTCGGAAGGGAGGTGTCACGGCCATCCATGTTCAGGAGCTCCTCCAGCGCCGCTCTCAGGGCGAATAGCTCCGCGCGGGTGCTGGAGCAGAGGGCGCCTGCCGCGACACGCACCTCCCTGATGTCGCCGTTCGGGGAAATGATGGTGGCTCCTCCTCCTCCATTCAGCACCCCATCCGCGGCGGAGCCGTCTGACCATATCCAGGTCGCCTCGGCCGGAAGCTCCGCCAGACGGCTCTCCGCTGCCTCTCGTCTTGTGTCCGGGTGGCAGTCGCGGCGTCCCCCGGGACCCACCTCCAGGACGATGGTCACACCGGGGACATCGCGCCACGGCGGCCCGGCGGTTGCTAGCCGCGCTTCAAAGGTCAGCGGCGCGCCGCCGCGGCAGACCCGTGCTAGGGCCTCGCGACCGCGGTCCCTCCATCCGGTCGTCGTCTTGAGGCGGCGCGGCGGGGTCGACTCCGCCAGGGCTCGGAGAGGGTCGCCCTCTGGCAGGGACATCGCCAGGCCCAGTAGCCTGGCTGCCACCACCGAGCGGCGCGTGCATGCGGCGGGCATGCCCGCCTCCGACAGCAGGGCGAAGGCGGGTGTTGAGGCGGGGCAGCCGGTTATCACCCGGGCCGCCGCCCGCAGCTCCCTGTCGACCAGCTCCAGGTGTGAAGCGGAGGCCGCAGGCATCCACGCCCCCGCCGCGTACTCTAAGGCCCCCCTGATGTACCCGTTGGCCACCGACCTCAATTGGCGTTCGCCCAGTCCCCAGCTCCTCCCGGTCATGCGTCGCAGCTGGGCGACACGGGGGCGGACCTTCTTGCGCAGCTCGGCACAGTGGGCGCCGAAGTGAAGGAGGCGGTCAAAGGTCACGCCCAGGAGTCTGAGGGAGGGGCCGGCAGTCACCACGGCGCCAGACACCTTGATGCTCAAGCTCGACGCGTCGCGGGCCCATTGGGATAGGACGAGGGCCTGTGTTTTCTCGCCGGCGACCCGCATCTTCCATCTTGATGCCCAGCTGGCGATGATGTCCGCAGCTCGCTGGGCTCGGCGGCCGGCCTCTTCGATGGAGGCGCCGCTGCTGAGCGTCGCCGTGTCGTCGGCATACATGAAGATGTCTGTGCCTGGCACGGTCTTGAGCGCCGTGATCAGGTCGGCCGACCACAGCGTGTAAAGCGTTGGGGCCAGAACACTGCCTTGCGGGAGTCCGGCCCGGAACGGGCGCTCGCCTCCTCGGGCGCCGTTGACCTCGACCGCAGCTCTCCTGTCCCGGAGGAACGCCCATATCCATGCGGACATGCACTTGGGCACCCCCAGGCGGAGGAGCTTGAGGCGGAGCATCTTGTGATCGATGACATCATACGCCCGTGAGAAGTCGAAGGCGAGGAGTACAAACTTTTCCGCGGTCTTGCCCTCTTCCGGTCGTCCTCTCGGTTTCGGCTTGTTCCAGCCATCTTGGACCCGCTGCACCAGTCTTGCCAGGTTCTCTTCAGCCGATCTGCCTCGTCGGAAGCCGACCTGTTCGGGCGGCACGAGTCCATCGCGCTCTACCAGATGGTTGAGGCGGGCGGCGATTAGGCGCTCGGCCAGCTTCGCCAGGTGGCTAGTGAGCGCAATCGGCCTATGGCTGGCGATCATCTTTGGGTCCTTCCCAGCTTTGGGAACTGGGATGATGGTCGCCCGGCGCCACGCAGACGGTACCTGGCCTGTGGACCAGGACAGGTTCAGCAGTCGGAGGAAAGTGGTCTTGGCACCCGGGCCCAGGTGGCGCAGGTGCTCGGCGCAGATGTCGTCTGGGCCCGGCGCCTTCCCACACTTCATGTTGCGTAGCTGCGTGTCCAGTTCCTGAGGCGTAAACAAGGAACAGGCCTCGGGTGCCAGATGGCCGCTGCGCTCGGCGGCGGTGCTGGGTCGCCGCTCTCTGGAACGACCGCTGACTCGTCTTTTTGATCTCGTCTTTGCGTTACCGTCTGGTTAGGCACTGTCAAACTCCCCAATATAACCTTTAACACTAACTGTCCGTATTCTAACAAAACTAACACTTGAATCCTTATCCGACCAATCCCGTTTGACAGTGCCATAAATTATAAATTGTTCAATGTGTGATCCCAAATTATATTCAATAAACGGAACGGAACGGAACGGAATGGGGAAAAATGAAAACTGCTAGTCTGGCGCCGGGAACCATCTCAAACTATCTCAAGCAAACAGAATCGTGATTTGATGCACTTCCTGCCAGGGTAGATGCGTCACTTTTGCAATGCTGACCTTGCGTGACGTCATTTATGACATCATTAGGGTCATATTAGTTTTTCGTCAATAACTCCCGATCAAATTAACCCGCGCCCCAGTGGCGGTCTCAGCCAACTTCGCCCTAGTGGGGGGGGGGGGGGCATATATTACCACCCACCTCTAACTAAAAAACTAAGAGGGCTAGAAAGACGCGGTAAAAAGCAGTCGATAGCTCTTGATGCGTCCGTTTGAAAGTATTTCAGTCATATTTCATATTAGAGCAATATTGGGATCACCAGAGGTCATCAAAGGTCAAAATTTGCGAATTGTCATTATATTTTTCAAAAAAACATGCCATTATCTCAGGAAATATGATAGCTAGGAAAACGCTTAGAAAAGCAATCGATAGCTTTTGAACTCTTCTTCTGATAAAGTTGGCATCAAAAATAACCTCAGGTCAACGGTTTAGCCTCCAGAGGGCAAAAACTCAAAAAATGGCTGTTTTTACGAAAACTGTTTTTCGATAATAACTTTTCACTTAAAAAAAGCCAGGACATTTCTGTTGCCAGAATCGTGTTTCTCTCGCCAAGACGCGTCGAAAGAACCATAAGTTGACCTTAAAAGGTCAACTTGAAAATTTGACCTCAGGTCAAGGTCATGACCTGACCGGAAAAGGTCATGTTGCATATCAGTCGATGCGTCTCGGCAAAACAAACACAATAAGGCCAACCCCAGCGTTCTATCTCTATCCGATCGAGAGTTATTGGCAAAAAAACTGTTTGTAGCCTCAAATGACCTCGGATGACCTTTCCAGAGGCTATCAGCAAAAACTACACCTTGTTCGTCACGGATGGTCCAAATCATTGTGATCCTGAAATATTTGGACTGTTCCTATGCGTAAACACGGATCTAGAGGCATTTTCGTTTTTCTCCATTGACTTATAATGGAAAGGTCACGCCACTGACCTGACCTCAGGTCACGGATATAAAAAATCCGAGACATACAAATTGTAGGCGCCCATAACATTATGAAATCTGCTAAGTTTCAAACCTCTCTGACAAACACTGCAGGCTGGACATGATTGCAAACATTTTTTTAGGCTTGGTCAGTTAACTTGACCTGGTGACCTGACCTGACATGACCTGGGGTCAAAAATTTCACACATTGTCCAAAATTGATGTACGAAAAGCTACCCCAAGCGGCGCGGCGCTACGCGCCGCGGCTTTTTATTCACACGCGAAAAACGCAACAGGGTGGTAACATATGCCCCCCCCCCCCCCTACTGCTGGGGCGAAGGTTAAGGCTAGCGCGTCGGGAAAGCCACCAATGGACTCAGGAAGACCTGCTAAATCTAATGATATGCGACATGATCTTCGACCAATTTGTGACCTGGCGGCGCTGACCTGACCTTGACCTGAGGTCAACACCTTAAGTTGACCTCACCCAGACAAAAAGCATATCATTCGACGCACCTGAGCGAGGCGAACACGAGCCTGTCAAAATTGCGGCTCTGCGGCCGTTTTTGCAAAGTTATTCACCAAAAACGGAACCGTACCTTGGGACACTTGACCTGACCTCCGAGGTCACCGGCTGACCTAGGACCTTAACCCGCGCCCTGGTGGGGGGGGCTATTTTTTGCCCCCCTCCAGACTTTTCGATATATCTCCAGAACCGCTGCGCTGATCGTCACCAAACTTTCACTACCCTCCCGGACATCAATTTTACACATTGTGACCAAAAAAATTTCCAAAGGACATGATAGGTTGGCCGGAAATGACGTCAGAGTGACGTCATGTTCTGCCGTTATCGACCAAAAAAAGGATTTCGCGGAAAGAGCTGTCAGGCCTATAGCTTTGCAAATACAGAAAAACGATAGAGACATAAAAGCTGTATAATTGACAGGGCTACAAAACTGCCGTCCCGGATTTTTGAAAGTTTTGGATTTCGACCCCCAAAAATAAAAAAACAGATTTTTTGAATATAATAGCCGAAAAATCCAAAAAGCTTTTCGATTTTCGCAAATACCGGAACATATGTGATAGTTCTTTCCGCCTTCTATGCACATACCAAATTTGAGATTGATACCTCTTTTTTGGCGAAGTTATAGCGAAAAAACTGCTCAAAATTGATGACGTCAAATTTTCAAACTCAGTTTTTAGCAATTCTAGACTCCGTAGCGCAAAACAAAGACCACCATTAGACTCCCCGTGACGAGCTGCATCGAATCAATACCCATTTTTTGCAAAATTATCAACTTTAAAATTTGACCTTTTTTGACCTGACCAGTCATTAGCGTCGCCACGGGGGGGCAAGCGGGGCAGCTTGCCCCCCCAACCTCGGACCGGGCACCCCCTGAGATCGATACAGATCCGATGAGATTTTGGAGTCGGGAAAAAATAGGGGTACCTTTCTGAGAATGTCTGTAAGGTCAGACTCGGTTGGAGCGTGCAGTTCAAACCAAAGTCAGAGTCGCAGTCCCCAAAATCTTCAAGACTCCGACTCCAGACTCGGAAATGTCAATGCTGTGATTCATTCCATGTTCTTAGTTGGTTCTTTATTACATTTTATAGCTGATTTTCATAAGTTTTGGAGTGCTGACACATAATTTTCGTTCAAAGCGTGACACGAAATCTATGGGGCCTTTCTCGACTCGTCAAATGTCTGCGACAGGCTCAAGTACCGTTCAAGTGCCGCAGGGCTCATGAGCTTGCTTTCCACACAGGCTCCTAAGGAGCTCCACTGATGTCTAAAAAGCTTTCAGAGGGCCCAAACCGGCCGCTGAGAGTCCCACTGGTGTCCATGTTCTCTGAGGGCCCATACAGGGATCTTTTAGGACCTTATACATACGTAGACCTCTGAAGGGCCACACGAATCTTTTAGGATGCCTTCGAAAATTTCTGAGAACCTTAACTGGCCTCTGACAGTTCAGCCGAACTTTTGAAGCGACAGACTTTGCTAACCCCAGCCGGCATCTGATGGGCCGCAACACATGCTTCTTATGTCCTTACATAGGGTCCTTAGGGATTCAACACAGACCCCAACGGTTCACAGTTATCCGAGGGCTCTAGGCTCACTCTGGGCCTAGTCTCTTAGCGCCCGCCGCCCACACTGGCTTCTGAGGGCCCCACCTTGGGCTCGGAAAGCCGTAAAGCACCACATACACGTAAATATTTGGGGTGACCCACGCCGATCTCCGGGAACCTAAGCAGGCTTCTGAGAGTCCACGCTGACCCTGAGTGGCCTGAGATGGCCTGGAAGTCCAAAGCCTATCTCTAAGGGATCCATTGCCGCTATGCCGTGCGTAACTTTTGGCTCCGTTTAACATTTTTGTTCACGTTTGCAGCGCTTCCCTTCACACGAAAAACAAGAAACTTTTTGTTCGCACTCGAGTGAACAAAACACTTCCTCCCACTGGAGCAAAGATGAATTACCAACTAATTTACTTCCGATTCACACTTCCGACATTCGCTCTCAGTCTCCGCCGAATGCCCAACTTAGCTACAATCGGCGGCTGGGATAAGCCCTATGCATTTCACGTAAAACCTCTGCATGCATGCGTGAATGGAGGTTTTAGCAGGGTGATCCGATTAAATGGGGTGTTTTTCCACCTTTTTCTGGGTAATGATCATGAGTGACGAGAGTCTGCACAGGGACCCTCTGCAGTGCGTCGTCAATTGCAGCCACTGTAATTCTACCCGGGGGTGCGGAGCCGGAGCCGGAACTGGAGCCGGCACATTTTGCCCGGAGCCGGAGCCGGAGCCGTGAAACAATATAGCCCGGAGCCGGAGCTGGAGCCGGAGCCGTCAAAAAAGGGGGCGACTCCGGCTCCTTTTTTAAGAGCAAAAATTATTGACCTAGTTCGGTTTGACAGTTCATGGCAGTAAAACATGCGGTATTCAAAATATGAAAATAGCCCTGTTATGCAAATACAGAAGCAACTTGCACCAATCCCATCGTCTTTTTTCTTCGACCCGTATTTAACTGTATAGGGGACGTACTGAGCATTTGGAGCCGGAGCCGGAGCCGGAGCCGCCATGGCATTTCACCCGAAGCCGGAGCCGGAACCGATTTTTTTTTTCCGGAGCCGGAGCCGGAGCCGTCTGAAATTCCCACGGCTGCGCATCCACGAATTTCTACCGGTCGTTTTTGTCCACAAATTTCAAAATTTCGATTTTTTTCTGTAAAAACATACATGTCATAGCTAGAAGGAAAACTTTGTCACCATCGGATTCCTCGCACCATTGCGCGTCGAATGATATGCAAAATGAGTGAGTAGCGACTGGGGAAAGGCAAGATTTCACACAAAAGTTGATTTTGCCCCCCCAACCGAAAATCTCTGGCGACGCCTATGCCTGACCTTGACCTGACCTTCACCAGAAAGCGACCTAACCCGTACCTGATAGTCTTATGACCAACACCATTGAGTTGGAAATGAAAAATTGGCCATAAAACATGCATCGCACAACCTTCCCAGTAAACATGACGACGTCGGCCCGAGACTCGGCCCGACGTCGGCCCAACGTCGGTTCAACCTCGGCCCGACATCGGCTGGACGTCGGATATGCCCGCATGTTCCGACGTCCAGCCGAAGTCCAGCCGACGTCGAGCCGACGTCGGGCCGAGATCGTTTGCCGAGGTTGACGAGATCGTTTGTCGTTGGACCGACGGGGCCAACGTCGGCATGTTTATTGGGACAACGCGCCAAAAATATCAACCGGCGGCGGGATTCGAGCCCCCCAGTCGCCGACGTCGGCATGTTTACTGGGACAACACGCCAAAAGCATCAGCCGGCGATGGGATTCGAACCCAGTGTCATTCGAACGCGAGGTTAGCGCGCTAACCACTACACCACGCAGCCAGCTAACGAATTTGGTTTGTTTTGTTCGGTTATGCCCTTTCGGTCTGACAAGACCATTTCAGAGCCGGAAGGATCATAGGATGGAGTCGAGACATTGGTCTTCTTGGCGAGCACTCTGGGTCCAGTTCATATAGAGTCCCTGGTCCCATTGCTGTTACGTGACACTTATTGGAAAGGGCGACACCACAATGGATTCATATAGCCACTCTTACACACCTGCACCAACGTTTCCCAAAGTGTCCCTTTGATAAGTGGCACTTTGGCAAAGTGACACTTGCCGACTGGCCTTTCTATATGAACTGGGCCCGGCCCTGGTGAGTTTCCGGGGCTGAGCCTGACCAAAGGATAGGCCGAGCAGCCCCCAAGCACTCACCGCACCCGGCTACGGGCGAGCTCGGCTTACGGGCAATCCCAAATGGGAATGGGATAAAGTTTCCCGTCCAGTCCGGATCAGGGGGTTGCGGCGTGGAGGAAGATTTGAGTTTCCTGAGGATATTTTGAATACAGAAGCTCTTTATGAAACAGTGGCGTATCCAAGGGGGGACCCTGGGGCCTGGGGGTCCTAGGATCCCCCCTGGAGAAAAAAAAATTTTACTCGAAAAAAAAAAAAATTGAAAACACTTTGAGGGCCCTTTTCACCACTTACATTTTTTTACATAATGAAAAGTATCAATTACATTTTTAGGGACCCTTTTAGGACTATCAGAGGACCCCTTTAGGCCAACGAGGGACCTTGTAGAGTAAATTAAGGGCCCTTTACAACGATCAGGACCTTCTCAGGCACATAGAGGGCCCTCTCAGACACACAGAGGGCCCTCTCAGGCTTTCAGAGGGCCCTCTCAGGCACTCAGATGGCCCTCTCAGGCACTCAGAGGGCCCTCTCAAGCACTCAGAGGGCCCTCTCAGGCCCGAGGGCCCTTTCAGACATCTCGAAGAGGTCGAAAAGAGCCCTCTGAGCTCACAGAGGGCCCTCTGAGATAAAAAAGGGCCCTCGGAGGCAACAGAGGGCCCTACAATGCAACAATAGAGCCCACTGTGGTCACCAAAGGGCCCTCTGAGGCGAATAGGGGGTCCTTTTAGGCAAACAGAGGGCCCTTTGAGGCAAAGGGCCCTCTGAAGGGGCGAATAAAGGAACCCTCTGAAACGAACGGGGGCCAGAGCCCAAAGGGCCCTCTCAGGCACTCAGAGGGCCCCCTCAGACACTCAGAGGGCCCTCTCAAGCACTCAGAGCCCAGAGGGCCCTCTCAGGCACTCAGAGGGCCCTCTCAGGCACTCAGAGGGCCCTCTCAAGCACTCAGAGGGCCCTCTCAGACATCTCGAATAGGTCGAAAAGAGCCCTCTGAGGTCAAAGAGGGTCCTCTGAGATAAAAAGGGCCCTCGGAGGCAACAGAGGGTCCTCCAATGCAACAATAGAGCCCCCTGTGGTCACCAAAGGGCCCTCTGAGGCGAATAGGGGGTCCTTTTAGGCAAACAGAGGGCCCTTTGAGACAAACAGAGGGCCCTCTGAAGGGGCGAATAAAGGGACCCTCTGAGACGAACGGGGGACAGAGCCCAGGGGGCCCTCTCAGGCACTCAGAGGGCCCTCTCAGGCACTCAGAGGGCCCTCTCAGGCACTCAGAGGGCCCTCGCAGACCCCGAGGGCCCTCTCAGACATCTCGAATAGGTCGAAAAGAGCCCTCTGAGGTCAAAGAGGGCCCTCTGAGATAAAAAAGGCCCTCGGAGGCCACAGAGGGCCCTCCGATGCAACAATACCCTAGTAAAAAAGTCCAATTGGATCCAAATGGATTGTCCGATTGAGTTCCTAACGGACTTTTCAAGATGATCATCCAGTTGGATATCCAATCGGATATCCAATTGGATATCCAATTGGATATCCAATTAGATATCCAATTGGATATCCAATTAGACATCCAATTGGATATCCAATTGGATATCCAATTAGACATCCAATTGGATCCGATTGGATATCCAATTAGACATCTAATTGGATCCGATTGAATATCCAATTAGACATCCAATTGGATCCGATTGGATATCTAATTAGACATCCAATTGGATACAATTGGATATCCAAGTAGACATCCAATTGGATCCAATTTGACATACAATTTGATAGTGCTGTTAAGTAGAAAAGTAAAATTGATGGGGCTCGTTTTCGGTTAAAGATAATTAAGCATATCATAATTAGATAATTAGCAAGTCTTGTACCAGACTCTGGCAAACCTACAAGACTTCCAGACACATCGTTGCCCTCAGATATTGTTTCGATTGTATTCATGTCGAGACCCATGTGTAAGTACGAAATCCACAAAGCGAAATGGATAATGTGCCAGCGTAAACGTCAAAATCAATATGTATTCATAAAAAATGTAGAGCTGAGAACACATATCAACAGCCCTTTACTGTTCGAGTCATCCACACGTCACAGTCACATCACATCATCACACGTTGACGTCACGTCATGTCACCATTGTCGTCGAGGCCGCCGTTCCGTCTGCATCCAGCTATACTCGTACACATCTTGAGCGAGGATGTCGCCCGTCGAGCCTTGCATCGCATAGTATTGGTGAGCCGAGATTCTCAAATGCTGAAATGAAATGTCATTTATATAATCAGGTAATATCAAAAGCCAGATGTGAAAAGGTGAGCCAGAAAACTAGAATTGATGGGGCTCATTTTCAGTTAAAGATAATTCAGCATAATATAGCTATCATCCTCACGTATCTACCATCCCTGGGCCCAGTTTCACCGTATGACGTTACCGTCAGCACTATTCCCCTTGTGGCATGCAAAAGAATGACAGGCGATCAGCTATTTTTGAGTGAACGTTTCGGCGTTGTTGTTGTTTTTTTGTGTCTGTAATGCTGCAAATATTGAGGACAATTTTCTTATTATTACACAGCAATACAGCATGGCAGAAACTTACCTTCAGGTCGGAAGAGGAGACGGCAGACGACACTGACACCGCACGGCACACACTCGACATCCCCGTCGGCCGTCCGCACATCGCGGGCGGGCACTGAATGGGACGGACGGAATGTGGCGGAGGGGACGCGCGCTCGGCGCTCCCCTCTCCCGCGGCGTCTCCGCCCCAGGCGAGGATCGGGGCGCCCGCCGCCGACCGTACGGCCTCTAAAACGGACAGTGGTCGCTAAATTCCAGTCGGTACAGTCTCTGAACTTGATCACCACTTTCAAATCAAAATGACCTTTCAAGGTCATCAAATAGTTTATTCGACGCGTCTCGACGAGAGGAACACGATGCAGGCAAAAGTAATGTCGTGGCTTTCTTGAGTCAAAAGTTATTTCCGAAAAACAGTTTTCGTGAAAACGGCTATTTTTACAGTTTTTGGCCTCTGGAGGCTAAACCGTTGACCTGAGGTCAAATCTGAGAACACTCTACATAAATGACGGTAAAAGGGATATCGAATGCGCTTTTCCGCGGCGCTGTAGCTCTATTGGTTCCCGAGTTGGCCGTTGGCAGTTTCCAAAATTATCGAAATGGACTAAATTTGACCTTCGATCACCTCTGGTGACCTGACCTTTGACCTGACCTTAAAAATGACTGAAGTGTTTTCTTCCTTATTTTTGAAGCTCTTTCGATTGCCGTTTACCGCGTGTCGCTACGTGGCCCAGGAGCCGAGTAAGACGGGGGGGGGGCGTGAAAACGCCCCCCCCCCCAGCACTCGGCGGAAAGTTCAGGCCACCAGCACGGCGCGGGTTAAGTAAAGTATGAGGCTTATCAATGGTCATGACTGATAAGCGAGCTGTTAAAAAATCTTACAAGTAACGAACAGACTTGCCAGAATCTTGCAAGAAAGATTCTTGCAAGGAAACCACCGCATTCTTACAAGAAACTTGCAAGATTGGGACAGTCTTGTACAAGATTTCCTAAGTTTGGAAGACTGTCCTCAGAATCATATAAGATCTTGCAAGATCGAGAAGATTCTTGTAAGATCTTGTAAGATTTTTTCACCTGGGTGGTCGCTAAATTCCAGTCGGTACAGTCTCTAAAAGATCATCACAGCGCACAAATGTACACTTTAGTCCCCGAATAATACAGTAGTGATGCTTCAAATTAAGCTGAGAATGTTATGACGGGTTATGAAGGGACTAGGGAGTTATGAAGTGAATCGATTTTTTTTTATAGGGATCAATTCGCGTTCTCTTGGCGATCAAGTGGCGTTTGTGCGTGCTATATAGGTAAAGTTCAACCCAGGTCACTAAAGAGTTCAACCGTGAGGTGCCTCTTCTTTTGTTCACGTTGCGAAGGAAAGCAGGCTTTTCCACTAGTCAACCACATTATGGAGTATGTCCCGAAAGCGGCCACTATTGTCCTGGAACCTTCTGACATCGTAGGGAACTGTGTCAGTGTGGGAAATGGGAAATGGGAAATGGGTTGTTCGTTTGGCATCGAACGATAGCCACTTACAGACTTACCTGGAAAAGCAGTCGGTTTTGACCTCATGTCAACGGTTTGGCCTCCAGGGCTCAAAAACAATGTGACCAAGGCGCGTACATCTTCGATTTTTCGGAGGTTGGGTCACTTGACTTGGTGATCTGATCTTTGATGATCTGGGGTTGGAATTGTGCCTACTATACGGAAAAGATGTGTGATAAGCTGTGCCAAGAACCTGAATGGTGCGTAAAAACGTCCCCCCTACCAACACGGCGCGGGTGAAGTTGAATCATGTTGGATGACCAAGCAGATCCAATTGGACTAATATGTAACTTATTGGACTATCTCCAATCCAGTTGGATTAACACTGAAGTCCAATTGGATTCACTTCAGTCCAATAGGACTGATACTGATCCAGTAGGACATCCCATTGCTTTAACATGACATTCTGAAATCCAATTGGATTTTTTTACTAGGGTAGGGCCCCCTGAGGTCACCAGAGGGCCCTCTGAGGCGAACAGAGGGTCCCCTGAGGCGAATAGGGGGTTCTTTTAGGAAAACAGAGGGCCCTTTGAGGCAAACAGAGGTCAGTGGGCCCCCTCAGGCACCTCAAAGATGTCAAAAAAGCCCTCTGAGGTCAAAAAGGGCACTCTGAGATAAAAACGGCCCCCTCAGGCACCTCGAACATGTCAAAAAAAGCCCTCTGAGGTCAAAGAGGGCCCTCTGAGATCAAAAAGGGCCCTCGATGGCCACAGAGGGCTCTTTCATGCAACAATAGAGCCCCTGAGGTCACCAGAGGGCCCTCTGAGGCGAACAGAGGGCCCTCTCAGCCACCTCAAAGAGGGCCCTCTGAGATCGAAGAGGGTTCTCGGAGGCCACAGAGGGACCTCTGATGCAAAAATAGGGTCCGCTGAGGTCACCAGAGGGCCCTCGGAGTCGAACAGAGGGCCCTCTGAGGCGAATAGAGGGCCCTTTTAGGCAAACAGAGGCCAGAGGGCCCCCTCAGACAGCTCGAAAGGGTCAAAAAAGCCCTCTGAGATCAAAGAAGGCCCTCTGAGATCAAAAAGGGCCCTCGGAAGCCACAGAGAGCCCTCTAATGCAAAAACAGGACCCTTTGAGGCCACTGGAGGGCCTGCTGAGGTGATTTCAGGCCACCACATGAGCCCTACGAGGTCATCAGGCCATCTCAGATCAAAGAGGGCCCTCTCAGCCATCTCAAAGAGGGCTCTCCGAGGACTCAAAGAGGTGTAATGATGCAAATATAGGGCCCTCTGAGGGCATTGGAGGGCCCTCAGAAGAGAAATGAAGGCTATTTCAGACCACCTTGGTCCTTGAGCCGTATGACAGGCCCTCTGAGGACAAAGAGTGCCCTCGGAGGCCACTGAATGGCCCTCTTAGGCTGACTCAGGGGCTTTAAGGAGAATAGAAGGCCCCTTGGGACTATTGGAGGACCCTTTCAGGCTAACGGAGACCTTATGACGCCAGCAAAGGTCCATCTGAGGTCGATTGAGGCCTGAGGGTCCTTTAAGACCACCAGAAGGGCCCTCTGAGGGCAGGCTATGAAATAAGCATGCTTATTTTGTTTAAAGCTCAATGTTATAGCACAAAGCGATCTGCTAAGCCTTTCATGGGCTATCAGGAGCCCATTAAAGGCATAGCAAGGCTATTTTGAATACCACATGTTTTACTGCCTTGTACTGTCAAACCGAACTAGGTCAATAATTTTTCCTCTTAACCCGCGCCCCGTTGGGCTCTGCCGAGCAACGCGCCCTGTTGGGGGGTGGGGCATTTTGGCCCCCACCCTAAGATCTCGAGAACCACGCAACCTAGCGACAAGCGGCAAACGGTGTTGGATAGCCCTATCAGGGAACTACCTTGTGACCCAATTTTATTGACCTAGGTCAAACTGATGACGTCACAGGTCAGGTCAAAGGTCCAATTTTCATCGTTTACAGGCATTTCAAGAAATGCGTTGTAAAATCGAGTAAAATGCATTTCATTGGAAATCATCGATGGGGAAATGTTCTTCAAACACATATTTTACTATTTGAGGTCACTGATACCAGGTCAGGTCACAGAGGTCAGGTCACTGGGGGGTCACAATATGAAAGTGTCGTGTGATACATGTTTTATGGTCTATTTTACATGACAAATGCGATTATGTGGGTCAGGCAGCCTTTGGGGCCAGATTAGGTCACGTTTTGGTCAAGGTCAGGTCAAGGTCAGGTCAAGGTCAGGTCAAATTAGGTCAAATTTCAAAGTAAATATTTTTGCATATAATGGGTATCGAATCGATGCAGCTCGTCACGGGGAGTTCAATGGTGGTCTTTGTTTTGCCGTACGTGGTCTAGAATCGATAAAAATTGAGTTCAAAAATTTGACGTCATAATTTTTGAACAGTGTTTTCTCTAGAACTTGGCCAAAAAACGAGATATCGATCTGAAATTTGGTATGTACATAGAAGAGCGCAGGGACTATCACATATATTCCGGCTTTTTTGAAATTCGGAAACATTTTGGATGTTTTTTTAGCTTTTCTAAAAAAAATCAAATTTTTAATTTTTTTTTGGTCAAAAACCCAAAATTTAGAAAATCCGAGAAAGCTGTTTTGTAGCGCCGCTTTTTGTCTACTAGACCATATAAAGAACTTTGAAATTGCTTGATAACTGTAGATTTGGTAAACGTTTCAAGATTGCATGTTTTTTGCTCATTTTTGCTCGAACATGACCTCAGTTTGACCTCAATAACTCCTGACCTAAGGTGACCTAAGACTTGAAATTTGGTGTGAAGGTGTCAAATTGATGCCCGGGAAGGTACTGAAAATTTTTCAGGAAAAACCACAGGGGGGGGGCAAAATGGCCCCTCCCCCCTCCAACGGGGCGAGGGTTAAAAAAGCAGCCGGAGTCGCCGCCTTTTTTTAATGCTCCGGCTCTGGCTCCGGCTCCGGGCTATATTCTTTCACGGCTCCGGCTCCGGGCAAAATATGCCGGCTCCGGCGGCTCTGCAGCTCCAGCTCCGCACCCCTGCTTCTAACTCGGCTTCTGAGCCACGACACGCCAAAGGCAGCGTTTGAAGGGCCGCAAACAATAATGACGAAATTACCCTGGTCACTTTTTAGATCAGGTCAAAGGTCAGTTCACATAGGTCATCCAAGGTCAAATTTCGCCAATTTTCAGATCCAATTTCGACAATTTTCAACAAACCATCGCATGACTCGGAAATGAGGAGCTACAGTGCCGGGGAAAAGCGTAGTTAATAGCTCTTTCAACACCCGTTTCGCCGTTTCCATCCTCATGACATTCAAATCCTTCTCCTCCATGCCGCAACCCCTGATCCGGGCTGGACCTGGACGGGCAACTTTATTCCATGCGGGCGGCTCCCATTGGAGCGCACTGCAGCTCCTAATCAAGCACGCTCGTAACCGGGTGCAGTGAGCACTTGGGGGGGGGGGGGCTAGTCGGCCTGTCCTGTTGGACAGGCTCAGCCCCGGTGGGCGGTGACTCACCAAGGTGCCCGCCCAGACCAATGTCTCCCTCAATTCCTGTTCTATCATCCTTCCGGCCCTGAGCTCTGTTCGCACCCCGTTTATTTATCAGCACGCTGTGAGCATGCTGCTACTTCTTGGCTCCTCATTGGTCGAATTCAAGTGGTCTATTCGTTAGACCAATGAGAGGCCAAGAAGCGCCAGCAATAACTTCCTTATATGGGGAAAATCGACAGCACGCTGATGGACACGTCAGACCGAAAGGGCCTGGGCCCAACCCAACAAAACAATCAAAGCTCTTTTAATGCTCTTTCTGTAAACTGTGCTCAGATTTGACCTAGGCCTGTTAATTCTACACATTTTAAGTCGGAACATTTTTATGTTTCTACAGCTCTGTAGGCCTGTGGCTTTTCCTGCGAAACCTTTTTTTTGTCGAAAATGGCAGAACATGACGTCATTCTGACGTCATTTGCGGCCAACCTATCATAGCCTCTGGAATAAAATTGGTCACAATGTGTAAAATGGATGCCCAGAGAGCTCCTGAAAGTTTGGTGGCGATATTTGCAGTCATTTAGGAGATAGCTACGGAAGAGGACAGGGGCCGTTTTGCCTCCCCCCCCCCTCCCTACTGGGCGCGGGCTAACGCCCTTTCAACTCAGGCTACAAGGGCCCTTTTGCCACTTAAGGGCCCTTTCAACCCAGTCAGGCAAGGGCCCTTTTGACTGCGGATCCCCCCTGAGAGAAATCCTAGATACGCCACTGTTATGAAACATGAAACATGTATTTTATATTACTTTAACGGTCAAAACAGCGGCCGATGTCGGTCCGACGTCGCCCCGACGTCGGCTCGACGTCGGCTGGACCTCAGCAATTGATCTCGGTCCGACGTCGGCCCGACGTCGGCTGGACCTCGGCTGGACGTCGGAACATGCGGGCATATCCGACATCCAGCCGACGTCGTTCCGAGGTTGGACCGACGTCGGGCCGACGTCGGCATGCCGATGCCGAGTTGCCGACGTCACCCCGACGTCGGCCGACGTCGGGCCGACGTCGGCATGTTTACTGGGTTAGTACCTAAAGTTAAGTTAATGTGACCTGACCTGTGACCCTTGGTGACCTGACCTGTAACCTGACCTGGTATTGTCAGTGACCTCTTATAGCAACATATGTACTAGGCAACTGACGCCCTATCGCTGATTCTCGACAAAATGCGTTTTCTTCGGTGTTATAGCGCATTCCCTGGAAGACCCGTGAACGGTGAAACATTTCATCTTTGACCTCACCTGTGACGTCATCGGTGACCCCGAGGTCAATGAAATTTGGTTTCCTTCGACAAATTTGATAGGCCTTTCGAACGCCGTTTGAATTTTGCGGATCCGTCCAGTAGATCCGTCCAGTAGTTTCGGAGATACGAGGGGGGCAAAAAATAGCCCCCCCCCACCAGGTCGCGTTATAAACAGACCCCACCAGGGCGCGGGTTAAAATCAGGTATCAATAGCCGCGTTTATATAGGGCTAGTTGCCAGATAGTGGAATTCCGATAACGAGACATTTATTCCACCAACGAGACATTTCAGGCACATTCCGCTTGTTCTGACGACCTATCTGGCCTTCTGGCCGGAGCGCTGATTTTCGATAAAACGCGTTTTACGCAATGTTATAGCGCATTCCGTATAAGACCCGTGAACGGCAAAACATTTTATCTTTGACCTGACCTCTGACGTCATCGGTGACCCCTAGATTAATGAAATTTGAAATTCCTATACAATTTTGACAAGGCTTTCGAACGCCGTTCGAATTTCGTGGATCCGTTCAGTAGTGTCGGAGATACGGGGAGGGGGCAAAAATAGCCCCCCTCAACAGGTCGCGTTATAAACAGACCCCACCAGGGCGCGGGTTGAATCTGAGGACCCCTCTGGGAATGAATTTTTCACCATGTGGCAAAAAAAAAATCCAGAGACTATGACGGTTTGGCCACAAATGACGTCAGAATGGACGCCATGTTCTGCCATTTCCAACCAACAAAGATGTGATCTTTTGAATACCGTTTGAATTTCTTTCTTGAATTTCTTTTGAACCTGGCTTTGGAGGTACGACGGGGCCCCTTGCCCCCCTCCCTCCCCACCACAGGACCTGTCAGATCTCAACAAGGCACCGGTTAAAGCAAGTTTCACCAACCGCAAATGTGTCACGACTGTAAAACGAGCAGCGTAATGCGCAAAACGCAGCATATATTCACAGTTTTAGGATATTTATATTATTTTGTTCACTTGAATGTGTGTTGGATAAAGCTTTAGCAAAAACGAGTTGCGTGTTACGACATTCAGTAAACCTAGCAGACCTGAAACTTGGAAGTTTTAATGAATCGTAGCAAAATATTGTTTTTTATTGAGGAAAATGCATTTTATTGCTATTTTTACGATGCACTGACTTTCGTGACCTGATGATCTGATCTGAGGTCACTAGGACTTGTACCTATGTATATTTGTCACATAGCTGTTTCAAAAAGTGCTCTACAGGTCGTGGCACCACGCATCACTGTTTTGCCCCTACCGCGAACAACTTGAAATGAATGACCAGATGCCGTTATTCTACCCTGATCCTGTACCGTTTTTTGTGACCTGGCAACCGTACGTACATGTACCTAAAATGACTGAAAGTTGAAAGTTTTAAGAAGGGTGCGAAAAGGACACCACAGGGTAGGTATACTAATTACAATTTTTAAATTTACACTATCTGCGAATAACATGGGGAGGGGGCGTTGTATCAACCCTTCCTACCTCAGCCGGGCGAGGAATAAAATACAAGTGAAAGGCTGAAACTGGAAAGCAGCAAGAGCCCAAAGATGTTCCTTGACAACAGGCCTGATGTTGCCCCCCCCCCCCTATATCCTTCCTGCATGTGCCGAGGCTTTGAAGACACTAATACGATTAGTATGGCTTATGCGTGCCGCCGTGACTCCGCTGTCGGTGTTGTTGAGCTGTCGTTGACCGGATTGTTTTTGCTCGTCTTCTGGCTGGTGCCGTGCCGGCCGTGTTGACAATCGGCTCACGCGTGCCTCGCGGCCCGCGGCGAGGTGAAGAGGACTCGCCAGCCGGTCCTCCCGCCGTCCTTGGAGGGGGCGCACGCCGCGCCCACCCAGCTATAAAGGCCGCCGGAGGAAGTGATGGAAACAACACTCCGCAGCCACGTAGCGCTTTGATCGAACGTACTCTGCGCTCCAAAATGTAAGTACCTAATGTCCATCCTTATCGCATATGTTATGCTCATCTTTCAGCTATTTTGCCTAGTGTTGTTCTTCAAACGCCTTTGCCCTTTGCGTTAAATTACTGAACTGAGCACTTTTAACCCTCGCCCTGGCAGGGGGGTCGATGCGACCCCCCTAAGGTTTCTCGAAGATAGCGTAAAAACGGCGGCGCGGAGCGCCACCCAATTTGGCACATCCTATGGGGCAACGTTTTTACATATGACATGAAAATTTCAGGTCCAGGTGACTTTGGGTCAGGTCACCAGGTCAGAAAAACCGGTACAAGGTCATGGTCAAATTTCAATTTTCTTTTTGCACCTGTCCAACTCACAGTTTTAGACTGATTTCCTTCAAACTTTCAGGATGTGCTAAGCTCACCGAGATGTATAACATATAGTTTGGGTTTTTGAGGTCACTGACCTGAGGTCATTTAGAGGTCGTTACGTCGTAATGTTAAGCCTACGGGAAAATACTAAATTCGGAAAATACTGGAGATATCCGCTTCGTTCTATCACTTTTGTGCTTTGAAACCACAGTACTTAACAGCAGGTCACTTGGTGCTTCTTTGTTTGGTGTACCTATCCATGGGTCAGGTCAAATGAGGTCAACTGAGGTTAAATTACATTTTTGCCAATAACTTGACACATAATGACGCTAGAGCTTAAAAAATGGTGTAATTGTGTTCATGGTGATCAGCCGAATCGAATGATACGCGCTATAATGCAATTTGGTTAACTTGAACTTAATTTATTAATTTAAGTTTCCTTAACAATTAAGAAAAACTTTAAGTACACTTAGGCAAGCACAACAGTATATCATTCGACGCGCCTTGACGTGCTGAGTTCAGTGATGCTTTTTTTGCTCTATCTTAATTAGATCAAAAGTTATAGGCGAAAAACTTTTGACCTGTTTTAGCGAACTTTTTACATTTATACCCCCCAAAACCCCTAAATTTTGACCTAGAGCAACCAAATTTCCACATCCAGTTGCTCTCTGAAGCCTCTGTTGCCGCCGAGTGTCGATGGGCTGCGGCCCGGCTCGCCGTTCCGCTCTCTGGCCCCGCGCTTGCAGGCGGGTGCAACGTCTCCAGACTCCGATCGGTCCCGCTTCTGTCCTTCACCGGCGGGGTCGCTGTAGTTGCGCACCAACTCACTGACGGATCGCTGATCGCAACTGGTGTCGGACGGGTGACCACCCGTCACACTGTCACTGTCCTCGCCTGTACACTGCGACGCGGCTCGGCGCGGCATGGCAGACGCGCGTGTCTGCAGCGCGTTGGCAAAAATCGAAGGCACTAATGTCGCAGGCTCCACGTAAGTCTGAGGCTCACACTTTCATGTGTTCACTGTGGAGCCAACAAAAAGCCACCGGCACAGCAAACGAGGAGTGCGTGGTCACGCTCGGGGACTCCGCACTCTGCGTGACTCAGCGGAGCAGCGCGCGCACGCGTCCTGACCCGCCCGCTGTCACCGGCCGATTTACACAGGGGCGAGAACTCCAGGCGGCCCACCTACCTACCAAATTTGGTGTTTCTAGGTGCCATAGGAGTCAATCGCGAGGGGGGTTCGCATCGACCCCCCTTGCCAGGCCGTGTTATGAAAAATATCCTGCCAGGGCGAGGGTTAACAGCATTCACAAGGTCCTGCAAGTTATTATTGTTGCTCCCAGCCAACTTTTTTGTCGTCTTTCCCTAGGTCTGTGCATAAACGCTTTCACGGTTCAAAATGTGAATGTTGCAGGCCAAGGTTAAGTTTCAAGCTGCTTTCTGTCAAGCACCATCCCCAGACTGACTGACTGACTGACTGAATGACTGACTGACTGACTGACTGAGTGAGTAAGCGACTGACTAACTGACTGACTGACTGACTGACTGACTGACTGAGTGAGTAAGCGACTGACTGACTGACTGACTGACTGACTGACTGACTGACTGACTGACTGACTGGCCGAGTGAGTGAGTGAGTGGGTGAGTGAGAGACTGACTGACTGACTGACTGACTGACTGACTGACTGACTGACTGACTGACTAACTGCCTGGACCGACTGCGAGCGCATCTGACCGCCGTTCTCGTCCCCAGGAGGTCACTGATCGCCTGTCTGGCCGTGCTGGCCGTGACCGGCTATGTGCAGGCCTCCGTTTTCTCCGTGGGCCACGTCAGCTCTGTGGCCAGAAACGGTAAGTCAGGGGGAAAGGGAACAGGGCAGGTACGGGACGGGGGACGAGAGGTCAGCTCTGCTGCTAAATACGGGGTACGGGAATTTGCGGGAACGGACGGGTTTCTTGGGGAAAGGGGTGAAATCCTGTTGTGGGAGACTGCTATATACTCATTGGAAGCAATTGCAATTGACGATATGCGATGCTCAGAGTCTCAAAGTCCTTCAGCATATGTCCGGCATTGACTAGCGATGACATCTTGCAGGCAAAATCAAGTTCTACGAGGTTCTGGCTGACAGCGATGGAAGCTGGGACTATCGGCGAAGTCACTTCAAGTGCACTGACCCCGGATACTACTACATCTCGTTCCACGGTCTTTGCAAGAAAAACTTCGGCCTCACGTGCGTATCAATGGCGCATCAAATGAGCTCATGCCGGGCTACCACGCGTTCCCTGTGTTTTATTTCAGGCAATATCCAGCCAGACACGATATTTTTACATCTTTCTGCATTTGTAGTTGTTACAGAGCGTTGGGCGGAATTCGCTTGCTTGCAGCTTCCAAACAACTCAGTAAGCAAGATTGCAGCAGACGCAAAGCTGCTTGGGAATAAACGTGATCATTAAAGCCCATGTGGAAGGTGCAGCCATTATCCATTCAATCGTTTGCCTTATTCTTGGACTGCTTCAACTTCATACGGCATGGGCCAAAACGGGGAGCATTTATAACGCAGAGCTGTTATCATCCTCACTAACCATGTTGCAGCCTGAAACTGGTCCAGAACAATGCCGAGGTCGTCAGGGCCCACGGAGACGGCGTTGGCTACAACACGGCCAGCAACTCGGCAATCGTCTATCTGAACTACCACGACACGGTCTCGCTGCGGGTGAGAGGTCGGGGCCGTCACCACTTCACACGACGAGGCAAAGGATATAGTCGGGGAAATATTAGACAACACATTTTTACGAGGCAACTGTATGCCTTCATCTCTTAAGTAGTTGTTGATAAAGAATAACTATCAAAGCACGGCCGCCTTGGGTGCCTATTTCGGCCATTCACCGTGTGTCTGGTGTGCAGGTGGCGGACGGCTTCGTCCACGAGTCGGATCACCTGGACCGCAGATTCGTCACCCTCTCCGGCTACAAGGTGAGCGGCAGCGACGGCACCCGGCCGCAGCTCGGCACCAGCGGCGGTGGCAGCGACGGCACCCGGCCGCAGTTCGGCACCAGCGGCGGCGAGGCGTTCGGCGCGCCGCCGGCCGGGGCCGCTCCGGCCCCGGACTCGGAGGAGGACAAGGAGGAGGAGTTCACGCCCCTCAGCGGCGACCCCAGCGGCCCCAGTAGATAGAGGACCGCGTCGGCACCGACAGGCCGACAGGCCGACAGGCCGCGCCGGCACCGACAGGCCGCACCGGCACCGACAGGCCGTGAGGCAGAGCATCGTCGCCAGCCGCCAGTCGAAACTTAACGGCTTGGAATAACGTTTGGAGGAGGTGTCTGTAGAAGTGTGAGCTGGAAGGAAGTTGAAATCCAGTACATAGGGCATCTATCGTTTCGACTTCCCCGGGGTCCACAACAATCAAAGTCTATGTTTCAACAGATCTTTGCAGTGGTTCGGCAAATGTTCCAGCGATGATGTATCTAGTGTTGTGTCGAATATCAAGTCCTTGTCTTGTTTTCAATACACGAGCGAGAACAATGTCGACATCTTTGCAATGGTTGTATTATTGTATTATAAAGACGACTCACACCCAGACAACGCCCACTTGAAGTGATCATCATTCACCCCCCACTCATACAACTGACTCTTTAATCCGCGCCCCACTGGGGTCTGCGCGTGTAACGCGCCCTTCGGGGGGGGGGGGCTATTCATAGCCTCCCTCCTAACTCCAAAACTACTAGGCCGATTGTCAAAATTCAAACGGTGTCGAATAGCCCTGGATAAAAGCTGTCGAGCGAAGCCTAATTTCATTGACCTCGACGTTACCAATGACGTCACAGGTAGGGTCAAAGTAAAAATTATCAATGTTTGGCTAGTTCACATTTTGGGGTCTAGCCGCCAGCTTACAAGTCAGATCAGGCTCATTTTTGGTTTACACACTCGTGAATGGATGCTTTAGATACCCTGGGGTACCGTAAACGGGGGTGACTTTGCCTTGCTGGGTGACTTTGCCATGCTTCTCAAAAAATGCTTAAGGGTGATCTCCAGTGATATTTTACGAAGAATGTAATAATTTTTTATGCACAAATGAAAGATAATTGATGGGCCTTCCAACATAACCAGCAATGAGTGATAAATTACCACTAAATACCTAACTGGACTCCGTTTTATTTGACTTATTGAAATGGTCAAACTTGAAGAGGTCCGAACTTTTTATTATCTAACCATGTTCTAGACCAACTGCGATGCTGAAACTTGGTATGGTTGATCATGACAAGGCTGTTGAGTTAGCATATCCAACAAAACTAGAATTTGTCACTTCATTTAGCTTTTATTAGCCGTGTTTACATAGGGTTCCCTTAATCTTCCCCTATTTCTCCCCTATTTTCAGATCGAATTTTAGGCATCATAGCGATCGCGTGTAACGTTGCTATGGGCGCTATTGTTGTAAGAAGCATACAAAGCATCGTTTATGCTGTAAACAATATAAATTGGGCTTATGTAATACTCGAAATTCAACAATTCATATTTTGAAGTATTTTTATCCTGCCCTTCAATTCCCTCTTTAAGCGACAAATAGGGGAGGATTTGGTAGCGTAGCGCCTTTCCAAAAGCTGCTACGCTACCATATCCAGTGGTTCTCAAACTACCACATCACAAAAGCGGCGTGCTGATTGGCCGGCAGTTCCGAATCGTCCGACTGGTGGTCCCCGACTCGACAAGCGCACGTGCGCCGACTGAGGATTTTTAAGTGGCATTAACGCATAAACGGCAGAAAGTCAAGACAGAAATTCGACAGGTGCGCTGTTCTGATATTGCAGTGGATGTGATTACATCTACTTGAATAATAGCTCAGCCGTTTAAAGTATGTTAAATGCCAGATAGTTTTCTGATTTTTCTTGCTTTGAGCTTTCATGTGCTATCACATTTACCTCAGTGTCTAGTCTGGAAGCTATTTGGGAGAGCCCTAAAGGTAAGTAAAAATTGCAAACTGCTTCTAGAATGACTTAGTTGCGCCATATTTGTAGTGGAGCGAGGTAAAGGAGACAGAGGATTCCTTTATAAGGGACATTTAAGAGACAAATAGGGGAAGATTAAGGGAACCCTATGTAAACACGGTTATTGTTGGTGGCCATTCTTCCAAGTGAATTGCAGGCCACATGGGGTGACTTTGCCACCATGTTATCAATGCAAAAATGAATTACTTATCCGATACAATTCAAAATAAGCTTTAAATATAGCATCATTTTGATCTTCAAACTGGTTTTTAAAACGTAAAAGTTTATATGTTGAGCACTAACACAGGAATGCACAGTGGGAGTATAGAAAGGCAAAAATTACCAAAATAAAAAATGGATGAAGCTGGGCCCAACTTTTTAAAACAGCCATGATCATCTACAACTCCTGAGTTTGCCAGCAAGACTGACTGAAGAAATTTGTATCATTTTATAGATCAAAATGCTGATAATAAGGGTGTCGGTATGTTCCCGCAAGAACGTCCTCTTTTTGTTCCTCTTAATGCCGCTGTAAAAAAGCACCAAGGTCCTAGAGTACCGATACAATAAAGTATGTGCTTGTTTATCTATTCTGAAACATTTTTCAGTTTCTATTTGCTATCAAATCTCAATTATTTTCAACAAATATAATGTACTATAAAAAGTTAGGCATCTCTCCTTTTTGGTAAATCGTTTAAGAGCAAAAAACCTCGAATTGCTTTATTTTTCCTATTTAACAATTAAGGATGGTTGCCCTTCCTCATACAATGGAGCAAAAATGCTTGAAAAGTATTTGATAGCGTTACAAAAACATTATTTGGCATAGTGGCAAAGTCAACCCTTTTTCAGTTTAACTTTGCCACGACTCATTTTCCTTAAAAATTTATATTTTTAGACAAGCTATAAATACGATAATAGCAAAACCCAAAGAGCTAATCTTCATCCGTGTTTTGAACATAGAGTCATCCCAATAAGTTAACGAGTTAAAAGAATACAAGCGTCTAAAGTTGAAAACATGGCAGTCACCCCCGTTTACGGTACCGAACTTGTACTTTGATGTTCAAGTCAGGGCCAGGTCACCCCAGATCACGTAAATCTTATAATATACATCGTCCACGTGACACATGTTTTATGGTCCAAGTAGGCCATAGATTTCGAATTCGGTGTCGTTTATGTCATTTATGTCTTATGACCTCTGGTCAAGGTCATGACCTCACTGGAACTCATCATCATTTGAGACTCATCATTTGAATAAAATGCATGTGCTACTCGGTGTTTACAGCTGGAGCTGAATGACCGTGTTTCATTTATGATTACGGTATACAGATGTCACAGATATCACTCAGTGAGCATCTATTTCGTTGGCCTGTGGAGAGGCTTTCCCTGCTAATGTCCCTTTATCGTATTTTATTTTGATTTTTCTTTCTTTCTTTTTTGTACCTTAAAATAAAGTAGCAGAAATCCGAGTAGAAAAAAAAATAGGGATAAGTAGACTGGCGCGCAGATTGAGATCTGCCAACGTCAACCCCCCCCCCCAACCCTTTTCATTAACCCGCGACCTGGTGGGGGGGGGGGCTATTTTTGCCCCCCCCCCCTCCAGACTTTTCGATATATCTTCAGAACCGCTGCGCCGATTGTCACCAAACTTTCAGTACCCTCCCGGACATCAATTTTACACATTGTGACCAAAAAATTTTCCAAAGGCTATGATAGGTTGGCCGGAAATGACGTCAGAGTGACGTCATGTTCTGCCGTTTTCGACCCAAAAAAGGGTTTCGCGGGAAGAGCTGTGAGGCCTATAGCTTTGCAAATACAGAAAAATGATAAAGACATGAAAGCTGTAGATTGGACAGGTCTACAAAACTGCTATCTCGGATTTTTGAAATTTTTGGATTTTGACCCCCAAAAATCAAAAAATAGATTTTTTGGATATAATAATCGAAAAATCCAAAAAGTTTTTTGAATTTCGCAAAAACCGGAATATATGTGATAGTCCTTACCGCCTTCCATCCACATACCAAATTTGAGATTGATACCTCTTTTTTTGGCGAAGTTATAGCGAAAAAACTGTTCAAATTTGATGACGTCAAATTTTCAAACTCAATTTTTAGCAATTCTAGACCCCGAAGCGCAAAGCAAAGACCACCATTAGACTCCCCGTGACGAGCTGCATCGAATCAATACCCATTTTATGCAAAACTATCAACTTTAAAATTTGACCTTTTTTGGCCTGACCTTGACCTGACCTTGAACTGAACTTCACCAGAAAGTGACCTAAGCCGTACCTGATAGTCTTATAACCAACACCATTGAGTTGGAAATGAAAAATTGGCCATAAAACATGTATCACACAACCTTAGTAAAGTTGGGCTCATGTGACCTGACCTGTGACCCTTGGTGACCTGACCTGTGACCTGACCTGGTATTGCCAGTGACCTCTAATAGCAACATATCTACTAGGCAACTGACGCCCTACCGCTGATTCTCGACAAAATGCGTTTTCCTCGGTGTTATGGCGCATTCCCTAGAAGACCCGTGAACGGTGAAACATTTCATCTTTGACCTGACCTGTGACGTCATCGGTGACCCCGAGGTCAATGAAATTTGGTTTCCTTCGACAAATTTGACAGGCCTTTCGAACGCCGTTTGAATTTTGCGGATCCGTCCAGTAGTTTCGGAGACACGAGGGGGGCAAAAAATAGCCCCCCCCCTACCAGGTCGCGTTATAAACAGACCCCACCAGGGCGCGGGTTAATTGACACCGCTAGGTATACCCCTCCCTGAGTATGATTTATGAACGCTGTATCCTCACCAACAATGCATGGTTAACCCGGCAGTTCCTGGGGTATTTTGCCACCCGCCTTTTGCTGTGGGGGGGGGGGGGGCGTTAAACACCGATAACTCGAGAACCAAAAGGCGCAGCGAAACGCACGAGGCGGCAAACGTAAGAACGCGACGAGACGCTTCAGATGGGTACTTTAAAGTTGAATTTTGAGGTCACAGGTCGGGCCAAGGTCAGGTCAAACACCTGAAATCGGGCTTTCAGTAGCATGGACTGCAGGACCTCACGATGGGCGCCTCTCGACATAAACTCTGTCAAAACGGAGCAAAATCCTTCATATAAGGCCTACAAGGGTTTCAGTTCCATGTAGGAGTTAGTCAAGCATAGGTCAGGCCCAGGGTCAAGGTCAGGTCAACCAGGTAGGCACATATCCCCGAAAATCAAAACTGATATTCGCAGCCTGTGACACATGTTTTACGGGTAATTTAAAGTTCAATTTAACCCGCGCCCCACTGGGGTCTGCGTATAACACGCCCTACTGGGCCGATGTCAAAAACGTACTGAAAAATTGATTTGAAAAATTTATAATTGTGAATTTTTTGCAATAATGCGTATAACTTGGCCATTTTTGAAGATATTTAGCTAAAACTTGCTAAAGTAAGTCATAAGCATGTGTTCTATCACATACCTTCCGTTTTTTTTTTCGAAAAGTCAAAAAGTAAAAAAAAATAAATATAATTTTATAATTTTATTAATTATATATAATTTTCGAAAATGTCAAAATTTTGAGAAATCCGAGATAGCAGTTTGATAGCACAGTCTATTCTGAGTCCTATCATGCAACGACATTGGGTCTGCTTAACCCTCGCCCGCGCATGCCATTTTCCCATCCTATTCCTTCTTTCTTTCTTCTTGCTATTCCTTTTCCCATCCTGTAGAACGCACATGGGGCCACCCCCCGCGCCATTTCGTTCCTGTTGGAGATAGAGCTTAGCGGTAAAGACCAAAAAGATTCTTTGTGAAGAGACGAATCCAATGATACCCATTTTTACCTTCTCAGGTCAGTCATTGACCTTCCAGGTCAGGTCAAACTAAAAAATGTTGCTGTTTTGGGTCACCGTTGGATATCAAGTGCTCTGCTTATCATATACCGATGACGATGCCGTTTTCTGGTGCCAAGCCAGCTAGAACCTCTTTGTCACACTACCCGACCAGGTTTTTGCTGCTCAGGTCATTTCAGGTCAAGTTAGGTCAAGGTCAATGATATGTGTTTGTATAATGTCTGTGTGTGTCTGTGTGTATACTGATGTGTGCAGTTGCACCGATTGTTTATGTGTCCATATCCCGCGCCGGGCCGGTGCTCGGAGATTCCGCGCCGGGCCGGGGGGTGTCTGAACACCCCCCCCTTCTAACTCGGCTCCTGGGCCACGTAGCGACACGCGGTAAGCGGCAATCGAAAGAACGTCCAAAATAAGGACGAAAACACTTCGGTCATATTTTGGGTCAGGTCAAAGGTCAGGTCACCAGAGGTCACCAAAGGTCAAATGTCCACTATTTCAACATTTTGGAAACTGCCAACGGCTATCTCGGGAACCGATAGAGCTACAGCGCCGCAGAAAAACGCATTCGATAGCCCTTTTACAGACCTTTCTGAGTAATGTTCTCAGATTTGACCTCAGGTCAACGGTTTAGCCTCCAGGGGGCAAAAACTCCAAAAATAGTCGTTTTTACGAAAAACGTTTTTCGGCAATAACGTTTGACTCAAAAGAGTCATGACATTACTTTTGCCACCATCGTGTTCCTCTCGTCGAGACGCGTCGAATGAATTATAATTTGACCTTGAAAGGTCAACTTGAAAATTTGACCTCAGGTCAAGGTCATGACCAGACCGGAAAAGGTCATGTTGCATATCAGTCGATCCGCAACGTCGAGCCGAACACATCTAAGGCGTTTTCAGCGCTCTAGCACGTCTCTATCAGAAGTTATTAGCGAAAAACTGTTAGATTCTGTTGGTGACCTGAGATGACCTCGGGGACATAACGAGGGGTCATTGTTGCCATTTTCCGGTTCAGTGTGTCCATTTTACCTACATCTCGATGTTTGAGAGTGTCTAGAATAGCGTTCGTGCAAAACAGACGCTTTTCAATTTTCTCCCATTGACTTATAATGGAGAGGTCGCAAAATTTACCTGAGCTTAGGTCTCCGATATCAAAATTCCGAGATAAACATTTTATAGATATTGTTGCTCTTATCAGTCGCTTAAATTTTCAAGGCAGTCGATCAGTCGGTGTAGCTATGGCGAGCATTTTTATTTTTCTGAGCTGAGGTCACTTGGCGTGACCTGGTAACCTGATCTAAGGCAACCTGGGTCTGAAATTTTCACAACATATGCGAAAAAGATGCGCAAACAGGTGTGCCAAAAACGGCGGCGCTCCGCGCCGCCATTTTTGAGATATCTGTGAAAAACCGCAGTGGGTGTTCAAACACCATCCCGGACTTTCGGAAATACTTATAAAAGTGCGAGCTGCTCACTTTTTAGTCGCATTCGGTCTTTGTTGGGTTGGTGAGCGGCCAGAATGTTTGAATAACATTTTTGCTTTAGAGACTTGTTTTCTATTGGTTATGGTACCTTGTATGTGAAAATGCATAGCTAAATAATAAATCGATCTCTTGTATGCACGAAACATAACGTATCCCATTCACAGCGCTTACTTTGTATTGCTGAGAACTGCTACAAAATCAACTGTAGTACAAATACGAACTGTTATAGCGCAAACAACATCCGAGCCAGCGGAGTGGTGCGCCTCTTGACGACGCTGCCCGCTGGCAGCTGATTGACGACCAGCCCCATTATCTACTGGTGTGCGAGGTTACACATACATGCAGAGCTGCGCCACACCGTCTTCCGCACAGCAAGCAAACGAACAAACATCATCACAGAAACTCACGAGGTGACACGGCGCGTGACTACCGAGTCTCACGCCGAGTCGGAGCTGAGACGGCCGCGACCGGTGGGCCTCAGGCCGGCCCCTGGACGTCGATGTCCAGCGGGCCTCAGGCGGGCATCAAATGGACCACAGGCGGGCCCCTGGACGTCGATGTCCAGCGGGCCTCAGGCGGGCATCAAATGGACCTCAGGCGGGCCCCTGGACGTCGATGTCCGGCGGGCCTCAGACGGGCATCAAATGGACCTCAGGCGGGCCCCTGGACGTCGATGTCCATCGGGCCTCAGGCGGGCATCAGGTGGACCTCAGGCGGGCCCCTGGACGTCGATGTCCAGCGGGCCTCAGGCGGGCCCCTGGACGTCGATGTCCGGCGGGCCTCAGGCGGGCATCAGGTGGACCTCAGGCGGGCCCCTGGACGTCGATGTCCGGCGGGCCTCAGGCGGGCATCAGGTGCACCTCAGGCGGGCCCCTGGACGTCGATGTCCATCGGGCCTCAGGCGGGCCCCTGGACGTCGATGTCCAGCGGGCCTCAGGCGGGCCCCTGGACGTCGATGTCCAGCGGGCCCCAGGCGGGCATCAGGTGGACCTCAGGCGGGCCCCTGGACGTCGATGTCCAGCGGGCCTCAGGCGGGCCCCTGGACGTCGATGTCCAGCGGGCCTCAGGCGGGCCCCTGGACGTCGATGTCCAGCGGACCTCAGGCGGGCATCAAATGGACCTCAGGCGGGCCCCTGGACGTCGATGTCCATCGGGCCTCAGGCGGGCATCAGGTGGACCTCAGGCGGGCCCCTGGACGTCGATGTCCGGCGGGCCTCAGGCGGGCATCAGGTGCACCTCAGGCGGGCCCCTGGACGTCGATGTCCATCGGGCCTCAGGCGGGCCCCTGGACGTCGATGTCCAGCGGGCCTCAGGCGGGCCCCTGGACGTCGATGTCCAGCGGGCCCCAGGCGGGCATCAGGTGGACCTCAGGCGGGCCCCTGGACGTCGATGTCCAGCGGGCCTCAGGCGGGCCCCTGGACGTCGATGTCCAGCGGGCCTCAGGCGGGCCCCTGGACGTCGATGTCCAGCGGACCTCAGGCGGGCATCAAATGGACCTCAGGCGGGCCCCTGGACGTCGATGTCCATCGGGCCTCAGGCGGGCATCAGGTGGACCTCAGGCGGGCCCCTGGACGTCGATGTCCAGCGGACCTCAGGCGGGCCCCTGGACGTCGATGTCCAGCGGGCCTCAGGCGGGCCCCTGGACGTCGATGTCCAGCGGGCCTCAGGCGGGCCCCTGGACGTCGATGTCCATCGGGCCTCAGGCGGGCCCCTGGACGTCGATGTCCGGCGGGCCTCAGGCGGGCATCAGGTGGACCTCAGGCGGGCCCCTGGACGTCGATGTCCAGCGGCAGGAAGGTGTCGCCGTCGGTGGCCGAGCTGGCCGGCGGCGGCAGGAAGGCCGCTGTCGAGGTCACGCCCGGCGACGATAGCACGCCCACTGGGCTGATCGGGCTGCCGCTGAAGGCCGTGGTGCCCGGCCGCGAGGGGAAGATGCTGCCGCCGGTGACGCCGCCGATGCCACCGATGCCACCGGTGACGCCGCCGATGCCGGTGCCGATGCCGGTGCCGATGCCGGTGATGCCGGTGCCAATGCCGCCGGTGCCGCCGCCGACCCTGAAGCCACTAAGTGTGACGTAGCTGCGCACAGGGTGGCTGGATTCGTGGATTGAGCCGTCAATTATCTGTCGGAGACAATGTAGCTGTAAATTGAAGGTTTATGCACAACTGAATGCAAGCAATGGGAAGCTGTTGCGTTTGCAGAACAGGCCAAATAAATAGGAGCGGCGCAACATGCATAGTTTGCATACTATACTCGTATTCCCCGAGCAATGCGCATTGAACATGCAATACATTATAGAAAACCTCATCCAAAGCTTGGCCATTACCAGTTGTGTCATTTATAAATCACCTACCTCATTAAGCTTCTAATCTGCCTACCTTTTTGGTGGCCCAAGTTATGCTGAGTGACACTGCCTAGATCAAATGCGATACAAAATAACTGGTGAAGTTATCCTAAGCCAGTAATACTGAGCATGCAGTAAGCAGGTCCACTGAAGCAAACAGATTTAACCCATTTACGCCCTTCGTTGCGTTTTCGCAACGCAAGCAAGGGTCGACGTGATCGTAGCTTGAGAAGTGTGTAAAAGAGGCTCACCGATGAGACAACTTTCAGCGTGTGTAGCATGGTTGTGCGCATGACGCTACGCAGTTACAAGTCTGTGCAGCCGGTAAGTTACTGCCTAGAGCTCCCAGAGTGAAGTCGAAGGTTTTGTGAGCGGTGACGTCACGAAAACCAAGATAAGTAGGCTAAGTGCTTAATAATATCGTAATGAATATTGTGTAAACATATTCTGCAGAGTCCCTACAATAGCTTAGATATGCATTTTTTAAAGAAATCATGCTACAAAAAGGGTTTGTGACTATTTTCAAATATGACTACGGTCGCGTTGCGGGAACGCAACGAAGGGCACATCGGAAAGACAGCGATGTTGCGAAAACGCAACGATGGGCACATTGGCAGGGTAGCGGAAGTATGAGTATCAACAATAGACTTCACTCGTGATACGCTGTGGGTTCTCTCTTTCTCTCGCCCATCTTCCTCCCTCTCCTCCTCGATCCCCAACTCTCTCTCCCTCTCTCTCTCCCTCTCTCTCTCTCTCCCTCTCTTTCTTTCTCTCTCTCTCTCTCTCTCTCTCTCTCTCTCTCTCTCTCTCTCTCTCTCTCTCTCTCTCTCTCTCTCTCTCTCTCTCTCTCTCTCTCTCTCTCTCTCTCTCTCTCTCTCATTTTGTAGCCATGATGCTGTAGCGGCGGAACATCTTCAATTAAGGGGGGGGGGGGCACTGCCGACTTTTTGTCCCATTTTTTCCATTTCCATTTCCATGCAACGCCCATAGGAATAATGTTAAAATGGCAAAATCAAGGGGGGCACGGTGCCCCGGTGCCTCCCCCGCTCCGCCGCCTATGCCATGAGGGACGTGTATAGGTATGTTTAGTGCAAGGTGCGTTCGCACGTAAAATGTTGCGACACATTTCACATTTACTGGCTCAAACAGCCACTAACACTCCTTTCTTTTTCTCTCGCAGATTATCGGCCTCGGGCTGTTCGTTCACATAAGCAATGTGTTTCCATGCATCTGAAAATCGCATGGTACGAAAAGGACCCATGCATCAAACGGTCGGCGATGCTAACGGAGCTGAGAGATAATTACTCCGAAACCGCTTTATGTGCCGATTTCGCCGACCTTGAAAATCAGTTACAAAGAGTACTTATCGATCACCCTAGGACCCCGCTCGTCATCTGCGGTGATATAAACTGTGACCTGCTGAAGAAAGAACCCAACTTTCGTGCACGACAGCATCTCAGCAGCTTCCTATCGGACTACTCCCTAGACCAGCTAGTAACAACTCCGACTTTCACTTCCGGTTCGCTCCTAGACGTGTGTATGGTGAACAAAGTGGACCTCTTCTCTAACACCCGTGTTGAGTTTTGTCATTTTAGTCCGCATAAATTTATCAGCGTAGATGTCAATGTCCCCAAACTGCGTCCGAAGCCTACAATCATCTCAGCTCGTTCGCTCAACCGTGTTGATGTCACTGCCCTTAATTCTGATCTGGAGCTTGTCGACTGGGAGCCTGTGTTTACCGCCGCGACTGTTAGTGATCAGTGGGATGCATTCGTGTCCAATTTTTTGCCAATTATCGACGACCACGCCCCACTCAAGCGTATTACCATTCGGAACCCCACAGCGCCCCCGGCCTCTGCTGCCACACGGAACCTTATGTCCCAGCGCCGCGCCTCGCTACGACTGTCCGGTCGTCAGTCGACAGCTTACAAGGAGCTGAATCGCTCTGTTCGGGCCGCGCTGCGTCGCGACCGGCGAGAGGAGCTTCAGAGAAATATCTGCGAGCGGGGTCCCAATAAGGTCTGGCAGTCTATCAGGACAGTTGTAGCAGGGAAAAAGGACGGTCCTAGTGTGCAGCCTAATTTACCCGCCGATGAACTAAATTCATTTTTCGTCTCTGTCGGACCTCGCATCGCTGCGGAGGTCCGGTCTCTTAACACCACTACCGATCTGAACGTTCGCCTCCCCCGGGTCGGTGCTTGTCGTTTCCAGCTCCGCGCGGTCACTCTCGGCGAACTCGGTCACACTATCTTCGGCATGCGCAACTCAGGCGCCAGTGGGACTGATGGCATTTGCATCCGAATGTTAAAGTCCGGCTTCTCAGCCATCGGTCGCGTCATACTTTACATTATCAATACGTGTATTACCAACTCCGATATCCCCGATTCCTGGAAACATTCCACAGTCCACCCAATCTTCAAATCTGGCAGCCCCTCAGATCCCACCAACTTTCGACCAATCTCATTAGTCCCCGTGATTATGAAGGTTGTGGAACGCCTTGTACATCAACAGCTTTACCACTACCTCTCAAATAACTATCTCCTTGCCTCCTCGCAGCATGGTTTTCGCCCCCGACACTCCACAGAGACCGCTCTGCTGTCCGTAACAGACCAAATCCTCGCAGCCTCTGATAGGGGAGAACTTTCACTGCTGTGTCTCCTTGATTTGAGCAAATGCTTTGATGTCATCGACCACGACCTTCTACTTCAAAAACTGGCTATGCACGGGATCGAGACCACTTGGTTTTCTGCTTTTCTCACGGGACACACCCAGAGCGTGTCCCTATCTAACGGCGCCGGAGGTAGAGTACTGTCGCGGCCGCTTCCAAATAATATGGGCGTCTTCCAAGGATCTGCCCTGGGACCGTTACTCTTCACCATATTTTCGAACAACCTCTCGCTATACGCAGATGACGCCACCGTTTTCCAATATGCGGACGACACCCAGGTTCTAGTGAGCGGCCGTGCCGACGACCTCAGATCGCTTATCTCTCGCATGGAAGCTTCACTCGCATCAATCAGTGACTGGTTCTGTCTTCACGCCCTCAAGCTAAACGCAAACAAAACTCAACTAATGGTTTTTGGCAGCAGACAAAATTTACGGAAAGTACCCGACTTCAGCGTCTCTCTTCGTGACTCTGTGTTGCAGCCATGCGAGCAGGTGGGGAATCTGGGTGTTGTCTTTGACAGCGCCCTGTCCTGGGAAGCACATGTGTCCGAGCTTAGTCGTCGGTGTACTGGCTTGTTGGTCGGACTGTCTCACGCACGAAATTGTCTCCCTGACGGTGTCATTAAAGTCCTCGTTACATCTCTTGTCATATCACGGATCAACTACTGCCTCACTGTGTACGGTAACGGGACTCAGAAAAATTTTGACCGTCTCCAGAAAATTTTGAACTTTGCCGCTAGAGTGATCTTCGGACGGCATAAGTTTGACCACGTCTCGGACCTGCGTGACAGACTTGGCTGGCTATCACCAAAATCCATGTCAGATTACCTGACACTCACGATCGCGCAAAAGGTCATTAAGCATGAAGAGCCCGAGAACCTCGCTGCACTGTTCGTCCCTAACCAAAATTTTCGAGACAGGCACACACGGCAGGATCATCTCCTTCATCTTCCCCGACCGAGGCTTGAAACTGGAAAACGGCGTTTTGAGTACCGTGCCGCGGCGCTATTGAATAGCCTCCCACCCCAGGTAGTGCAGCTGCCACCTGCCAGCTTCGCCCGGTCTGCCAGGGCCGCGCTGATTAACAAATCCCCGCTACGCCGCTGACGAGTCTGTTTAGTAGTAGGCAGGGCATGCCGCCAATTGGTGGACGATCTGTTTGTGCTTATGTATATATATATTGTTTGTCTTGTGTACATATGTATATGATTATTGTCGCGACCCCCATCGATGGATGACTGTCGTCTAGTGCTGAGTGTTCTTCCCCCTGCCCGCATGATTGTTACCCATTATACTCGGATCTAAGCCGTAATCGCCACGCCATATGTGGAAGGCTTTTGGTGTCAATACATACATACATACATACATACATAGGTTCTTTGGAAATTGGATCTACTATGTACATTGTGCATATATAATGAATAACGGGGATGTAGTCTGGTATCACGCGACAGATAGGCATCGCCATTCTCTGGATACAATCTGCTGACTACCAACCTTTACGTTAGAAAAGATAACTGAGGGTCGGCAAATAGTGGGATAGGCCCCCTCTGGGGGTAGCAGAGCCATTTGGCATGGGGGTAACGAGGGCGGACCTGGGAAAATAATATTTTTTAGGATTCATAACTTGCATAGATTGATAAGCTGCTTGATGTGGAGTATATGCTCGTTTTCTTACTTTGATAGGCTTTTTATCTAATCAGACCATTTTAGAGCTAGCAGGATTATTGGAATTAGGGGAGACATTTGTCTAATCGTAGACTGGAGACTGAGCCCAGCCAGTGGGCAGGCCACCCATGACCCACCCCCTTCCCCCTCCCAAGCACTCACTGCACCCGGCTACAGGCGCGCTCCTATGTGAGCTGCCCGATTGCGATATACATATATATAGTTGCCCGCGTCCTTTGTCCCGCCCGGAACAGGGGGTTGAGGCGTGGAGGAGAAGGATTCAACTATCCTGAAGATGGAAAGGACGGATTGACGTCGAATCACCATTCTGTCCTGGCATTGTCTCGAGAAAGAGGTTACACGTGAAGGTCGCTGAGAGTGGGGCCATGAAAATTTTGGATTAGGTGTTAACATGATAAACTGGGAGTCGATTTGTTGTGATGCGCTACGCCTTACGCGGGTAATTTGTGAGAGCCGGATCGGTCCTTTTTTCTTTTTGCTGAGAGTGGGCACGACTAACCTGCAATGGAATTTAACTTTACTCCTAAGAGGGTGGTTAACAATGATTGCGGATATACGCGCATACGTGAGGCACTGGTTTACTCCTAATCCTCCGTTTAATTGTATTCAGTGTGGGGTCTGATAGGTGGGGGTAATGGCTCTGTCTAGCTTCCAAAAAGAAAGCATCACCCTGGATACGTGTCGACCACAACTTTAAATGGACAACAATGGACAACGTAAATGGTTGATAATGACCGTGTTGCCATCTCCCCGTTCGCGAATCATGAAGTTATGCTTCCTCACTGAGGCTCTTAGGCGGGTTATAGAGCATGATGGATGTGGGGTCCGCATTTTCAAGCAATAGTTTTCAACAGTTGATTGATGTTTTGTCAAAACATATTAGCATATACGGCAGTTCAGTGTACTTTATGTCCGTCTGATGAGCCCGTCGTTGCGTTTTCGCAACACTGGTGGCGCCCGGTGTGCCCTTCGTTGCGATTTCGCAACGCATGTTTTTTACGTTTTTCTCGAAAAACTTTTGCTGCAGGCAAAAACTATTTTCGATTCCATGCAAGGCCGTGGTAGGAGCATAACATATTTTGATTTCATCGATTTTCATGATGGTCAATATTCCTGGGCATAAATGGGTTAAGACAGGTGTCAAAGCCCCTCGCTCCGTCCCGGTCCCCGTGGCGGCGGCTTACCCTCAGCTGGATACGGTCGCCGCGATTCAGGTAGGCGATGCCCGCGTTGCTCGCCGTGCTGTAGTCCAAACCACTGCCGTACCCCGTAAACAGCTCCTCGTTGTTTCTAAACACGGCCAATCTAAAGACAGAGGCGAGAAAAAGAAAATATGACGCATGATTCGTCACAATGCATCACACATAGGCGGCGGAACGGGGGGGGGGAGGCACCGGGGCATCATGCCCTCATTGATTTTGCCATTTGCCCCATGGACGTTGCATGGAAAGAATGGGACCAAAAGTCGGCAGTGCCCCCCCCCCCCCTTCCCTAAGGCAATAACTCATTAGAACTGCAATTTTCCTCACAGACCGAATGAATGAATGAATGAATGAATGAATGAATGAATGAATGAATGAATGAATGAATGAATGAATGAGTGCTCGTGATGTATTTAGTCATAAACACAATGCACTGGCGGAGGTTATGAAGCAGAAATGCAGTGAAAACGTTCCGGACTCCCTCTAAACTAAAGGCCGCCCCACTCTGGACCTCGCAAGCGAGTTGCGAGTCTGCGGGTTTCGGGTTTGCGGTTATTACATTCATTCGTGGAATGAGAACACTATTCTCTTATGCTCAATCCATGAATGCTGTGAAGACGATACACCTTCAGAAAATTACGTATTGTCTCAATAAAAGCAAAACGAGCCTTCAACCGACACCAACGAAACACCTCAAATCTCGCAGCCCTCGCAGCGAGGAAAACCGAAAGTTGACTCAAAATCAACTTTTGGAATGCGAGGCGAGATAGCTCGCAAGTCAAAAATTTGCGGAATCGCTTTTTAGATGGCGGTGTGGGTCACTTAACCTAGAATGTATTCTTTAACTTTGAAGAAACCCCGAAAACCCACAAACTCGCAACCCGCATGCGAGGTCCGGTGTGGGGCGACCTTAAAGAGAATGCCTACAGCTTAGCTACCGCTTTAGGCCGACTGGGCCCGTGCATATGAGTTGTAATTTGTTAACCCGCGCCCCGTAGGGCTACCGGCGGACCCTACCACCCGTAGGGGGGGGGGGGGCGTTTCGGCCCCCCCTAAGATCTCGGAAAGTTACCGGCCGATTTTCAAAATTCAAACGGCGTTCGATAGCCCCACCCGGGAACTACCTTGTGACCAAATTTCATTAACCTAGGTCAAAACCGATGACGTCACAGGTCAGGTCAAAGGTCAGATTTTCACCGTTCACAGGCAATTCAAGAAATGTGCTGTGAAAGCGAGTAAATTGGTTATTCATTGAAACCATCGATGGTACATTGTTCGTCAAACACATACTTTGCTATCTGAGGTCACTGATACCAGGTCAGGTCACAGCGAGGTCAGGTCACCGGGGGTCACAATATGAATGTGTCGTGTGATACATGTTTTATGGTCCATTTTACATGACAAATGCGATTATGTGGGTTAGGCAGCCTTTGGGGCCAGCCTAGGTCACGTTTTTGTGAAGGTCAGGTCAAGGTCAGGTCAAATTAGGTCAAATTTCAAAGTTGATATTTTTGCATAAAATGGGTATCGATTCGATGCAGCTCGTCACGGGGAGTCTAATGATGGTCTTCGTTTTGCTCTACAAGTTCTAGAATTGCCAAAAATTGAGTTTGAAAATTTGACGTCATCATTTTTGAACAGTTTTTTTCGCTATAACTTGGCCAAAAAACGAGGTATCGATCTGAAATTTGGTATGTAGATAGAAGACGGTAGGCACTATCACATATATTCCGGTTTTTTTCGAAACTCAAAAAACTTTTTGGATTTTTTGGCGAATATATCCAAAAAAATGCTTTTTTGATTTTTGGGGGTCAAAACTCAAAAATTTTAAAAATTCGAGATAGCAGTTTTGTAGCCCTGTCAATTCTACACCTTTTATGTCTTGATCATTTTTCTGTATCTTCAAAGCTGTAGTCCTGACAGGTCTTCTCGCGAAGGTCTTTTTTCGGTCGAAAATGACAGAACATGACGTCACTCTGACGTCATTTGTGGCCAACCTATCATAGCCTCTGGAAAATTTTTGGTCACAATGTGTAAAATTGATGCCCGGAGGGGTCCTGAAAGTTTGGTGGCGATATCTCCAGCCGTTTAGGAGATATCGACCGAAAAGGACAGGGGGGGCCGTTTCGGCCCCCCCCTACGGGGCGCGGGTTAATTATAAAGCATTAGCTTCCAGTAGCGGCGGAACACCTTCCATTAAGGGGGGGGGGGCACTGCCGACTTTTGGTCCCATTCTTTCCATGCAACACCCATATAGGGCTAAGGTTAAAATGCCTAAATCAAAGTGGGGCACGGTGCCCCGGTGCCCTCCCCGTTCCGCCGCCTATGTTAGCTTCTTCTTTTTGCTTATTATAAAGAGAGCAGTGTTCGCCATGGGCCGGGCCAGCCCAGTGGGCTATGGGCTGGGCTGGGCTACGGGCTGGGCTGGGCCCTCAAATATGAAGGATCGATGGGCTGTGGATGGGCTGGGCCAAGACCTGTCAAGTCAAGTGGAGTCAGGGGTTCGCAACCGAGACAAAAACTATAACTACATAGCTTAATTACAGTGCAAGACTCAGAAACGGGTTAATAAAGCACGCATGCAATGTGCATTGTGCATGCTGCTCGCAAAGATTGTTTCTTTGCTACCTTTGGATACCTACCTGTGTGGTGTCAATAATTTTTAGTCCATTCATTTTTGACGGGCTGGGCCGGGCTGGGCTTTGACGCTTTTATCATGAATGGGCTCGGGCTGGGCTGTGAACCCGCGGGCCTGGGCTGGGTTGGACTGGGATTTTGCGGCCCGTGGCGAACACTGAAAGAGAGTAAGCGCATTAACACCATTTCTAGCTGCAGGTGCGCTAAACACTGGCGCCCTGTTGTCAGCTCGCCTGTCTCGCTCGCTGGTGGCCTTACGTCAGCGTCCGCTCGGGCCGCGAGAGGCCGTGGAAGGTGAGGTAGTAGAGGCCCGAGCGGCGCACCTCGTACCAGGCGCGGTTGTAGCGCCAGCCGCGCGCGTCGTCCGCCATCACGTTGCTGAAGCGAAGGGCACCTGGCGGGAGGGAGACAGTGATACCTACGGAATGGCATGGAAATATAATAAGGATTTCAGAAATGAATTAGTTATAACAGCAAGTATAAAAATAGTTATTGTTACAACAATAAACGATCGTCATTATCATACTTTTATTATCATCATCAAAAATAAAATGTTCGTGAGGAACGTCCTAATCGACATTTAACTAACTCAGGAATGCTAAATAATGCACATTTCAAGGTAAGTTGTAGGTTCGTTATATGAAAAAGCTATTAGCGGTCATACTGCACTAATACTTACCCAAGTCAGATCTATGTTACAAGTTTTCATTAAAAATTTATAACTATAATACGAACCATTAATGCCAACCGCGTTAGCGTGTCCGACCGAAAAGGCCGTCCCGCTGGCCGACCCGACGAGGGAGGTCGCCATCAGAGCCACTGCCAGCCAGATCGGGGACCTGAGGGATGATTCAGCTGGTCAGCGGACCGCAGTCACCTCAATCAGCTGGTCAGACCGCAGTCAGCTGGTCAGACCGCAGTCAGGTGATGGGACCGCAGTCAGCCTGTCGGACCATAGTCAGCTGGTCAGCAGACCGCAGACAGCTGATCAGCAGACCGCAGTCAGCTGATCAGCAGACCGCAGTCAGCTGGTTAGAGCGCAGTCAGCTGGTGTAGGTCAAGGTCATCTGGTGCACAGTGTCCCGAGGTGATGTGCATCCCTGAGCGGCTCATTCGTGATGTTTTTGCCGCAGGATCAAATCTGTGCCTATCTGAAGGCGGACGACGGTGTGCTGTGCCTAACAGGTGTCTCAGTACACTGCGAGATGGGCCACGCACAACACCAGATGCATTCATCAGTCATTTGCCAGCCAAAACAGATTCGGAACAGCATCGGTACCAAAGACTCGCACGTTGGCACCCTGATGGATACAACCTCGTCATGAGGAGGTCCTCCAATTGGTCATCAATGCAATAAGACATTATGCTTACAGCTGGAAAACCGGGACTGGTCTGCCTTTCTTGCCCCTTAAAACGTTGCGGATTGGCAAACTCACATGGTGTCCCATTATCCACTGAACATGTGTTTTTATGCACCGACAACTCGACCAAAAACACATGCTTCCAATTATTTTGATTGGCCTGCCACTCCAAAAAATAAACATTATGCAGCCTCATAGAGTATATGTATATGAGTTGTCTGGTCATGGTGTCTGGTCAATATTCACGCCAGGCCTCAGTATGTACTCTATGATGCGCGACTCACATGCTGGTGGAATAAGTGAATATGACATTGCTAGTCATGGTGTCACACAATATTCGCGCCAGGCCTCTGCCTCAGTATGTACTCTATGATGCGCGACTCACATGCTGCCGTGGAATGAGTGAAGCCAACTGAAGACGCCGCCGCTGGGTGCACTTTGACCCAGTCTGCTGGTGTGAGACATTTATATGTCCTCGGCCGGGACCAGTTCCAGGGGCGGCCGGTGCCGGACAGGTTCTCCATGCAGAGACGTGTGTTGGCCTGCTGCAGCCGCTGTTGCACAACGCGGGATAAAGGTCATCAGATGACGGCTCTAATACGTCTCCAGCCGCCGCTAACCGCTAACGAGAATGGGAACGTCGTGACTTGGGAATATCAATCAAATTGGTGCCATGCTCTCTGCTGATGCTACGAAATAAGCCCTATAGTTGAGCCAGACAAGCGTTATTCAATAAATCCCCTTTGCTATTCCTCTCATGAAATTCGCGAACATTGCTCTGGCGAGCTCGGCGCACTTCTAGCTATCTGAGGTGATGGAAATTCCTGAGGCTTAGGCCGGCTGCCACAGTTCAAGGATAAGCTACATGCCAGCTAGTAAGAAGTGCTGTACCTTTCGACTCTCTTTGAAACGCTTAATTAATTAATCCGCGCCACGCTGGACTGTTCAGCCGAACGCGCCCTCCCCCCGAACTCCCCCCTCCCCGAATGGGGTGGGGGATTCCAAACGGATGGTTGTAGAGAGACGATGAAAACGGCAATTAAAAGGTCTAGACCAAACGGAGCTTTGGAGCACATGGTCACAGGTCAGGTCAAAAGTATAATCTACAATTTTCTACATCATTAGCTTTGGAGTCCAGTTGCAAAGAATGAATTTGGACTCATTACACATAACGCCTTATTAGGCTACTGCGAAGACAAGATTATTCGTTGCATAGAATGTCATGCAACGGTCAAGGTGAGGATCAGATCAGTTCAGGTCACCAAAGACGAACAATTGAATGAGATACGTGTGACACATATTTAACCCGCGCCCCGTTAGGGTCTGCCGAGCAACGCGCCCTGCTGGGGGGGCCAATTTCCCCCCCCCCCCTAAGATCTCGAGAACCACGCAACATAGCGACAAGCAGCAAACGGCGTTAGATAGCCCTAACAGGGAAATAAATTGTGACCCGATTTCATTGACCTAGGTCAATTCAATGACGTCGCAGGTCAGGTCAAAGGTCGAATTTTCACCGTTTACAGGCATTCCAAGAAATGAGTTGTCAAATCGAGTAAAGTGCATTTCATTGAAAATCATCGATGGGGTATTGTTCTTCAAACACATATTTTGCTACTTGAGGTCACTGATACCAGATCAGGTCACAGAGGTCAGGTCACTGAGGGTCACAATATGAAAACATCATGTGATGCATGTTTTATGGTCCATTTTATATGCCAAATGCGATTATGTGGGTCAGGCAGCCTTTGGGGTCAGTTAGATTATGTTCTGGTCAAGGTCAGGTCAAGGTCAGGTCAAGGTCAGGTCAAGGTAAGGTCAAATTAGGCCAAATTTCAAAGTTGATATTTTTGCATAAAATTCGATGCAGCTTGCCACGGGAATTTCAATGGTGGTCTCTGTTTTGCGCTACGTATTCTAGAATTGCCAAAAATTGAGTTCAAAAATTTGACGTCATCAATTTGAACAGTTTTTTTCGCTATAGCTTGGCCAACAAAAGCGGTATCGATCTAAAAATTGGTACCTATGTAGATAGAATAGCGCAGGGACTATCTTATGTATTCCGGTTTTTTGATATTCAAAAAACTTTTGGATTTTTTGCGTTTTTAATAAATATTTTTTTGGTTTTTGGGGGTCAAAATCCCAAAATTTTGAAAATCCCAGATAGCAGTTTTGTAGCGCCGTCTTTCTACATGACCATATAAAGAACTTTGAAATTGCTTAGTAACTGTAACTTTTGTGAGCCTTTCAAGATTTCATGTTTTTTGCTCATTTTTGCTCGAACATGACCTCAGTTTGACCTCAATAACTCCTGACCTAAAGTGACCTAAGACTTGAAATTTTGTAAGTAGGTGTCAAGTTGATGCTTGGTAAGGTACTGAAAATTTGGCGGAGCTGCGCGCCACCGTTTTCTTGTTATTCAGGAAAAACCACAGGAGGGGGGGGGGGGGCAAATTGCCCTTCAGGGGGGGGGGGGCAATTTGGCATTGAGGGGGGGCAGAAACGCCCCCCTAAGATCTCGGAAATTTACCGGTTGATTTTTAAAATTCAAACGGCGTTCGATAGCCCCACCGGGAAACTACCTTGTGACCAAATTTCATTGACATAGGTCAAACCGATGACGTCAAAGTTCAGGTCAAAGGTCAGATTTTCACCGTTCACAGGCATTTCAAGAAATACGCTGTGAAATCGAGTAAATTGGTAAGTTATCGAAAACCATCGATGGTATATTGTTCGTCAAACACATACTTTGCTATCTCAGGTCACTGATACCAGGTCAGGTCACAGAGGTCAGGTCACTGGGGGTCACAATATAAAAGTGTCGTGTGATACATGTTTTATGGTCCATTTTACATGACAAATGCGATTATGTGGGTCAGGCAGCCTTTGGGGCCAGCTTAGGTCACGTTTTGGTCAAGGTCAGGTCAAGTTCAGGTCAAATTAGGTCAAATTTCAAAGTTGATATTTTTGCATAAAATGGGTATCCATTCGATGCAGTTCGTCACGGGGAGTCCAATGGTGGTCTTGGTTTTGCCCTACGTGGTCTAGAATGGCCAAAAATTGAGTTTGGAAATGTGACGTCATCATTTTTGAACAGTTTTTTCGCTATAGCTTGGTCAAAAAACGATATATCGATCTGAAATTTGGTATATAGACAGAAGACGGTAGGTACTATCACAAATAATCGTTTTTTTAACTCAAAAAACTTTTGGGATTGTTTGGCTAATATTTCCAAAAAAATGCATTTTTTTATTTTTGGGGGGTCAAAATTCAAAAATTTCAAAAATTAGAGATAGCGGTTTTGTAGTTTTGTCAATTCTACACCTTTGATGTCTTGATAATTTTCTCTATCTTCAAATCTGTAGGCCTGACAGCTCTTCTCCTGAAGGTCTTTTTTTCGGTCGAAAATGGTAGAACATGACGTCATTCTGACGTCATTTGTGGCCAATCTATCATGGCCTCTGGGAAAAAATTGGTTACAATGTGTAAAATTGATGCCCAGAGGGGTTCTGAAAGTTTGGTGGCGATATCTCCAGCCGCTTAGGGGATATCGACCGAAAAGGACAGGGGGGCTGTTTCGCCCCCCTACGGGGCGAGGGTTTACCCTCGCCGTTACGTTGCAGGGGTCCGTGGAGTTCTTAGCGATTCCGTGGACATCAATTATTTTCTTCAGTGAACCCGCGAATATGCTGATTGGAATAGAGCTTATGAACCAACGATAGGTAAGTCTGTTAGGGCAGCTTACACGATTTGAGTTCAAAAGTGCATGTCACGAAGCAGGAAAAAAATACGTACGGAAATGGTCTTACGCAATTATATGTAAACGGTAAAGTATGTCACATTACACTTAGTTCGTGTCTCTTATACACCCAGCCTAAGCTGAATTGACCTAACCCGACCTAGGCAGCCCACCCAGCCCTAACCTAAGCTAAGTTAGTCCAACATAGCGTTAGCCTTAGGTACCTGACCATACATACCCATGCTTTTGTCCCTAATATCATACGAACATTCGCGACACGCGCTTTTGTTCTACGTAAAATCATGTGCTGACGTGCCTATGCATAGAGATCTTATAATAATATCATAAGACATTATTGTAATAACATTATAAGACATTATTATAATAACATTATAAGATATCAGGATATAATATTATAAGATCTCTATGGACGTATGGACGTTAATTTACCATGTGAACATTTGCGACATGAGCTTCTATCTGCAAGCTCACTTGGTGGGCTCGCCGAGCGAGGGCGCTAGCGTGCTGACTATAGATGTCGCTGACGTCGACTACTTTCTGTCAAATGTCGTTCACCAAGTACGCAGCCGCCTCTCTTCTTCCAGCCTCCTCATTCCTCCACATTCTTCCTCCACATTCAGTAGCGGCGGAACACCTTCAATAAGGGGGGGGGGGGCACTGCCGACTTTTTGTCTCATTCTTTCCATGCAACGCCCATAGGGCTAATGTTAAAATGCCAAAATCAAAGGGGGGAACGGTACCCCGGTGTCCTCCCCGTTCCGCCGCCTATGTCCACATTCTCTAATTCTATACATCCTCTTATCCTCAGTTCCCCAGGAATAATGAGAGAATTTAATTTTATGGGAAGAGATAGCAAGCAACTTAAACCGATACAAGTTCTTAACCCGCGCCCAGATGGGGTCTGCCGAGCAACGCGGTCTGATGGGGGGGGGGGGGCATTTTGGCCCCCCCCCCTCAGATCTCGAGAACCACGCAACATAGCGACAAGCGGTAAACGGTGTTGGATAGCCCCAGCGGGGAACTACCTTTTGACCCAATTTCATTGACCTCGGTCAAACCGATGACGTCACAGGTCAGGTCAAAGGTTGAATTTTCACCGTTGACAGGCATTTCAAGAAATGCGTTGTAAAATCGAGTAAAATGCATTTCATTGAAAATCATCGATAGAGAAATGTTCTTCAAACAAATATTTTGCTATTTGAGGTCACTGATACCAGGTCAGGTCACAGAGGTCAGGTCACTGGGGGGGTCACAATATGAAAGTGTCGTGTGATACATGTTTTATGGTTCATTTTACATGACAAATGCGATTATGTGGGTCAGACAGACTTTAGGGCCAGCTTAGGTCACGTTTTGGTCAAGGTCAGGTCAAGGTCAGGTCAAGGTCAGGTCAAATTAGGTCAAATTTCAAAGTTGATATTTTTGCATAAAATTGGTATCGATTCGATGCAGCTCGTCACGGGGAGTTCAATGGTGTTCTCCGTTTTGCGCTACGAGGTCTAGAATTGCTAAAAATTGAGTTCAAAAATTTGACGTCATCAATTTTTAACAGTTTTTTCGCTATAACTTGGCCAAAAAAAGAGGTATCGATCTAAAATTTGGTATGTATATCGAAGAGCGCAGGGACTATCACATACATTCCGGTTTTTTTCGAAATTCGAAATTTTTTTGGAAATTTTTTGAGTTTTTCTAAAAAAATCATTTTTTTATTTTTGAGGGTCAAAATCCCAAAATTTCGAAAATCCGAGATAGCAGTTTTGTAGCGCCGTCTTTTCTCTACACAACCACATAAAGAACTTTAAAATTGCTTGTTAACTGTAGAATTGGTGAGCGTTTCAAGATGTCATGTTTTTTGCTCATTTTTGCTCGAACATGACCTCAGTTTGACCTCAATAACTCCTGACCTGAGGTGACCTGTGACTTGAAATTTTGTGTGAAGGTGTCAAATTGATGCCCGGTAAGGTACCCAAAATTTGGCGGCGCTGCGCGCCGCCGTTTTCTCGCTATTAAAGAAAAACCACAGGGGGGGCCAAAATGGCCCCCCCCCCATCAGGGCGCGGGTTAAAGGACTGTTGAGCCGAAATGGTGCTGCCGAAATCAGCCCTGTTCATGAGAATCGTTCAGTTCACCCGTTCGATGCGGAAATGTTCGTGCGTGCTCGTGATCGTTCACTCGTTCTCGTACTCGTTCTCTTTCGTCACCTGGAGGACCATAAAGTTATTGCTCATATATTTTTTTTATATAAATTTTGTCCGAACCTTTTGATGGGAAGGATTCACAAGGACAGAGCCACCGCTAAGCGAAGCTTGTTGCGATGACCCTGCCCTCTACCCTCCGATCACGCAATTCCGATTCTATGGCAGAATTTAGAGTCCAAAGTTTAACGTGCGCACAAAGCCGCGCACGGCCGGTCCCCTCGCTGACTTCGCCTGGCTACGGCCTGCCACCAACCGCAACCATACCTGTCAGGAGGCCCATAAATGTCGAGCGCCCGTCGCGCTTCAAACCCGGACTGTTATAACCGGGAACGCGTGCTCTCACCACGCGGAGTCCAACGCTCTAACAAACTGAGCTACGGGACCGGCTTAGATGAAAAAGTCTATTCTTGATTGATAGCGAAACGATTAAAACGGGTAAATACGGCGGTCACAGATGCAGCGCAATTCGTCGTTCTCGGCACGTCGTTCACGTAAGGCTGCGTCGGCCACGTCGTAACACCGGGCCGTAACGCGCCGGCGGAGTCACGGTCGAGACTCTTCGTACTCAGGCCGCGTCGGCCACGTCGTATGACACCGGGCCGTGTCGCACCGGCGGAGTCCCGTTGAAGACTGTCAGGCCCCCGTCCCGTCTTAGCCCTCGTGGTACGCACAACACGTGGGCGTGAGAACCAGGACAGGGGCCAGATGACACATACATATGTGAGCGGCGTGGCGCGGCGGACCGACCGCCGCGCTCCGAGCGCCGGCCGTATTTGTGAAGATATCCAAAATGCCTATTTGCTCGCTAACAAGCCCCTTATATCCACAGGATGCACAAACTATTCTCAACGCCTGACCTCCTTCCTGTCCCGCGTTGGACGGTCACCTTTATCTGACGTGTGAGTTCCTAGCCCCTCAGAAAGCCAGGGGCATGCTCCCATTGCTCTCGTGCGGTGAGGCGAGGTGACCATCTGCGAGGCTGTGCAGTGTGCAGGACGGAGGTGGCCTGTCTATAAAGACGGGCTCAGCCTCGACGGTACCGTGGTATCGTCCCCTTGATGAACTGGTATCGTCCCTGTATTAAACTGTCCCTGTGATTGACTGTGGTATCGTCCCTGCGATTGACTGTGGTATCGACTATCGTCCCTGCATTAGACTATAATATCGTCCCTGCGGTGAACTGTGGTATTGTCCCTGTGATGAACGGTGGTATTGTCCCCGTGGTAAAGTGTGGTAGCGTCCCCGTATTAGAATGCGGTATCGTGGTGGTCCCTGTTGTTGACTGTGGTATCGTCTTGGTTCGTCCACGATCTGTGGAGAACAAATCCCTGAATCGCTCCTTTGGCGGAGCGGTCCTGTAACGGACTGCAGGGACCGCTGGTATCGTCTCGTGGTGTTGGTACCTATCGACCCAGGTGGTGGCGCGGTCTGAGCTGCGCTGACAGCCCTCAGAGGGGCGCCGCGTCCCCCCCTGACCAGACGCCGTCTCAGGTCGCCGCCGCCGGCCGCTGCGCCGCGATCGCCGCCGATAGTGGCTCGTTACGGACCGGCTGTGCCGCGGGCGGTGGCCGTGGTCACGCAGTCGCCCCGGGCCCCTGCGGGCGCGCCGGGACGACCAGCCGGCCGCCGGGCGCAGGGGGCGGGCCGCAGCCGCCGGCAGTGCTATAATAATACGGCCTGAGAGCGCGCCATTACCATAGTGTGGGTCAGGGGTCGGCCGGGCCGGGGTGCCGTATCGGCTCGGCCGCCGCCCCGGGAGCAGCCCGCCGGCGGCACCTGATGAGGGACGCTCGCGCGGAATCGGCCCCGAATGAATATTAATCAGCCGGAGCCGGGTCGCGGACCGGGCGGCGCGTGCAGGTGCGTCCGCGGCCACCAACCGGTCAGCGGTGTGAGAAGAGCTGGGCCCGACCGTGAGAGGGCCAATCCAACCCTGTTTGAGAGGGAGTGAGCCGGTCTCGCTGCCCAGGTAACGGGCCAGGAGCGGGCTGTATACCCGGCCGGCGGTCCGTGCGACTGTCACGGCTTCACGGGGCACGGCCGTGGGAGCTGAACGGTAAAACGCTCATAGTTAGGCTCCGCTGCTGGTTAGGCTGCTTATAATGTTTGAAAACTTTGAGATGTATCTTGTGTCGTTATAATGCTTACATTGCCGGCTTCTCTCCACAGGCTATCCCTGCACAGAATCTTGTGTTATTTGACCATTGGAATAGTGATGACGTTGCGTTGAACTATACAAAAAGTCACACCAGAAGTGTCAGGAAAACATCGATTAGGCAAATCAGCATTTTACCTATGTCGAATGAAAAAGCAAAACTGTAGTGCTAACTGCCACCCTTGAAACTCTCTTGTCTGCCTAATCTTTTTTATCCCGCGCACCGACGGGGGTCTGCGCCAACTTCGCACCGACGGGGGGGGGGGCGGATAACCGCCCCCCCCCCCTGAGATCTCGAGAACGAAGCAAGATAGCGACAAGCGGTAAACGGCATCGGATACGCACGGCCAAGATCTACAATTTTTACTAAGGTCATTTTCAGGTCAGGTCAAAGATGACGTCACAGGGGTCGAAAAAGTCAAAATGGCGGCGCTAGATATGGAGAGAGTTTTTCTCGAATAACTTTCGAATTAGTCAAGATAGGAACAAACTAAGGGCATCATCGTGATCCTCTCGTCAATCCGCATCGAATGATATATATGTTGACCTCGAAAGGTCAAGGTCAAAGGTTGACCTCAGGTCACGTGACCTCGAGGTCATCATGTATATCATTTGATGCGTCTTGACGAGCTGAACACAATGAGACCATCCACGCGTCTGTATCTTGTTCCTGTACGGAGTTATTGGCCAAAAACCTTTGGTGACCTTTGATGACGTCACATGACCTCACAGCTGCCCAACAGCAAAACAGACCTCAAGGTAGTGAAGGTTGATCGTATATGAACTCATGTATGGTATATGGGGCCATTCCGACCCGTTTTAGTGGTAAAAACAGGGAGTTGATTTTTCCCCCATTGACTTATAATGGGGAGGTCGCGAAATTGACCTGACCTTAGGTCACCGATATCAAAATTCCGAGATATACAAATTGTAGCTACTAACGATCTGATAATATCCTGCGACTTTCAAAGGCCTCCGACATCTACTGTAGCTCTGGCACGGTGACAAAGTTGCAAAAAAGTGACTTGAGGTTGGGTCATTCAAAGTGACCTGGTGACCTGACCTTAAAAGGTAGGAGGTTCAAACTTGCACACCATGTGTAAAATTGATGAGGTTATAGTCATACCAAATTTCGCGGCGCTACGCGCCGCGGTTTTCCCGCTATTCGCGAAAAACCTCAGGGGGGGCGGATATCCGCCCCCCCCCCCGTCGGTGCGCGGGTTATATCGTGCAGCCTGACAGTGATGCTTTCCAAATGTCGGATAGCGCCTCACCCATCCGTTTTGACGTTGAACAAGAAACATTTTCTACTGCATGGGTACTGAACACTGGCGTGATTGTTTAAAACTAGCTCCAAGAACACTTACATAGATATTTTGCGCACTAAATCACGGATGGTGATTCTGGAATGGCTGAACGAACGCCTCCTGTTAGGCTAATGTCTCAGTCGGTGCAGGTGGTATGTACATCACCTACATCACTGCATGTGAAATTAACACAGAGTCGCACTGGACAGACTGCGGTGACCGGTAGCATCACATGAATGTTTGTGATTGATCAGCGGCTTTGCAGTGCGGGCACCCTGATCTAATTAAATCGCCGAGTATATGAATTACAGCGAACACAGTTATACGGGACGACATTAGTGCTCCGAGGCACGTGTGACGGGTGTGATCGGGCGCGCCGGAACCTCTCTGCCCGCTACGGTAGGCTCCGATGACTGCTGGCGGCTCGGAGATGGAGCGGGAAGTCCGCCAGACTCGCCCGTGTCGAATGACTTGCAAATGGCGACACCCTTGCAGCCACTCCGATAGTGGGTTTTGCCACCGTGTCGAGACCCGCCAGCCGCCAAACTACCCGACACAAAAGTCACGCTTTTTACCGCAAACATTGATACCGGTAGGCGACAGAAGCCGGCCGACAAGTGCCCTCGAGTCGTTGACATTCTTATTGCCGGTAGCGGCGCTGTCTGTTTGACACGATTTCTCGTCATGAGAGCCATAAACCGGGATACCAGCCGTGTGTTTGGGGTCAACGGTCGTCACTGTCGGGAGTCCGACCGCGGCCCATGGCGGGCGAGACTGGCGTGTGATAAGCTGTCGACTCGACGCTAACACCAGTCCCGACCCAGGCCAGCTTCCGTGGCGGCCAAGGGGTTACTTTTGCCCGCGTTGGCAAATGGAAGATCCCAACAGCGATGTCGAGAGATATCGGAAAATGTCGGAAGATGTCAGGAGATGTCGGGAAATCTGGAATGTGTTTGTCTGGAGATGTCGTAAGATTCCGCAAGCTGTTAAAAGGCATGGTTATAGAACACGTAAGTCCTACCGTTCTGTCGCTGTGTTGTTACGAATATGCCATATATATAGACTGAATGGGTGTTGGGTTTTAAGACAAATAGTTGCGTTGAGAAGTTTGAAATAGTTTGAACTATTGAAAATGCGTTGAGAAGCTGCGAATTTGTCAAAACAATCCCATTCATAGAGTAGGATCACAAATTCGGAAATTCGGATAGGGAAGATTACAAACTCGGAGTTTGTAATCTTCCCGATACATTAAGTGTCTGTGGACGTCGCCACGGGTCCGAGAGAGGCTGTCTTCTGTTGTTGAGGCCATATTAGCCGCTTTCACGACGGCCATCTGGTACACATTTGGTCACATTTGGTGCCGATTTGGTGCAGATTTGGTTAAATTAGGTTCATTGTATTTCTTAAAAGTTGTCAGTTTGGCTTGCACGGATGCTTATAGATAGACCCATGTTTCAAATTATCAGACCTTATTTTCGATTAAAACACTGAAATAAATTCATGATATGAAGATATTTGTTGTAAAAGAGAATTGTTACATTTTTGTCAAATTAGGTGCATTCGGCAGATAGCCGTCGTGAAAACTGCTATTGTCCGCCTGGCAGATGCTAGACAATTTGTGAAATGCTGCTTCAAAAAAGAAAAAGAAAAAAAGCACACACATAAGTCTCAACACTCAACAGAACTGCATAGTTGACTGGCGTACTACATCAGCACCATTACCAGCTACACCGACCGGTGTGTGGCGCGGCCACAGGTGCTGTCGGATTGCACACGCACCTGTCACAGTACAGGTGTGAGAGGAGACTGTGCGTGGCGTGTGCGGAGGGCCGGCCGCCACTAAACCGCTCCATATCGGGCTGATTACCGCTCAGACGGCGCGGTGGGCCGGCGGTGCATAATGCATACACCCACAGCCCCCGAGTCGGCGGCCACTCACCGATCGAAAACACGGCCGACCGTGAGCACCTCCTCCGCCCCGTCCCTTTCCTCACCCCCCCCCCCACACACACACACACGACGAACCCGCAGCATTACCAAAGGACGGCGCTTGTCTCGTTTGACGGCTCACGTCAACGTAAAGCTAATGACTCGGACATGACGCGGCGCTGTCGCGGCGTTCACGGCGCACGGGGAAACGAACAAACAGCGGCAGCGCGCGCCGAGAGCGTCGCACCGCGCCGGGTTGGCCGCCGCGCGATAAACACGCCGTCAGTGTGTCCGTCGGCGGCTGGTGGTGGCGCGCCGGATTGGCCCAGTTTCTGTCACACGGACCAGTCTGTCCGAGTCTGACCGGCGCGGCGGTAGGGGTCGGAAAACACGCCGGCGCGGCGGTGAGGGGACGGTCGGCCGACGCGCGCGGAGGGACCGTCACCCGCCGCGAGTGACGCGTGTTAGCGCCCCCGGAGAATGGGATTGTGCTGGCCGGGACGCTGCCGTCCACCGCCGCAATAGCTGTCACCCGGCCGAGCAAAAACACGACTGGCGCACCATTGTTACGGCCAATTGGGAGCGGTATTGTACGGCGCCAGGGGTGGTATAACCCGCCGGAGAGTTTACCAGAGAGGTCGTTCAGAGACGCGGCAAATGGCTGGAACGCGCTTCAATCAGGATTATGGCCATTGGAGCTACCCATTAAACCCCCTGACGTGTGTTGGTGCCTCACAGGTTTGGACGTGTTCTGGTGTTTTGCAGCTTTCGACAACCCGCTCATTACAAATAAGTACTAAGTACTCTTCCATTGCATTTTCTTGCTTATAGGAATGTAAGTATCAGCAATGATGTCCAAATATTTTACTGGTAATCAGCCCAGTTTTGCTTTTTTACTTCATTCTTGTCAATATTTCACCGTCTGTGTTCCAATACCTACACTTAATGCGATAACCCACAGCTAGTCTTCTTTCCCCGCGCCCTGATGGGGGGGGGCCATTTTGGCCCCCCCTGTGGTTTTTCTTAAATAGCGAGAAAACGGCAGCGCGCAGCGCCGCCAAATTTTGGGTACCTTACCGGGCATCAATTTGACACCTTCAAACAAAATTTCAAGTCACAGGTCACCTCAGGTCAGGAGTTATTGAGGTCAAACTGAGGTAATGTTCGAGCAAAAATGAGCAAAAAACATGACATCTTGAAACGCTCACCAATTCTACAGTTAACAAGCAATTTTAAAGTTCTTTATGTGGTTGTGTAGAGAAAAGACGGCGCTACAAAACTGCTATCTCGGATTTTCGAAGTTTTGGGATTTTGACCCCCAAAAATAAAAAAATGATTTTTTTTAGAAAAAAAAAACTCAAAAAAAATCCAAAACATTTTCAAATTTCGAAAAAACCGGAATATATGTGATAGTCCCTACGCTCTTCTATCTACATACCAAATTTTAGATCGATACCTCTTTTTTGGCCAAGTTATAGCAAAAAAAAACTGTTAAAAATTGGTGACGTCAAATTTTTTAACTCAATTTTTTAGCAATTCTAGACCTCGTAGCGCAAAACGGAGACCACCATTGAACTTCCCGTGACGAGCTGCATCGAATCGATACCCATTTTATGCAAAATATCAACTTTGAAATTTGACCTAATTTGACCTGACCTTGACCTGACCTTGACCTGACCTTGACAAAAACGTGACCTAAGCTGGCCCTAAAGTCTGTCTGACCCACATAATCGCCAGGGCCTCGTCTAAGGAATTTTCACTGGGGGGGCAGAGCCTGAAGGACCCAAACCTAGGGTACCCCCAAATCCTGTTTTCTCAACGGATTTAGGCCACTTATTTTTCGTCACACCTGAGACCATGATTTTTTTAAACAAAAAACAAAAAAAAGGCAATTCGAGCCATGCTCGTATAGGGGGGAGGGTCCAACGGACCCCCTCGGTTTTTCAAGAATAGCTCACGTAAAAGCGGCTGACCGCGACGAAACTTTCAGTACCCTCGCGTTAGTCAATTTTACACCTACTCTGAAAATGTCATGACCCTGACCGTAATGACCTTTGACCTGTGACCTACTTTTCGAGACCATATTTGACCGGAATCGCGATTTGGCGTATGTCGGCTCGCATTAGCCGCGCGTTTACAGTCTTTTCGTGGTTTCAAGCGTTCAAACATGGAATATGATATTGCTCCCATGCATTAGGGTGGGCGTCAAGGTCACCGGGTGGTCTGGTCAGGTCATTGACCTTTGATGACTTCGGTTCACTTTTTCGAGTTTTACATGATTCTAGGCCAGTTTTTGGAGCTGAATTCGAATTTGGCAACCATTTGAACATTTACGAAGTAGTTTTGGTGCCTTCGTAACATGTTTTGAAGCTGTCAGAGCCAGAGGCGGTTGCCACCTACTACGAATACCCGGCAAAACCCTTACTGGTTGACCTGACCTGACCTGACCCGACCTGGCCTAAATGCATGAAGACATTATCTATGATCATAACTAACATGATATTCGTGATCAGCACCCCGACAAAAAATAACAGCCACCCTTTACGACGTTGGAATAAGTCCCGCGAGTTTCCCGACTTTTGGGTCATTGACCTGACCTGGAAGGTCAACCGATGACTTACGACCTTAAAATGAGGTATCATCGGCTTCCTCTCGTGACGGGCAGCACGGTGGTTTTCTCCGCGAAGCTCTAGCTCGATCAGGGGCGAAACGGCAAGGGGCAAGGTCCAACGCCCCCCCCCCCTCCCTCCCTATACGTTCGCGGCTGGAAAAACACCAATACGGGCGAGAGTTAAGATTAATGTGTTACCCCCTCACATTGCCCCACAAGACAGTGATAAGCATACTTATCCATGTTGGGCGTTTGATTGAGGGGGGGGGGGGTGCAAACACGAGTTGGGTCACTGGTCAGCTGCCAATTGACAATTTGCTACTTGAATCACAGTAGCAAAATCACAGAATCACAGTAGGTACTCAGCTCTATAGATCATAAAACTCTGGCTTTTCCCGTAGTCATGGAGTAGGCATGAACAGTTTTTGAACAAATAATGTTTCTCGTTAAATCCACGTAAGACTCCTAACAAAAACGTATTGCAGGGAAGGTAATTTTGTGAGAAGTTCACGTTTTGACTGGGGGGGCAAATGTTGGCCACTGGGGGGGCAATCCGCTCGACTGGGGAGGCAATTGCCCCCCCAGTTAACATGTTAGACGAGGCCCTGATAATCGCATTTGTCATGTAGAATGGACCATAAAACATGTATCACACGACACTTTCATATTGTGACCCCCCAGTGACCTGACCTCTGTGACCTGACCTGGTATCAGTGACCTCAAATAGCAAAATATGTGTTTGAAGAACATTTCCCCATCGATGATTTTCAATGAAATGCATTTTACTCGATTTTGCAACGCATTTCTTGAAATGCCTGTAAACGGTGAAAATTCGACCTTTGACCTGACCTGTGACGTCATCGGTTTGACCGAGGTCAATGAAATTGGGTCACAAGGTAGTTCCCCGTTGGGGCTATCCAACACCGTTTACCGCTTGTCGCTATGTTGCGTGGTTCTCGAGATCTGAGGGGGGGGGGGGCCAAAATGCCCCCCATCAGACCGCGTTGCTCGGCAGACCCCATCTGGGCGCGGGAAAAGTCACGCATAGGTAGTGCCCATCGACAGCGGTCCTCATTTATGCAACATCTACCGAAGATTATGCAGCAATGATGTTAAAGTGTGGACAGAGCTATACAGATAACAGACTTCGAATAATGGCAACTTAGCGGCCCCCGGCTAATAGTCGTTGGCGAGGGCAGACAGATGCCGGAGAGAGCGAGGGAGAGCGAGGGAGAGGTAGGGAGGCCGAGGGTGGGAGAGAGATAAGCGGAGCGGGCGGGTTGGGGCGGGAGGCACGAGGGGAGCGCGGGATATAGGACAGTCAAAGACGAGCCAGCGAAGAGGACGGACCTTCGGTCATGGTCTCAATAATTTTTCTTTTTGCTTCTTCTTCTTTGGATTCTTTTTTTCCTGTCGTAACCCCACTGTGGCGGGTGGTTCCAGGAGCAGGAACTGCCACCAGTGGGCGATCGGCCTTTTACCAACGAAGTGTTTAGATCACGGAGGCGTCAGGCATGAGCCCAACAAAGTGTCTCGGATGAAGCACATTAGATGAAGCACGTGAAGTGATTTGGTGTGTTAGGGCGCACCAGCAACGAGGCTATATGGCCACGTGAAGCCTACGGATGACAAAATGGACATCATTGAAAGCACGCGGCAGCCGAGAGCGATCCAGCGGACATCGATTCAATGATTCTGTCGGTTGGCTCCTAGAAGGCTCCGTTCGCGACGAATCGTGACAGTTTATGGCATTGAAATATAAGTACCTATATCTGCCTAAATATGTCCTGACATTGTTGTTAATTATCCGCTAAGCTCCGTTTGAACTGTGTCTGATCACCCGGCTGTCCTGTCCCTCTCGGCAGCTGAATGCGCCCGCCGTTTTCCGTTGGCGCTCCGTTGGATGGGCGGCTGATTTTCGTCTGTCTATTTCGGGCCATCTGTCTGTCTGTCCGGGTGAATCGGCTCATCTTCGTGACAGGAGAGGACGGCTGTGTGGTCAAACACGCGGAAAATGGTCCGGCCCGGCCGCCGCGGCGTCCCTTCTCGGGTTCACGAAGGTGAGCGGCGTCCGGACCAACTGGAGCGACCTGCCGGTCGGCGCACGGTCTTGCCGAATACCAGATTAGCGCGAATTTAATCAAAAACCCGACTTTCGATAAACTGTTATTTATACCTTTCAATGGGTAGGAATTTGTCTGAAGTTATCGGATAGAACCTTATTTTTAAGCCACTTTACCGTTTGAGGACTTATATCCCTGCCGGAAGTAGACCCACGCTTCGGTTCCTGAAATCGGGCTATGGTACTGATAAATATGCCCAGTTTTCAATGTAAATTTTACGGAAGTTTCGAGAAGATATATGAGAAGATAGCATATCACCGGATAGCACAGTTCATGATGAAGTTATTTCTACTATCATGGTAGCTTTTCAATGAATGGTTTTTTAGTTTAATGAGTAAGAACAGGAGCCCTGCATGTGTATCGTTCTTACGATAGTATTTCATAAAGAAGTTGAAGAATGTCAAAATGGATAAAAATGGATACGACGAATAGGACATGGCTGAACTCTCCGCATCTTTCTGAACATAAGCGAGGAAGTTTCAGCTGCCAGTTTTTGCCTATTTGCCGTCAATTCAGCTTCGAACATGTCTAGTCGGCCGCCCGGCGTGACCTGACCAAGGTCGGGGGCGGCGTGGCCGGACAGGCTCCAATTAACTATCTCAAGCACACCAAATCGTTACTTCATGCACTTCTTGCAAGGTACGATGCTTCACTTTTGCATTGTTGGCCTTACGTGACGTCATTTATGACGTCACTAAGGTAATTAGAGTTTTTCGTCAATAACTCCCGATCAAATTGAGCTAGCGAGTCGGGAAATCCACCAATGGACTCCCGAAGACCTGCCGAATCGAATGATATGCTACATGACCTCCTTCGACCAACTGTGTGATCTGGGGGGCTCTGACCTGACCTTGACCCGAGGTCAACACCTTAAGTTTACTTCAGCCGAATAAAAATTATACCATTCGGCGCATCTGAGCAAGGCGAACACAATGATGCCAAAATTGCGGCTCTGTGGCATTTTTTCGCGAAGTTATTAACCAAAAACGAATCCGTACCTTGGGGCACTTGACCTGACCTCAGAGGTCACAGGTTAACCTGAGACCTTAAAATCGGATACCAGTCGTTGTGTCTCGTAACGGCGCACACGCACGTCTTTTTCCGCGAGGCTCTAGCTCCAGCAGGGGCGAAACAGCGACGGGGGTCGTACCCGCCCCCCCCCCCTTTTGGCCGGCGCGTATTTTGAAAATCAAATAGGTCCGGCGAGGGGTGAGTGTCAGTTTTGGAACCAGGGAACCATTTTCAGTGGATCCGAGCGGCGCTGGGATTAAATTCGCGCTAAACTGGTGTTCGGCCACACTGTGCGGCGGCGGGCGGCGGGGACCGGGCGGGGACTGCGGCGGCGGCGGGGACCGACTCGCCAACTGGGGCAACCTGGCGACCCGGCGACCGGGTGGGGGCGGGGGCGGCGGACGGTGCGAAGGAGGGCCGCCCGGTGCCGGCGGCGGTCGCAGTCCGTTATCAGCGCCCTTCCCCTCGCTCGCCGCGCCGATCGAGTTCATTGCTGCCGGGCCGGCCAGCGGACGGCGGCCGCCACGCGCCCCGCCAATCGCTGATTATGCAGCGCGTCGCCGTAACGCGCATCTATCACTCGGCCCGGGTAATTACGCAGGCCCCGGCCGGCGGCGGTGGCCCGCGGCCAGGACAGGTAGAGGAGGCCGGCCCAGCGGCCGCCGCAGAGGCGCGTGCGTGGGCCGGCCCCAGCCACCCGCCGCTCTCCGCAGTCTGAACCCGTACCGCACCGCCCGGGACCGCACTGCACCTGTCCGGCACGTTTTTTACCCGGGCCATAA